>NC_064868.1:79021315-79683087 GCF_024139225.1 Suncus etruscus
CCCAGCTGGAGTATCACAGCAGTCTTATGTAGAAGATACCATCCTTTGACAGATGAGTAATATGAATATTAGAGAAGATAAGTGATTCATCCAGCACCAACTACACAGTAAGTGGAAGAACTGGGAATTCTAGTAAGTGGGATAACTGGTGCCAGTCATGCAGGCAGCCTGGTGCCCTTCAATGCAGGAGAGAACATCTGCCTGAGCTGCCAACTATGCGATGCTAACGGAGTGTTTAGCTTAGGGCAAACAGCAGCATAAATACTCAGGGAAGAGTGGCGATTGTTATTCAAATTTTACTCGACCACACAGACTAATTGAGCTTGCACAGACATAGAACACATGAGGGGAGAAGCTGAGCAGAGAGACTGACACACAGATGTATGCACACGTGTGCTCAGACACACAGATGTGGGCAAACAGGCAGCTTATGTGAATTTATGTAATATATTTAATAGATGGTATGTGTTGAGCACACATCATAGTATGTGACTGGAGCTCTTATTGATACTAAGAATCCAGCCCAGAACAAAGCAGATGGATTATCCTTGGCCTTCTGGAACTTTCCACCTTGTGGGTGAGAAAGAAGAAAAAGAAAAAAACCCACCCTGTGTTGTTGGTTTGATAGTGAGAAATCTTAAGAGCTAGTAGTAAATGCAGCTAAAATGTGTGTGTGTGTGTGTGTGTGTTTGTGTGTAAGAGAGAGACAGAGTTAGACAGAGAGATATAGAGACAGAGAGAGACAGAGAATGACATCTCTCAGGGTGGCCCTGAGAGACCTGAGTAAAAAGAACTGTCTCTGAATAAAGAAGTAAAGGAGAGAAAAGAGTGTGGTCTGTAGCTTCCAGAACAGGAGGTTCTGGTGAGGAAATAGTGAGGTTAAGGGCCCTGTGGTGAGAGAGTTCCAGGTCTGGTCAGAGCAACAGTGAAGAAGCCAGAGTGAATTGAGCTAAAAGGAAGGTATCATGCCAGATCATATAATTTTTTTAAGAATTTAAAAAGAAGATAGTACAGGTGTTCTAGCACTTTCTTTGCCATCCACCAACCTTAGCTGGGTTGGAATTCCTGGTCTTGCATATGGTCATCCTGAGCACCACTAGGGGTCACTCGAGTGCAGAGCCAGCCAGGAATAACCCCTGAACCACTCATCATCCCTACCGTGCCCCCAAAACAAAAGAAAGAAAAAGACTTTGACTCTAAGAAGCCAATCATGGCATTAATGCTTGTACGGGCTCCCTTTGGTTGCTTTTTGAAAATATCTGATGCAGGTCTAGAATCAACATTCAAAAGTGACTTAAGAGACTCATGACAAGGTCGAGGCTGTGATAAGGGTGAAAGGTGGTAGCATTCAGGATATTTTAGCTTTCTGAAAAAATCATCAACCAAATTTGGTGAAGGATAAAACCAATCTTATAAACGAAAAGAGTTCAGATCATACCCAAGTATTTTGTCTAGGATAACTAGAAGTATGGGGTTGTCATTACAGGTGGTAACACTATAAGGTTAGTTGATCTGTCCAGGAGAGAGACTGAGAGCTGGATTTTTTGTGTGTGTGGTTTTTGGGTCACACCCGGCAGCACTCGAGTTACTCCTGGCTCTATGCTCAGAAATTGTTCCTGGCAGGCTCAGGGGACCATATGGAATGCTGGGATTCGAACCACCGTCCTTCTGCGCCTAAGGCAAACGCCTTACCGCTGTGCTATCTCTCCGACCCGGAGAGCTGGATTTTTAATCTGTTTGAGATGCCACGTCAAATGGGCAGAGAAACACTTGAACCTGAACCAACATTTTTGTGAATCATTAGAGAATGTATTTTCTTTATTTATTTAGGTTTGGGGGACAGTCCTGGGGTTACTCAGGGGTCACTCCTGGCTTTGCACTCAGAAATTGCTCCTGGCAGGCTTGGGGGAACCATAAGGGATGTAGAGGATCAAACCTGGGTCAGCATGGTGCATGGCAAATGCTCTACCGGCTTGACTATTTATCTGGCCTGGAGAATAGATGGTCTTTAATGTTACAAAACTGGATACCATCACTATGGTGATGACTATCAATAAAGAAGCCTTTTTGTAATATTAAGAGAACTTCAAAGGAAAGGTAGGAGAAAGTAATCAGACAGAAGGAGGTAAAAAATTTCAGAGTAAGAAGATTTGCTGTTATTTATCAGAGTTAATACTCTGTAAAAATGATTTATAATAGGGACAGTTGATTTAAAAGAACCTCTTGTGAAAAATGAAGTAATAAAATTTGCTTATACATGGATGGACATGTTGATTATTATGCTGAGTGAAATGAGTCAGGGGAGAGAGATAAGCATAGAATAATCTCAGTCGTTTGTGGAATAAAAGGAAAATAAAAGACAGTATGAGGATGTTATCTAGAGACAATAGAGATGAGGATTAGTCCATGGTAGGAAGCTTGCCACAAAGAGGAGAGTTAGAGTAGAGAAGGGTCTAATATGAAAGTGATTGCAAGAATTGATCACTCTGGACAAGAACTGGGTGCTGAAAGGGGATAAAGTGACATGCATGGCACCCCTTCATTAACAGTAGTGCAAACTAAAATGTCAAAAAAGAAAAGAGAAAAGAGTGTGAATTAAAGAGCTTGACTGGAAGAAGGTGGGGGTAAGTGGGTGGGAGGGAAGGGGGCATCAGGGAGTGTGAAAAGGAAACTGTTGACAATGGTGGTGGGAACTGCGCACTAGTGAAGGTTGTTATATAACTTACATTATAGGACTGTAACTCAACTATGAACAATTTTATCTGTGAAAAAATACCTGTAGTAGGAACAACCTTGTAACCATGGTGTTTAAATGAAATAAATAAATAAAACTCAAAAAAATATAAAAGAACCTCATCTTTCATCAAAAGTGGAAACTAGGGGCCAGAGAGATTCTACAGGGGTTAAGTGCTTCCCTTTCCTATAGCCAAGCCCAATTTAATCCTCTCTATAGTTCCCCCAAAGCACAATGATGAGCCTAGCACAGAGCTAGGCTAATCCCAGACAAGAAAGCAGTAGGGTAAGTTTCACTGCCCGTTGGACTGTTAAGTTGATCCTGTGCCTTATTTTGACTGTAACAGAAAGATGAGGAAGGGGATATGGACTGAGCCTCCTGAAGCCTGGATTCTGTTGCATCGCTTTCTTGCTCTGCTGTCACCCCCCCCCCCCCATATGTTTATTTAAAAGAAACAGGAAGGACGGTTCCATGAAAAGAGACACCAAGCTGCCTCGGTGGAAGCGATTCCAGCCCACCACCTGGCAGGGCCTTGGACGAGCCCAGGTGAGCGCTGCAGAATTGCCTTGGAAATGTGCTGAATGTATGAAAGGAGAAATTACTGTGGTTCAAAGTCACGAAGATTGAAGGAGCTTGTTGCACGGCAACAGAGAGAGACCGCACACAAGTATGACTGCAGGAAGGATGCTGCTGTGGGAGGGGAGAAGTTACTGGAACTGAGAGGTCAGGGAGTGGGGAAGAGCACCTGTGGGTATTTTGCCAGTATCTGGAGCAAGGCAGCAGTGGGGGATGGGAGGGAGTGACGAAGTGGGGGGGGGGACACAAGTGGAAAGTTTACAAGAAACAAGGGGCTGTGTGGTTGGCAGCTGAATGTTCTCCGGAAATAAAATTTCAGGCTGCAGATTGGAATGCAGCCGAATGTTTTTCTGCTGGGCATCTAGTTGCATCTGAAAATCAACGTTGGGTTTTATACACACAGACATACAGAGGTGAGCACAGATCAGCATAGTCATAAGCCTGTGCAGCAAGACTCTGGACAGATAACATCAAGCAAGGAAATATTAACAAGCCTCCACGTAAGCACTGTCATTTGCCTATATACATCTCCACCTAGGTTAATGTTCACGGGTTGCTCCTCGTGGAGCTGCGTGTGCACAGGCATGCATTTGTGTTTGTCTACCCAGAGGCACAAAAGCGTATGTGCAATTCAATTCACAGACACGGGGACAAATGCAGATGCACAAACACACTGGCTCAGCCAGAGAGATATGTCAACATCCTTCTCGGCATTTGATAGCAAGCTAATATCTCAGTGCACCTTATCAGCCAGATGCTAGCATGGAAACATGACATCAGTACATGAATCATGTAGATATTTGCACAGACATTCACTAAATGTTCACACATGTGCCCAAATCCACAGGCATAATGTTAGATATAAACAGGTCTGAACACATTTGTTATCAGGCATGACACCTGACCATATGCACATGGGAGTACACATATCTAGGTCCTCAACAGCTGTGCTGGGCCTTTGAGAACTTCCAAATGCTTCTGAGGGGAAGAGATCTTAAACAATGTGTGGGGTGCTTGCCTTGCATACAGCCTTCCCAGGTTCTATCCCCAGTCTCCATCTGGTCCTCAAAGAACTTCCAGAAGTGATTTCTGAGTTTAGAGCCAGGAGTAAGCCCCAAGCACTGCCAATTGCTCCCACCTCTCAAATAAAACATGTATAATTTGTATTTTGAAACTATTTTAAATTCAGATTTGTGTTCTGTCTTCTCGGAGGGCAGTGGTTGGGGAACAACCGCAGAACAAACAACACTGAACTCAGGGAAAAGGGATAGGGAATGAAGACTAGGCTTGGAAATCTCAGAGTAAAAAGAACTTTCTGGAGAGGCCTGAGCTAGATGACTGATCTAGACATTTTAAGTAAAGGAGAATGGGACTATCCAATATCCCCATCCAAGGCCAGTCAATAGACTGTTCCCAGAAAGGGACTGAGACCAACCATCACTGGGCCTTTCTTATTGATTGGCTCAGGGTTGTGGTGGGTCACAGGAAAGACATCTTAACGTCCCTCATATATTCAGAAAAATGAGGGGCAACGGTAAAAGAAAGGTCCACAAGTTTTTAATATAGATCAAAGCAACTTGACAAGCACATTGGCTATCCTGTTTTGAGATTAGAAAATTGTGAGCTGCCATCAAGTTCCCAGTTAACTTTCTACCAATTGCTATACCCCAAAGCTAACCATGAACCGGATTTCTAACAGTGTAGAGTTGTTTTTTCTCATTTCTAACTAAACCAGACAATTGATTATCTTTTCTTAATCCAACTTTTTATTCAGAAATTGGACTGTGCAGGCCAGCCTCATTGTTGCACATTTTAGTACTTTGTTCTTTTTAACTGCTGCATGGTATTCTGTCATGGTTAGATATTTGTGTAGATACACATCCAGGGCTAGGAGGAATGTGTGCTATGAATGTTACTGTATATGTTTTGGGAAACCTATGCTCAACTCGGAGAGACCTTTGCTCAAATGATCTTTTTTAATGACTATTTTTCTTTTGAGTCATGACAATAGAATCTTTTAAGAGTCAGGGCTTACGGTCAGCAGGCCTAACAGCCCTTCAGCCAATTCTATGTGAATAAAAAGGGAAACCCAAACAATAAAACAGGTATTAGATTTATAGAAAGACTAATTTTGGGACTAGATTTTTTTTGCCCCTCTAGAATTTGTTCAGACACCAGTAACCATGAAATTCTCAGTTAAACTCCTTTTTCTTTTCTTTGTTTAATGTTGATTTTTTTAAAAATATAAATACTTTATATAAACTCTGTAGTGTAAGATTCCCTACCCCTAACTCCCTAAGCTTTCTGTTGATAGTCAGACCCACCCACACCTGGGATGAGCAGGGGTATCTTGAATGAAGAATGTAGGGAAGGGAGGGGAGACAGAGGCAGAGAGCCAGAGGAGAAGCATTTTAGAAGTTTCTTGGAATAGTCTGAGCATAGAAGCCATGTGAGGAAATGCACATGGTCGACAGAACCATAGAATAAACCGAGCTGTCTCCGATGAAATTTTAACTGACTACTTGTGATTATTTCTCCACCGTTATTCTTCAATCTTCAGATCTGTCTGTCAAGGAGCCTAGAGGCACATGCTCAGGAAGGCCTCACCCAGACACATGGACATTAGACTTTATAGTTTATATTAAATCAACACAGTAGTTACAAAATTATTTATGATTGGGTTTCAATTATAGAAAGTACACATTTCTTTTTTTAAATAATATTGTATTTAAACACCTTGGTTACAAACATGATTGTGGTTGGGTTTCAGTCATATAAGAGGACACCCCCCCCGATCACCAGTGCAACATCCCACCACCAATGTCCCAAATATTCCTCCTCCTCAACCCACCCCCACCTGTACTCTAGACATTTCACCAGTGTATATTTCCTGCCAAGAATGTCCTGAGTTTCCTCACACTCATCCACCCTGCTGCCTGCATCTGGGGCAGGAATTTTACATCTCTTTCTCTTCCCTTTTTGACACTTTTTTTTGCACTATTGCTAATGAAGGAATACTGTGCATATCACTTTATGTGCTTTTAGCACTCAGTTATTGTCAGAGTGATTAGTTCCAACTATTATTGTCATAGTGGTCCCTTCTCTAAATTAACTGCATTCACCACTGTTTGTGACAAGCTTCCTACCATGGACTAGTCCTCCTCATCCTCATTTCTGTTTCTTGATATTATTACCATATTGTCTTATTTTTCATATATCCCACAAATATTTGAGACTGTTTTATATCTCTCCCCCAATGTCTAATTAAACTCAGTATAATACTCTCTATATCCATGTATAAGCAAATTTCATAAGAGCTGTATAGTATTTCATTGTGTAGAAATGTAGCACAGTTTCTTTAGCCACTCATCTGTTCTTGGATACTTGGGTTGTTTTCAGATTCTGGCTATAGTAAACAGTGCGTGATAGGGGCCAGAGTGGTGGCACAAGCGGTAAGGCGTCTGCCTTTCCTGTGCTAGCCTAGGACAGACCGTGGTTCGATCCCTCAGCATCCCACATGGTCCCCCAAGCCAGGAGTAATTTCTGCGTGCATAGCCAAAAGTAACTCCTGAGCGTGATCAGGGGTGGCCCCAAACACAAAAAATAAAAATAAATAAATAACTAGTGCGTGACGAACATAGAATGCAGAGGGCTTTTCTGCATGCTGTTTTTTGGGTTCCTAGGATATACCCCTAGGAGTGGTATTGCTGGGTCATATAGAAGCTCAATTTCTAGTTTTTTGAGGAATATCTATATTGTTTTCCAAAATGGCTGGACAAGTTTACATTCCCACCAGCAGTTACTGAGAGTTCCTTTCTCCCCACATCCATGCCAGCATTAGTTGTTCTTTGTGATGAGTGATAGTCTCTGTGGTGTGAGATATTTCATTTTTATTTTGATGTGCATCTCCCCCATGATTAATGATGTGCAGCATTTTTTAATGTTTCTTTTGGCCACCTGTATTTCTTTTTTTTTTTTTTTGGTCACACCCAGTAGTACCCAGGGGCTACTCCTGGCTCTATGCTCAGGAATCGCCCCTGGCAAGCACAGGGAACCATATGGGATGCTGGAATTTGAACCATCGTCATCATTCTGCATGCAAGGCAAATGCCTTACCTCCATGCTATCTCTCCAGCCCCCACCTGTATTTCTTTTTTGTTTTTTTTGGGCCACACCCATTTGATGCTCAGGGGTTACTCCTGGCTAAGCACTCAGAAATTGCCCCTGGCTTGGGGGGACCATACGGGGATCGAACCGCGGTCCTTCCTTGGCTAGCGCTTGCAAGGCAGACACCTTACTTCTAGCACCACCTTACCACCCCCCCCACCTGTATTTATTTATTGAGAAACTATCTGCTCATTTCTTCTCCCCATTTTTGGAGGTTAGATTTTTTTCTTGCTAAGTTCTATCAGTGCCTGTATATCTTAGCTATTAAGCCCTTATCAGATGGGCATTGGGTGAATAGTTTTTCCCATTCTGTGGGTGGCCTTTGTATCCTAGTCACAATTTCTTTTGAAGTGCAAAAGCTTCTCAGCTTAATGTAGTCCCATTAGTATGTCTTTCTTTCCACTTGCTTGGACAGTGTGTTTCATCCTTGAAGATACCTTTAGCTTCAATGTCATGGATTGTTCTGCCTACATTTTCCTCTATGAACCTTATGGTATCAGGTCTGGTATCAAGGTCTTTAATCCATTTTTATTTGACCTTAGTGTATAGTATTAGAGAGAGGTCATAGTTCACTTTTTTGCATGTAGTTTTCCCAATGCCACTTTGTTGAAGAGGCTTTCCTTGCTCCACTTTGTATTTCTTGTCCCTTCTTTTAACGAAGATTAATTGATCATATACCTGCAGGTCTGTCTCAAAATATTTGAATCTATCCCACTGATCTGTCTTTATTCCAATACCATGATCTTTTAATGACTATTGCTGTATCGTAAATTTTATGTAAAGTTAGTAGGGCCCCTTTTATTTTTTAAAATATCTTTATTTAAGCACCATGATTATAAACATGTTTGTAGTAGAGTTTTAGTTATAAAAAAGAATACTCTCCTTCATCAGTGCAACCTTTCCACCACTAATGCCCCATCTCCCTCCTCCACCACCACTGCCTGTCTTTGAGACCGACATTGTATTTCTGTCACTCACTACCATATATCATATATCAACTATGATATATCATGATAGTTGTCAGTGTAGTTATTTCTCTAACTGGACTCACAAATCTTTGTGGTAAACTTCATATTGTGGGCCTGTTTCTTTGCAAAAAGTCAGTAAAGAAAAACGAGTTGGGTTTGGAGAAGGTTTTTTTTTTTGTTTTTAGTAAGGCCTGTGCTCTTTTATGAGTGGGTGTGATGTAATAATGGGGTGTCTGTTCTGTAGAAACAGAGTGATCTTTTTGGGGTGGGAGTCAGGGCTGGGGCCAGTCTTTACAAAGCTCTGAAATCACTCCTGGTGGTGCTGGAGTACCATATGGGATGCCAGGGATAAAACCCTGGCCAGCCATATGCCAGGTTAGCACTCTACCTGTTGTGCTCTCTCTGCGTCCCACAGAGAATATATATGTATATATACATATACATATACATATATAGGTATGTAATTTTGGGGGGAAATACTTGACTCTGTGCCCAGAAATTACTCCTGCAACCTCAGTAGACCATATGGGATGCTGGACATAAACCTCGTTTGGCCATATGCAAGGCAATTGCCCTAAAATGCCCTACCCACTGTGCTATTGCTCTGGCCTCACAGCAGGATAATTTTGCAGTGTCTGTGACACACTGCTGAGCATGTAATTGTCTCTCATAAGAATGTTAGAGAATAGAATAGAATAGAACTCAAGGTAGTCTTGCCTACCTCCAGGATAGGAAGCCATAGGAAGGGAATGGCAAGGAAAGAGAATCATACCCTTCTGTTCCAGAGTACAGAGGAAGTGATGGACCCAGAGTTGAGTCTGGCTGCTCTGCTTGCCCATTGACCTGGTGCAATGCCCAGTGGAATGAGCTGAGGAAGGAGTCCATGAATTCCTACCTGTGCAATAAAATTTAGTAGGTTGGGTTTGGGCACTTGAGCATCTTAAGGACTTAGTACTTGCACAGAGCTTGTGGCCATGGGAATTTTATAAGGATATGGAACGATCAATCAGGAGGGCCCATCTGAGGGTCTGAAGTTGGATAGAGCAGATTTAAGTCTGGGCTTGGGGCATTCATTTTTTCTTGGACATTTTATGCTTTCTGCTATCTTTTTCTGCCTTTATACTTCAGTTTGTCTTCTTTAATTTGGCTCCCTCCCTGGAATTTTATCTAGACTTTTTTTTGGGTTTTTGGGCCACACCCAAAATGGGGTTTTTGTCCCCCATTGCACTATGTATGCTTGAGGACAAGGATTCTTTCTTATTCTTCTTTACAGCCTTGATCTCTAACTCAGGGCAAGTTCAGATAAGGCCTCAGCATACTTGTACTGAGCATCAATATCAATCACTGCTGCAACCTTCTGTTCTTGCTGGCATTGCATGGAATTTAGTGGCCGTCACTCCTACTATATGTTTGAGCACAAAGTCCTCTTCTTTTTTATACTGATTGTTCTTGCATTGTTAAATACAAGCAGCTCGGATGTGTCCAATAGAACCAAGTTCCATCAAAGCAGATATTCTTGTATTTGTGTTTCTTTCTGTTCAGTGTTGGGACACACAATACACTGCCAGCCTCCACAGTTTGCTTTTGAAACAGCCCAGAGCTATTGGCCGGCTCCTGTTTCAATGGCATTGAATTGACAGCAATTTGCTAGAAAAATAGGGACCTGTGCTTGGGTGGAAATAATCTCGCTCCTGGGTTAGGGAATTCTCTCTTCCACTTCCCATGTGACAAAGGATTTTATCAGTACTACTAAGTACCAGCAAAATTGAATTTGCTGGGTATTTCGACTCCTACCTCAGATGCTGATTCCATTTGGTGGGCACGGCCAGCTTGATTACAGAAGTGATTCTTCCAGATATTTTGCACATGGGTCAGGTCAAAGTGATACTCGGCTCCATAGCAAACCACCAAGAGGGCAGATCGTGGCTCAATCGAGGGGTTTGAAGTTCTTCAGAGTGGTTTTTACAGACGTTTGAATCCGAGCAGCCCAACAGCCCCTCAGTCTTTATGCACTTTCAAACATTTACAGATCGTTTAAAGATCAAGTGTGGCAAGATCAATTTCCATGATCAATTTCCGAGCTGTGTCTTGTCAATATCCGTGTGGTTGGCGCAGCTTTGCTGGATCTCCATAGAGGGGGGCTGGAATGCGGGGGAGGGGGTGAGGGAGGAACAATGCCCCCCAGGCTCCGGAGAGCAAAGACTGAAGGGCAGTCTAGTTTGATAACCACATTAAAGCACGACCAACATCTCTTCAGGCCAAAGACAACACTATCTCTAGGAATTAACCTCCTGAACTGCTGAATCGTTACCCTCAACAGAGGGAAAGTTGGACAAGAGCCTGTTTGTCAGGGTTCCTCAGAGGGGCCCGGCAAGCCGTATTTTACTGCCAACAGCGTGAGAAGGCCGGGCTGGGCTTTTAATGCAGAAACACAGAATATATTTGTGTGGGAAACACACAGACAATGAGTGCAAAGAAACTTGGGGTGCTACCTTGCGACTTTGCACATTTATCCCACTCCAGAACAAATGGGCCAAGAGGCACAGCCTCAGAGAAGAGAATTTACTGCATTTGGACATCAGTATTTCCCCCTAATTCTAATGAAACACGGGGCAGAGATGGCAAAGTGCAAGATGCCCTTCGTGTTTGCACCAAGAGGGAATAAAACCTCTTTGCTGAAATGAAAATAATTTGTCATAAGTGTAATGATAATTAGTTGTTGGCCTTTGTGAGCTGCATTAGACAGGCAAGGAGGTAGGAAAGGAAAAACCAATGAGAGAAAAACTTCTGAATGAAGCATACATATTGGGCTTCTTCAGAGATTTAGAAGACCCTGGTTTTGGCTTTGGTTTTTGTCTGTATTTTTTTTTGTTTTGTTTTGTTTCTGGACTTCACCCAGGCATGCTCAGGGCTTCCTCCTGGCTCTACAATCAGAGATCACACTCCTATTGGGCTCAGGGAATTAGGGAACAGTATGGATTTGTTTGTTTGTTTGGGGGCTACACTAAGCGGACTCAAGCATTACTCCTGGCTATGCACTCAGACATCAATCCTGGCATGCTCTAGGGACCATATGGGGTGCCATGTTTGCAAGGCAAACATTCTACCTACTGTTCTATGGCTTCAGTTCCACAGGGGATCATATATGACTTCAGCTGCATTATCTCTCAAACAACTGTAGAAGAAGTCAGAGGTCTATTTCTTTTAATAAACTACTCTCAGTTTCTGGATTACCAAGGTTTTGTGACAGGCCTTTAATCCTAGGATTATAACAAGTGATTCTTCCCCCTTTAAATATTTATTTGCTGACACATTCTAAATGCATTTGTTTTCTAGCATTAGGAATATGTATTCTTTATGAAAGATATTAATACTATGTGCTGGCTGAAAACTTTATTATGAAAATAAGACCTTTGGGGGTTGTAGAGAAAGTACAGGAGTTAAGGTATTTGTCTTGCAGGAGTGATTTCTGACTGTAGAGCCAAGAGTATCTCCTGAGCACTGCTGGGTGTGGCCCCAAAACAACAACAACAACAGCAACAACAAAACCTTAAAAATAAATGATGCTGGGAAAATTGGATGCTCTGTTCACATGTAAAAGAATGAACTTGGACTCATTTTTTTTGAACTTGGACTCTTATACCACTTAGAAAACTTAACTCAAAATAGATAAAGTCATAAGTATAAGTAAGATATAAAATCATTAAACTCTAGAAAAAGCATTCTTTTATAAATGAACATTATAGAATATTCTTAAAGAAAATGTTCTTGAACATAGAACTTCAGATTTACCATGGATAAATGAATTTAAATTTTGGATTTGGGTCCACGCCTAGGGGTGCTCAGGGGTTACTCCTGGCTCTTCACTCAGATATCACTCCCTGCAGGCTCAGGGGACCACATGGGATGCTGGGAATTGAGCCTGAGTCCCTTCTGGGTTGGCAGAGTGCAAGGCAAATGCTCTACTGTTGTGCTAACACTCTAACCCCAGGATTAATGAATTTTTTAATATGACACCAATATTGAACATAAAGTGTCTCAAAACAAAAATATTCAAAAGCCCTTAAAATTAAACAACTACCAAGTGATTCATATACAGTTTGGGGCAGAAATCTGAAGAAATTGGAATAAATGTCTTGATGAGAGTTTTTTTAACCCCTTCCTGTTCTTTGTAGTTTTATTCCCAATATCTAAGACTTGGAGACAAGTTGTTGTGAATTTTCTCTAGTCCTATGTCCAAATATAATAATATTTCAAATGTATGGAATATATTTATAGAAACTATGAAACTGGTTATACTAATAATCACTGTTTAGTCATAAAACAAGAAAGAAATCCTGCAATTTTTGACAGCTTGGTTGAACCTGATGGGCATTAAGCTCGGTGAAATGAGGCAGATGGAAGAGAAAGACTCTATGATCTCACGTACATGTAGAATCTGAAAACTGTGAGCTCTGGAATATAGAGATGTTGCTCAGTGAGTACAGGCTCTGAATTACCAGGTGAATCAGTTCTGGGGATCTAATGTATAGCAGGGTGATTCTAATTAAAAATTACTTTAGTATGCACTTGACAGTTGCTATCAAAGTACATTTTCTTTAATTTTTTTATTTTTAAAAATAGTTCTATGTAAACTTAGTGGTTTGCAAGATTGCTGATGATACAGTTGTTTTTGTTCACAGTTACAAAGTTGCCCATGATTGATTTTCAGTCATATAGTGTACAACACCCTTCATCAGTGTACATTTCCTGCCAACAATATTCTCAGTTTCCCTCCATTCTCCCCACTACCCTTTCATCTGCCTGCCCCTGAGGCAGACATTTCCCCCCTCTCCTTTTTTTCCTTTTAGGCACTGTGGCTTCCAATATTGTTATTGAATGGGTATCATCATGTCTATTACGTTACCTCCTTCCAGCACCCAGTTCTTGTCCAGAGTGGTTGTTTCTAACTCTCATTGTCATAGTGGTCCCCTCTTAGTACTAACAGCACTTTCCTGTTATTTGTGGAAAATTTCCTACCATGTACTGGTCCTCCTGGCTCTCATCTCTGTTGTCTCTGGATATCAAAGTTCATTTTTATTGTTATCAACACACGCAAAGAAGTAGTGCTATGAAAGGAAGGTTGTATTATTTGTGGTGATTCTTTTACAGCATGTATGTCTATCAAATAATAGTTGCACAACTTAAGTTTCCACAAGATTCTATTCCAACTATGTACAAAGCTGAAAACGAAGTAAATTTCAGGGGGAAAAAAGCAGAAATGAGAATCTTTCCTGTTATTTTTGAAGCTGAATACTAAAGAGATTCACAAAAATATAAAAGAAAATCACTTTTTCTGTTTTTAAGTCAAGCTCATTTGGTGGATTGGGGAGAGGGCTTGGAGAAATATAATGCTTTGCTTCTGGGAGCCAGAAGAAAACTGGGAAATTTTCCCAGTTCCCCATGTGCATAATCCTCTGAGCACCAATAAGCATAGCCTCAAAACAACATTACAAATTCCCAAATAGCAAATTTTCACAAAATACTTTACACTAATATATAAAGGATTTGTTGTTGCCACTTTATTCAGTCATCACTCCTGGTGGGGCTTATGGACCATATGGGGTCCAAGGACTGAACCCTGTTTAGCTATGTGGAAGGCAAGCACCCTGCCCTGCTCTATTATTGCTCAGGCCCAGAAACAAAACCTCTTAACCTTTGTAATTGTTGATCATTGTTAAGATGTGATGAGCCTTGAACAAGCCTGAGACCAACATGTTGAATTACTATGTAGTGGCTCTTAAAGTGTGGTCTCAGGAGCATCACCCTAGAATCTTTCGCTTTTTTTGGGGGGGGTAACTCTCAATGGTTTTTAGGGGGCTGTTTATGGCTCTGTGCTAAGGGGACTATTTGTGGTGCCAGAAATGAATGACTTTAAATTTAACTATCTTTTATTGAATACATGTGAATTACAAAGTTATTAATGAGTTTCAGGTGTGGTACACCAATCCCTTTACTAGTTGTCCACTTTTCCCCCAGAAACTTCCTGAGTTTCCCTTAGGCTCCCAACCTGCCTCAATAGCAGGCACTTTTTTCTTTTTCCTATTAGGCACAGTGGTTTACACTACTATTACTTAGATGGTACCACACATAATGCTTTTCCACCTTTTTGCACCAAAACTTCTTGCAGAGTGACCACTTCCCTCTGTCATTGTTACAGTGGTTCCTTCCTTGACCTATCCCACCTCCATCCTTTCCATCCACACCCAGTAGCAAGAGTCCTTTAAGGACCAGTTCTCCTGTTCTATTCAATTGCCTTCAGGCATTGGTTATTTCCCCACTATGTTTCTTTGTATTCCACGCATGAGTGAGATCACTCTATATCTGTTCCTCTCCCTCTCATTCATTTCATTCAACATGATCCTCTTCAGATTCATCTATGTAATAGCAAATATCATGAACTTTGTCTTTTCTTAGAGCTGAGTAGTATTCCATTGTGTAGATATACCATGATTTCTTTATCCACTCATCTAATCTTGGGTACGTGAGTTGTTCCTAGATTTTGGCTATAGTTAATAGTGCTTCAATGAACATAGGAATACAGATGTCTTTTCTGCATTTTTTGACCCTTGGGGTATATTCTCAGAAACAAAATTATTGGGTCCTATGGAAGTTCTATCAGTATTTTCTATATCTTGGATGTTAACCTTTTACCAAATAAATAGTGGCTAAAAATAATTTCTCCCAGTCTTGGAGCCATCTTGCTATTCTGGTCCTCATTTCTCTTGTGGTGTAGAAGCTTCTATATTTAATGTAGTCTCATTTCTTTAAATCTTTGCTTCTATTTACTAGTCTAGTAGAATTGCATCCTTAAATATGTTTGTAGCTTCAATGTCATGGAGAGTTCTGCCTAAATTTTTCTTTAAGTACTATATGGATTTAGATCTGATGTTGAGCTCTATTTATTAAAGATTTTTAATTTTTAATTTTTATTTAACCACTGTGGTTTACAGATTTTTTTTTATAATTCAGTTGATTTAACTTTTGTGCATGGTGTTAGAAAAAGGTCTGAGGGTTTTTTTGCATATGTTCAATAGTTATCCTGAATGACACCATTTGTTGCAGAGGCTTCCCTTGTTCCACGTCATAGTTTTTTTAAAAATAGTATCTTTATTTAAGCACTATGATCACATACATATCTGTAGTTGGGTTTCAGTCATAAAAAGAACACCCCCCTTTACCAGCACAACATTCCCACCACCAATGCTCCCCTTCTCCCTCCTCCCCACCCCCTGCCTGTATGCACGACAGGCATTCTACTTCTCTCACTTATTAACATTATCATGCCGCATAGTTTTTAACTTCTTTATTAAAGACTAACTGACCTGAGGATTTGTCTCTGTGTTTTCAATTCTATTTGATTGATCTGAGAGCCATTCTTTATTCCAGTACCACACTGTTTAAATACTACTACATTGTACTACATTTTGTAGTTAGAGAAAGTGATGCTTCCCATATTCTTTCTCCCAAGGATTACTTTGGCTCTTTGGGGTGGGTTTATTATTCTAAATGAATTTCAGGAGTGTTGGGTCTATCTATTTATTTGAAAAAAATGTCATGGGATCCTTATAGGGTCTGTATTGAATGCTTTGGGAAGTATTGCCAGTTATTTTTTAGAAACAATACTTCTCTGGCCACAATATAAATTTATATCTTTAGCAACTCCTGGGCACAAGGCTGAGAACTATGCATTGTAACAGCTCTCCAGGGGATTTTGATGCACACTAGAGGTCAAGAACTAGGAATTAATGACTGCATGACCAAATCTCAGGCCCATTCTACATGATAGTGTCAGTATTTATCCTAAAGTCTGATGATTGTGGACAATGAGGTATCTGACTTCCTAATCCAATAGTTGTATGCTGGAATTTGCCTTAGACTCTGAAATAAATGTCATTTCACCTTCCCTGCCACCAGCTCCTGTGGTATGCATCTTTATCACTTAGGTGAGCTTCACCAGAGGATTTGCCAGAAGTAGTGCCTTGGAGGAGTGGATTATGAGCAAAGTGTTGGAGGTACTTTATGGAAGTAGAATATAGTATATTTATTGGTCATTAATTGGCATTTCTCTGGTGATTGTCATAGAACATACCTTTGGAAAGGTAAATCTTCATTTATAAAACACTTATGTGAACTAATGTTACTTGAATTTTTATTTTTATTTATTTTATTTAAAGGACACCCTTCACAGAGTTAACATAGTTGATTACTGTACATTTGTCTCCAGATAAGTGAGAGCAAAATTATTTTTAAAAGAATATAAAGGAAAGAGAGAAAATGCTCCACATCATGTATTATAAGGGAGATGCAAATCAAAACAACAATGATGTTTCATCTCACACCACAGTGAATTGCACACATCACAAAGAACAAGAGCTGGTGTGGATGTGGGGAGAAAGGGACTCTTATTTACTGCTGGTGGGAATACCGTTTAGTCCAGCCTTTCTGGAAAACAATATAGAGATTCTTCAAAAATCTGGAAATTGAGTTTCTTATGATCCAGCAATACTTCTGATAGGGCTATATCCTAGGGAAAAAAGCACAATATAAAGTGCCCTTTGTACTCTTATGTTCATCACAACACTATTTATAATAGACAGAATCTGAAAGCAACCCAGGTGCCTGACTACAAACAAGTGGCTAAAGAAATGGTGGTACATTTACACAGTTAAATATACTATGCGGCCATTAGGAAAATGAAGTCATGAAATTTGCAATACATGCATGGACATGGAGATTATTATGCTGAATGAAATGAGTCAGAGGGATAGGGATAAACATAGAATAATCTCACTCATCTGTGGAATATAAGGGAAATAAAAGAAAATGTGTGTGTGTGTGGGGTGATATCCAGAGACTATAGAAATGAGAATTAGGAGAACCAGTCCATAATAGCAAGTTTGCCACAAAGAATGAAGAGTGTGGTTAAAGTAGAAAAGGGTCTAATATGAAAGTGATAGTTGGAACTGATCACTTTTGACAAGAACTGGGTGCTGAAAGAGGATAAAGTGATATGCATAGCACCCCCTTTACAACAGTAGTGCAAAGCACAATGTCAAAAAAGAAAAGTGAGAGTGAAGTAAAATGCTTGAACCAGAAGAAAGTGGGTGATGGTGGGTGGAAGGAAAGAGGGCATCAGGGAGGGTAAGAGGGAATATGTTGATATTGATGGCAGGAAATGCACACTGGTGAAGTTTGTTGTACATTACATGACTGTAACTCAATCAGAAACACTTCATATGTGGAAAAAACTTGTAACAACAGCTTTATGTTTAATTAAAAATTAAAAGAAAAAAGAAAAAAAGAAAAGAAGAAAGAAAATAAAAATTAAATGTAATACAGAGACAAGCAAATTTGTGAAAATTTTTGTATCTCCATTGAGGTCATTAAGATACTGGCAGAAGAGGCCAGAGTGGTGGCGCAAGTGGTAAGGTGCCTGCCTTGCCCATGCTAGCCTAGGACAGACAGCGGTTCGATCCCCTGGCTTCCCATATGGTTCCCCAAGCCAGGAGAGATTTCTGAAGTGCATAACCAGGAGTAACCTCTGAGTGTCACTGGGTGTGGCCCAAAAACCAAAAACCAAAAAAAAAAAAAAAAGATATTGGCAGAAGGCAATTTATGCCCTTGTCATCCAGGAGTTCAAAACACTGTTATGGATACTGTGGATTTTGTGAGGCATGTTGTCGTCAGCTTCCAGGTCTTCTGGAAGTAGGGGAATGTGGGGGAGGGGGCCTGGACTCACTACTCCAAGAAAGTCCTGGTGATATCAGCCCAAATGCTGGCATACCTGGAATTTGGTCATTTTGATTTCTCTACAGATGATTGTAGAGGAGTGGTAAAGCATGGCCATAGTCAAATCAGCAATTATGGGTGATGGATGCAGAAGGCATGGTTTCAGCAGAGTTTGGGCTTGGCCCACTCTCTCCTCTCATGATTGCCAGCTTTCAGTTGCGTGGCCGGTACACCTATAATATTTTTACAGCTTGTTTTACATTTCTTTCGAGAAAGGAGTGAATCTATAGAGCAGGCCCAGTGCAAACATGGTGACTCACCTCAATTTTTAGAAGTTCAATTAATTTTATTAAATTGTATTTTGGTTTGGGGGACATAGTCAAATAGGTTGAGGGCTTACTTCTGGCTCTGTATTGAGAAATCACTCATGATGGTGTTTAGGGGATCATATGTGAGGCTGGAGATAGAAAACCATTTGTATCCTCAATGTGTAATAATGTGCCTTGCCTTTTCATACTTTCTGGATCCTCACATTTTTTGAAAGGAGCAGTTTATCCTACATGTGTTTTTCTCACTCTTCTAATTGAGATCATGTTGAAAAAGCTGAAACCAGAGTTAAATTTTGTAATAATATCGACATCTTTTCTTACCATGTTCTGCCTTTGCTTTTGCTTACAGAGATCAACAGGAGGAAACTCCTGAGGCCCGAGAGCTTCCCAGAAATTCATTTTCAGCTTTTGTCTGTCCTCTCTCGCATTCAGTCCATCTTCTTTCATTCCTTCACTACTGCTGCTTTCAAATTCTCAGGGCCCTAAATTGCACCATGAAGTCCTGATTTTTACTTCACCGAGAAAATCATTGACATACTGACACATCATATCTCCAGCTACCTCAGTAAGAAACCTGAGTGTCATCATTAAGACATTCTTGTCCATCCTCCATGTTCTGCAGTGGACAAACCCTGTTATTTTGCTTCTCGCCTTCCTCCTTCCTTCCTTCCTTCCTTCCTTCCTTCCTTCCTTCCTTCCTTCCTTCCTTCCTTCCTTCCTTCCTCCCTTCCTCCCTTCCTCCCTTCCTCCCTTCCTCCCTTCCTCCCTTCCTCCCTTCCTCCCTTCCTCCCTTCCTTCCTTCCTTCCTTCCTTCCTTCCTTCCTTCCTTCCTTCCTTCCTTCCTTCCTTCCTTCCTTCCTTCCTTCCTTCCTTCCTTCCTTCCTTCCTTCCTTCCTTCCTTCCTTCCTTCCTTCCTAAACAGTGAACTGCAGTCATTTAAGAGTGGCTTTTGAAGTCTAAGGTCCAAGGTTCAAATACTACCTGTACTAATTTCTCACTGTGTGATATTAACAAAATTTTTGGGGTGGGGCACACCTTGCAGTTTTCAGAATTTACTCCTGGCTCTTTACTCAGGGATCACTCCTGGTACTGCTTGACAGACCAGCTGTATTCTCTCTCTGGCCCCATATACAAGAGTTTAAAGCTGTTCTGTATCTCAGACTTTTCAACTGTAAACAAAGAGGGTGATGATAATAATTGCCCCTGCCTTGTAGAACTGTTAAATTAATTAAGTAGGACAATATCTAAAATGTTTGGAACCATGCCTGGTGTGTCTATTTTATTCAACCAGCACTTCATGTTCCCTGCACCACTCAAGAGTATTGGATTGTACAGTGTAAGCCAGAAATGCTCGAGTTCATGTCCCATTCATTTGGTATTGGTCTATTGGCATCTTTCTCTTTTATCTTTTTTATAATTTTTATTAGAACACCATGATTTATCAAGTTGTTCATAATACAGTAGTTTCGGGAATTAGACGTTCAGACACCAATCTCACCACCAGTGTGACCAATTTGACCAATGTCCTCATTTCCTCACCTACCACCATAGCCTGCTTTTATGTAGGCACAAACAAATTTACTTCATATTGTTTGTTACAACATGAAAGCTACAGAATGATCAAAATGTAGATAAATAGGGTTCACTTTGAAATGATTGTTCTGTCTGTCCATGGTGTTATTAAAGTCAATGTCTAAAGATTTATTGGGTTGTGCATGGTGCTAGTTGAGCTTCCTGTGTTATTATTTAGGCTCATTGAGCTTGGTAGAATTCTATGGAACTTTCCCATCAATTTTCTTGTGGCACTACTGGGCTGAGATTACTATAAAATATTAAGGTATCATGTTGCCATACAGTCCAGCATTTATAGATTGAGAACAAATTTGGTGACTTGACAGTTTGATAAGTCACTGTGCCATTTCTATTGGAAGGTGCAGGAAGTGACATTAGGCTGCTGTAGTTCATGAGAAAGGGTAATCTGCTCTTTCCCATTTTCTGAGAATACTACAGAAGTATCAGCCAGGCTGATACCTGGGAAGTATCAACCAGGCTACCTGTCAGTATTTACTTTTGGAACTTGATGGAAAAGCTAGGCCATTTGGAGGGTGGAGGTGAAAAAAAAAAACAACATTTTTTCTGCCAAGAAGATGGTGCCTGTGAGTGGGAATTCTGGGTTCTACTTGCTTGGCCCAATCCCCTTCCAAAAGTAAAGTCCCAGAATTTTCAGCATGGTAGCCTGATCTTAAGAAAATTTAGTTGCATATATTATTTGATTTCAGTGGCATCTTTCTCTTTACTAATTTCTCTCACTGTGTTTCTTTCTCTTTGTTCAAGCTCCTTTATTACATAGCAGATGGATTAGTCTTTTGCAAATATGAAACCATGTACTTAAAGGTTTTCGATAACTCTTTTTTTTGGTTTTTTGGCCACACCTCGCGATGCTCAGGGGTTACTCCTGGCTGTCTGCTCAGAAATAGCTCCTGGCAGGCACGGGGGACCAAATGGGACACCAGGATTTGAACCAACCACCTTTGGGCCTGGATCGGCTGCTTGCAAGGCAAACGCCGCTGTCCTATCTCTCCGGGCCCTCAATAACTCTTAATTGTCTTGAAGGCAGTGTTCAATCTTTTTTCCTTGTCTTATCTGATCCGTTCCAAATTGACTTCAAATTAAATTAGTTATATCTATGCCTCCTTATAAGTTTATTCCATCATTTCTCTGAAGAAATCTTTCACTTCCTGTTAAGCAAGCCTTTTATTTTAATTTTATGAATCTTTTTGTAACCTGTGTTTAAAAATGGACTTTAAGAATTTTTTTTTGTATTTGCATCATGCAGTACTCATGACTTACTCCTGACTATACTTGGGGATCACACTTGGTAGGGCTCAGAGGACCATATGAGGTAAACCTGGTCAGCTGCATTTAAGTCTAGTGCCCTACTCACTGTACTATCACTCTGACCAGGATTTTAAGAATTTGGGGGGTAGTCACAGCTAGTGATAGAGTGCTACTCACATCTCTGTGCTTGGGACTCACTTGGGGGTGTTCATAGTAGACTATATGATGTTAAGTACTGCCTCCAGGTCTCCCACATGCAAAGTATGTGTTAACTCTATGGAACTGTCTCTCGAGCTCTGATTTGAGACTCTTAAGACTTGTCACATTTGTGTTTCTGTCCCCATTTCAGAAAACGGCCAATAGAGAATATTTGTAGAATATGAACATGAATAATATCCTCAGACTTCTCATTTTATCTCAAAATATAGATGTCTTTTTTGTGGGTAGGTAGATTTTCACAGAATAGCTTAGCCCTGTAAACTGATCTTGGCATTTAAGTAGAATGTTCTGGAGAATTTACAATGCATGCACCTTGCTCTGGTTTCTGAGACTAGGACTCCTCAAAGGTGAAGAAAAGTTCCATTAATCCAGGTGTTGTGTTCTTTGGGGTTATGATACTAACCAAGGTTAGGTCTCACAGTTCCTAGTGAGGCCAACTCCTTCATTTTGCATAGCCACATGATGGGACGATTATGTGATTCATTCAAAGTTACATGGTCTGTTGGTGGAAGAGCTGAGATCCACTAAACTAGTGTCTCCATTCATACCCTTTTATATAGGAGTTCATCAAGGGAATAGCTAATTTTGTTTTGATTTAGGCAGATAAAAATATAGAAGCTTAAATATATGTGTGGGATCCCACACTACCCATCTTCCACTAGAGCAGAGAGTTATGTGCTACAGTGGATTAACGTTGAGGTGCGTTTAGAAGGGCTGAATTATCTCCTGGCTTTGCCACTTAAAGTTTGTGTGACTGATTCAAGCCATGCCACTCTTTGGGTTCCTGGTTTCTTCCGTTATGGAATGGACATAACCAGGTCCACTCTATTTAATGAGCAGAGTGCCCAGTTGGCCCATGCATTTATTTTCTCTATGGAGCCTGTGGCAGGCGCATCAGTGAATGTTCAATGAAAGAATGAATGAATGCGTTTTGGACACGAGGCTGTGTTCACTGAATGTATGCTTTTATTATTAATAAATGCAAAAGCCAGCTGCTCCAGCCACTTGGCTTTAATAGGACTTGATACAAAATGGTTCCTTACAAGACCAGCTACCTTCATAGACCTTTGTTTTATATTTTTTTGAATGTAAGAAAAAGACAACTTTCACTGACCAGTCATGTCTACAAGATGTCAAAAGAGCCAGCTAATTTGGTCAATTCAATGAAAATGCAAGGCCAACAGTATTGAGCATTGTGCTTCCGAGGAAGCTAAGTGGCTCTGTGCCTTTGCCATTGCTGCTCATTGGCTTGACGATATGTACACACAGCTAGCCTTTCAGTTTCCACAAAATGGCTTATTTTCATTTCTGAAATGGCAGCCACGTGGGAGTGCCTCGTTGCTGTGGAGAAGGCAGGGAGAGGCCCAGCTGGTTGACAGTCACTGGCTCCTTGAACCCTGTGCTTCGCCTTGGCCGCTGTTGGGAGATGGGAGTCCAAGGGTTTTATAGTTCCACTCTCGAATTAGTGCCCGCAGACTCTGCAGCTATGAACATGCAATTAGTCTTTGTGTGTGCACAAAAGGGAGCTTGACCCTTGCCCGCCTTTGATTGGCATGTTCAACCCTTGTAGCTCCTTACCTTAGTGCCGCTCCGAGCAGTAGTGTCTGGTGCTTGCACCTGCCTTCAGCTTTTCTTCTTTGTGACTTGTTTCACATACAATTCGGCCCAATTCGGAGGCAGGTTGCAAGCATGAGAGAATCACCCCAGCCCAGTATGATTTCCTGTTTTTCAGGGAGGTGGGCAAATGGGGGAGAGGGAGGTTTGAATCTGTAAACCGAGTTTGGGGGGTAATTGCTAAGCCCCAAACACTTAGCAGGAGCCCAAAAGAACTGTTTTTTCTTAATAAAATCAACACTTTGCTTGCTTTCAAAGGCAGACCTCCCATGCCAGAGAAAACAAGCTGGAGGCACAAAGCTTTCGATTTTTTCTCCCAGTTCACCTGCTTTCTTATGAACACAGAAACTTGGGAGTTCTTTGAAAGACAATTGCTATGAAAGACGTGCAATTATTGTGGTCAGAAAACTTCTTTCTCAGCCAGGCTTTCCAAGATACTCTAAGAATGTTTATTAGCAAGCTGAATGAGTTCAAGTCCGTGGTGGTGGACTGCATTTTCAATGACTGTTTTCGAGGAGCCTGATTTGTTTTTGAATCCCTCTCCTTTCTCACTCCCCAGGCCGAAACGTGCCGCACTCCAGGAGAATGGACTATTCAACTGGGGCACTTGGGGGAAGAGCTTCCCAACCTATCCAGCTAGGAATGAGAACCGTCTTAAAATCCCCGCGATGCAGAAGCGATTTAAGAAATGGTTTGGAAACAATAGCTTAACTAATAGGTTAAACCATTGACAAAGGCTTCAACAATAATAGCTTCCCTTTGGCGAACACCCATTTTGCTTCTGCAGTGGCGAAAGCAGCTGCTTTCTGCATGTTTTTCTCCTCCTCACCCCGAAGCAGTCATAAACTTGGATCTTTTTGTATTCCCTTTAGAGAAAATTGATATTCAGTTATGTTTTATTCTGAAGAGCAGGTCTGCTCCAGGGCTGAGAGGCAGAACACGGTTTGGTTTGTTATTGTATGGCAAGCTGTGGAGACCGTGTGGGGTGGTGGTGGAAATATCCCCAAAGCACACATTTGATTTTTTTTACACATCCCAAGAATTTCTTTTTCCTGTCACAGAAATCACCTTGGGTGCCCAGATACACGTCACTTCTAGTTGGTGGTGATTTGGCCACTTCTGGGCTGTCTCTTGTATCATGTAGCAGCAACATCTGCCTTATTCACATGTGATCGCCTACCTCTTTGGCAGTATCCAGTTTCGTTGTGCACTTTCTTCCTGACCCTCCAGACTTAGGTGATCTCACAAATCACCCGTCTCTGGCATCAAGGATTTGCCATCCCTGAGGGCATCCAGGAGAAAGATCTTTTAGTCTTGGTGGTGCTTTGAAAATAACTGTTCCCAAAGTAGCAGTGACATCCTGGTCGCCCTGTGTGAGCATGTTTTTCTGCCATTCTCTAAATACTCCCGTGTGCTTAGGGAGCCGTGGAGTGAGAAAGAGACCTTGGCCCTTTGCCATTCTTCTCTCTGAGCTGGAATCCCTTGGCCACCACTTTATTAGTCACATACCTCTGGGAAAGTTCCCAAGCCCCTCTAGTTGAAGTTTGCTTGCCTATAAAATGGGGATGATAATGATATCTACTGGAACAGACTGGCTGTTGAATTGAATAGTCAAATGTGTAATACCCCAGGTAGGGAATAAATGCTCAATAAACACGAGTTTCCTGCATTCACCCCAGCTGTTGCCAGGTGTGCGAAAGCAAAGTCTTGTTTTTCTTTGTTTAGCCATGCTGCCTCTTTTCTGGGACTAACACCTTAGTGCTGGAAGTGACTTTTAAGAACATCTTCATTTCTTGTATTTAGTTTTGGGTTGGGCCACACCCAGTAACACGCTGGATTTGGTTGCTCCTGGCTCCGAATTCAAGAGTTACTCCTGGCAGTGCTCGAGGGGCCATATCGAGTGCTGGGGATTAAATCCTGGTCGAGTGCATGTGAAGCAAGGTCCCTAGCTACTGTGTTATCACTCCAGCTCCAAGAGAATCTTTGATTTAACAGCACAAAGCAAAAGTAGCCCAGAACGATAGCAAAATGGGTAGGGCATTTGCCTTGCAAGTGGCTGACCTGGGTTCAATACCCAGCAACCCATATGGGTATAATCCTCAGTTTGCCAGGAGTAATTTCTGAATACACAGCCAGGAGCATTGCCGGTGTGCCCCCCCCAAACCCTAAACAAACAAAAGGCAAATACAGATGGAGTTTCAGTGATAAGCACAGGCCACTTGGGATGTCTGTCATAAAGTGGGTGGGTCAGAAGTTGTGAGGGGGAGCCAGCGGGCTGCAGCATTTGAATCTCAACTTGATCCCTGGAGACAAATTGCCTAGCCACCCCTGAATTCGACTTTTTCCTTCTTTCAAAAGATGTTTCCAAAGACGTCTCTCTCCCTGTCACAGCTAGGTCCTTCATAATAATTCCAAGCTCGAAAAATCACCCACATCCACCCTTTCTTCCCCCCAATACATTGGCAGTGTGTGTGCACATCTGCTATCAAACTTCACAAAAATTGTCCTGTCTGAGAGTTAATTTTAGTTCTACCTAGTTTTGACACTAAGTTCTTTTAACAGCAGGTCCCCACACAACTAATCACCGTGGGAGATTTAGTCATAGGAAGCCCTCAATTACCGCTTATGAGGTTGTAAAGTAAATGGCCAGGGAGAAATCCAAATCATATTAAGTTCTGAGAAGCTAAAGAGAAAGCTTCCGAATAAAACATAGTCTTTGTTTTTTCAAAGTCATCTTCTTGCAAAAGTAAATTGAGCTACTTCACAAATCTAGAGCCTGTTGATTTAATGTGATCCGGACATGATGTGCTTGCCAGATGACTGAAGCAAGTATAGCTATTTTAATCCCATCTGGACCTTGCCCCGTCATTTGAAAGAAAAGGAGGCAGTGAAGCCAGGTTCTGCCAGTTAATACCTTCAAATATGCAAACACTTTGAAAGCCTGTAGAGTGGGCATAGAGGGCTGCATATGGAAAAAAAAGACAGAAGAATGGGTTAATGTTTATAAATGCCTGTTCTGTACAGTCCACGGAGGAAACTAAGACTAGGAGCTTTTATTTGGAATCACAGAATTGCTACGCTTTGCACATGGAGAATACTTGAGGGGAAATAATTGAAAAAGACTTTGGAAATATAGTGGGTGAAATTCAACAGAGGAAGGAACATAGAGAAGAGCAGAAAAATGTAAGATATTCAGGGCAATCTTGTTTCTTCCTGCTAGATAGCAGTATTTAGATCTGGATGCTTCCAGAGCTCATTATAAAATAGAGGAAGATGACCTGATTGGGTTCTGTAGTACATCCCAGGAAACAATTTGTTTGACGTAATAGTCCATTTTTAGTCCTGTATTTCACTCTGTGAAACAACAAGATATACAGAAAATACTATTTTCTTACATTGATGTAAACAAGGACCCATAAGTGTTTAACTCTTTCCTGCCTTGTGTGCAGTATTGATCAAAGATTTAACCTCGGAAGCCAGAGACATAGTTCAGCGGCTAAGGCCATTGCCTTATAGGCAGCCAAGCCAGTTTTGATCTCAGGCATCCTATATTGTTCCCTGAGCCCTGCCAGAAATGAACCTTGAGCTCAGAGCCAAAGCCAGTTGTAACCCCTGGGCACTGCCAAGTGTGGTCCCCAAACCAAACCAAACAAACAAAAAAGCTCCAAAGATTTAACCTGGACATGAGGTTTTCTCTGTTCAGAGCTTTCTCTGGATTTAAGATAAAAAAATATCAATAATTGGAAGGAGTAAGTTGGGTTGTGCTTGTTCTTTTCAAGGCTTCATCCAATGATTTAATAATCATTACATCTTCAAGTTAGATAATATGAGGCATAAAAGCAGGGCACTGGTAATGGTGGGAGCAATTCCCTATTATAAGACTGAAGTCGCTGAGCTTTTCATGTTGTGAATTTGGGTCCAAATGGAGGTCAGTGGCCTTTTAATTTTGATAGTCATCAATCAGCACACTGATGCTTGTTCAGGATTGGGAAACAAGTCTCAGAGAATCAGAGGATGACAAACTCTGTGTGAGCAGGATCTGGGAATATCTGTTGGTTTTTAAGGAGGGGGTTGGCTTATGTAACAAGACTGTACCCTGAAGCTGCTAATGCCGATGAGATGACAAGTGCAAGAAAGCAAAACCTTTGCTTCAAAGACAGCATAAAGGACAGCTAATGTGTTTGATTAATGCTCATTCTTGCTAGAGGGAAGCAGAATACATTTGGGGGGATGAAGAGGCGGCAAAGCACTTAGCACTAGCTTCAATTATACTTCTTGGTAAATATTATCCACCAATCATCTTTGTACTAAATATTCTACAAGGATTCCAAGCTGAATATACCACCTTCCAACCCCTGCCCCGAGAAGACATTTTGAAGTATATGATGACCCCAATAGCATTCCCTCCCCCTCTCAATTTATTGAAAGGTTAATACTAGGAGAAATTATAAGGTGGGATAAAAGGTCTAGGATATGCTTTATACACTTTAGTTTAAATATAGTTTGCTAAATAGAACTTGGTTCTGTGTGAGCTAGTGGACACATGTTATATTGCATGTTAGAAAGTATTTCTTTGAACAAAAATATCACTTGTGGAGCCAGACTAATAGCACAGCTGGTAGGGTGCTTTACTGGCCTTGCATGCAACCAACCTGGATTTGATCCCCAGCAACTTATGTGGTCCTCCTAGCCCACCATGACTGATCTCTGAGCATAGAGCTAGGATCAAGCCCTGAGTACTGCTGGTTGTGTCCCTCAACCAAAAAATATTGTAATTTGTGACTTGTGGTCATTTCCATAACACATTGGTTATTCTGGCTCTTCTCTCAAAATGTGACATCCTCTTTGTACCCAATGACTCTCCTCTGCAGTGTGCCCACACCTTGTTGGGCCACAGTCAGTTGGGAAGATTGTAAACAGGTGGCTATTTGAATCAACGAGATGTCTGTCACATGAGTTTTCTTTCTTGCGTTCAGAATAACTTGTTGCAAAACAATGGGATTGGTTGGGAGAGAATGAAATGAAAACTTCCTAATCTTGGTGAAACTTGGGGGAACTGGTTTTGTAGGATATCTTCTTTTTGATGGCTTTATTTAAGCACCATGGTTACAGACTTGTTCATAGTTGGGTTACAGTCAGAGAATGAACATCACTCTTCACCAGTGCTCCTTTCGAATGTGAGCCAGAGAATACTACACTGAGAATGACTCTGATATTCCATTGTGTCTAAAATGCATTCAGGTAGTTGTGGGTGCTTCCTTCTAGGAGCATAACTTCACCCCAAGTCTACTCCTCTGCACTATTCCAATCACTTGCACTGAAATTACATGGCAGCTCAATCTGTGGTCAAATTTATTTTGTTAATTTTATTGTTATTGAAAACATTGCGACTTACAAAGTCCTTCAAATTTGGGGTTCAGACATACAATGAATCAGGGCCAATCCCTGCACCAGTGTCCACCTCCATCCACCAATGTTCCTTAAGTGCATCCCATACTGTTCTCCTGACCCCAGTCTTTCTGGTATAACAGGCCCATTTTAAGTTCAGATAGGTAAAGTTTGGGTCTCTTGCTTACATTGTTGTTGCCTTTGGCTTGGATATTTAGTACTGTCCATTTGATTAATAATTTTTACTGTGACCAAAGTGAATAACAAATCTTTCACAGTAATATTTAAGGTACATAGTGACAATCAGGCCCATTCCCACCACCAGGGTTGTCCTCTCTCCATCCCTTTGCTCACCATGTGTCCCATATCTCCCTTCTTTGCCCCTGAAATGCTAATGTAACTGTTCCCCTCTGTGTATGGCTTGTTGTAGATAGGGTATCTATTCTTTTGTTGTTGACTTTGGGTTTGGTGTTCAAGTTTGATCATTTTTTATTTCCACTCAATGTTCATACGGCTGTTTGTTCCTGGTACCATTCATTTTTATTTCCCCCCTCAATTCATGAGGCAGAAGAAGATGATTCAAGTTGTGTGGTTCTTTTGGATGAAGACAGAAAAAAAGTAAAAAAAAAAAAGAAAAAAAATCAAAAAACCAACCACCAACAACAAAAATTAAAAAAAGACTGTAACTACCAAAAAAAAAGCACCCAGAAATGAAAAAAAAATCACAAAATAACAACCACAAGAGTGAAAAAGAAAGGAAAAAAGAAGAAATAAGAAAAAAGGAAAAAAATTTAAAAAAGGAAGGAGTGCTGGTGTGGCAAGGTTGTGTGTTTCCTTTTTTTTTTTTTTGCTTTTGTTTGTTCTTGCATAGGCACAGTAAGTATTGGGGAAATAAGAAAAGAAATTCCCTATGGGATGCCAAGAATTGAATGCAGGTTGACTGCATGGAAGGCAAATGCTCTACTCTTGTACTATTGCTCTCGCCCCTACACTTTCTTTTTTTTTGGCGCGGGGGGGGGGGTTCCACCCAGTGACACTCAGGAGTTACTCCTGGCTCTGTGCTCAGAAATTGCTCCTGGAAAGCACAGGGGACCATATGGGATGTTGGAATTCAAACCACCGTCCATCCTGAATTGGCTGCATGCAAGGCAAATGCCCTACTGCTGTGCAATCTCTTTGGCCCCTACAAATACTATCTTGATGACACTCTCTTTTTATTTATTTTCCTTTTGTTTTGTGGGCCACTCTCAGCTGCGTTCAGGAGCTATGTCTGGCTATATGCTCAGAAGACATACCTAGTGATACTAGGGTACCATGTGTGCTGACAGGTGTTGCAGCTTCAGCCATATGCTAGACAAGAACCTTGATCTTTGTTCTCTCTCTATCTCTCTGTCTATCTCTCCTCTCTCTCAATACTATTCTTTGTAGCACCACAAATTTCATTTTATACTAGATCAAGTTAATGCCTTCTATTTTGGTTCTTATGCTGACATTGCTATTTTATTTCCTTGGTTTTTATTGGGAATCTCACAAGTTTGTGGTCCCTTGTGTGATGTAAAGACTACCAGGCTGTGTAGTTCAGTGCTAGGACCTGAGACTGTGATGATCTATGGCCCTATAGAGATGGAGATCAACAGAGCTAATCCTAATGGTGCCCAGAATTCTCCAGGGCTATATCCAACATAACTTGGGTAGGAGGCATGGATTTCCAGGGTTATGGCAAGGCATGCACCCCTGAATGCTCAATGGCTCCCTAGAATTAGGCAGTGCTAATCAATCTCCCCCAAATGGCCACCAGCTATTGTAGTCAGCTAGGGGTTAATGCAAAGCAGGAATCCTAAGGCTTGAAATTCAGACTTATATTTAATCCTATTACTGGATTTTGACAAAATTGCAGAATTAGACAATAATTATATAGTTGCCCACAATTCTGTAGTTAACATAGTAAGGACAGCAGTGGGAGGCGAATGCAAGATATTCTCTTCTGGGTTTCTATTTCAAGTGCCATCAAAGTGCAGGGATAAAGCAGAAATGTTGGAACTGTAAAAGAGGAAGGATATTTGGCTGTGCTTACAATCAGCTACGAAATCAAGGGTTAATTTTTGTGCCTTTTAAACCTCTGGCCTTACTTTGAATTTAATTTGCATTTGAAAATAAAGAGGGTAAGACCCTGACATTTGTGTGAGGCAGACTAGGGCCAGCCACATCCAATATGCTCAGGGCTTGCTCCTGGCTCTGCACTCAGAAATCATTCCTGGAAGTGCTCAGGGTATCATATGGGATGCCAGGGATCGAATCCTTCTTGGCTGCTTATAAGGCAAGCTCCCTACCTGCTGTAATTTGATCTGGGCCCTGTAAATTTTAAATGGTAAAAGTGCTTCAATATTGCAGCTTCAAAACCAGGTTTGAAATTGTAGAAACTGCTGCATTTTAAATTGTGACATGATTTTGAAGTTTTTCAAGTTAGTTCATGGTTTTCCCGACCAGCTCGTTTTGTTTTCTGCAATTTTTCCTTTGGGCTTTCTCTGCTTTTGAGCATTGGCCTCAGAAGATCTTCAAGTCTCAGAATTGGAAGCATCTGAAAAATGAATTCATCCAGCCCCTCAGCCCCTTTTTAAATCTGGTTTCTAACAATGACTGGAATGTGGCAGGGAAAATGCCAGGAGAAAAGAGGAGGAGACAGGCTACTTCAAGATGCTACTTCACAAGGGACAGATGCCAAAAGAAAGGAAGAAAAGGACTGGGGAGAGGAGAACCAAATCAATGGACTTTGCAAAGTTGAAGGAATCCTGTCAGTTATACCAAATAACTCCCTTCTTGGGGCTTCCATATAATTCTACATTCTAGCACTTTTTACCAGTCTCTGTGTTTCTGCATGTGTGACTCATCTTGCCCAGGAGATCCTCATGTAGAAAGTCATGGCCTCACTCATCTGGCACATAGATTCTTTTTTTTTGGGGGGTGGGGGCACACCCGGTGGCACTCAGGGTTTACTCCTGGCTATGCACTCAGAAGTCGCTCCTGGCTTGGGGGACCATATGGGACGCTGGGGGATCGAACCATGGTCCATCCTAGGCTAGCACTGGCAAGGCAGACATCGTACCTCTAGCGCCACCATGCTGGCCCCGGCACATAGATTCTTAACTTGGCAATATCAAGGCCGGGCTACAGAGAAATGGATTTAGGTAAAACACGTGTGATTCTTGGCACCATTATTTCAGACCGGAAAGTTCCTGATTAATATTTTTGTAGTTGGTTTCGGCTGTGCTCAGGGATCACTTCTGGTGGGCTTGGGGAACCATACAGCTGTCAGGGCTCAAATTTGTATCAGCTAAGTGCAAGACAGGAGCCTTACCCCACTGTGCTCTACTTTGGCCCACTAATTTTGCTTTGACTCTGTGGAGCCTTGAACCTTGGACCTACCTAGGCCTTAGTGACGCCATCATGAAGATGTGAGGGGTACTATAGTTTCTCCCTTACCTTGTTCTAAGGAGGAGTACTAAGCAGGGTTCTGGATGCTGAGCACAAATAATTGTCAATTGCAATTTGGATGATCAGACTTCAGGCAGTGTCTGCTGGAATGGTTTGCATAAGGCATTAGGAGAAGACAGACTGTATTTTAGGTGATAAAAAAAGACAGACTGCAGCCCCTAACCCGACTCACTGCTAAAAGCAAGATGCTTAATTCCAAAGTGCCAAAATGTTAGCTTGCTGGCCATAGTGAACACAGTCATCCAAGTTCAACTAATTAATTACTAGTGCATCACTTTATTAAAATGTACACCTATTTAGTTTTTCTTTGACTATTGCTTAATCTGGTATGACAGGTAAATTTGGAAGTGGAGCTTGTTTCTGGACCCACATATGGCAGTACTCTGGGATTCTTCCTGTCTCTGTGCTCAAGGATCACTCCCAGGGGACTAAGGGATCTAACCCAGGTTGGCCACCAGCAAGGCAAATGCCCTCCCTGCTGTACTATGGATTTGGCCTCACTGCTAATTTTTTTTAGCAGTGTTGTACCTCACCTGTCGCTGGAGAGGAAAGAAGCAGAGGGTCTTTTGAGACAGGAAGTGAACCTGGATTTTTTTCTACCTGAGGGCCTGACTAGGGATAATACTGACTTTTGGGATTTTAGGGGAAGAATTAAAAGGGATCACTGTTATTTGTGGGGTGCCTGCTGTGTCTGACATGATTTGGTTCCAGATAATTCATGCTAGGTATGGGCTGACCTCATATGGACTGAACAAAGTCAGTGCAGGGCCAGCATACCCACTCATATGCTCACACCCTCTGCATCTATGTGTGGTTACATAAGATTTGCCGAAACATGCCTGGCCAGGAGTTGGACCTGATTCATAATGAGGAACTAAAATTTGGTTGTATTTCCCATCTTCTATTGTGGTTACTCTCATAATCATTTCTTCAGCAAAAGCATTTTGTTTACTCTGCATGTGTTGGAAGGAGAGGGAGAGAAGAGCTACTGTCCCCATGCAGCAGAAAACGCAGACCAGTGTGGGAGACCAGGGACCACAGGACTGTTTTATAGGGTACAGAGTGGTATTTAGGTACAGATAATAATGATTGCAGGCTACTCATGGCTCTGTGCTCAGGGAATCGCTACTGGCAGTGCTTGGTGGACCATATGGGATACCAAGGACTGAACTGGGATCAGCTACCTATCTGGTAAGTACCATACCCACTGTATTATCTCTGAAGTCCTCAAAAACTTAAAGAATATTCTGGAGCGAAAGTACATTGGGTAGAGCATATGCTTTGCACCTGTCCAATCTGAGTTCGAGCCCTGGCATCCCGTATGGTCCCCTAAGACCACCAGAAATGGCTCATGAGCTCAGAGCCACCAGATGCTTCCCCAAAACAAAACAAAGCTTAAAGAAAATGATAGTGCATCATGTAGATAACATATAAAATAGGTGATAGTTGACCATTTCTGAGTGTTTCTTGTAAACAGCAGGCTATTCATAGTTTATGAGAATCAGAAGCTTCTCTCTTAATTTTCATTGGTTTAGGGTGGGGAGCACATCTGGTCGTGCTCACAGGCTACTCTTGACCTCGTTGAAGGTTTCACCTAGTACAGCTCACTGGACCATATGTGGTGCCAGGGATTGAACTCAGGTTAGCTGCATGGAAGGTAAGTTCTTTAAGCTCTGCACTGTCTCTTCCTCCCCTACCCATCATTGGGGGTAGGGTAGAAGGGAATGTGGGGACCACACAGAGTGTCATGGGAGTACAGAGGAGAGCACCATTGCCAACCTGGAGACTTTTCAGAACTTCTTGGAGGAAGTACTTTTAGATCTGAGTCTTGAGAGACAAAACTAGTTCTCAGACAAAATCATGACTGGACATTGAAACCAATTGCAGGAAATATTACTTTCCAAGTCAAGGATGGTTAGAGATAAGTTGATTAGTCAATATATCAGGTGAGGAGGAAAGTAGAGTGAGATGATGATAATAATAAGCACATAATTTTAAAAATGAAAGGTAATCTATGATATTGACATAGCAACTAACAGATATTATATCTATGATATAATAATTTTCACGTTCTACTCATTTTATATTTTATTACTATATAATTAATGGTTTAGATGTTATAATTAATATGTTAGTACAATGTATAGTTTAATCTTCATAGTAGCATATTACTTGCTATGTGTTCAAACATGGTATCCATGATTGAACAACCGCTGTTCCATTTCAGTAAAACAGGGCTGGGGAGATGTATCAAAGGTTGGAGTAAATGCTCTGCATATTGAAGGCCTCAGGTTCATTTTTCAACACTGCATATTCCCCAAGCACTGCTGGAATGGGACCCTGAGCACCGAGCTGGGAGTTTCCTCCAGGAACTGTTGAGAGTGATACCAAAATCAAAACAAAAAGATGAAACAGTGGTACTAGAGTAATAGCATAGCTGGTCGGGCATTTGCCTTGAATGCAGTTCACCTGGGTTCAATCTCTGCTACCCATATGCTCTCCTGAGCCTACCAGTGTAATTCCTGAATGGAAAGCACCACTGGGCATGCCCCCAAAAGACAAAACAGTTCCAGAGTGATAGTACAGCAGATAGGATACAGGGTACTTGCTTTGCACACTTTCAACCTGGGTTTGATCCTTGGTACTTTATATGGTTCCCAGAGCCTTCCATGAGTAATCCCTAAAAACAAAACCAGGAATAAGCCCTGAGCATGGTCAGATGTGGTTCAAATCACTCTGTACACCAAAAGATGAAACAGTAAAGGTAGTTTTAAGCATTACAATTTAGTGAGGACATCTCATAGACTAAACATGGCACTGAGGACTGCATTAGATTATGGGATTGTTCATATACTCATTGAATTTTCAGTCATGACTCACCATATCCAGATCAGACAATTGAAATTCTGGGGTATTGATATTCATTAGCAGTTGGGCACATCAATTGTGAAAGCCAAGCTGGAATTTATACCTGGAAAGTATTTTGTGAGCACTGGGCTCTGAGGAGACAGCTGTCTTCTTTTGGTGTCTATTGGCCAGAGGGCACAAGGGTGAAAAGGAACCTCATGTTAGGCAGGATTGCCTGGACACGAAGGAAGGCTCCCACAATTCCTTCTGGAATGAGGCAGGTTAGAGAAAAAGATTGCTTAAGCAATGATGTCTCAGCATGAAAGCGGATTTGTCTTCAAGAAGAACCTTCCCATGTAAAAGTTGAGAGAGTTCCAAAAACATTACTGGGGCAGAGCCTGCATTCAGGAGAAACCCCAGGGTCCCGCAGAGCCTTTTCAGAACCCTGAAGCCTCTTGTAGCCTGAGTAAACAGCATCACAAATTGGGTTCGAATGGCAATGGCAAGCTCTTTGTGCAAACAGTCTCAATTTGCCTTCTGAGCAATCAAAAGCCAATTTCCTCTCCGGACAACTGTGCTCTGCTTCACCTGGGCTGCATCCAGCGGCTCTCTCCTGGGGCTCTTATTGTGGCAAGTCCTTCAGCTCGATGTGGTTGGACACCAGGCTTCTGGCCTCAGCATTCAACACGGCTTAGTAGCATCACTCAGGCTGTGTCTCTTAACCTCCTCTTAAGCCCTACAGAGCTAGTATTATGAGCCTTTCGTACCTCACTGGATTGTCAGGAAGTGAAGTGAGGTCATAGCAACACATATAAGGGGCAGCTGCTCATCTTGTGCATTGACATTTTGTCATCTCTGAAGTCCAGGAACTCCACCTTGCTACATTTGGGCCTGGAGACTGCAAGCCGCTAGTCCTGATGACCTTTGGCCTGGTGGCCATCTTGATATTATGGCTGCTGCTTCATTAGGCCTTCACAGCTGCTGATTTCTTTCATATTATTATGATTCCACTTGATAGACTTTCTGGAGAGTCCTTTACCCTCCCCTCCATTCTTCTTTTGCAAAGTAGGCCTCTTGGTTGTCTTCTGAGTTCTTAAATAGTAGAAAAAGCCCCAAGCCATCCTGAGCAGATTCCTTTCACTGCTATGGCAGGGCATGTTAATGGCAGCAATTAATTGGATGGGTGGGAGGAGGTGGCCATTGTCAACTAAGGACAAGTGAGCGAGTCATGGTATACAGGCTGACTTCCTCACCTGGACAGACGCTGGGGACACCTGCTCTGATCATTAATGCCCTTTGCCCAATGGACATAGTCTGACTGCCTCCGCCAGTGGGGTGAACAAAGCCCAGCATTTAGTGGCTGGAGTGCAGAGATGAATAGAATTCAACACTTTGGCCAGGGCTGGCCCAGGCAGCTGCTCATGGAAAGGAGTTTCCAATGAACATGTGCCTATTTAGAGCGTGCATGTTTTGATTACATTTGAAGTAAAACATGAGGTGATTCTCCCATTGGAAAACAAACTCATTGTGTTCTCTCTTGTTGGCTGGTGGTCGGGAGCTGTAGAGACACATCCACAACAGCACTTTCAGGGAAAAAAATTTGCTTTCAGTGTGAAATGGAAGATGCTTCTCTGGGGGACCACAGCTATTTTACCCCCCAAATTTTAGGCTCACTTAGCCAGTGGCTTCATGGAATTTTGCAGGGAAAGTTTGAGGCCTATAATTAGACTTTTTGTTAGGAATGACCACACCACCATTTTAGAAGGCTCCAGGTCTTTCCTGAAGTTTGGCTAGAGAGGCTCTGAGGGGTACAGCTTCAAGATTCTAGGGAGGCTGTAGATGGTGGACCAAGAGATAGTCAATAGTACAGAGGACTGAACCGTTTGCATTTTCATTCAGGTCATGCTGTCTCGGCCACACTGTTGACTTAGTGCTGTTTTGACTTGGCTGCGTTGAACTCTTCCATTCATGCTTTAGAAACATCATTGAGTTAACAGGCCACACACCAATTCACCCTTCTCCCTCCCTACTCTTCAAGCCCTTTGTGTTAGATAAGGAGGCCTTTCCCTGCTACAAAAAGGTAGCGGGCCAAAGTTTCCATGGGCTTGGTGCCCTTAATACCACCCCCAATTTAGTCTTTGTGCAGAGTTGCTTTTGTTTCCCTCCAAGAATTAAAAGTTAATTGATACCTCAAATGGATGTTGGTCACAAAGCATTTCACCATCCAATGCAGTCCTGCATCCCATTAGATTAACCCTCTGCTGCAGTTCATTGTAAACATCCCACAACAACAAAAAAGGCTTACCTACCTGAAGCATTGTATTCACTTGGGTTCTGCAGTGGGGCTCAAATTCTATGACAATGTCACTGGGTTAATTAATTTAGATTAATGACTCTAGGAGCTCTGCTTTCCTTGGCCTTCCCTATTTGTCACAGACTGCTGAACAAGTGTTTCCAAGTGTCTGAATTTATCAGATTGTCCCGAATTCTTCCAGACATGGGTTAGCATCTCAGCTTTCCACCTCTAATTGCAATGCTGAAAATCCTCCTTAGTGAAGCAAATGTTGGACCCTGATATGGTCATTCAATGCCAATGGAATTTATTTATGGATTATTCTTCTGATCAGACTTCCTTTTGAGAGAACTGGGATTTTCCTCTCAATATGGAAGAAAACATTACCATGAGGACAACCAGTGGCACAGCGGAATGGGCTTAATTAGGTTGAGCAATAAATAAAAAGGAAATAATTTACATTAGGCTGTTGCTGTTAATACATAGGTGGATAGGGTCACCCCATCAGCAGAACAGGGGCTCAGAGATGTTCTTGAATACTGAGGTTGAGAGATGAGTATATTGGACTAAATCCTAAGCAAGGGTCCCACATATGCTACTATCTGTTTATTCTCAGCTAAGAATAGAATAATTATTGTTACCCTTAGAAGAATGAACTTTTTAATGCTTTAGGTTACTTACATAATTAAGTAGTGTGGTTGAGGGACTTTGGGGATATTTAAGATATATTTAATTAGCTTCCTATTTCTAATCTAGATAATTCCTCCTGCCAGTGAATGCCTTCCACACCTCTTGGAGTATCAAAGTGAAATCATTATTTTTTCTAAATGGCCAATGAACACTTGGCAAGGAGCACAACAGGATTAGTCAGTAGGCAAATTTAAATCAAAGCCTCAGCGAGATATTTTTTCCATTCTTACTAAAGTGACTATTACCAAAAAGTGTTGACCAGACAGTGGAGAAACTGGACTCCCCATACATTGTGAGCGGGACCATACAGTAGTAGCACAGGAACTTTGAAAAATCAAGGCTGGCAAAACTGCAAAAATGCTCAGTAGAGTTCCTACATGAGCCTCAAATCCCACTGTTAGCTGTTGACACATAGGAATAGAAAAGATAAGGGGCTGGAGTGGTTGTGTAGTGATAGGGTTTTTGCCTTGTATGCGGCTGACCTAGGACAGACCAAATTTGATCCCCCAGCGTTCCATATGGTACCCCAAGCCAGGAGTGATTTCTAAGTATATAGCCAGGAGTAATCCCTAAGCATCACTGGATGTGGCCCAAAAAAACAAAAAACATAACAAACAAAAACAAAAAAAGAATGGAAAAGATGAGCAGTCCTGTCCATGGTCAGTGAAGTTGATTTCTGCTGTTTGACCTGAAACATGGCAGACATCTTGGGCCTTCTCTCTGCTGTCCTGCTGCCTGGGATTTTGATCCGCTCTGCCATTGTTTCCTGGGGGCTCTTCTTCAGAGGTGAGTAGTCCCACCCACAAAGGGTGGAGCCAGAGGATGAAGAAACTTATTAATGTTTGTTAGACCCATCTCTTCCTTTATCTTCCATATTTCCTTACTGAGTTTTGGCCTAGCTGATTTCTCCAGCAGTGAGAGATGAGTGTTAAAATCTCCACTATTGATTGTTATCAGTATATTTCTTCAGGTTATTAGTAGTTTATTTGAATATCTTTTTGGTCTATAATACGGAGTATACGTTTGAAAGTTTAAATTGTTCCTCTTTATGTATAAAACCCTTGATCATTAAGTAATGACCATTTCTGTTCATTATAACATTTTTCAGATTTAAATTTTAGTTTCACTTCTAGCCAATGAACACCACCACAACACTAGAATAAAATCTACTATACAAGTGTGTCGATGGGAAAATAATTCAGGCCAGTACCAGGCATAGAGAATGAAGATGGCAACTCTGAAGTCCAGAAAATTGCCAACCATCTAGTTTGTCTCTCAGGTATGAAGTTTAGAGAAGAAATATGGAGGATGTTCATAGAACTCAAAGAAAGTATAAATTGAGTTGAACAGAACACAAATAAGAATCAAGAGGATAAGAAGATACAAATTAGAAAACTCTAAATTGAAATAACAGAGCTGAAAAACTCAGTAGACCAATTGAAAATCTCCAGCAAGGTAACAGCAGCTGAATCAGTGAACTGGAAGATGAGGTGCATAACAACTCCACACAACAGAAGAGATTGGAAAAAAGCCTTAAGTCAAATGACCAGACAATGGAAAAATTATTCAAAGAATGTAAACAGATGGAAATAGAAGTCTTTGATAAGCTCAACATAAACAATGTAAGAATCATTGGAGTCCCAGAGACCCAGAAAGAAAATCCCCAGGAAGAATCAGCAGTCAAGGATACTATTGCAGAGAAACTCCCAGAGATAAAGACTGCATGCAACCAAATCCTGCATACCCAGAGTACCGGCTAAGAAAGACCCGAAGAAAAGCACCCCAAGACACATCCTAGTCACAATGACAAATCCCAAAGATAGGGATAGAATACTGAAATCAGCAAGATTAAAGGGGGGAAATTACACTCAAAGGAGCATTCTTAAGATTTACAGCAGACCTGTCACAAGAAACCCTCAAGTCCAGAAGACAGTGGTGGGACATAGTGACAAAATTTAATAAACTTTGTATACTCAAAACCAGCCTTAAAAGAAAATGTGAAAGGTCTACTTTAAGACAAGATCAACCAATAGACACACCAAACTTCTACACAAAGATGACTCTAAATCCCATGACAATTATCTCTCTCAATGTCAATGGATTAAATACCCAGTTAAGAGACACAGAGTGGCTAAATGGATCAAAAATCTGAATCCAAACTTCTGCTGCTTACAAGAAATACACCTGAATAGTCAGAAAATACTAGACTCAAAATCAAAGGCTAAAGGAAAATCATCCAAGCAAACAGCACACTTAAAAAGCTGCAGTGGCCATATTAATATCAGATAACACATACTTTAGACTCAGAAAAGTTATAAGGACAAAGATGGACATTTTGTACTAATCAAGGGATATGTACAACAGGAAGAAATCACACTCCTAAATATATATTCACCCAATGAGAGACCAGAAAATATTTAATACAATTGTTGATAAACATAAAAGAAGATATCAATAGCAACACAGTAACTGTGGGAGACCTCAACATTGCCCTGTCACCCCTTGATAGGTCAATAGATGGAAACCCAACAAAAATACTAGACCTGAAAAGAGAAATGGAAGAAAGTGGAGTAGTAGAGGTATATAGGACATTCCATCCCCAGAAACCTGGATACATATTCTTTTTTTTTCATTTTTTATTATTATTATTATTTTAATTATGACAACAAAGATGCAAAGAAAGAGGACAGGGTAAAGTTACAGTGGAAGCCCAATCACCCAAAAACAGAATTCTCGGTAGTCCCATCGATGATATCCCAGCCTTGAACTTTCAGCCAAAGAACATTAAGAAAAACAAAACTGAACCCATGTACAATACAATTACTTTGTCCCTCAAATCCCCAGTTGTAGTACATACTATTTCTTAGTAGCACACAATATAATCTAAAGACATTAGACTTATGTAACTTCTTAAACATTGAGGGCAAAGTACATTTCTCTAGTTCCATGCACATGCTTACTAACATATTCTATTCCAATGCACATGGGGTCATTCTCCAGCATAGACCACATGCTGGCCCATAAAAATACCTCAAAATAATCAAGAGGATAGAAATTGTGCAGACTATCTTTGCTGATCATGACACTGAAATTAGATGTGAACTACAAAGGAACACAGAAATAAAACTTTAACACCTGGAAATTAAACAGCTTACAACTGAACAACCAGTGGGTAAGAGATGAAATCAAAGAAGAAATCAAAACATTCCTTGAAACAAATGACAAAGAGGACACAAATAATCAGAATTTATGGGACACAGCAAAAGCGGTACTGAGAGGAAAATGTATAGCCTTGCAAGCACACATCAGGAAAAAAAGAAGGGGTCTATGTGAATAGCTTAATGAAAGAGCTTATAAAATTAGAATATTATCAACAAAAGGAATGAAAAAGACACATGAAAAATGTTCCACATCACTAATCATCAGGAAGATGCAAATCAAAACAATGATGAGGTAACATCTCATGCCACAGAGACTGACACACATCACAAGGAACAAAATCAATCAGTGTTGGTGGGGATGTGGAGTGAAAGGAACTCTTATCTAGTGCTGGTGGGAATGCCATCTAGACTAGCCTTTATGGAAAACAATATAGAGATTGCTCAAAAAAACTAGAAATTGAACTCCCATATGATCTACTCCTAAGGATATACCCTAGGAACACAAAAATACAATTCAAATATCCCTTCCTCACACCTCTATTTATTGCAGCACTATTTACAATAGCCAAATATGGAAACAATCAAGGTGTCCTTCAACAGATGAATGGCTAAAGAAACTGTGGTACATATACACAATAGAATATTATGCAGCCATCAGGAAAGATGAAATCATGAAATTTTCCTATACGTGGATGTATATGGAATCTATTATGCTGAGTGAAATAAGTCAGAGTGAGAGTGATAGATACAGAATAGTCTCATTTATCTATGGGTTTTAATAAAATTTAAGGACATTATTGTAATAATGCCTAGAAACAATAGAAATGAGGGCTGGAAGGACCAGCTCACAATATGAAGCTCACTACCAAGACTGATGAGTGCAGTTAGGGAAATAACTATACTAACAACTCTCATGACAATCTTAATGAGATGTAGAATGCCTGTCTCAAATATAGGCATGGGTTGAAAAGGAGGGATGGGGGCATTGGTGATGAGAATGTGGCACTGGTGAAGAGGGATGTTCTGTTTATGGTTGAAACCCAAATACAGTCATGCTTGTAATCATGGTGCTTAAATAAGATCTTTTTATATCTCAGATGTATTCCCTTAACACCTATAATTCTTTTCGAACATCTCATATAGTGACTGTTTTGCCCACTGGCTTTGTTATTTGATTGTTTGATTTCCCTCTTTGAGATCTGTTTTATAAACAATACTGGTAGAAGAGTATCTCTGTATAGATTTCATGTTTGAACCAAGTTACAGGGAATGTTGGACTTTATTCTTTGGCCCCCAGATTCACCAACAATATCTTGTGGCATTGCTTCTCTTTTGCATAGGCACATTAAAATTGGAAAATAATATATATGTAAACAAGTTCTTATCTAATAGAGATGGGAACACAAATTTGGTAATGTAATTAGGCCTTTTAGCCTGAACATTGGCATAATGATTTGGCTTAGGCCTCAGAAGAATGGGCATCGCCCACCCACACCTGAACAACGGATACCATCTATGGAAACAACCACAATTTTCTATAACATTACCAGGATCCAAGCCTCTACCAGAAAGACCTACCATTGCTTTGGCATTGACTTACTCCAAAGAGTGATCCCAACACCCAGACGACTGAGCAGCAGTCTGCTTGCAGGGCAGATTGCTCCGCATTTAATGGTGTGCTGAAACTAGAGGATGCTCCACATCAGCCTGACATCGATGAAAGAAATACACAGAATCCAGAATCTTTAAATATAAGTATCTGATACCAACAATAGCTAAAGTGTGAAAAAGTTTCACCGGGACCACGGAAAATGACTCGGGTTGGACGGACTGGTATGCCTGGAACCCAGAGTCGGTCTTATACCAATAAACTTCTGGGGTGAGGCCTTTTTGTAATCAGGTCAAGGATTTGTTTCCATTTTCCCCATTTTTCTGGACCTGTGCAAACAGCAGTGATTGCCACTATCACACCTTTACTATATTTTTTTTTCGCTTATCCTTTAAGGAAAAAAATACAATTTACTGAACTTAAAAATAAATAACGGTAATAGAATTCCTGTCTCGAATACAGGCAGGGGATGAGAAGGGGGAGGTGGAATGTTACACTGGTGACGGGGGTGTTCTGTTTATGACTGTAACCCAACTATGATCATGTTATTTAAGTAAAAAATATATTTAAAAAAATAAAATAAAATAAAGGATTTTATTTTTAATAAATAAATAAATAAAAATAATATTTTTAATAAAACTTTTCTTTAAAATTTTTTTTTTTTTTTGGTTTTTGGGCCACACCCGGTGACGCTCAGGGGTTACTCCTGCTATATGCGCTCAGAAGTCGCTCCTGGCTTGGGGGACCATATGGGACGCCGGGGGATCGAACCGCGGTCCGTCTCCTAGGCTAGCGCAGGTAAGGCAGGCACCTTACCTCCAGCGCCACCGCCCGGCCCCTTTTTAAAATTTTTTTAAATTTATTTAAACACCTTAATTACATACATGATTGTGTTTGGGTTTCAGTCATGCAAAGAACACCACCCATCACCAGTGCAACATTCCCATCACCAATGTCCCAAGTCTCCCTCCTCCCCACCCGACCCCTGCCTGTACTCTAGACAGGCTCTCCATTTTCCTCATACATTCTCGTTATTAGGACAGTTCAAAATGTAGTTATTTCCCTAACTAAACTCATCACTCTTTGTGGTGAGCTTCCTGAGGTGAGCTGGAACTTCCAGCTCTTTTCTCTTTTGTGTCTGAAAATTATTATTACAAGGGTGTCTTTCATTTTTCTTAAAACCCATAGATGAGTGAGACCATTCTGCGTTTTCTCTCTCTCTCTGACTTATTTCACTCAGCATAATAGATTCCGTGTACATCCATGTATAGGAAAATTTCATGACTTCATCTCTCCTGACAGCTGCATAATATTCCATTGTGTATATGTACCACAGTTTCTTTAGCCATTCGTCTGTTGAAGGGCATCTTGGTTGTTTCCAGAGTCTTGCTATGGTAAATAGTGCTGCAATGAATATAGGTGTAAGGAAGGGGTTTTTGTATTGTATTTTTGTGTTCCTAGGGTATATTCCTAGGAGTGGTATAGCTGGATCGTATGGGAGCTCGATTTCCAGTTTTTGGAGGAATCTCCATATCGCTTTCCATAAAGGTTGAACGAGACGGCATTCCCACCAGCAGTGGATAAGAGTTCCTTTCTCTCCACATCCCCGCCAACACTGTTTATTCTCATTCTTTGTGATGTGTGCCATTCTCTGGGGTGTGAGGTGGTATCTCATCATTGTTTTGATTTGCATCTCCCTGATGATTAGTGATGTGGAACATTTTTTCATGTGTCTTTTGGCCATGTGTATTTCTTCTTTGTCAAAGTGTCTGTTCATTTCTTCTCCCCATTTTTTGATGGGGTTAGATGTTTTTTTCTTATAAAGTTCTGTCAGTGCCTTGTATATTTTGGAGATTAGCCCCTTATCTGATGGGTATTGGGTGAATAGTTTCTCTCACTCAGTGGGTGGCTCTTGTATCCTGGGCACTATTTCCTTTGAGGTGCAGAAGCTTCTCAGCTTAATATATTCCCATCTGTTAATCTCTGCTTTCACTTGCTTGGAGAGTGCAGTTTCCTCCTTGAAGATGCCTGTAATGTCCTGGAGTGTTTTGCCTATGTGCTGTTCTATATATCTTATGGTTTGGGGGCTGATATCGAGGTCTTTAATCCATTTGGATTTTACCTTCGTACATGATGTTAGCTGGGGGTCTAAGTTCAATTTTTTGCAAGTGGCTATCCAATTGTGCCAACACCACTTGTTGAAGAGGCTTTCCCTGCTCCATTTAGGATTTCCTGCTCCTTTATCAAAAATTAGGTGATTGTATGTCTGGGGAACATTTTCTGAGTATTCAAGCCTATTCCACTGATCTGAGGACCTGTCCTTATTCCAATACCATGCTGTTTTGATAACTATTGCTTTGTAGTACAGTTTAAAGTTGGGGAAAGTAATTCCTCCCATATTCTTTTTCTCAATGATTGCTTTAGCTACTCGAGGGTGTTTATTGTTCCAAATGAATTTCAAAAGTGTCTGATCCACTTCTTTGAAGAATGTCATGGGTATCTTTAGAGGGATGGCATTAAATCTGTATAATGCCTTGGGGAGTATTGCCATTTTGATGATGTTAATCCTGCCAATCCATGAGCAGGGTATGTGTTTCCATTTCCGTGTGTCCTCTCTTATTTCTTGGAGCAGAGTTTTATAGTTTTCCTTGTATAGGTCCTTCACATATTTAGTCAAGTTGATTCCAAGATATTTGAGTTTGTGTGGCACTATTGTGAATATTTTTAATAAAACTTTTACTCAAATGTTTCTAGTAACATTATATCCAATGAGACGCAAATAAGTGGGAACAACTTAAATGTTGATCACTGAATAAATAAAATGCTGTCTATACTTTCAATAGAATATTACTAAGCATGAAAAAAAGTGTTCACATAGTTAAGCCTTGAACACCTTATGCTAAGTGAACAAAGTCCTAGGCTGGAGGATTTCACTTATAGAAAATGTTCAGAGGCAGGAAAATTCCATATAGATAGAAAGATGCATGTTGGCTATGGCCAGGCAGAAGGGGATTGTTGTATGCTCAGTGATGGTGACGGTGACTGAAGATGGATTTTCCTGGTGGTGGGGAGAAGAGTAATGACAAAATAGTACTTTTGGTGGTGGTGATGGACATGCAGCTCTATGGATATACTAAAAACCATTGAATTGTACATTTAAATGAGAGAATAGCATGAGTGAATTATAAATTTATACAAGCTTTTAAAATTTTTTAAATAAATTTTGGACTCATAGAAGCAATCTCTTGCCTACAACATTCAAGAATGTAAGAAAACAAGCATAAGCCAAAAACAGAATAATCACAATTTTCCTTGAAATGGGTGCTCAAGGGCTTAAGTTTGGTTGAGTGGTTCAACATTTGAGGTACTTTTTCTTTCACCTGCATTCAGAGAGAAAAATCCACCAGTTGCTTGGCTACAATTGAGGTGACAGAAAAGTTGGTGAGTTGCACATTTCTGCTTTACCAACAAACAAATGTTTTTCAATTGCAGTTTGTTTTGCCAAAGCTTTAAGCTTGCCACGAGAGGCAGTAAGATATGCATTCCAGGATACTTAATCATACAACAAATTCAGTGTTTCTTTCTAAATGGAGTTTTCTTCCTTGCAGTGCATTACCCAGGATTTAAGCTGGTTGAAATATCATGCCTTTCTTTCCTAGAGGATTTGTCACTTTACTCAGAAAATGAGAGTTGCTATCACTCAGGCCCAAAAACTGAAGGGAGAGCTGGACTCAGCACTCAGTTTCCTTCCAGAAATAATGGTGACTTATGCTTCAGAGTTCTTACTAGTTCTTACCATCGTGCAATACTGAAATAATTATTCAATCATCGTATGATTATTCTGTAGGATAGATTTTATTGTGTCTCCACTGGATGTATAGTGAAAGAGAATCAAACTTAGGGCCATAGCACATCTGGTGACTCAGTTATCTAGTCTTAAACTTGAGATTAGATGTCAAATCTTTTTGATGCCAGAGTCTTGCTTGTGGTCTTAACAGTATGATCATGTCTATTAGTCATTTAGGCCATGTTTCCCCTCTTTTCTTCTCCTGCCCATCTCTTTTTTTCTTTCATTCCCTCCTTTCATACAACCCTTTTCTTTTCCTCCCTCTATTCCTTCCTCTTTACTTCCTTCCTCCTTCCCTTCCTTCCTCCTTCCCTTCCTTCCTTCTTTCTTTCTCCTACTTTCCTTTTTACTTCCCTTTATTCATTCCTTTCTTCCTCTCTTCCTTTCCTTTTCCTCCCCTTCCTTTCCTTCTTCTCTCCCTCTCTTTTCCCTCCAATTCTTTTCTTTCTTTCCCTCCCTTTCCTTTTATTCCTTCCTTTATTCTTTACTTTGTCCCTTCTTCCCTCCATTCTTCTTCTTTCACTTTTTCTGTCCCCCTACTTCCTTCTATTCCTTTCCTTATATACCCTGTTTCCTCATCCCTACCTCCCTCTTTTCTGCTTCCATACCCCTTTCCATCCTCCTCATCTCCTTCCCATTTTTCTCTATTGACAGAAATTTTTATGCTTCTAGATCTATAGCATTGATACTCAACCAGAGATCTCTCCCTTAAAGACAGTTCTGGGGATCACCCTTGGGGCTGAAGGTGGGGGTGCCACAAGTATCTAGTGGTTGATGTCTGGGACACTGTTCTACTGGTATTAAGAGGATCACAAACAGTATTTTTGAACCATTGTTGAACTAGATAGAAATAGAAAAATAAGGCATATCAAGCCTTCCTATATTGATTTTTGATTTCTTGTTCATCACAGATTGAGGCAATTATTTTGAGTCTTAAAGTATATGAAGTACATTTGCCATGACAACTATTATCTTTTTGGCATTCCTTTAAATTTGGAGCCAACAACAATTATTTTGCTTCTCTAATTCAATCAAACGATTGCTAACATGGGTACAAAATAGCCTACAAAGCAGAGGCTAGACCTCATGACCAAGAATTATCCAGTACAACCATCTGTTATTTCAAGTATGAGTACACAAGCTTTTCCCTATGGAAGGGTAAAAGTAGAATAAAACAGAAACACATTAATGGAAGTTAGAATTATTGCACAACAGTAAGTCCTTTATCAACACTCTTGCTAGGGTGCTGGATGAATAGTTCACTTGCCATGTAAGCAGGGGGCCCATGTTAGTATCTGCTGACCACTACCAGGAGTGATCTTTGAGTGCAGAGCCAGAAGTAAGCCCTGAGTATTGCTGGCTATAGCCTAAGTGTTCCTAAGTAAACCAAGTTTTCTCAATAGGTTCTTCAAAAGTGAGAGTGAAAGCTTAGACAGTGTCCCACCAGAGCAGCTCCTTGAATCATGTGGCTGTTTCACATTGGCTCCAACTGCTATTATCCTTGCCAACATTATAAAAAAATAAGAACCCGATAGTCTTATTATATATAGTTGCTGGATTCACCAAAGATGATTACTCTAACTTAGATGCCACAACACATGCGTGCCCTCATAGATGTGTGGATCTGTCTTTGGCCAGAACCACTCTGGCAGCCTTGAGGCTGCCCGGTCAGCTTTAGAGCCACTCCCTACACATTGATTTGGTCACTGATCTGTATCTGCATAGGTCTGAGAAAAGACAATACCGTATTCTTCCAACTACATGTTTAAAATTGGCTTTGATGTCCTGGACAACAAAATATATTTCAAATATTTATCTAATATATGTGGGAGTCACTTGTGTTTATGGGTCGAGGGATTAGAGACCAAGCCCTGAATCTCACACATAGAGATATATGCTCTGCCCTATTTTTTGACCCTGAGAGAACTTTTGGAGTTACCCACAAGACACAGTCAGTTAGTACAAACCAGGTGCCAGAGAATGATTTTTCTAATATAACAACAATTTGAGAAGGTGTGTTAACTTCATTTGAAACCCCAGACACTTTGCTTCTGTTTTATGCTGCTCTGTGTGGTAAACAATATGGTGCCAGGGTTGGCTTCAAGTGAAAATCAAAGTAAGATTCAATACTTCCTCCCTCAACAATGAACTAGATAAGTGACCTTGGGAAAATGAGATAATCTCTGAAGGCCTCTGTTTTCCAAACTGGTAACAGCAATATTCCTTTGCTGGCTGTGGCATTAGTGTGAAAAGGAAATGTGATGAGCTATGTAATATAATAGTCCATGAAGATTAGTTCTAGGCATTTCTACAGAAAGCTTCTCAGGACTAATGACTTTTATGGAGGAAATAGGATCACTGTTCTGACATATATTTTTACAAAACAGCAAACTTGCTCTTACTTAGAGAAAATAAAGTATAACCCATCACTTTTTTCAGAAAATAATGGCAGTTCTAGCAAGGCATGAAACATTCCTTCAAATTTTTGTTATCCTTTCACACACACACCCTATATTAAGTTTAGCATGTTGTTTTCTATATTGTTTCCAGTTTTTCCTGAAGTTGATCTTTCCATTATTCCTAAAACCATCTGGGCTGACCAAGAACTAATGAGGTCAAGGTCAGGACTGGGGCCTCATGGGGCACAGTTAGCTTTGCTGCCTTCTTTGAGCCTGCCTCACTCTCCTCACCCTACCAGCTGGATTTCCACCATGTGTTTGCTCCAAGAAAAGGGTGGGGACAGGGGGGTGTATGGCCATGGTCGCAAACTGTGGCTGAAAGCCTGGGTCTTTTTATGAAAAGGGCACCTATGAATACCAATCCCCCAATTCACTGGGCCTTGAAGACCGGGGCTCAGCACCATTGACATCTAATAGCACTCACCCCAGCACAGACTGTAATTCTTTTCTTTCTAATATAGCCCCTTTTCCTGAGTGACAGTCACTGTCTTTCACTGGAACCTGGCTGGGACTTAAGGTCACATGACTGATACCTGCTGTTGTCAGCAGTGCTATGGCAGGAACCTTTTGTGAAGCTTGCAACCAAGGTTAAATGTTGGAGGAAGCTCTTGTTAGCTGCATTCCCTCTCTGTTGCTATGATACATTTGACGCATTGAATACAGGGCATGAGCGGAAAAACCCTCCATGATCCAAGGTGGAGACGGTGTTTTATGTGGGTTATGATTTCTCTTTTGTTTCACGGATGTCTTTTAAAGGGCATTTGCTAACTCATAACACCTATATCACTGAGAAGCACCTGTTTTACCATTTGGGTTGTAAAAGCAAAATGATCAACCCAAGTGCCCAGTAGAGACAGTTTGGCATAAGATTTTAAAAAAATCTATTTTATTCATTAGTATGAGAACAGGAATGAAACCAATTAAAGTCTTTGCAAGAATACAATGGAAATTGTGCTCAGTTATCCTCTGGAGTGTCTGGAGGATACATGGCTTCTGCTTTTGGAGTCCTGGTGTGATTTTAAGGCTATTCTGGCAGTAGAGATTCTCAACAAGAAAAACTTCATTTTCCAAGAATATGATCTGCAGCTGAGGCTAAAGAATTACCCGAGCTAAGGGCTAAGAATTGTATGTGGAGATTTTTGCAATGGAAAATTCCCAAAATGAAAGAAAGTAGATTAATACAGTGAACCACTAAGGCTAATGGACCATTTTTATTATTTTTAAAATCACAACTCCTGTTTCATTTCTGCCTTTCCTTAATCCTCTTCCGATTTTTTGGGAAGCAAATTCACTACTTAAAGTAGCTCAGTTGGGGCTGGAGAAGGTGCTTCACTCAGGGGAGAAGGTGTATATTTTGCATGCAACTGACCCTGACTCAATCCAGGTTTCTCTGGTCCTCCAAGCCTCACCAGGAGTGATTTCTGAGCAGAGTTCCTATGAGCAAGCCATGAGCACCATCTGATAGAGCTCCCAACTCTGAAACAAAATGATAGATATCTTATTTCACTCATCCATGCCTAATCAGGCAATACTGCCACAGTGACTCACCTGCTGTCAAACTTTTTGGTGTATTACACATTTAAAACTTGAAGAATTGATCAGAAGGCCAGAAAGTCACAGGATGTTTGAGAAGATTGTCACCAGAAGAGCATATGATATTGATACCAAGGTGTTTATTTCAGAGGAAGTGAGAGAGAGAGACACCAAGCTGTCCTGAACCTGGTATCTAGGAAGAAGACAGAAAGAAGAGTTGAATCAATAAGATGAACAGCTCATTAGTGGTACTATAAGTAAGATTTGAAGGCTTTTCTCTTTAAAGTTTTAAAAATTATTCCTTGATTTTTATCGTTGTGTACTTGCTTTTTCGTAATGTTTGAAACTTTAAGCAACATAATTTACCAAGTTGTTCATAATACAGTTATTTCAGATACTCAATGTTTCAACACCAATCCCACCACTAATGTGACCTTCCCTTTACTAATGTCTCCAGTTTCCACCCCATCCCCCAATTATATTCTCTTAACAGGCACAAAACAATATATCTCGATTGTTACAAGATACCTCTCAATCTCATTACCTAATTCACTGTCTGAGGATTTATGGAGCTGCTTGGTGATAGTTGAGCTTTCTTTCTGTATCATGGTTTTCACTCATTGAACTTCGTAGGCTTCTATTCAACTTTCCCATCTAATGTACTATGCTCCCACTGGCTTTCTGTGAAATTTGGGTATGGGATGATTCAGCAGCTTGGCATCTCTTCGAAATTAATCATGGAGCTGGGCATATAAATGTATGTGCCAGAGTGAATTAGGTGTGGATGGGGCACTGAGCCTTCTTAAAGGGCAGACACTCAGCCAGCCTCTTTACCAAGAAGGTTTCATACAACTCAGCCTAGAGAATGGGTGTATCTGAGATTATTCAGTGTTTCCCTATTTGTTGCTTAAAAGTCACTCCCTTGGGAGCCAGAGTGGTGGTGCAAGTGGTAGGGCATCTGCCTTGCACGCACTAACCTAGGACGGACGGAGATTCCATCCCCCAGCATCACATATGGTCCCTCAAGCCAGGGCCAATTTCTGAGCACATAGCCAGGAGTCACATAGCCTGGGAGTCACGGGGTGTGGCCCAAAACCCAAAAATAAATAAATAAATAAATAAATAAATAAGCCATTCCTGCATGTCAATCATTGAAGTAATTCTTTCTCTGCATCCTAGACTCAGTAACAGCTGATGAGTCTCTTTATTCTGTTTTTAAATAGTCTCTTTATTCTTGCAGTGGAGTTTCTTTTATAAGCTCAGCTACCCAAAATAACAAGTTTTTTTCACCTCAGATCCACAGGGAGTTGCCCACACAGAAACACTCACCTGTGCTCTGAAAGGGGGTCCCTTTGGATAAATACAACTGCCAATAACTAGCCCTATAACCAGTAAGCTAGATGACAATGGGACAGAACCCAGGAATAAAAGGGGGAGGGGAGTTCAAGGAGACAGAGTCTAATCCAATATTTCATTTTTTTAATTCTTTATTTTTATTTAATCACCATGATTACATACATAATTGTAGTTGGGTTTAAGTCATAAAAAGAACACCCCTCTTCATTAGTTAATCCATAATTTCTTCTGGCTTACTGAATCCTTCAGGCTATACCAAGGAAGCCACTAGTAAAATTGCATACAAAGGGGTACTATTCGAGACTACATGCCAACTAGTGAGATAAGGGGGATACAGGAACAAAATTATGGTCTGACTGGCAACATTTGGGGAAAGGTTGAAAAACACTGCTTTAATTGGAATTCAATGACGACGTAATAGACACAAGTAGTACATAATAAAATACACATATTCAAGTTTCTTATAATTTTTTGAGACTAAAATAAGTTAAAGAAAATAGTGTTCACATATCTGTCATATGTCCTCTGACACAGTCAGGGTAGATTGTTTTTATATATGGTTTTAGGTGGAAGCAATTGAAGGCAATATTAGCTGGACTACCAAAAGAAATATTATCGCTTGTTGAAGAGGCTTTCTTTGCTCCATTTAGGATTTCTTGCCCCATTATCAAAAATTAGGTGATTGTATGTCTGTGGAACATTCTCAGAGTATTCATGCCTATTCCACTGATCTGAGGTCCTGTCTTTATTCCAATACCATGCTGTTTTGATAAATATTGCTTTTAGTAAAGTTTAAAGTTGGGGGAAGTAATTCCTCCCATATTTTTTCCCAATGATTGTTTTAGCTATTTTAGGGTGTTTATTGTTCCAAATGAATTTCACAAGTGCCTGATCCACTTCTTTGAAGAATGTCATGGGTATCTTTAGAGGGATCGCATTAAATCTGTATAATGCCTTGGGGAGTATTGCCATTTTGATTATGTTAATCCTGCCAATCCATGAGCAGGATAAAAACATCTAATCCCATCAAAAAATGGGGAGAAGAAATTAACAGACACTTTGACAAAGAAGAAATACAAATGGCCAAAAGACACATAAAAAAATGCTCCACATCACTAATCATCAGGAGATGTGAATCAAAACAACTATGAGGTACCACCTCACACCCCAGAGATTGGCACACATCAGAAAGAATGAGAACAAGCAGTGTTGGTGGGGATGTGGAGCGAAAGGAACTCTTATCCACTGCTGGTGGGAATGCCATCTAGTTCAACCTTTATGGAAAGCAATATGGAGATTCCTCCAAAAACTGGAATCGAGCTCCCATACGATCTAACTATACCACTCATAGGAATATACCATAGGAACACAAAAATACAATGCAAAAATATTTTCCTTACACCTATATTCATTGCAGCACTATTTACCATAGCAAGACTCTGGAAACAGCCAAGATACCCTTCAACAGATGTGTGGCTAAAGAAACTGTGGTACATTTACACAATGGAATATTAAGCAGCTGTCAGGAGAGATGAAGTCATGAAATTTTCCTATACATGGATGTACATGGAATCTATTATGCTGAGTGAAATAAGTCAGAGAGAGAAAAACTCAGAATGGTCTCACTCATCTATGGGTTTTAAGAAAAATGAAAGACATTCTTGCAATAATAATTTTCAAACGCAAAAGAGAGAAAGGCTGGAAGTTACAGCTCAGCTCATGAAGCTCACCACAAACAGGAATGAGTTTTGTTAGAGAAATAACTACATTTCGAACTATCCTAATAATGAGAATGTATGAAGGAAATAGAAAGCCTGTCTAGAGTACAGGCGGGGGTTGGGTGAGGAGCAGGGAGACTTGGGACATTGGTGATGGGAATGTTGCACTGGTGATGGGTGGTGTTCTTTACATGACTGAAATTCAAACAACACAATCATGTATGTAATCAAGGTGTTTAAATAAAAATATATATTAGAAAAAAGAAATATTATCTCTGAATGCCTCCCTTGCTCAGGTGGAATTTCCTTTGGTTTTATTTCATGAACCTATATATTTCTAAATGGGAGAAGTAAAAGAAAAAATATTTTGGTTTAGGGCCATACCTGGTGATTCTCAGGGGTTCCTTTCAGCTCTGGACTCAGGAATTACTCTTGGTGGTGTTTAGGGTGCCAGGGATTGAACCTATGTTAGCTGTGTACAAGGCAAGTACCCTACCTGCTACACTGTCACTCTGACATTGAAAAAAGGTACTTATTTTGTGGTTGTGGGACACAACTGCTGTGTTCAGGGCTTCTTTCTGGCTCTATGCTTGGCATCATTCCTGGTGGTACTCAGGAGACTATACTTGGTGCCCTTGGATTGAACGAGGGTTGGCCATATCAAGGCTAATGTCTTACCCATTATACTATCTCCCTGACTGTGGAAATTTCTATAACTCCTTTGTGACCAAGTTCTTGAAATGACAGGAGGAACTAGCTGTTTGCTGTATACAATTAGGTTGAGTCTGTGAATGATACATGTGCTAGTCTTGTAGCCCTAGTAATTGTCATTTAGAAAATAATGAAAACTCAGCTCCAAATTCTATTCATATTTTATTGAATTGAAACAGCAGAATATGCACTATATTCTTGTAATGGGCATCATTCCCTTTTGAGCATCAGCTACCATTATGTGCCGGTACCTCCTAAATAATACCCCATGTTCCACTTTCCTCATAAGTGTGTGGTTGAAACTGTCATTTCCTGGGTGAGGAGATTTTCAGTCATTGAAACCGTTTTTCACTTTGTGAAGGAGACATGAGCAGTTATAACAACATGTCTAGGAAATTGGCATGAGCCACCAATGGCCTCAATATTTGGCTGGTGGGATCTGGCTGTAGTTAAGATGCAACAGTCAGAAAATTGAACAGGCTCCCTGTGTTTCCCATCTCCTCTGGGGCATGATTCATCCTTTGTCACCAGAGGGGGAGGTTCAACTCCTCAGGAAGGAGCCCTGTGCAGAAAGCAGCTGACTTTCTGGTATAGACTCCTGAAAAGTCATTGAAGGGATGCGTGGGAATAAGTGTGGTGGGCCCAGACGGTCAGTCTTAAAGCCCGAGTAATGCTTAACATTCCATACCATGGCCTTCTGCAAACCACCAGAGGCTCTTCAAAGGCCACCTCTGCCCTGTTCCCACCCTCTTAGCACACGGTAGAAATTCCATTTGAGTTCTTTCATACAAACACTCAGTCCCAGTTTGCTCCTGCTTGCCATGTCCAAATTCCTTCTGCGTGCATTGCTCTCCGTGAATTAGCAGCACCCATGTCATAGGGATGGTATTTAATGCAAGAGAAAATAAGGAACCTGTTCATGGCCCCCATGTCCACACTAAAATCCAGGCTGGGGTTCCAAATTCTGTTCTTTTCCAACCATAGCATCCATTGATTCTCTCCTGGGTCTGTGTGGTTGGGAAATCTCCAAGCCAAACAGTTAGGATGCCTTCTCTCGAGGGAACTAGACAGAAGGTTTAAGGAAAGAACAGTTGTGCACAGTAGAAATAAGGAATTTGTTATTCACAGTCCAAAGTATAATTCGGTAAACAAGTGACCACGGCTAATGGCACCTTAAGATTCCTCAGTTATGTCCAAAACCACACTTAGGCACTTGAAGTAGTGACATGCAGGGGAAAAAAGAGCTTATCCAGATAAGGTGTTTGAAGATCTTTATTAGTATTTACTTACTGGAGCTCATCTTCCTGTTCTCCCTCCCTCATACCCCCCCAAAAGTGGGCAGGACAATTATGAGGAAGTGCAAACTTTTGAAAGTCAGAATTTTATTCTGAAATTTCCAGACAGCAATATCTATGTCCAGTTTGGGAGAGACCTTTTTTTCAAAATGAGCTCTAGTTCCTTATTTGAAAGGACCACATATACACCAATGTGACAGTTTTCTCTATGGCGCACAAAGCTAGGTGAAGAGGAGAAATCTGTACTTTTAGATTATTTTAGAATAGGCCTGCCCCACTCAATAATTCTCTGTCTTTCTGCGGCTGCTGCTGCTGCTGCTGCTTGTCTGATTTGTAATAATGAGCAGGAGAATATTGGAGGCTCATAACTCTTTTAACTCCTCCCTGACCAATTCCTAACTAGAAGTCGCATCAAAGACACAGACAAGTTATGCCGTTAAAACACACTCATTTATTTCAACATTGAATAAAAAGACCAACCTCTACGCACTCAGACTCTTTTCACTTGGAAAGCCAAAGGCAAGAGAACGGAGCATTTAATGGGTGATTATTTGTTGCGGTTCTTGGCCTGTCAGTGGCCTCTTGTAATGTGTAGCTGAGTGAACTTTTTGCTGGAGACATTCTCAGTTGAGCCAAACAGTGGGATCTTCTTTCTTACCTCCTCTGCCAGTCACCTGGAACCGAACATTTCCCTTTGTTGTATCTTATCTTGGAACAAGGAAATGCCACCAGAGGCAGGTAAATATGACCTTTGTGAACTGGCAGAGACCTTCCTCAGTGGGATGGCTCAGAGCTCTTGTTTCCGACATGTGATCATTTCAAAGTAGCCGAGTCAGAGTTTACACTTAGCCCTCGATTTCTTGGTCATTGCTGCTGTTCTTTATTTTATGCAGTTTTATCTACTACTAGCAAAAGCTTCATGACTTGCATTTAGTGAAATTTTATTAAAATTTCTTAAAGCAGGGAATCCATCCCATGCCACTTAAAACAAGAATTAGGTGAGTTTACCATGGGAATTAGTGATACTGATGATACATTGATTTTCCTTATTAAAAAAATAACTCACAAATTCCATATTTCCAGAAAATTCTCTTATGGTATATTTATTAAAAATAATATATATAATAAAACTGAATACTCCCTTTCAATAACAACCCAAACTGTTCTTGTATAAAGTAGTGTATTGGGACAAACAGAATTTAGGTGCCAGGTAGATAGAGTTCTGAGTAAAGATAATTCGTTGTCCAAAAGCAGGACTGCCCGATAACAGAAGGGAAGGGCTCTTTAGGGACATTTGAATTTAAAATAAATAATGAATTTAAGTCCAGCCTATCTAATATTTGGGACACACCCCCCAATTTGCTTTTTATCTGTAATTCAGATTTAACCACACAAGTAGTAGTTTTTATATTTGCGAAAGCTGGGAAAGCCTAGGAAATAACACCTATTTGTCTATGATATAAATCCATTAGATCAGCGAGCAATCATTCTTAATGCACAGCTCAATTGAAAGCAGCCTGTTAATAATGAGCAACCGACTGGAAAACAAGTAGGTTGCCGCAGAATCTCTATTAGTTCGTCTATTTCGCAAATAATGTCAGGATTGTGCATAACGAAGTATAGGCTTTTATTCATTCTCTGAGTTTGATGATTCCAGATCGTAATTAACAGTATAGTAGCAGAGGGGAGCTCGGCAGAGTGTGCTCTTCAGCTGTGGGAGTGAATCAGGCAGCAATTAGGCAGAATTGCAAGGGCTTACTCGGCTTAATGTTTGTTCTGTGGCTGCTCCAAAGCAAGACTATGGATCTGTAAAGGTGATTCATTCACCAGGCACTGCTGTTCCAGCCCGGAAACAAGAGTTTTCATAACTGCATTTTAATGTCAAGGTGAATTTTTTTTAACATCGAGGCAACGTATTACTGTGCTTTATGTACCACACTTCTAATATTAGTGCTTTGGAAATGCGTTGTTGCGTCATCTCACCTACCACCAGGCTATCTGAGTTCCGTCTATTCCTACTGTCTCTAGCTCTCTGTCGCCCTAAAGCCAACTCAGTTCTCTGGGTCGCTCATCACTGGCCTTTGGAGTATTCCCTTACTCTATGTTGTGAAAATTGTAAAGATTAACCCATTAAAAGCGTGATTAATAATGAAAGCAGACGCAGACTAATCAGAGCCATGGCTGTTAGTTGAAGGTTGACAACTCTGGACTAGGCACTGAGTGTCTGCTTCCTGTCAGACTCTGGCCATTATAGCATCCACTGATTGTTCTAGAAAAGCCATGTCTGTGTACAGAAGTTCTTAGAGAGAGAGAGAGAGAGAGAGAGAGAGAGAGAGAGAGAGAGGGAGAGAGAGAGAGAGCCCAGATAACTCCAGGGACTTAAATATGTGTGCTTTTATTATTACTTTATGATTATTTTCATCACTATGAATAGTAGAATATAAAGTGCCAGGTTCTGTGCTTTTTTTTTTAACCACAATTTTATTTAGTCATCACGAAATTAAAAGTTCTTATGATTGGCTCACAAGTATAGCTGTTTCAATATTGACCCCCTAATCAGTGCCCCCTTTTCTCCACCAGTGCTCCCCTCAACTCTCATAGGCCTCCTTTCCACCAATCTGCCTCTTTGGCACATTTTTTAAAAATACCATTTCATGGCTTTATGATTGGCATCTGATGTGATAGCAGTTGACATCTCTTTATACATATAGATGTCACCCAGCCACCAAAGTTCCAATGCTATTCCAGGATCAAAGTCCCCACTTCACCATTTCTTCCCTACCACTCTCCCCTTTTACATGGCCCCATAGTTTGTAGAGTATAAGAGACGCATTTCTGGGACCAGAGCCCAGAAATACTGTGGGTAGGGCATTGCCTTGCATGTGGCTGGCCTGTGTTCGATTCCTGGCATTCCTTATGCTCCCCTGAGACTGCCAGGAGCAATTTCTGAGCACAGAGCCAGGTGTAACCCCTGAGTGCCACCAGGTGTGGCCCAAAAACCAAACAAACAAAAAGATGTTTTTCTGTTTTGTATGAGAAGGGGTCCTGTGATTTTAAACCCTTTATTCATTGTCTCCTTATAACTGGGCTTCATTATTTGTCTTCTATTTGAGATCATCAGCTCAAAGTGGTGGTTGAACTGCCCCAGAGTTTTCTGGCAGAGCTCATTCTAATCTAAACCCATTATTTAGTGTTTTGCTGAAAATTTTTTTTGTTAGTTTCTTGGTCATACCTGGCAATGCTCACAGATCTCTCCTGGCTCTTCACTCAGGAATTGCTCCTGACAATACTCAGAGAACCATAGGAGATACCAGGATTGAACTAAGGCCAAGCAAGTGCAAGGGCCAGCTTCAGTCTTGAATTTCTTCTTAAATGCCTAAACTCCACACAAAAGTAGCTTCATTTTAAACATGGTCCTTGCTTTCCTAGGTTACTTAAATATTTTATTCCAGAAAGGATGTAAGGCAGCACACTAACTTTTGTGCTTACTTATTTTCTGTTGAGATTCAGTTTAATTTTTGTCTTGGATTTGGGACTACACTCAGCTATACTCAAGGGTTACTCCTGGCTTTTCTCTTAGGAATCGCTCTTGGTTTGCTTGAGGGACCATATTAAGTATTAGGAATTGAACCCGGCTCTGCTCTGTGCAAGGCAAAAGCCCTACTCACTGTACTATTACTCCAGCCCCTAAGATTTAGTTTTGATTTGGCTGGAAATGTGTTGATTGTTGAGAAAACTGCACTAAGAGCATTTCCTCAAGTATTTTTGCCCTTCAGCAAACTCAGCTGGTAAGGGAGAGGGAGTCAGGTAAAACAGAACTTCCATAATCATCCTGGAAATAATCCAGCAACTAGGTCTGTTCCAGTATAACCTGAAACAGGATGGAAACTCCAGAAAGGGTTTCATTTCCACCTATCTCTGCCCCCAATTTGTAAATAACCAGAAGTTTTATCTCTTGTTAGAAGGGGAAGTCATCCTGTCTCTGTTTTCTGTTTTACTTCTGAGTTCCAAGTTGGCCCCTCTGGGCTTCCCTCCCTTCAAACACAAACTGGCTGCACTTTCTCAGCTGTCCCCTTTGTCACCTGATACAGGATAAAAAGGAACCAGTGAACTTTTGGTGACTGCTCCTCTGGGTTCACATGGACTGCCCTTAGGTGAGAAGATGAGACCCGATGGGTGGATGGATAATTTCCTTTCACCAGAGGCCCTTCCCCTTAGATTACATCCTTGGCTCCTGTCTTTCCTCTTTACCTCCATAACATTCCACTGACCTGGATGGACTCGAGTTTTCTGGATGAGGAAATTGACTGAAGCTGAGCAAAGGACAGAAGGGACTGGCTGTAGGAAACATAGAAAATTCATTAGCTGCTGAGGCAGCCCTCAGCTCTCACTCTTCTGATTCCGAGATGAAGCATCTTGTTCTTATTGGGTACAGCTCTGTACTGTGTAGCACTGATGCTGTGTGGGTCCTCGCTATCACCTCTTTCGTCTAGAAACAGGCTCTATCGAGTTTGTAATAGGCTCTAATAGTGGTTGCTGAGAAGACATGGGATTAGTGAGAGTCATGAAATAAAAACATAGTCTTTCAAATTGGAGAACTCTCGTATCTAACGGTACATTTGATGTCTGCACACATTTGAAACATGCATTAGCATAGCAGCTTTCTCCCCACCAAAACAAAGGCATTAATGGTTTGCTATTATGCCTATATATTTAAGACTGATTTGGGCTGTTCTTTGAAGGAATAAACTAGAAAACTCTGCATGGATAGTAAGAACCAGGTGATAGCATTGTGGGAGATGGATTTCAAATAGGCATACATAATAACTTAGTCACTTCTGTTGATTGAGGTCGAGGGAGGAATCCTTTTCTTTTAAGTGTGATTGCATTCTTTATCTATGTATTCTGACACTCCGTCCCCAATTTTAGTTGCACTCGCCTTTGAATAAACCTGAAAATGTGACTAAACTCTTTAAAATTAGCCAGAAAAATAAAAACACCAGCCAGCACAGTTATTAGAAATGCATAAACCAAGCTGATTTTGTGAGGCATTTTCTACTCTCTGGTCAGGCAAGCAAGGATCAATAATTAACATTTCCCAAATGCTTTAAAATTATTCATTGATCACAATAGTACATCTGTAAAGACATTTCCATATGAGAAGCATAAGGCTCTGATCTGTTTAGATCAGACCACCTGGTCCCCAATTGACAGCCCCCAATTTACAAATGAATTATGTCACGCTCCAAACATTAGTATGTAAGTCAGTTAGAAATGTGGTGCATGTTTCTCCATAGAAGCAGTATTATTTATGATGGTTCATTTCTTAGGCTCACTGACAAATACAATTGTCCTTCAATTATTCCGTGGATTGGCTTACAAATCTATTTAAATTGTGGTGTAATTGGCCTGTAATAGTGTTGCCAGTGGCCAGGGAAACTCAAGAGAAGAACAAGAGCCAAATACTTGAGAAGACACAGGTAGAGCATAGCCTTGAGGGCTCAAATTTAGATGGCAGAATTTAAATCTAATTGCAATGGTTCACATTTTGATGTGCTACTGTCATTCCTCATTTGCAAATGTCTAAGTTAGAAAAATTTCTTCTGTGGCAGCTGCCACAGGAAAACTGGTGTGAACACTCACCCTTGAGAGTCCTGTGGCAAGGACCCTATGGCTCATTTGTGTTGTAATATCGTGCAAGTATTGCTCAGGGAAGTAGAGTTGGACCAATGAGGCTATGTGCTCCTGGCCAGCTTGAGATTCAGGAGGTATCTTGTTCCAGTCTGGCCCCACCAGTTCTACTTGGCACAGGATTGCAAGCCATGCAAAAGGAGGTCTGTAATAAGGTGCTGAAGTTTCTTAAAATTTGGGGTTGGAGCAATAGTACAGTGGTTGGGCACGTGCCATGTATGTGGCTAACCTAGGTTTAATCTGTGGCATCCTGTATGGTTCTCTGAGCACTGTCAAGAATAATTCCTGAGCACAGAGCCAGGGGGTGTCGTCTAGAAACCAAAAAAAAAATAATTAAAAAGCATACGTGTTTTTAGACAAGTTTGTCAGTAATCATGCTCATTATGAAAAAGAAGTGGTCTAGAAATATCAAAAATAAGCAAAGTGACATTTGTATCTAATTATAGTACCCACCTTTAGTGGCTGTGAAAATAATGTTGTTTTTCTTCTATGTTGGTGAATGTGCACGCATTTGCAAATGTTATAGTAGGCTCACTCTACTCTTGTTTGGTGACTCAGCAAGTCCTAATAACATCATACTGTCTAATTTTCTATGTCATTACATAAAAATATACTTATTTCAAAGGAAGAGACTGTTCAAAAATAACTATAGATCCACATCAGCATTGCGGGGGATTGTTTGGGCCACACCTCATGATGGTGCTTATTTCTTACTCCTGGAACTGTGTACAAAGACCACTGCTGAAGGTGCTCAGAAGACCATGTGCAGTGCTTGGTTCCTGTGCAAGTCCAGTGCCATACCCTTGGACTATCTTGCTGGCCTGATATATCAGCAATTTGGGGGTTGGGAGTCACTTTGCTCTGTTTGGGGGCCATTCCTGTTGGTGCTCAGGGACTTCACTTAGCTCTGTCTTTTGAGGTGATCCCTTCTGGCATGCATGTGTGCAAGCTAGGATCTCTTTACATGCACATGTGTAAACTTGGGTCTCCATGTGTGAAAGTGTGTGATCTGAGGTTTCTGTGTGTACATATATGTGCTAGGGTCTCCATGTATGCATGTGTGTGAGCTTTGATTTCCATGCAAGCATGTGTGCAAGTTGGGGGTTCAATGCATACATGTATGTGATCTTGGGTCTCCATGCATGCATATGTGCAAACTGGGGTATCCATGCATGCATGTGTGAGCTTGGGTCTCCGTGTGTGCATGTGTGTTAGCTTGGGTGTTCAGTTATGCAAAGTTTACACTCTGGTCCATTGTGCTATTTCTTTGGCTCCACACCAGCATTTTCTTTCTTTCAATTTTTTTTACTACACTTGGAAACGCTCAGGGTTTTATTCCTGGCTCTATGCTCAAGGATCACCACTGGTGGTGCTTAGGATACCAGATAGAGGGTTCTGATTGAACCCCTGGCAGCTGCCTGCAAGGCAGGCACCCTCCCCGCTATACCATTGCTCCGATCCCACATCAGCTTTTTAAAACCTCTTTCTAGCTCACTGTACGGACAAACTGTTATTGTCTGATCATTCCATGTGGAGGAACCCAAGGTATTTTCCTTGTACTATACAGAATTTTCTGCCTGCATGTACTGGTCTTGTTGAGGAAGTTATAGTGTCTTCCCAGCTTCAAATTTAGGATCATTGCTCACCACACTTATCCCTGGTTCCCCAGCATCAGGATGTCCCCACATCACCAACATTCAGACCTAAAATTATATGCATGCACTACTTCACACCTTCCACTTCACTGATTCCAAGTGTTTCTTGTTTTTGTATCTTGCCTCAAATACCTCCATAATTGCAAACAGGATCACTGGTTACTCTCCAGTTTCATTCATATTCAGTGTGGTTACATTGACAGGGTAGATTTTGTTGTTGTTTTATTTGGGGATAAAAGTGGCAGGGTCCTACATCCTGCAGTTCTCTGCATTCCTTTCTCTGCACTCACTCCTAGCAGTTCTCAAAGAACAATACGGGGTGCTGGGAATTGAACCTGGGTTGGTCACATGCAAGGTAAAGCAGTGTGAAATCGACCGCAAAGGATGTATTTACACTAAGGAAATAGGCAAATGCTTGTGTCTGTTTCCTATTTTTCTCTGTTTCTGTCTCACTTTGTCCTTTCTCCAGAACATTATATAAAGCCTCTCATATCACCCTCTGGCTTTGAGTGTCTCAGCTTATTTAATGAGGGGTCTGGATGGGAGAAAAGAAAAAAGGAAATTGACAGCAGATAATGGCAGTTACAACTAGTCCCAAACATTGACCACAAAGGATCATTTGTTACTTATTCACCTATTACAATGACAGACATTGGATCTTAACAATGATGTGTAAATAAATAATCATAATGCTTTGAAATCCAAGAGTTTCAGCAAATGAATTAAAATTGTGTTATCTGCTAGGCTACTAAGAAGTTGAGTATGGAACAGAGTAGAGGCAGCCAGGATAGGAATCTCAAAGGGCAGAACTGCCATTTCAATTCCTCAGGGGAAATTTAATTGTGGCTGTCAAGGAAAGAATGCAAACACTGGGCTTTTCAAAGTGTGGGAGCAATACCAAAGTTAAAAGTGACATTTCTGGATTCTTCTCTGGTCAAGGAAGCGCTTGTTGAGTCCTAATGGAAAAGTAGACTAAAGTAGGGGCCTTGTGCCCACCCCCAGGAATTCTATACATGTGGCCCTTCACTCCGTGACATTTTGCTTTGCTAAAGTACCATGAATCTAGTGGTACTGAGTACCTTCATCCATCCTCGTCTCTCTGACCTGGAAACACACAGGGTCTTGCACACATTGGCAAATTCTTGAGAGTTTCTTTTCTCACACTACTTCCAGCAATGCTGTGTTGTGAAGACTGATAGAGCAGGATCTCAAACAGTAGTACCAGAGACAGATCACACAAAAATACTCTCAGCCTCAAGTTCTTTACTCTTTCTTTTTTTTTTGGGGGGGGGGTAGACCTGGTGGTCTGGGGTTACTCCTGGCTCAGGGGTTACTCTTGGCCATGTACACAGTAATCACTCCTGGTGGGCTAGGGGTGGGATGCAGGAGATTGAACCTGGGTTGGCCCCATGCAAGGCAAATACCTTCCTCCTATGCTATCAATGTGGCCACTTGACCTCAGTTTCTTTAATATGCCAGGTACCTGTGTGTGAATCTCTGGATTGGACACAGAAAATTCTGGGTGCAATATCTAGCATGTAGAATTAACTTGTGTATCATTGTGACAGGTAGTCATGTGCTATATATGTATGAAACCCTCAGGGACAGTACTATAAACTACAGTGCAAAAAATTATATATATAAAAACATGCCTCTTAGTTGGTCCAAGGGTTGTGTGTTATTGTTAGGCTGTTTATCATGGTCTTCTGCTCACACCCAAATTTGACTATTAGAGAAAAAAACATGCCTTTTATAGAAGCAGGCTGGTAAGTGGGAGGCAAATGGGGGTGTAGGGGACATTGGTGAACACTGGTGAAGGGGTTGATGTGGAAACATTGTCTGTCTGCAACACAATCATGAACTTTGTAATTTCACAGGGGCCAAATTAAAAATAATTTAATAAATAAAAATAAAATTAAATCCATTTTGAGTTACTAGTTGTGGTCTAAGATTGTCCATATATGTTCTAGAAACACTGGAGAAAGAGTTTCTGGATGCATTTTCATACCTCTCTATAAGCAAGATTGATTTATTGATGTTGGGGAGGGCATATGCAATGTTGCTCAGGGCATAGTCTTGGCTCTATGCTCAGGGATTACTCCTGGGGGAACCAATAGGATGCTGGGGATCACACCCAGGTTAGGTGTGGGTGAGGCAAATGCCCTGTCTACTGTCCTCTCGCTTGGATCCATCTCAGCAATCTTTCAGATGACCATGCACCTTTACTCAGAAAACACCCCCCACCCCACTGAGTGCCCTCAATGCTCTCCAGATCATCTCAGGTTTTATCTTCTGGAACATCTCCGACACTTTTGTTCCATTATCTTCTTCCTTCTAAGGTTGTTTCCTCCAGGTTATCTTCTTTGGTCATCCCCACCTGCCAAAGTTGCCTGCCCTCACACACCAGGATATCTTCCACCTGTTCCACTTCTTCCTCTCAGGATTGCTCACTGGATCTGCAATGGGGACAGTAGACTTCCCGTCAAGCCCCCCCCCCACCTTGCCATAGGGCAGCTGTGGGAGTACCGTGAGACAGCAGCAAATCATTCCAGAATCTAACTGTGCATTATGACATTGTGAACAGGCTGACCCCAGGCAGTGATCCCAGAGAAGCTGGGATCTCACATGCATGCCACATTTCTAGAGCATTATCGCCTTTCCTTCTTTTCATAATGATGGCAGTGTTATGATGTCCCAGGGTTTACATACCTGATTGTGGAGTCAGAGTGAAGCACATAGGTTGGTGCTGGGGATCTCACTTCCAGCCTCAAGGCTGTAACAAAGTCACATGCCAGGAACCTGGAACCATTTTTGTTTGGTTTACATTGAAGCAATGTTGCATTAATTCTCATCTGAGAAAGAGAGAGAAGAAAAATGTGTGTCTCAGAGACAGGAAATGGAGAGGGCACCGGGGAGTGTGAGAAGGAAACTGGGGACACTGGTGGTGGGAAACTGGTGTAGATAATGGAGTAGAGTATATGCATAAATAGTCACAGGGCCCTGGGTTTGATCCCAGTCTCCACGTGGCTTCAAAACACTACCTGAGATAACTCTGGTGGCCACTGTGGACCTTCCAGCAACAAAATTATTTATTTCTATGAAATTCTTTTAAGATGAGGTCCCGTATTTAATCTGGTGATTTTAATGGGTGATTGAGGAGAAAGGCCCTGGGAATACTAAATTGCTATGACAAATCCTGGGCAGGAAGAGGCTCTGAGATTATTCTGTGGTTGACAATACTGTTTTTAAATTAAAAAAATTGAACTTCCATGGTTTATTATACTATTTATTCTGGTTTCTTATGCACATAATTCTAACATGACACATATCATTAGTGTACCCCTCCCTCTCCCAAGGTTCCTCCCCTTCCCTACCTACCCCTCTAACTCACCTGCTGTTATTAATTTTTATTTAAAGAACCGTGATTTATAAAGTTATTAATAGTTGAGTTTTAGGCACTTAATATTTCAACACCAGTCCCACCACCAGTGTCAACTCCCATCATCAGTGCTTCCAGACTCTATCATTCTGTACCCCAACCACCCCTGCCATCTTTTGTTTTGTTTTGTTTTGTTTTGGGGCCACACCCATTGCTGCTCAGGGGTTAGTCCTGGCTATGTGCTTAGAAATTGCCCTGGGTTGGGGGAACCATATGGGACGCCAGGGGATCAAACTGCTGTCCCTCCTAGGCTACCGCTTTCAAGGCAGACACCTTACCTCTAGCACCATCGCTCTGCACCCCCCATCTTGACTTTATGGTGGTTACAGCTTAAATTTCATGTTTTCAGTGTTGTTGAGTCTGTGTTTTCATGTATATTTGTACAACTCTCCAATATCACCAATATAACTGAAGCCCCTACCCTGTTCCCCCATTACTTCACTTTCTCATATTTTTCCTTCCCAAGTTGATTTCTTTCCTTTTTTGCCATTTTCTATCCCCTAAGGGAAGAGGGTCAAAAGTGATCTAAACAACCCCTCTTCACTACATTACATTTTCACATCCATTTATTCTATATACCACAGATAAGTGAGATCATTCTGTGTTCTTTATTTCTTCTGGCTTACATCACTCAATATAAGATCTACTATATGTAACCAGGTTGCATGAAATTGCATGATTTTATCATTTCTTTCAGCTGCATAGTATCCATGTGTATGTATGTGTATATATGTATATATGTGTATATATGTATATATGCATGTATATGTATATATATGTATGTATACATACACACATATATATATATACCTTCACTATCCATTTGTCTGTCATTGGGCACCGAGGTTGAGTCCATATTTTAACATTGTACGATGTGCAGCAATGAATAATGTATGTATATTTCCTTTTGAATGAATTTTTTTAAGTACTGAGAGAGCCTCTAACTTAAGTTTCCCAGTATGTTGCCTTTAGACCATTTCTGCTCCCTTGCTGTGTATCCTTAAGTCCCACATATGAGGGAGATCATTCTATATCTGTTCCTTTCTTTATAACTGACTTCACTCAGCATGAGATCCTCTAATTCCATCTATATTGTTGCGAATTACAAGATTCCATTCTTTCTTAAGGACTACATAGTATTCCATTATATACATATACCAGAACTTCTTGATCCACTCATCTGTTTGGGCTGTTTTACTATCATTACTGCTCTATTAAGTGTGGCATGAACATCAGTGTACATATATCCTTTTGAATAAATGTTTTTATGTGCTGGGGATGTAATTCACACCAACAGTGAATGAGGATTTGTTTTATATATGCTATTCTCACTGGCATTAGATGGTTTCTGAATGTTATTTTTATTCTTATTTTTTAATAAAAATTTTATTTAAGCACCATGATTACAAGCATGATTGTATTTGGGTTTCAGTCATAAACAGAACACCCTCCTTCACCAGTACAACATTACCACCACCAAATGTCCCCCCTCCTTCCCAACCCCTGTCTGTATTTCAGACAGGCATTCTACTTCTCTCACTCATTAACATTGACCTGATAGTTGTTAGTGTAGTTATTTCCCTATTATGAGTATGGATGAACACTTTTTTTCCAATGCCTGTTGGTATGACAACTTTTAAATATGTTTCTTAGGCCACAACTGTCAGTGCTCAGGGTTTACTCCTGGTGGAGCTTAGGGAATGCCAGAGGTTGAACCCCGGTTGATCCCTACTTCCCTCCCCCATGACAGCATTTTTGAAAGGGAGCAATGCCCACAGTAATTAGGCTACTGGATGGTGCTGGGGATGAATGTTAAGGCCTTGAACCTGCTAAGTGTGTCCTCTCTGTCTTGAGTTACTTCACTTCCTCATATGACAATCCCTCCCCCAAAATGATTTCAGAATCAAATGGAAACTTTCTCTCAACTAAAGTGTGATATGACATATATCCAGTAATACCACTGTAAACTGTAGAAGGGTAGCCAGAAAATGTGTTGAAGGCTTGTTTTGTGGTAAAGGTGTCACATCCAAAGTTGCTCAGGGCTTACTCCTGGTTTTCTACTCAGGGATCACTGCTGGTAGTGCTCAGGGGACCCATTGTGGTGCCATAAATAGAGTTGGAATCAGCTGAGTGCCAGGCCAGTACCCTACCTTACTAAAGGTTTCTTCAAACAATGGGGTCCCAGAATTGACCTGGGTTTTCATGTCAGTATATCATAGCCAACATTAGTTATTATCATGGTGATGTGGGGATAGAATGATAGAAATTGTTTTATGTAATGATGGTGGTGCTTGAAATTTTGATTCTTTTCTATTTGAGTTTTCTGAAGGATGATCAAGATAGATTTCTCATGTGTCTCACTATCAGAAAGATTTGAATGGCAGTGATGTGGAGGTGAAGAACTTGGATATTGATACCAGCTCATCAGGACCCATATCCTGGTTCTCATGCATGCTTGCTGGGTAAACATAGACAAATGATTTGACCTTTCTGGGCTTTGGTTAACCATCTATAATTTGGGGATAGTAATTGTACCTGTCTCAATGGTTACTTTATGGATCTAATTAATTAATCCATGCAAAGCACTTATCACAGGGCCTGGCATGTATTAGATCAAAGCATTTTTTGCTGTTATTATCAGTGATTAGCCAAGAGCTGAGAAGGATGGAAGAGACAGGCTCATTTAACTGTGGATCAGCAGTGACAACTGACAGATGTGGAAAGAAAGAGAAGTCACAAGAAAGGATATGGGCCGGAGAGATAGCATGGAGGAAGGGCATTTGCCTTTCATGCAGAAGGTCGGTGGTTCAAATCCCGGCATTCCATATGGTCCCCTGAGCCTGCCAGGAGCGATTTCCAAGTGTAGAGCCAGGAGTAACCTCTGAGTGCTGCCGGGTGTGACCCAAACAAACAAACAAAAACAAAAGACCACACACAAGAAAGAACATTCTTATTGATGACCCAGAGTCATCAGGAAAAGTATAAACTAGACCCAGAAGGTTCTGTTAAATAAAATTAATTTGCAATACATTTAGAAGACTTTCCAAGGAACAGCGCCCAAATAAACAGAAATAAAAATACCAGTTAATTGGACAATGAATGAATTTGGAAGTTCTAGTTCCACTGCAAGTTCAGATAAATGAGCTAACACGAGTCTTAACTTATTTTCCTCTCAGTAAGTCTTGACTCCCACTAAGGCTGGTGCTTACTCTGGGACCAGACTGACATAAGCATTCCTTTTCCATTTTCTGTGAAGTCTTCATGGGCCTAGTTAAAGTGTGGGGGACAACCTTATATCCTGCTTAACAGGACACTTCTGCCATAGGGAACAAGGATCAGCCCATACTGTGAGTGGAGATTTGCCTTTCAGTTTTCTCCTAGGTTAATTCAAAGATAAGCCATGGGAATGGGTAGAATTTGCAAAACTCAGTCATTGGTATATGCAAGGTATATGCTGTTGCTAATACTTGAAACCCAAGCTGGATTCACTGTTCTGTGGGTAGGATACTCACCTTGTACATAACAGATCCAAGTTCTATTCCTGGTACCCCATGTGGTCCCTGAGCACTGCCAGGAGTTAATTCCTTAGTACAGAACCAGAAGGCAGCCCTGAGCACCTCTGCGAGGGCCCTCAAACAAAAATACTTGCATACTGTGTGTTTAAGTGTGTGTATGTATGTGTGTGTGATAACTTCAGACTTGAGCTTGAAAAGGAAGTAGATGGATCATCCAGATGGAGATTTTCCATAACTCTAGGGAGGGTATCAAGCTTCTGAAAGTGAATTTACATTGCCATATAAATAACAATCAAACTGTCAGAAGCAGATAAGTTTCTCCAAATTTATTAAGTGATATAAGAAATATACTTCAAAATGATATAAGTAATATAAATTAGTGAAAGAGTTAAACAGTGAAACAGTGACAGAGATAGAGAGTGGGATGGTGATAAGACATTTTGACTTTAGAGCATTGATGATGGGTGGTACAAGCTTGTTTTGAGTATGAAAACCCATTTATAAATAACAAGCAATTTTCTGGAGAAAATAAACCAGCTAATCTTTGGGGAAACCTTGGTAAATACATTAAAAATAGGTCAACGATCACTTCTAAATGCATTCTGATTCTCTTGCACAGGGAGCCAATATTCATTTAGAAAACCCAAGGTTGCTCTTTGACTATGGGCACCTATGAAGACCTCTTTTTAAATATTTGTAATTTCCACGAGGCATCTTGTCCCATCTCACCCTTTCAACTGCTACATGGATAATAAGTATGCTATTATAATTTGATGACTGAAAATATGTATACCTATCATAATGGAAGGGATTGGATCTCAAACTGATCTTGACCCTGTACTCCTCTGAGTTCAAGTGTAAAAGTGTTGAGAGAGATGATTTAGGAGAAAGAAAATTAAGTTGTTGTTTTGGGTTTTTAACCACTTCTGGGGATTCTCCGGTGTTACTTCTGGCTCTGTACTCAAAAGTTACTTTTGCTAGTCTCAGAAAACCATATGGGATGTCAGATTGAATCCGGATTGGCCCTGTGCAAGGTAAGCGCCTGCCCATTGTGTTATTGCTCTGGCAAGAGAGAAAAGTAAGTTTTTTATTTAAAAAAGTCCACTGGTCAGGTGGGCACCAGTGGAGGCTCCTGAAGAGAAAGGGACCCACATAGCACAGTGTTGGGGAGTCTTTTATTCTGTCTCTGGAATTCTTATGTAGGAACTTTCTGCTTTATACATTTTATGGAGGGGCAGATTTGACTCACACCTGTCTGAACCTAGAGATTATTCCTGTCTCTCTGATTAGGAATCGCTCCTGGTCCTGGTGGTGTTTTGGGACTGTATGCAGTACTAGAGATTGAACTACGGCTGCAGCAAGGCAAGTGCCTTAACCACTGTCCTATCTCTCTTGCCTTAGTTTCTGATATCTTTGGCTTAATTACTAATTAATTACGGATGAATTAGTTAGTTAATTCTAAGAGAGTGGTGAGCAGGTGATAGTGTAGTCAACTCTGGGAAAGGAATGAGTTGCTTATAATATGTTCTTAACCAATCATGAGAAGAGAATGAGATGTATATAAAACATTTCAAGTCAATTTCAGGAAGCATATGGCTGGGCTAATTGAACTTAATATTACAGAATTGTCAGAATTATCAGTATTGGGTGACAATGGGTCTCCTCAAGGCACCCTGATTGTGCTATCAGGGACTATTTAAGCATATCAGGCATTTTAGACATAGGAATTAAGCTAGGAATAAGTATAGGGGATATATGTTTGACCACATTAATAATTATATTTGACTCCATAAAAATGGATAGCACAATACAATCCAGACACCTTAATTAGTAGGTCATTCTCATTGCTCCTGAACTCTACCTTATTTGAGTTGTAGAGCTTGTAATTATTTTATTATTAATTTGTAAACTCATTTATTGCTTGTAACCCTCCACTGTAAGCTTCATAAAATCAGGAACTCCCTCCATTTTAGTTCACTCCTGTTGCTCTAAGACTATGTGCAGTATCCATGTCTGGTAGATGCTAACTATGTTATTTTCAAAATGTTCCATGGATGACAGAGTTACTAATATGCACTTCTGGGTGTGTCTATGGTTTTAGTGTGGCCATTTAGAATGGAACTTCCCCTAGTGTGCCGTAAAGCATTAGGCATCTTCCTCCTCAATGAAACTACACAATGCAGATTTCAAACATTTAACAATTTCAAATATGTCATACAGTTGGGAAGTAGAATAATTCTGAGACTTAAGTTACTCAGAAATGAGTACATAATGATTGAGTCAACAGCAGAAGATTATGTAAAACTGCATTCCTGAAACTTTAGCAATAAATTTTGATCCTACAATAAAGGTATGTTAGAGAGTGCACAAGCCTAGAACAGAAATAGTTTATGTTGTGTATGTAAACATTTTTATGGGATTATTATGTTACTGACCCTACCCTGATCGGTGATTGTGCCCTGCCCTAAGGTGTGACCTGGCGTTCTGCTCCCACCCTAGGGTGGTACCTGATTCTGCTCCCACTATTGGGTGGTATCTGATCCCACCATTGGGTGGTACCTGATCCCACCATTGGGTGGTACCTGATTCTGGGGCATAAAAGCAAGGGTCTGTGGAGGGTGAGGGGCTTTTTTTCTGGGGCCTATTCTTAGGCCTTTTGGCTTCGGCCTCTTCACGAAATAAAGAGCTTTTTCTTCAGAAGCCTGACTGCCTGTTGGCTTTCTTCCTGCCACATTCACTTCAGAACCTCCGGCTGAACAGGGTAACAGACGCGTGGTCCAAGCTGGAGGAGAAAGGCTTCATTCTCCATCCCTCCTTCAGTCAACCTCAACAGGGGCTGATTTGCAACAAGGTTAGATGGAGAAAAAGCTTGTGGTGTGTAGACCATGCAAACTTATGGTAATTTACCGACCTCTGGGTTTTAGTGCTTGAGCTGGGATATGCAAATTTTTAACTTGAATTTTTTTTTTTTTTGGTTTTTGGGTCATACCCGGCAGTGCTCAAGGGTTATTCCTGGCTCCATGCTCAGAAATTGCTCCTGGCAGGCACGGGGGACCATATGGGACGCCGGGATTCGAACCGATGACCTTCTGCATGAAAGGCAAACGCCTTACCTCCATGCTACCTCTCCGGCCCCTTAACTTGAATTGTTAATACTTGTAAATGGTATGAAGTTCAAGGAGTAATTTTGCACCTTCTATTATTTTATAACAATTTACTCCATCTCACACTCTCCTTTTTAGGTTTTTGGGCCACACTTGGTAGTGCTCAGGGCTTATTCTTTTGGCTCTACATTCAGGGTTCCTTCCTAGTTGTGTTCAGGAGACCATATGGGGTGTTAAGGATCAAACTTGGAATGGTTGCATGCAAGGCAATCACATTATCTGCTGTAATATCTTCATCTCATCTGAGAGCTCCTTGATCTTTTCCCATTGACTGTTAATCTACTGCTTAGGGCTATTTTCTTCTTTTGAGTTTTTAATATTACCTACAATGCTCTTCATTTCTATCTGTAGCTTTCTCATTTCAGCACTCATACTGTCAGCATACCACAAATCTATGCAATGAATTAAGTAGGAAAAATATAATAAAAACTGGAGTCCCTGAAGAATAGGAAGGCAAATGTGATTAAAAAAACAATAGTTATAGAAATCATAGATAAGAATTTTCTAGAATTATGGCCAGATAGACCAGACAATGGGTAAAATGCTGTCTTGTACTTATATGACTTGGGTTCAATCCCGAGCATCCAATATCTGAGCCCAATAGGAATGAATCCTGAGAGTAAAACCAGAAATGATTCCTGAGCACTGCTGGGTGTGGTCCCAAAACTTAAAAAAAGAATGTCCTAGAGTTGAGGAACACAGGCAACAAAATCTGAAAGGCCCAGAAAAAATAGACTCAAATAGGAAAACTCAGATACAGTGTACTCAAAATGACAAAATTCAAAGATAGATAATTTTTAAAGTACAAGATAAAAATGGAACTTATTAGAGCTAGAGATATAGTACAGTTGTTAGGGTGCTTACCTTAAACACAGCCAGCCTGATTTCAATCCTCAGCACTCCTTATGGAGTGATCCTGAACTCAAAACTATGAGTAAGCCCTGATCACCACTTGGTGTGGCATCAAAACCAAAAACCAAATAAAAGTAATTTATGTACAAAAAAAGCCATAAGATTCACTGAATATCTGTCAATCAAATGACAGTCTATGAGACAAAAGACAGCTGAGAGATATGGCACAAAAACTGAATGAACTGAACACCTCACCAAGGATACTCTAGACAGCTAGATTATTATTCAGATTTAAAGGAATGATACAGAGCTTCAGAGACAAGCAGGAGTTTAGGGAATTAATAGCTCTGAAACCACTTTTGCAAGAAGCATTAGGGGAGATTTTTTTTTAAAGGTAAGACCAACTCCTTAGCACTTGACATTGAGTATGGCTTTCACCCATGGCTCTTCCGGTAGCCATCTACTAGGGTAAGGTTTGTTTACTCCTGTCCTGAGTAATACTTCATTTATATCAAGTATTATATATCTGGCAAGGTGGGTTTTTCACATCCATAGATTTTTATTATAATTTGGGGGGCACACCCTGTGACGCTAAGAGGTTGCTCCTGGCTATGCGCTCAGAAGTCACTCCTGGCTTGGGGGACCATATGGGATGCTGGGGATCGAACTGAGGTCTGTCCTGGGTCAGCCGCTTGAAAGGCAAATACCATACCACTGTATTATCGCTCTGGCCCCAATTTTTTGTTTGTTTTTGGGTCACACTCAGAGGTTACCCTGGCTCTATGTTCCAAAATCGCTCCAGGCAGGCTCGAGGGACCATATTGAATGCCAGGATTCAAACCACTGTCCTTCTGCATGCAAGGCAAATGCCCTACCTCCATGCCATCTCTCCAGCCCCTATTTTTATTATAATTTGTTGTTGATGTATGACAGTTGGACTTGGACACATCTCTTGGATACTTCCAATTGTCAATTAAACCTGGACATACCCCTGGTAGCCCTGGGTTTTTCAAATGACTCCCTTAATAGATGAAGTGAACTTTGGCTTCTACAAGAATTTCAGGCAAAAAAGAAAGAAAAAAAGTAAAAAGTGAAATGTTGAAAAGAGAGAGAAGTTGAATGAATGAAGAAGAGAGTAATAAATGTAAGAGAAAAAGTATTTAAAAAGAGAAATTGAGAAAAATAGAAAAATAGATTTATTGTATAGATAAAAGAAATTTAGACCCAGAGAAACAAAGAGAAAATGAGAAGAGATGTATTACATAGAGAAAGAAGATTTAGACACAGAGAAACAGGCAATGAAAAATGTTAAAGAGAGAATATTTACCAGATAGAAATAGAAAGTGAAAAACTCTGATAACCCCACAACTGTCCTCTATCAGTAGGAGCAGCTAGAAAGAAATTGTCGCCCTATTTCCCTAAAGAATTGGAGTTGGTCACTTTCTTAAGCTAGGCATAGATTTGATAAAAGTTAAATATTAAATGTTTTGTCCCTTAAACACTGTTTCATTTCTTCGCTACAATTTCTTTCAGCTTTGGAGCGACTGAAGAAGAGAGATGCAGCTGAAAATCACCTTGTCTTTTGCAGACCATCACCAGACTGCACTCTACTGATCGCTGAGGATAACTCTCAATATAATTAAAATTAAAACAAACACAAAACCTAAAAGGTGGAAATGTTGATGTGTGGTAGCTGGATTTGGACACGCCCCTTGGATACTACGACTTGGCATTGGCAGTTAAACCTGGACATGCCCCTGGACACGCCCCCTTGTCATGCCTGATATTAAAGGAAAAACTTGGACCTGGGGTGGGGGCAGGATAGTGAGTAGAGCAGTGCCTGCCGGGTAGCAGGGGTCTAGAGATAAAGCATTTGTGAGATGCTGCCTGCTTTGTATCTATCCCTTATCTTTCGTTCTTGTACTAGGGCCTCATCCCTACCCCTTTACCTCTGGCCCGTGAATTTTCATCTCTTTTCTTTCTCGTTCTCTCTGAAACCCCTGGATTGCACAGAAGACCTCAGACTACAGGAGGAATAAAAAAAAGATACTTGGTTTATCTTCCTCTTTCTCTCTCAGTGGGAGGGGTTGCTACAAGTTGGTGTCCCTAGGTGGGCAGAAAGCCTCACCTGGCAGCTGGGCCCCATTGGCCTCTGCGAGCCTTACAGCATCAGGCTCTGGCAGTCTTGGGCCTTTGCAATTTGTTACTTATTAATGCAAACATATAAGCAGTATCTAGAATATCTTTTTTGTTTGTTTTTGGGGGGCATACCAGGTGACTTTCCTGGGTTACTCCTGGCTTTGAGCTCAGAAATTGCTCCTGGCAGGCTCCAGGGAAACATATAGGATGTCAGGAACCAAACCTGCATCGGCCATGTGCAATGCAAACAAACACTCTACTTACTATATTATGGTTTCAGCCCAGCATAATATATTTTTCTAGCATAGCCAGTATTCCCTTTTTTTGGGATAAAAGACTTTTATACTACTATAGACCTATTCAGTGTTTCCCTTTGAACATTTGTGAACTCTCGTCACTGTTAGTGACTTTTGTTTGTTTAAATAATATCTTTATTTAAGCAACAAGATTACAAACATGTTTGTAGTTGGGGTTCAGTCATAAAAAGAACACCCCCTTCACCAGTGCAACATTCCCACCACCAACGCCCCCGTCTTCCTTCTCCCTTATCCCCTGCCTATATTTGAGACAGGAAATCTATTTCTCACTCACTCACTACCTTTGTCATGATAGTTGTTGGTGCAGTTATTTCTCTAAATGCACTTACAATTCTTTGTGGTGAGCTTCATATTGTAAGCCAGTCCTTCCGACCCTCATCTCTATTGTCTCTGGACATTATTACAATAATGTCTTTGTATTTGCTTTAGTCCCACAGATGAGTGAGAGCATTCTGTGTCTATCTCTCTCCCTCTGACTTATTTAACTCAGCATAATAGTTTCCATGTCCATCCATGTATAGGAAAATTTCATGACTTCATCTCTCTTGATGGCTGCATAATATCCTATTGTGTATATGTGCCACAGTTTCCTTAGCCACTCATCTGTTGTTGGGAATCTGGGTTCTTTCTAGGTTATGGCTATTGTAAATCATGCTGCAATGAACATATGCTTGCAGAGGGCATTTTAGTATTGTATTTTTGTGTTCCTAGGGTAATCCCTAGGAGTTGTATAACTGGATCGATCATATGGGAGCTCAATTTCCATTTCCAGTTTTTTGAGGAATCTCTATAGTGTTTTCCATAAAGGCTGAACTAGATGGCTACTCCTCAATTTGTATGACAAATATCTTTGTAACTTTTTAATTCATGGTAACTAAATTAAAAATGAATAACAGAAGCACTGAGTTTTTCTATAACTTCTGACAATAAATTATTGTTAAAACTTTCCCTTTGGGTCTTAGATTCCTCATACATAAAATAAAGGGTTTGGTGGATGAGATTTCTTCCAATGTCCAATTCATAGTCAAACCACTCAATGTGTATATGTACATATTCTTTATTTTTTAAGAATATTTCACAGTAATATTTAAGGTATATAGTGATAATGAATCAGGGCATTCTCACCACCAGTATTAATCTCCCTCCACCCCTGTTCCCAGCATGCATCCCATATCTCCCTCCTTTGCCCCCCAGACTACTAGTGTAACTGGTCCCCTCTGTTTATAGCTTGTTGTAGATTGGGTATCGATTTTGTTGTCATTAACTTTGGGTTTGATGTTTAAGTCTGATCATTTTTTAATTTCTACTCAATATTCACACAACTTTTTGGTCCTGGTCAATAAAAAAAATTGGGAGGAGTCAGTCTAGAGGTTAGAGGTTATACATATCAATGTAAAAGAAGATTGCATGCACTGACCTAGGACAGAGCACAGTTTGATCCCCTGGTATCCCATATGGTCCCCCAACCCAGGAGCAATTTCTGAGCACATAGCCAGGAGTAACCCCTGAGTGTCACCAGTTGTGGTCCAAAACCCAAATATAAATGAATAAATAAAAATAAAAGAAAAAAGGGAAAAAAAGAAGGAAAATACAACAACAACACAAGACAGGGAAAAAATCAAACAAAAAACCCCAAAACCCAAAAACCAAAATCAGTAACTACAAAAAAGCACAACAGCAACAAAAAAGCAACAACCAAATAGTAACCACAAGAATGAAAAAAAAAGGAAGGAGAGTTGGTGTGGCAAGGTTTTGTGATTCTTCTTTTATTTTTTATTTTTTTGCATAGGTAAGCAAGTATTGGGAAAATTAGAAAGGGAATTACATTGGCCTAAGAGATACAGGGTTTCTCCGCCCTTGAAGCATACTGTCATGGGAACAACTACAGGCTCCATCCACACTCATTTTCACACACCAAGGTCTTTTATGATGCCAGGAAACTTATTCCTCAGTTATGGATTATAAGGATTTATCCATTTTATGAAAATCTTAAAAGATATTCACATAGAATTAGTCACAATGTTTTTTAAACTTTACTGCCTTTAAAATATAGTTTTCCCCCCAAAGAGTACTTCTTTATCTATTTATTACTAACTTGCAATTTTGTGGAATTTACAGAGCTTGCCTTTTTTCTTTTCACTGTGTATATCCCTATCTGCACAATATAAAAGAGAGAGAACTCTCCCAAATATGAGATTAAAAAATATAGCCAGGCAACAACATGGTCAAAGTCATCATAAAGGAAGATTTTGTCCATAGAATTGAAGTTACATGGTGGCTAGAGGTGGGAAATCTCTTTGGGACTCTTGTGGATGGACATGGGCTTTCTCTCTGGTGGAGGGTATGGTGTTGGAATGATGTATCCATGAAAAGTAGAATTAATTGTATTGCAAATATTGGTACCTCAATCAAAATTGGTAAAAAAAAAACAAACCACGATGTTCAAAAAGAACAAAAGGGGGGCCAGGGAGATAGCTCAAGGGCTGAACATGTGTTTTGCATGTGCGAGGACAGGGTTCCATCCTGACAGTTCATAGTCATCTGAACACCCTGAAGAGCAGCCTCCAAACTAGATGTGGCCCCCAAACTAAATATATAAAAGAAAGAAAGGGAAACCAGTCAGGCTGTATTTTCCCTCCACCCATTGTCTATAGTAGACAATATAATATAGACAGTATAGTTCTTTACAGTACTATAGTTCTTTCTGCTGCTGTCTACCCAGTTTTCATCCCCAGAAGAATTTCAGCTGCCAGTTCTAGAGATAAAAGTTTCCCTGATGAAGGACAGAGAGATAATACAGGGGTTCAGGTACTTGCCTTGCATCATTCTGACTCAGATTTGAGTCCCTGCCACCGCATATAGTCCCTTGAACAATATCAGTGGTCAGTCTTAAACCCAGAGCCAGAAGTAAGTTCTGAACACCACCAGATGTGACCCAAACTCTCCCATTCCTTGCCCAAAAATTCCCTGAGGCAAAATTTCACATTTGATTTGTTTCAAGCCAATGAACAAAGAAATGCAAAAACACACAAATGATTTTTTTTACCTGTCACCCCCTTTGAGCTAGGTAACAGTAACCATCTAGATAACTACACTCTCTGACTTCTTTCTTTACACACTTATGTGGCAAGTGTAATGTGGCATCTTTGGACATACAGGCATACACACAGTCTTATCAAAATGAAGCTATAAGATGTGAGTCTTTGCTGTGGACACCTGCCTTTTGAGAATGCACAGCCTTTGGCTCCCTCCAGGGTAACACAGTAAACAACCTGCTGTGTTTCTTTATATGTCATCGGAGTGCCTGTGCTTGCTTAATTACAGAAAACATTTGTGTTACTCCCAGAGAAGGGATGTTTTGGACAGTTTATTTTTACAACCGTGGCTGTCTAGTACAAATACTACCATGTCTTGCTTTACTCACTTAACAATAACCATGGAAACCACCTCATTCTGTTAAAAGGCCGTGGTTGGGATGCACAGTTCTCTCGGCCAACATTCCTTCCATTTTCAGTGCTTTTATATTGTTGAAATATATGTTCCAAAGTGGCACTGCTCAGTTCAAGTGGGTCTATATTTTTCAATTTTAGTAGATAATACCCAGTTTCTCTCCAGACTGTCACTCGGTATTCCCGATTTCTCTTATTTTACCGCCAGCAGTACATACAGGACACAGCACGGGTTCACCAACATTTCAGTATTTACTTCTGCCCAAACCAAAATTTATTGTATTCTTTCTATTTTCTATCAGTTCTTTGTTGACTCAATTTTGAAGTCTGAGAACACTCGAGTAGATTCTATGTGCAAACTAGAGTTCCAAGTGAGAAAATGCATCGAATGTGTCAATTTTGCCTTAATACAGCTTGGATTAGTAATCCATGTGATCTCTCCCAGATACCCAGCTGAGGTACACATTTAGTATCAACTAAATTCTTTTATTTAGATCTTGCAGCTCTGAGGAGACACTTTTTAAAAATTTCCTTCCTTTGATGTTTCAATGACTGATTAATTGATTTTAGGGCACACCCTGTGGTGCTCAGGGCTTACTCCTGGCTCTGTTCTCAAAAATCATTCCTGGCAGGTTCGACGGACCATATAGTATGCCAGGAATCAAACCCAGGTTGGCCACGTGCAAGGCAAACACCCTACCCACTATGCTATTGCTCCAGCCCTATTTTAGTTTCTAAGAAATAAATTCTTGCCTTGAATCACTGTAAGATGATGTTACAAAAGTTAGACAGTTACAAAAGTTGGTCATGATTGAGGACATGCTCTTGACTCCTTTCATTTTATATTTGTAGGCCCAGAGAAGTTGAGAAATGTATCAAAGATCCCAGTGAGAAGGGGATAAAGTAGAGCTACTGAAGTTCTTGGCCTTAGACTGTGATGCAGTCCCTAATGGTCCTCAAACTACGGCCCGCGGGCCACAAATTGTATTTATTCCCATTTTGTTTCTTCACTTCTAAATAAGACTTATGCAGTGTGCATAGAAATTTGTTCATAATTTTTGTTTTTATTATAATCTGGCCCTCCAACAGTCTGAAGGACAGTGAACTGGCCTCCTGTTTAAGAAGTTTGAGGACCCCTGCTAGATTTTGACTAGCTTGTAAACCTTTGAGTTCCTGGAGATCTAGGCTAGGCCTCATCTTTGTCCGTGGAGAAACAGTGAAGTGTAAACTGGAGAAACATCCCAGGTCTCCTGTGTGATGTGTGTGGAACTGATAGTGGGTCTTTCTTGAGAGGGTCAAATCCACTCTCTATTTCTCACTTGATATCAGCTCAGGAAAGTCAAGGCTGCTGGATGAGGAGGCATTGCAGGCAGAATTTTATTTTAGCCTCTTAAAACATATTTTTATTTAAGAATATCTTGATGGATCTTTGACATAACATTACTAATGATATTTTTCCTTATTAAACCCCAGGCTCAGCTTAAAATAGATCACTGTTTATTCAACTTCAGTTATATCAAATGCTTTACTGGCAGCAATTTGTGTGAAATAACAATGATTTGGTACAATTTCCACTTTTTTTATGAACTGAAAGTTTGCATATTGAATGAGAATATTGTTCAACTTCTCAAGGACTATACACATGCTTATTAGGCATTTTTAAAGAAGTTGCAAGAGATATATAGGTGGTTATTTTCAACTGGAGAAGTAGTGAAAGAACATAAAGAGTTAAATTAAAATAAATAAATATGCTGATCAAAGCATAATTTATCTTTAAAGAACTATATTTTTTGACTGTTTGGGGGCCATACCTGGCAGTGCTCAGGACTTTATTCATGGCTCTGTGCTCAGGGATTGTTCCTGGCTCTGTGCTCAGGGGACTCTGTAGTGCTGAAGATTGAACTGGGTTTGGCCATCAGGAAAAGCAAGTGCCTTAGCTTCTGTACTATCTCCCTGGGCCCAACAGCTGGATTAGTATCTCCTGTACTCGATCATGATTTCTGTCACTCATCGACTGAATTATTTTAAGGTGCTCTTCTTCCTCTACTCCTTGACTGGTGGAATCTTTCCAGCTTTCTCAACCAAACAAGGCAGACTTCTGGGGATGGGGGTGGGGACAAGTTGCCAAGTAACGACTAATCACCAGACCTGGAGCTGTTTTCATGCTGCTAGCAGCTCTGTTTCTCTGCCACAGGCCCAGATCAGGATGCATTCTTGAACGGCACTGTCACAGCACAAGTACTTATGCAAATGGATTCACAAAGGCCCTTAATTTCCTCATCATAGAATTCCAGCCAAATCTTCCTCGTGAGAGGAGAGAGAGAGAGAGAGAGAGAGAGAGAGAGAGAGAGAGAGAGAGAGAGAGAGAGAGAGAGAGAGAGACATTACAACTCTAGCCCAGAGATACAAAGATTAATCAGATGCAGATTGGTTTATCAAATAAAAAGGATCTCCAATATTAATACTTTGGCTGAAAATTGTTTCACCTTACAAGGTAATCAAAGTATCTATCATTTATTGAGCACTCCCTAAATGACAGATAATTTACATACATTATCCCATTTGGTCTTCATCACAACCCTTATGAGGTAGATACTCTTATTGTGACCATTTTTCAGATAAGTCTAGTGAGACCCTAAAGGTTAAGCAGCTTTTTGAGAGCATAAAGTGAATGTGTCTGAGTGGTTAAAGCTGGGCCTGGGAACCAGAGGTGTTTCTATTCTTCTGCTACCTGTTCTGTTGCCTTGCCTCCAGCTATCTCAGCGTTTTGGAGCCAACTCTTTTCTTGAACAATTTCACTCAAACATTAGCAGGTATTCAAAGTAACAACTGTGTTATCAATCATAGTAAGAGAAAATGTTTATAATAGAGGAAACTGGGTGGTCAAAAGGGAGTATCCATCACTTACGTGAGGGTTTATTCTTTCTCTTTTTCCATTCATATTGGCAAATCTATAATGACTTGCATCTCTCCATGCAGAAGAACAGAAGAACTTCATTGCCCTACACATTCTCTCTAGTTTGTCTATTGAACTGTACCTTGTCCTCCTCACAAATCTTGGAACCCACTATTTTTATTAGCGTGTCCACAGTTTTGGCTTTTGAATGTCCTATGTTTGGTTAAGTCCAGTATGTAGCATTTACAGATGAGTATATTTTACTTAGCCATATGCATTTGTGAGTCTTCCAGGTCTTTCCATGATTTGATAGGACTGAAAAACATGTCTTTCTAGGGCTATACTACAATGTATTTGTCTTCCTTCAGAAGCTATCTCAGTTGCCTTCCAGTTTTACCAAATATGAATAAGCCCAAAAGCAGGTTTTGTGTGGATTAAAAAATTGAACAAGTCTCTGTGTGTTGAGACCTCCCTAACACAGGCTAATTATACCATATTGATCCTAGCTGATTGAAATGATTAAGTAATTCTGGTTTTTAAATCTCTACCAGCCGTCTCCAGAGAAGAAGTTTTCCTCTTCAGAATAAAGTGATGTGGTCTTTTTTCTGTGTTAAGATGACTGTTTTCACAGAGCCCCTTACAGGTGGATCTTATATCTGAGTCTTTGTCAAGTACAAAAAACCCGCAATTTGTTTTTGTCTTATCTTACAAAACATTATTGAACTCAAATTGATAGACCAGTTCATCCAGATACTTAAGGAAAAAGCTTCCTGTGGTGAAGGTCAACTAATGATTATGATATTAGTAGAGAACATTGATGGACAGTGGAAAGAAACCTGACTTTCAAGACAGAACCTCAAAAAGACCCCACTCTCCTATTTGTCAGCTGTGTTCACTTGGGCAAAGAGAAATTCTAACAGAATTTATAACAATCCCTTTTTGTGCTCACACCAACATGAGATGATCCAGCCTTTTCCATAATGCAATAGAGATCAACAGATCCCCAAACCTTAAGTCCTACTCTTTTCTGTCTCCTAGATTCTAGATCATTTTTCCATTGCAGAGTAGATTCAGAGAAGCCAATCTAAACACACATGGTTTGTAGGGAAACTATTTTCAGATCAGTACTATCAGCAATTGGAAAGCTTAAGGACAGATTTACCATGCAGATTTAAAAAACCTTTAATAGCAGAAGTAACTATGCCAATATATAGAGTTACTTTCAGAGCCAAGAAAGATTCCAGGGATAATGAGTGTTGCAGTACTAAAAAGAAGCAGTAAAAAATAATGTCAATTCACAGAAGAAGGGAAGGGCAGGAAAACTGGTCCTTACCAGTTGGGAAGCAGTGAGCACATTAGGACATGCAAGGGACCATTATGACAATGACAGGGGGAATGATTATGACAATGATAGTTCTCTGTACAAGAATTGGATGCTGAAACAAGGTAAAGTGTTATGCATGATACCTCTTCAGTAACAATATTGCAAACCATAAAGCCTAAAGGAAAAAGAAAAAGTATCTGGGAAAATGACAAGATTGTAGGAAGAAATGGGAAAAAATGACACGTTATAACGTTTTCTTTCTAGGTGGCAAAAATTTGAAGCACTACATACTCAGGTGCTCACTGAGGGGTGATATTCCTGGCTGGCCCCAGACATCAATTTAGTTTTGGTGTTCCCTGGTGGCTTTTATACTTTCATTGCTTTGTGATATAGCTGGGCATCACTTAAAATGACAGGGATCTCTGATACGAAGCTTCTGAGGTCATGCTCAGCATATGCTATGGCACCAGTGATCAAATGCGTAGCCTCATTCTTGCAAGGCACTTTAGTCACTGGCCCACTCACACTGTCCCTATCTAGGATAAAATTATTTTTTGTAGAAAGTCCATAAAAACTTCACAAAAACTCATAGAAATGATAAAATTTTATGTACAGTGCAGTTATAGAATAACAAATCAACAGAAAATAATGAGTTGGGAATTTGTGTGTTAAACTCTAAAAAATCTGAAAAGGAACTGAGGAAGATAATTGTATTTAAAATCACATCAAAAAGAACAAAGCAACTAAATAATCTTTATTTAGCAGAAATACAGGTACAGGGAAAACTACCAAATAATTGTGAATGAAATGAAAGAAGATATAGATAGCACAGAAGGTAGAGTGATTGCCCTTGTATGCAGCAAAGCTAGGTTCCATCTTTTGCACCCCATATGGTCCCCAAGCTCATTGGGCTTGATCCCTGAGTGAAGGGCCAGGATGAAGCCTTTAGCACTGCCAGGTATGGCCCCATGCCCCCCCAAAGAAGATGCAGATGAATAGAAAAACATGATCTCATAGATTGAAAAAATGATATTGTTTAAATAGTTATACAATGCAAACAGGGTATATAGATTTGATGCAATCAACTATTTTTACAGAAATGGAGAAAATTATTCTAAAATTCATGTGGAACCATACAGAATCCCTCCAAAGTTAAAACAATCCTAAGAAGGCAGGTTTCAAAATATAAATCATAATGTTATAACAGTATTATGTAATTGCAGTAACTTAAAGGCAGATGCACAATTAAAACAAATTAGAGCAATGGAAATAAGTCCAAACACAGCATGCCAAGTGGTCTTCTATGACTCACCAAGAATATAAAATAAAGAAACTATAACTTTCAAAAATGATATTGGAAAGACAAAAGAATCATACTCTGAAAATATGACATGACTTTGGGGTTGGAGAAGAGACAGTAGTATGGCTAAGGTGATTTCATTCCATGCAACCAACCATGGTTCTATCCTTGGCACTGCATACCACCTGGAGATACATCCCCATGTACCAGTAGGATGTATCCCTGAGTGCAGAGCCAGGAGTAAACATTTAGCATAGCTTAGTTCTTTTCTGATGCAATTGTAAATACAATCATCTTTCCCAGTTCCTTTTCTTATATTTTAAAGTTTAATGTAAAATTGCACACTGGCTTTTTTCTGTTGACTTGGTATTCTACAACTTTACTGAATAACTTCATATAACTTTAGAGTGCTTTTTTTTTGGGTGGAGGGACTCACACCCGGCGGCGCTCAGGGGTTACTCCTGGCCGTGCACTCAGAAATCGCTCCTGGCAGTCTCGGGGCACCAAATGGAGTGTCAGAAATCTAATCCAGGTCCATCCTGGGTCTGCCACATACAAGGCAAATGCCCTACCACTGTGCTTTCTCTTTGTCCCTAACTTTAGAGTTTTAATAAATTTGTGGAGAGTTCAGCATTTTCTCTATGACCCCAAACAAACAAACAAAACAAATTATATTGTATCCTAATATCACACCATAAATAAAAAATACCTTAAAGTGTATTAAAATTATTAAAATCTAAGACATGAGAATATAAAGCTTGTAGAAGAAAAATTATTACATTGATCATTTCCCCTAAATTTTATTTAAATAATTTACAAAGTTGTTTATATTATAGTTATTTTGGACAGTCATTGCTTTAGCACCAATTCTACCACCAATCCAACCTACTCTCTGCCACTGTCCTAAATTTTCTTTTTTCTTTTTGTAATAATATATTTATTTAATCACCATGATTACAAACATGTTTGTAGTTGGGTTTTAGTCATAAAAATAACACCCCCCTTCACCAGTGCAGTATTTACTTCCTAAATTTGGACGCATATTCCAAGTATGTACCCTTAGCAGGTACAAAATAATTAATTTTATATTGTTTGTTATAATAAAATAGTAAATGGAATTATCAACAATAGTTCAGTTAAAGAAAATTGTGAAAATTGTTATATTTCACAACTGTTTTATTTTTTTAAATTTTTTATTTTTAATTATGAGAACAAGGATGCAAAGAAGGAGGACAAGGTAAAGTTACAGTGGAAGGACAATCACCCATAACATAATTCTCAGAAGTCCCCTTGCTGATATCTTAACTTTGAAATTTCAGCCAAAGAACATTAAGATGAATAAAAGAGAATCCATGTACAATTACTTTGTCCCTCAAGTCCTAGGCGCAGTAAACATTGGGAAATTTAGAAAGGAAATTCCTTTGGCCTAAGAGATAAAGGGTGTCTCTATACTTGAAACATACTGTCATGAAACTGACTACAGGTTCCGGGAATGTTAGTTCTCAAACCCCAGGGTCTTTCTTTATGGTCCTAGGAAAAGTTCTGCTCAGTCACAGTTGTCATAGTAGGTCTTCAATACTTAGAGATCTTGGTTTTTGCACTGATCCTAGGACTGAGCATGTTGCTGTTTTAACATGTGGGAGTTGCACACACTTGGTTATTTTGTCCTCTCACTTGACTTCTCACCGAGTTGTACACCTAAGTTATGGTTCTTGCCACCATCTTGCTGGTGTTCACATTCATTTAGTTTTAATATTTACATATATTCTGATTGTAGTGTTTGCTGAGGGTTGTAGTGCTCACAAATATGCTTGCCAATGTTTGCACTAATGCCTGTGGTGTTCATAAGGATTTAATCGCAGTACTCAGACACATCTGGCTCCACCTATATATATTTTTGTGCTACTGGGGGGCCCCAGAGAACAGAAATGCATGGACTGTTCTTAGTGTATGTGGGCAGCTCAGAGATCCAACTCATAGCTTTATGTTTGAAAAGCATGTACTTTTAGCCATTCAAGTCATTTCCTGGGCCCCTCAGTTTACATTCTTCATGTTGATTTCATCATTTTCACAAACATGTATTTTCTTTTTTTTTAATTTTTTATTTTTAATTATGAGAACAAAGATGCAAAGGAAGAGGACAAGGTAAAGTTACAGTGGAAGGACAATCACCCATAACATAATTCTCAGAAGTTCCCTTGCTGATATCTTAACTTTGAAATTTCAGCCAAAGAACATTAAGATAAATAAGACAGAATCCATGTACAATTACTTTGTCCCTCAAGTCCCCAGATTGTAACACATTATAATATTTCTTAACAGCACACAAGGCAATCTAAAGCCATAAAACTTACGTAACTCCTTAAACATTACAGGCATAATATTTTTTTTACATTTCCATGTACGTGCATATTAGCTTAAGTTAACCTCAAATTTTAAGTGGGTTCTTTTTAAGGATTAGAGTCAAAGGAGCACAGTAAAAATAGTGTTAGAGTGGCAATTGTTGTTTGCATAGGCCCACCAAAATATGAGGAACATGGAAAGGAATAACCTTGGCCTAAATACAAAGAGACCGACCCCTGAAGTTTCCTAGCACAAGACCAACTCTAGGCTCCAGGCAAGCTAGATCGTCCATTCCAAGACATTGTCTGTAGTGCCAACACACTTTTATTTTTCACACAGTCTGTTGTTGGTATCATGTTTCTGTATTAAAGATCCTGGAATCTGCATATCCTACATTGAAGTCAGGATGTGGAGCGTCCTCTGGTTTCACCTCACAATCAAAGGGCAATGCAAGGAGCCCTGTCCTGTAAGCAGGTCGTTGTTGTTGTTAAGTCTTCTCAGTGTTAAGGGAAGTCTCTTTTGAGCAGGTCGATGTCTGAGCAGTGTAGGATCTTCCGTGATAAAGGATTGCTTGCAGGTGATGTTATAGACCAGCCTGGATGTTTCATGGATGGCTTCCCTGGTTCAAGGGTGAATGGAAAATGCCCTTTCTTCTGAGGTCTGTGCCAGGTCGTTATGTCAATGTTCAGGGTGTAAGGTCCCTTTGCACTACAAGATTTGTGTGTTCCAATCGCTATCAGATAGGATCTTATTTGTATGTATAGTATTTTCCCATTTTAATGTGCCTATGCAAAAAAGAAGCAATGCCACGTGGTGTTATTGGCGCATACGGGGGCCATAAGAACAACTCCAACGATTCCCATGATATGGTTCAATAATAAGCATTAAACTGGGGGACTCTTTCACCAAAATTCCTTGTTAAACAGCTCAAAAAAAGAAGATAAAAAGTGGTTAGAATCGTCACTGTATAAGACAACATTTAGTAAGAATTATAGCTGTCAGAGAAAAAACTCAAAATATTCTAAAAAAATACGTGACCATTTTATGTATCTTGCAACAGTTTGGGGTTGTTACACACAATGCACGGCTTTGGTCTGTGATTAGGATTGTACACTACTGAAGTTAAAAAGAGTAATGTAGGTTAGTGACGTTTGGGGGGGGGTTAGAGAGTTAAGGAGTAAAAAAGAGCTTTGTAGGGGTGTGGAAAAGGGCAGAATACAAAATGAACATTCTGGATAAGCAAAACATAACATAAGGATAAGAAAAACTCTTAATACATGAAGTACACGCGGGGGCATGAGCCCCCACGCGGTTCTGTAGTTTTTGGGTGCATAGGGAGGAATTTCTCACCCCCTCCCCCCAGGGCCCGATTAACCAGGCATGGCCCTGAAGACCTACCTGGTATGTGGGGGGGATCTTGGTCCCCTGGACTAAGTGGTCAGCCCAGGGGGGCTATGGCTAGCTGTCCTGCCCAGAGCCCCCAACATACCAGTCAAACACACCCAGAAATCCTGGCAAGTGGAGTGTTCTGAGCCCAGCCATGCCTCTGCAGTTTTTGGATGCATAGGGAGGAATTTCTCCCTCCCTCCCCCCCAGGGCCCGATTAACCAGGCGTGGCCCTGTAGACCCACCTGGTGTGTGGGGGGATCTTGGTCCCCTGGACTAAGTGGTCAGCCCAGGGGGCCTATGGCTGGCTATCCTGCCCAGAGCCCCCAACATACCAGTCAAACACACCCAGAAATCCTGGCATGCGGAGTGTTCTGAGCTCAGCCATGCCTCTGTAGTTTTTGGATGCATAGGGAACAACTGTTTTATTAAAGTCAATGAGAATTTACTTTGAGGATTAACATTGAGGATGTTTGTTTTGTTGCTACTTGAGCCTTCCATGTGATTGTTTTTTATTTATTAAGATTAATGTGCTTCTGTGCTACTTTCCAATTTAATTTGTGTGTTCCTACTAGGCTTTCAATATTGTGGAGTTTGGATAAGTCATGTGTCCAAATATACAACCTCACATTCCAGGAGCAGTAGAACTGTAAATATTCTTTGGCTTGACATCTCTTAAGATTAGTTATGATGCTGTAATTATGATAGTTATGATGCTGTTTATATGCCATAGGCTAACGGGTATAGCTGGTGGGGCTTCTAGCAGTACAGGGAGGTAGGGAGAGGCTGTTTTCCCCACTCCACAAAATACCCAGAATATTCAGTACAAAGATCAGTATTTCATTGGCTTGGTATGATTTCTAAGATTAGTCATAAAGCTGTGAAATATAACTGAAATTTAATTTCTGGCTGTGCCAGAAGGTGTGGGGTTGCAGGGTTAGGATTGACATTTTCTTTATGATTCCAAACAAACAAAAACCAAAACTGTCCCCCTCCTGAGAAGGCCCCAGAGTTTCAGCCGAATAATCTAGAAGTTTCATTGTCTCTTTCAAGATTAGTCTTAAATCTGTCAAGCTGGTCTGTTTATATTATGGAGGCTGCTGAATGTGAGTGTAACTGCTCTATGACACTGATCTTGGCAATAACTTTATGCACAGGACAACAAAATTAAAAATGAGCATGAGGAGTCAGAGAAATAGTACAATGGATATGGTGCTTGCCTTGCATGCAGCCAACCCAGATTCAATTCTCAACATCCCAGTTGGTCCCTTGCACACCACCAGGAGTAATCTTTGAGCACAGAGCCAGGAGAAAGCCCTAAAAACTGATGTATATGAATCACCTCCCACAGAATGAGTGCGATATATCAAAATGAAAAATGTTATGCCTACCAAATGAAACTATCAACATATTAAGAAGAGCTTATGATATGAAAGGAAATATTTGCAACCCTATATTGGTAAGAGCTTACTCTAATAGTTGTATCAAAATATCCTCTAGTAAAACAAAACAACACCTAAATATACCAATGTTTAAAAACAGACAAGAGACTTGCACATGCTGTTTCTTCAGAGATAGATTACAAATGACAAAAGAATGTAAATAAAACTATATTCAATGCACTAAATCATCAAGAAAATAGAAACTGTAACCACAATAAGAGGTCTTCTCATCTCTGTTAGTAGTATTACTATAGTGGAAAATGAATAAAACAGGAATGTGCAGAAATTGAAAAAATGGCACAACTGCTATGGAAAAATTATGGATGCCCCTCAAGATACAAGAAAATAAAACTGTTCTATGATCCACCAATCACACTTTTGCTTCTTTTTCCAAATGAATTGAAACCAGCATTTTTAGAGAGATATATGCTCCTTTATCTTCACTGAAGAACTATTCAGAAGTCCATCAAAAAATGAATAGATAAAAATTGCTATATAGGGGCTGAAGCGGTGGCACAGTAGTAAGGCGCTTCCCATATGGTTCCTCAAACCAGGAAAAATTTCTGAGTGCATATCCAGGAGTAACCCTTGAATGTCACTGGGCCTGGCCCCAAAGCAAAAACAAAACAAAACAATAAAAGTGCTATATAATACAATGGAATGTTATTCTCTTTAATAAAGAAAGAACTCCTACAGTACATGAAAGATGGATGAATCTTTAGAGATGTTATGATAAGTGAAGTCATAGAATGGTGAATATTATATGATTCAGTTTACATGATTCTATTCAAAATTGTTACACTATAAAAGAAGAGGGTAGAAAGGTGTTTTTCCAAGAATTGGGAGGAGAAAGAAATGGAGTTTATTAATAAGTATACAGTTTCAGTTATGCAAGATTAAGAGCTTCTAGAAATCTCTAAAATATTGTGCCCACAGTTGTCAGTGTATCTTGTTTGGAGGAGACTCTACACCTAGTTGTACTTCTGGGGTGTCTATGGCATTGTGCCTGAAGAGTTGCTCCTGGTAGTTCAGGAGATCTTGTGACTGGAACCCAGGACTCACACATGCTATATACATGCTTCAGTATTTTGAGCTCTTCCCAGCCCCTACTTTATTTTATACTTAAATTTTTGTTAGAGTATATTTCATGTTAACTTTTTTACAACAATGAAAAAAGATAAAATTAAGATCCCAGAAGTAATACTGTGGTTAGGGCACATATAATGCATGAATTAAACCCAAGTTTGATTTTAGGTACCATATGGTACCACAAGCATTGCTGGAGTGACTTGGTTATCCCTCACAGCTGAGCCCTCAGCAGTATCACATCCATAGGTCCTTACTGAACTGTCAGTTACATTGGCTGCGAATCACCAGTGGGCACCAGAATCTCCCAAGTACTGCTTGAGAACAAGCCCCAAAAGAGGAAGTTAAAAAATAAATTCTAATTTGACTTCATTTTTTTTCTTATTTTGTGCCCCAGTCTATTGCTTTTCTTTCCTTCAAACAAAACCACATAACTCGAATTATCGAGCTCCACATCTCAAATAGAGAGGGAAACAAAGGAGGGTACCAGGACCAAACAGACATATGATCACTAATAGTAAGTTAGACAAAGAGGCGACCACTTACTCTAGCAGCCCTGGGAGTGATGGTGGGGGATATGGTTGTAGGAAGGGAACGGGGATGGGGGAGGACAAATTTGGTGATGGGTATTTCCCTGATTCAGTGTTAATATGTACTTAAAATACTACTGTGAAAGATATGTAAGCCATTATGATCAAAATAAAAATAAAAAAATAAATTCTACTTCTATATAGTACAGTGAGCATGTGTGGACTAAACCCAATATATGATTATCTACAACCTGGTAGAGTGTTAACCAGAAAAAGTCAGGATCCAATATAAACTCTTCTTTATATTGAAGAGATTATTATAAAAAGAACGATACCTTTAACTGTTTCCATAGTCAGTGGTTAGAAGAGCCTGGTTTCAAAGCATATTGCAAAGAATTATCCATTCTTGTTGATATTTATCTGTACAGTGTTAAAGCTGTAGAGTATTAAGGATGACCTCAGATTTTTTTTAAGCTGGACAACTGGGTAAATTTTTGTGCTATTTATTGCAATGAGGAATACTGTTGGAATATTTAGAGTGTGAGTTTAAAAAAGAGTAAAAATATTTGAGATTTCATTGAGATATTGAGAACTCAGGTTGGTAGTTTGTTGGGTAATAAAACATTGAAGAAAACTATTGGCCTAGGCTTGGTATAATATCAAACAGACACTATATTTGATTTTATTTATATGAAGCACAATAATTTTCATTTTTGGGAAGACTTTTGAGTACCGTTTTAATTTCCTCAGTAGTGATGGGCCTTTTTAGATATGTTAGACCATCCTGGTTAAACAGAGGGAAATTATAAGAGTTCAAGAATTTATCCATTTATTCCAGGTTCTCATGTTTTGTGGCATAGAGTTTCTCTGATTACCCTTTGAAACTGCAGTATTGATCTCCCCATTTTCATTTCTAATCCGGTTTATTAAGTTTCTCAGTCTCCATTTCTTGGTGAGTTTTGCGAGTTTCAATCTTGTTTGTTTTTCAAAGAACCAGCTTTTGCTTTCGTTGATCTTTCAGATTGTTTATTATATTTCTACTTCATTGATTTCTGCTTTAAGCTTTGTTATTTCTTTCTGCCTACCTATTTTTGATTTCTTTTGTTGAACATTTTGTAATTTTATAAGCTTTTTATTAAGCTTTTTTTTATGTAGACCCCCTTCTTTCTTTCTAATGTGTGCATGTAGAGCTAAAAATTTCCTCTAAGTACAGCTTTTGCTCTGTCCTATAAGTTTTGGTAATTTGTTTCTTCACTGTCATTCGTTTCCAGGAATGGTTTTATTTCATCTTTGATTTTATCTCTGACCCACTGGTTGTTCAGTAGTGAGATATTTAATTTCCAGGTGTTAAAATTTTTCTTCTGTGTCCCTTTGTAATTCACATCTAATTTCAGTGCCTTATAATCTGAGAAGGTAGTATGTACAATTTCTATTCTCTTGACTTTATGGAGATATGTTTTATGGTCCAGTATGTGGTCTATCCTGGAGAATGGCCCATGTGCATCCAGCTTTCTGGGGATGGAATGTCTCATGTATATATATATATATATATAGTCCACTTTCTTCCTTTTCTCTTATTCTTGTTAGGTTTCAGCCTGGTTGACTTATCAAGAAGAGACAAGGCAGTGTTGAAGTCTCCCACAATTATTGTGTTGCAATTGATGTCTTCTTTCAGATTTGTCAAAAATTCTATTAAATATTTTGCTGGTCCCTCATTGGGTGCATATATATTCAGAAGTGTTATTTCTTCCTGTTGTACATATCTTTGATTAATATGAAGTTTCCATCTTTGTCCCTTGTAAATTTTCTGAGTCTAAAATTCTGGTCATCTGATAATTACATGGACACTCCAGCATTTTTAAGAAAGTTGTTTGCTTGGATGATTTTTCTCCAACCTTTGATTTTGAGTCTATGTTTGTTCTGACTGTTCAGGTGTGTTTCTTTTTTCTTTCTTTCTTTCTTTTTTTTTTTTGAGATGTGTTAAGTATTCTTTATTTGATTTTCTCCCTGAGTCACACTAAAATATTTTTTATGAAGTAAAAGGCAACATTTTAGATAGAGGGGATTTTAATTAAATTGACATCATTAATAGCAAAAGATACAGGGGAAGTTGTCAGGTATCCTCGGCCCTGGCCTTTACCAAGTTACCGGACACAATTGAAAACACAGGCAAAAGATCCAGAGCAATAGTACAGCAGGGAGCACTTGCCTTATATGCAGAGAACCAGATTTTAGTCCCCAGCATCCCATATGGTCCCCTGAGCAATGTTAAGAGTGATTCCAGAACACAGAGCCAGGTGTAACCCGAATATTGCTGAGATCTCCCCCAAACAAAGATTAAAAACAAGGAACTGGAGTAATAGCACAGCAGAAGGGCATTTGCTTTGCATGTGGCAGGCCTGGACGGACCTGTGTTCAATCCCCAGCATACCATCTGAGCCTGCAGGAGTGATTTATTTTTTTAATATATGAATCTTTATTTAAGCACCACAATTACAAGCATGTTTATAGTAGTGTTTCAGTCATAAATAGAATACCCCCTTCACCAGTGCAACATTCCCAATACCAATGCCCCGCCTTCCCCAACCCTGCCTGTATTCGCAACAGGCATGCTACTCCTCTCATTTTTTAACATTGTCATGCTAGTTGTTAGTTTAGTCATTTCCCTAACAAAATACACCACCCTTTGTGGTGACCTTCAAATTGTGAGCCAGTCCTTCTGGCCCTTCCAGCCTTTAACTCTATTGTCTGGGTCTTATTACAGTGATATCATTAATTATTTTTAAAACTCATAGATGAGCGAGACTATTCTGTGTCTAGCTCTCCCATCTGATTTATTTCACTCAGCATAATAGATTCCATGTCCATCCATATATTGGAAAATTTTATGACTACATCTTTCCTGGTGGCTGCACAATATTCCATTGTGTATATGCACCACAGTTTCTTTAGCCATTCATCTGTTAAAAGGCATTTTGGTTGTTTCCAGAGTCTGGTTATTGTAGATAGTGCTGCAATGAATATAGGTGTGAGGAAGGTATTTTTGTATTGTATTTTTGTTTTCCTAGGGTATATCCCTAGGAAAGGAATAGATGGCTCATATGTGAGCACAATTTCCAGTTTTTTGAGGAATCTCCATATTGTTTTCCATAAGGGCTGGACTAGATGGCATTCCCATCAGCAGTGAATAAGAGTTCCTTTTTTCCACATCCCTGCCAGCACTGATTGTTCTTGTTCTTTGTGTTGGGTTCCAGTCTCTGTGGTGTGAGTTAGTACCTCACTGTTGCTTTGATTTAAATCCCCCTGATGATTAGTGATATGGGGCATTTTTTTTTCATGCATCTTTCGGTGATTTGTATTTCTTCTTTGGGAAAATGTCATTACTTCTCCCCATTTTGGATGGGATTAGAGGATTTTTTTCTTATTAAGTACTGTCAGCAACTTGTATATTTTTGATATTATCCCCATGTCTGATGGGTATTGGGTGAATAGTTTCTCCCATTTTGTGGGTGGCTTTTGTATCTTAGGCATTATTTCCTTTGAGGTAAAGAAGCTTCTCAGCTTAATATAGTCACATCTGTTTATCCCTGCTTCTACTTATTTGGAAAGTGCTATTTCCTCCTTGAAGATGCCTTTAGTCTCAATGTCATATAGTGTTTTACCTATTTGTTGTTCTACATACCTTATGGTTTTATGCCTGATATCAAGGTCTTTAATCTATTATTTTACCTTCGTACATAGGGTTATCTGAGGGTCTAAGTTCACTTTTTTGCAAGTGGCTAACCAGTTTTGCCAACAAAACTTGTTGAAGAGGCTTTCCTTACTTCATTTAGAATTTATTGCCCCTTTATTAAAGATTAGTTGATTGTATGTCTGGTAAACATTCTCTGAATACTCGAGTCTATTCTACTGTTCTGAGAATGTCTTTATTCTAATACCATGTTGCTTTGATAACTATTTCTTTGTAGTAAAGTTTAAAATCAGAGAAAGTAATGCCTCCCATATTCTTTTCCCCCAAGGATTGCTTTAGCTATTCGTGGTGTTTATTGCTCCAAATGAATTTTAGGATTGCTTGATTCACTTCTTTGAAAAATGTCATGGGTATTTTAAGAGTGATTGCATAAAATCTGTACAGTGTTTTGGAGAGTATTGCCATTTTAATTATATTAATCCTGCCAATTTATGAGCAAGGTATGTGTCTCCATTTCCTTGTGTCTTCTCTTATTTCTTGAAGCAGGCATTTGTAGTTTTCTTTGTACAGTTCCTTCACCTCTTTAGTTGACTCCAAGATATTTTAGTTTGTGGGGCACTAATGTAAATGGGATTTTTTAATGTTCATTTCGTCTCTGTCATTAGTGTATAAGAAGACCATTGACTTTGGCATGTTAATTTTGTAGTCTGCCACTTTGCTATATTAATTTTTTGTTTTTAGAAGCTTTTTGGCAGAATCTTTAGGGTTTTCTAAATGTAATACCATTTCATCTGCAAACATTGAGAGCTGGACTTCCTATCTTCAGGCCCTTAATATCTTTGTCTTGCCTAATCACTATGGCAAGTACTTTCAGCTGTATGTTCAATAGGAGTGGTGAGAGAGGGCAGCCTTGTCTTGTACCAAATTTTAGGGGAAAGGCTTTCAGATTATCTCAATTGAGCATAATATTTGCCATTGGCTTGTGGTAGATGGCCCTGACTATATTGAGGAAACTTCCTTTTATTCTCATCTTGATGAGGGTTTATATCAAGAATGGAATTTGGATCTTATTGAATGCTTTCTCTGCATCTATTGATATGATCATGATTTTTGTTTTTCTTTTTGTTGATATAGTGTATTATGTTGATTGATTTATGTATGTTAAACTATCCTAGTTTACTAGGATAAAACCCAATTTATCATGATAGCTGACATTTTTGATGATGCATTGGATTCTGTTTGCTAGAATTTTGATGAGAATCTTTGCATCTGTGTTCATCAGGGATATTGGTTTGTAATTTTCTTTTTTTGTAAGCATCTTTGTGTGGTTTTGGTATTAAGGTGATGGTAGCTTCATAGAAACTATTTGGAAGTGTTTCTGTTTCTTCACTGTTATGAAAGAGTTTTAAAAGTATTGGTAGAAGTTCCTCTTGGAAGGTTTGAAAGAATTCATTAGTGAACCAATTTGGGCCTGGCCTTCTGTTTTTGGAAAGATTTTTGATCAGCATTTTAATTTCCTCCATAGTGATGGGGCTGATTAGATATGCTACCTCATCCTTATTTAACAATGAAAGGTTATAAGAGTCCAAGAATTTGTGTATTTCTTTCAGGTTTTCATGTTTCATGGCATAGTTTCTCAAAGTAGTCTCTGATTACCCTTTGAATCTATGCAACATCTGTAGTGATTTCCCCTTTTTAGTTCTAATATGGTTTATCAATTTTATTTCTCTCAATTTCTTTGCAATATTTGCCAGTGCTTTATTAACCTTGTTTGTTTTTTTAAAAGAACCAACTTTTGCTTTCGTTGATATTTCGGATTGTTTTCTGGATGTCCATTTCATTGATTTCTGCTGTAAGCTTTGATATTTCCTTTCATCTTCCTAATTTTGGTTTGATTTTTGATAATTTTATAAATTTATAAGCTGTGTCATTAAGCTATTTATGTAGGCCCCTTCTTCCTTCCTGATGTGTGCTTGCAAAGCTATAAATTTTCCTTTCAGTACTGCTTTTGCTGTGTCCCATAAATTCTGGTTATTTGTGTCTTTATTGTCATTTTTTTCCAAGAAAGTTTTGATTTCCTCTTTAATTTTATCTCTGACCCACTGGTTGTTCAGTAGTAAGCCATTTAATTTCTATGTGTTGGGCTTTCTGATCCCTGCTCAGTGAGATACCAGCGAACTTCATCAACTTAATTCCATCAGTGTTCACTGACCAGGTCGCTGGCCCCAGCCTGCTGCTACCTTTATAAAGCCTCTGTAACCTTCCATATTTGGCTTTCTGGTCCCCGAGGGAGACTGCTCAGAGAGACCCCAGCGAACTTTATCAACTTAATTCCATAATTGTTCACCAACCATGGAGGAGTTTGGCCACTCCGCTTCATGGTCACACACATTTTTCAGCCCACAAACCCCATCATGACACATAGTAAAAGTCGCACTACAACCATGTGAATGAGAAAATAACACCAGACAACAGCATACATAGAGAATGAAGGTGGCAGCTCTGATATCCCAGAGCATACGAACCATATAGTTAACCTATAAGACAAGGAGTTTAGAGAACTAATATGGAGGATGTTCATAGAACTCAAAGAAAGAATAGCTCAAACTGAAGAGAACACAATCAGAAAACTCCATACTTAAATAATAGGGCTGAAAAACTCAGTAGACAAAATTAAAACTCAATGCAAAGCCTCTCAAACAGAGTAACAACCACTGAAGGCAGAATCAGTGAGCTGGAAGATGAGATGCGGAACAACTCAATACAGCATAAGAAATTGGAAAAGAACCTTAAAGATAAATGATCAAACACTGGAAAAGTGCTCAAAGAATGTGAACAGATGAAAATAGAAGTCTTCGACAAATGTAACAGAAGCTCTGTAAGAATTATTGGAGTTCCAGAGATGCAGGAAGAAAATACCCAAAAAGAGTATAGTCAAGGACATAAGCACAGAGAGATTCCCAGAGACAAAGATATCATGCAACCAAATCCTGTATGCCCGAAGACTACCAGCTAGAAGAGACCCGAAGAAAAATAACCCAATCTGAAGAAAAATAACCCAAGACACATCATAGTCACAATGACAAATCAGACAGAGATAGAATATTGAAAGCTGCAATATTAGCAAGGGAAATTGCATTCAAAGGAGCATTCTTAAGACTTACAGAAAACATTTTACAAAAAACTGTCAAGGAAAAAAGACAGTGTTGGGATATTGTGACAAGACTGAATAAAATGGAGGCTTCACCTAGAATACTGCACCAAGCCCAACTCAAGTTCAGGTTCACAGATAAGCAAAAGCTCAGAAATTTACAAATGCAAAACTAGTTTTAAAATAAAAGATGAAAGGTCTACTTTAAGACAAGACAGACTAAAAGACACAGCAAACTTATACCCAAAGATGACATTAAATCCCATGACAACCATCTCCCTCAACGTCAATGGACTAGATGCACCAGTTAAGAGACAGAATGGCTAAATGGATCAAAAAGATAAATCCAACCATCTTCTGCTTACAAGAAACACAACTGAATACTCAGAACAAACATAGACTCAAAATCAAAGGCTGGAGGAAAATCATCCAAGCAAACAAAACCCTGCCTGCTTCAGAGGTGGGTCGGGCTGTACAGAGACTGATTCCTGCCAGTTTATGCTGGGAGTCAGAAGTGCATGAAAGCCATCTTGGGTCATACTGTTCCCAGCCACCTGAGATTGGATCTCATCAGCGTTCCTGCCAGTGGTCTTGCCTGCTTCATAGGTGGGTCAGGCCATACACAGACTGATTCCTGCTGGTTTCTGCTGGGTGTCAGAGGTACTCGGTGGTCATCTTGGGCCTTGCTGTTCCCATCAGCCTGAGATTGGATTTCTTCAGCATCCCTACTAGTGGACCTGCCAATAAATACCACCACAACACGTAGAAAAACCCACAAGTGTAACAATGGGGAAAAATGCAGGTCAACACCATGCAATGAAAATGAAGATGGCAATTCTGAAGACCTCAAAATGGCCAAACACCGAGTTAATCTCTTCATATATGTATGGAGTTTATAGAAGAAATATAGAGGATGTTCACAGAACTCAAAGAAAGTATAGAACAGAATACTAATAAGAATCAAGAGAATATGACGATGGAAATCAGAAAACTCCAAACTGAATTATCAGGTCAAATAACAGGTTTGACCAACTCAGTAGACCAGGGTCTCAAACACAATTTACCTGAGGGCCGCAGGAGGCAAAGTCGGGGTGATCCTTGAGTGCAAAGTCAGTAGTAAGCCTTGAACATTGGGGTGTGTGACCCAAACAACTAAAACAAAACAAAACAAAATTCCTCTAGGGCAGGGCCACAAAATGTTGTACGGTGGGCTGCAAAGGGCCCACGGGCAGTGAGTTTGAGACCCTTGCCACTAATTAAATGACAAAATGGATAATCTCTCCAGCAGGGTAACAGCAGCTGAGGATAGAATTAGTGTGCTGGAAGATGAGATATATAACAAATCCATACAGCAGAAGAGACTGGAAAAAAGCCTTAAAGCAAATGATCAGACAATGGAAAAATTACTCAAAGAATGTAAACAGATGAAAATAGAAGTCTTTGATAAGCTCAACAGAAACAACTTAAGAATCATTGGAGTCCCAAAGACCCAGAAAGAAAATCTCCAGGAAGAATCAATGGTGAAGAACATCATTAAAGAGAAACAACCAGAGCTAAAGAATACATGTGATCAAATTCTGCATGCCTGAAGAGTACTAACTAAAAGAGACCTTAGGAAAAACACCCTGAGACACATCCTAGTCACAATGACGAATCTCACACATAAAGACAGAATACTGAAAGCAGCAAGATCAAAAAGAGAAATTACATTTAAGGGAGCATCCTTGATATTTACAGCAGACCTGTCACAAGAAACACTCAAGGCCAGAAGGCAGTGGTGGGACATAGTGAAAAAACTCAATGAAATAAATGCTTCACCTAGAATATTGCACCCAGAAAAACTCACTTTCAGGTTTGAAGGAAGTATATATGACTTCACAGATAAACAGCTCAGAAACATTTAAAACTCAAAACGGGCCTTTTTAAAAGAAAAACTGAAAGATCTACTTTAAGACAAGACTGACCAACAGACACATCAAACTTTGAAACAAAGATGGCACTAAATCCCATGACAATTCTTTCTCTCGATGTCAATGGACTAAATCAGGGGTCTTCAAACTACGGCCCGCGGGCCACATGCAGCCTGCAGAGGAGTCTGATCCGGCCCGCCAGCAGTGAGCACTGTTTGGTTGATAAGATACATGCCAGCATATACACTCAGTGTATATCCAAATATCAGGAACCATGCACTCAAAATGGTCACCATCTTTGGTAGCACTTATGCCTGTGAATAGATTTTTCAAAAATGAAATATCTGAAATCTTCAACCTGATCAAGATTAACTGATGCCCACTTCATCACTTGTTACGGCTGGCAGTGACAAATATGGAAACGGACATTGACCATCTCTTTAGCCAAAAGTAGGCCCACAGTTCCAATTGAAATACTGGTGCGTGATCTGTTTATTTATAATTGGTTTTCATTTTATTTATATAAGATATGTGCAGTGTGAGTAGGAATTAGTAGCTCATATAGTCCGGCCCTTCAGCAATCTAAGGGACCGTAATCCGGCGCCCACTTTAAAAAGTTTGAAGACCTCTGGACTAAATGCACTCCTTAAGAGAAACAGAGTGACTAAATGGATCAAAAACTCAATCCAACCTTCTGCTGCCTACAAGAAACACACCTGAATAGTCAGAACAAACATAGACTCAAAATAAAAGGCTGGAGAAAAATTATCCAAGCAAACAACACCCAAAAAAAAAGCTGGAGTGGCCATACTAATATCAGATAATGCAAAATTTATACTCAGGAAGGTTGTAAGGGACAAAGATGGACATTTTATATTAATCAAGAGGCATGTAGAGCAGGAAGAAATATCTCTCCTAAACATATATGCACCGAATGAGGGGCCAGCAACATATTTAATATAACTGTTGACAAATCTAAAAATAATATCAATAACAACACAATAATTGTGAGAGACGTCAACACAGCTTTGTCAACTCTGGATTAGTCAAGCAGCCTGAAATCGAAAAAGAATATCCTAGACCTGAAGAGAGAAATGGAAGAAAGAGGCCTAGTGGATATATATAGGACACTCCATCCCCAGAAACCTGGATACACATTCTTCTCCAATGTACATGGGGCATTCTCCAGGATAGACTACATGCTGGCACATAAAACATAACTCCATAATATCAAGAGGATAAAAATTTTGCAGACTACCTTCGCTGACCACAAGGCTCTGAAATTATTTGTGAATTCCAAAGGGACTCAGGAGAAAAACTTTAACACCGGGAAATAAACAGCCTCATACTGAATAACCAGTGGGTCCGAGATGAAATCAAGGAGGAAATCAAAAGGTTCCTGGAAACAAATGACAATAAAGACACAAACTATCAGAACTTATGGGACACAGCAAAAGCAGTACTGAGAGGAAAATTTATAGTTTTGCAAGCACACATCAGGAAGGAAGAAGGAGCTTACCTGAGTAGTTTAATGACACAGCTAATAGAACTAGAAAGTGCTCAACAAAAGGACCCAAAAATAGGGAGACAGCAGGAAATAACAAAGCTGAGAGCAGAAATCAACGAAGTGGAAACCCAAAACGCAATCCGAAAGATCAATGAAAGCAGAAGTTGGTTCTTTGAAAAATTAAACAAGATTGACAGACCACTGGCAAAGCTAACAAAGAGAGAGAAAGAGAGAGAGAGAGAGAGAAACTGGATAACTCATATTAGGAATAAAAATGAGAGATCACTACTGATATGACAGAGATACAAAGGGTAATCAGAAACTACTTTGAGAAAATCTACACCACTAAAAATGAGAACCTGGAAGAAATAGATAAATTCTTGGACTCATAATCTTCCATGGTTGAAGGAAGAGGATGTAGCATATGTAAAACCCACATCACCATTGATGAAATTAAAACGGTAATCAAATGTCTGCCCAAAAAACAAAAGCCCAGGCCAGATGGATTTACTAATGAATTCTTTCAAACTTTCCAAGAGGAACTATTACTAATCCTGGCAAGACTCTTTCATGAAATTGAACAAACGGAAACATTTCCAAATAGCTTTTATGAAGCCAACATCACCTTGATACCTAAACCAGACAGAGATGCTACGAAAAAAGAAAATTACAGACCAATATTGCTGATGAATGCAGATGCAAAGATCCTCAACAAAATCCTGGCAAATAGGATTCAATGCCTCATTAGGAAGATCATCCACTATGATCAAGTGGGTTTCATCCCAGGAATTCAAGAATGGTTTAACAGCCGTAAATCTATCAACATAATACACAACATCAACAAAAAGAAAACAAAAACCACATGATTATATCAATAAATGCAGAGAAAGCATTTGAAAAGGTCCAACACCCATTCTTGATCAAAACTCTCAGCAAGATGGGAATGGAAGGAACCTTTTTCAATATAGTTAAGACCATCTACCACAAGCCAGTGCCAAATATTATCCTCAATGGAGAAAAACTGAAAGCCTTCCCTGTAAATTCTGGCACAAGACAAGGCTGTCTTCTCTCACCACTCCTATTCAACATAGCACTGGAATACTTTCTATAGCAATTAGGCAAGAAAAAGACATCAAGGGAATTCAGATAGGAAAGGAAGAATTCAAGCTCTCACTGTTTGCAGATGACATGATACTCTACTTAGAAAACCCTAAAGACTCTATCAAAAAGCTTCTAGAAACAATAGACTCATATAGCAAGGTAGCAGGCTACAAAATTAACACACAAAAATCAATGGCCTTTCTATATACCAATAGTAATAAGGAAGAAATGGACATTAAGAAAACAACCCCATTCACAACAGTGCCACAAAAACTCAAATATCTTGGAATCAACTTGAGTAAAAATGTGAAGGACCTATACAAAGAAAACTATAAAACTGCTCCAAGAAATAAGAGAGGACACGCGGAAATGGAAATGCATACCCTGCTCATGGATTGGCAGGATTAATATCATCAAAATGGCAATACTTCCCAAGGCATTATACAGATTTAATGCCATCCCTCTAAAGATACCCATGACATTCTTCAAAGAAGTGGATCAGGCAATTTTAAAATTTGTTTGGAACAATAAACACCCTAGAATAGCTAAAGCAATCATTGGGAAAAAGAATATGGGAGGAATAACTTTCCCCAACTTTAAACTTTACTACAAAGCAATAGTTATCAAAACAGCATGGTATTGGAATAAGGACAGGCCTCAGATCAGTGGAATAGGCTTGAATACTCAGAAAATGTTCCCCAGACGTACAATCACCTAATTTTTGATAAAGGAGCAGGAAATCCTAAATGGAGCAGGGAAAGCCTCTTCAAAAAGTGGTGTTGGCACAACTGGATAGCCACTTGCAAAAAATTGAACTTAGACCCCCAGGTAACATCATGTATGAAGGTAAAATCCAAATGGATTAAAGATCTCTATATCAGACCCAAAACAACCATAAGAACAACACATAGGCAAAACACTCCAGGACATTGAGACTACAGGCATATTCAAGAGGAAACTGTAGTCTCCAAGCAAGTGAAAGCAGAGATTAACAGATGGGAATATATTAAGCTGAGAAGCTTCTGCACCTCAAAGGAAATAGTGCCCAGGATACAAGAGCCACCCACTGAGTGGGAGAAACTATTCACCCAATACTCATCAGATAAGAGACTAATCTCAAAATATACAAGGCACTGACAGAACTTTACAAGAAAAAAACATCTAATCCCATCAAAAAATGGGGAGAAGAAATGAAGAGACACTTTGACAAAGAAGAAATACACATGGCAAAAGACACATGATAAAATGCTTCGCATCACTAATCATCAGGGAGATGCAAATCAAAACAACAATGAGATAACACCTCACACCCCATATCATTCCAATGTCCCCCCACCAAGAGCAGTGTTGCCCTTATTGGCTACCTACTAGAGGGCCAGTGATCCCCCTATTTTAACTACCAATTCTTCCCATTCACATATTCCTCCCACAGACACTCAAGCACACATTTTTGATAAGATGCACATTTTGCTTTATTTAACATCATCGTTAGGCATTTCTAGATGTGTCTACACGTTATTGGATGGTTTGAGATATTATCTTGGATGTCACAGATTGCCCGGTGGTCTCAGATGTTCATGATGTCAAATATTAATATGTGGTATCAGATAGAAAGCCTGGGGCTTTTCCCATCTCTACAGACACCACTGAAGGCCCAAATGAAGATTGAGGATTTAGGGCCCATGCTCTGCATTTTCTTGATTTGCAGTATGTTACCGTATATGGCTCATATCTCATGCCATATTTGTGGCACTTCCACTTGCATTTCTTGTGCTTATTATTCATCTTGTGGGGACAGAGAAATATTGTTGGCCTTGGTGATAATTCTGTGGACACAGCAGGCTTTTTTTGACGAGTGGCCTTTCTTGCTTTGCTTTGCTGTGTGGTTGTTGTCTTCTCTTTCTGCAAGGATTACAGAGAGAGTCAGTAGGGAGAGGAAGAGTCTGGGAGTATCTAAGACAGGGGATTCTTTTATAGGAGTATGTGTGGCAGTTATTGGTGTCAGACCAGAGTAGAGAAAAAGATTTTGGGGGAACCTATGGGGATAAAGGCATATGGAAATGCAAACCTTACCTTATTTATTGTTTTGCTTTTATCACAAGTTACCTTCTTCGTCTTCTTCTCTTTAGTTCTTAATCTGGACTCTTTCATGCCTACAGAATTGTCTGTATCTAACTAGGCTTGTCTGTAGGTCTTCCACTCCTTGCTTAAGCCTCCAGTGGTCTACCTCAGGCTTCAAACAATCCTACATATAAACCCTGATAGACTATTGTTTGGTCATAAAAGAGATCCTCTGGCCAATGTGTACCTTTGCTTTGTTCTGACATCACAAAGCATCACAAAGCATATCCAGGTGGCAGATATCTGGGGAGGACAAATGGTGTAGTTGGGAAAAGGGAGTCTCTTCATAATCCTCTAAAGATGTATCCCAGGGGGACTTGCTACTCTTCCTTATTTCCTCTTAAGTCCTGGTAACGCTTGTGATTTGAAGACTGCTTTCTCTAAGACAGTTACCACAGCTACAGCCACTTATGGTTCCTTCTATTTTTCCTCCATCCTTTAGCTGCTAAAGTTTAGCAGATCCAGTTTGAAGTATCTTAACTAAAATTCCTCTGAATTAAATGTGGCTTTATTTAGTTATCTGGGGAGAGAAATCATTGTACTTCCAATCCATTTTCTTCTGCAGGCTGTTTATTTATTTTATTTTATTTTTTTTATTATTTTTTGGGCCACACCCGGCGGTGCTCAGGGGTTACTCCTGGCTGTCTGCTCAGAAATAGCTTCTGGCAGGCATGGGGACCATATGGGACACCGGGATTCGAACCAACCACCTTTGGTCCTGGATCAGCTGCTTGCAAGGCAAACGCCGCTGTGCTATCTCTCCGGGTGTTTATTTATTTTTTAATGGCCTGTAAGTTTTTTTGTCTTAGATTTTTAAAGGATGGAGAACAAAACTAAAAGGATATATCATGTCATGTAAAAAGTTCTGAGAAAAATACATTTGAGTGTACATGAATAAAGTTTTTTAGGACACAGATAATGCAAATATTTTAGTCTTGTCTATGGCTGCTTTTAGACAATGAAGTTGTTGAGTAGTTGTTATAATAACTAGAACACATAAAATATACATCTGACCTTTTCCTGAAAAGGTTTGTAAACTCCTGTTCTCTTGATTCTCTGATGGGTATTGGGTGAATAGTTTCTCCAATGGGGCTTGACATAAACCATCATGGCATAGAAGATTTCTAGGTGATATGTTTTAATACAGGACAGGGTGTTACTACCATCATTGCTTACCACACACAAAAACCCCTTTCCAACTGCTTTCTGGAAGCTTCCACTGTCTCATCCATTGCCTTCACTCTCCACCTCAGACACAAGTAGAATTACTTTTGCACTTTTGGGGCTCTTTTTTAAATATAGTTTTTTATACAATTTGATTACAAGCAATATTGTAGTTAGGTTTCAGTCATATAAAGAACACCCCTCTTCACCAGTGCAACATTCTCATCACCAATGTCCCAAACTTCTCACCTCCCTACCCTCCACCTGTATTTAAGACAGGCTTTCTACTTCTCTCATTAATTCCCATTGTTATGTTAGTTGTCAGTGTAGTTATTTCTCTAATTGCAGTCATCACTCTTTGTGGTGAGCTTCATATCATGTGTTGGACCTTCCAGTGCTCATTTCTATGGTCTCTTAGAATTATTAGAAAATGTCTTTTATTTTTCTGAAAACCCATAGTTGAGCGATACTATTCTGTGTCTATCTCTCTCCTGCTTATGTATTTCACTCAGCATAATAGATTCCATGTGCATCCATGTATAAGAAAATTTCATGATTTCATCTCTCCTGACGGCTGCATAATATTCCATTGTGTATACGTACCACACTTTCTTTAGCCATTCATCAGTTGAAGGGCATCTTGATTGTTTCCAGAGTCTGGCTATTGTAAATAGCGCTGCAATGAAAATAACTGTGAGGAAGGGAGTTTTGAATTGTATTTTTGTGTTCCTAAGTTATATCCCTAGGAATGGTCTAGCTGGATCATATGGGAGCTCAATTTCCAGGTTTTTTTTGAGGAATCTCCATATTGTTTTCCATAAAGTCTGGACTAGAAGGCATTCCCACCAACAGTGAATGAGAGTTCCTTTCTCTCTACATCCCCTCCAGCACTGATTATTCTTGTTCTTTTTAATATGTGCCAATCTCTGTAGAGTGAGATGATACCTCATTGTTGTTTTGATTTGCATCTCCCTGATGATTAGAAATGTAGATCATTTTTTCATGTGTCTTTTGGCCATTTGTATTTCTTCTTTGACAAAGTGTTCAATAGTTCTCCCCATTTTTGAATGGAATTAGATGTTTTTTTTTCTTGTAAAGTCTCATCTGTGCTTTGTATATTTTGGATATCAGCCATTTATCTGATGGGTATTGGGTAAATATTTTCCTTTTATTGGGTGGCTCTTATATACTAGGCAGTAGTTCCTTTTAGGTACAGAAATTTCTTAGCTTAATATATTCCCATCTGTTTATCTCTGCCCCCACTTTTTTGGAGAGGGCCGTTTCCTCTTTGAGCATGACTTTATTCTTAATGTCATGGAATGTTTTTCCTACGTGGTGGTCTACATAACTTGTGGTTTCAGGTCTGATATCAAAGTCTTTAATCCATTTGAATTTTACCTTTGTAAATGGTGTTAGCTGGTGGTCTGAGTTCGCTTTTTTGCAAGTGGTTAACCAGTTGTGCCAACACCACGTGTTGAAGAGTCTTTCATTGCTCCATTTAGGATTTTTCCCCTTTATAAAAAATTAAGTGATTGTGTGTTTGGGGAACATTCTCTGAGTACTCAAGCCTATTTCTTTAATCTGAGGGTCTGTCTTTATTCCAATACCATGCTGTTTTGATAACTACTGCTTTGTAATACAGTTTAAAATTAAGGAAAGTAATGTCTTCCATATTCTTTTACCCAAGGATTCCTTTAGCTATTCCTGAGTGTTTATTTTTCCAAATAAATTTCAGAAGTGTTTGATCCGCTTCTTTGAAGAATGTCAGGTATTTTTAGAGGATTGCATTAAATCCATACAGTGTTTTTGGGAAGTATTGCCATTTTAATCCTGCCAATCCATGAGCAGGGTATGTGTTTCCATTTCTGAATATCCTCTCCTATTTCTAGGAGCAGGGTTTTATAGTTTTCTTTGTATAGGTCCTTCATATATTTAGTCAAGTTGACTCCAAGATATTTGAGCTTGTGTGATACTAATGTGAATTGGGCTGTTTTCTTAATGTCCATATATTCTCTATACTTATTGGTGTATAAAAAGACCATTGATTTTTGTGTGTTAATTTTGTAGCCTTCCACATTGCTATTTGAGTCTATTGTTTCTAAGAAAATTTTAATAGAATCTTTAGGTTTTCTAAATATAGTATCATGTCATCTGCAAACAGTGAGTGCTTGATTTCTTTCTTTCCTATCTGGATGCCCTTGTTATCTTTTCCTTGTCTAATTGCTATAGCAAGGACTTCCAGTACTATTTGAATAGGAGTGGTGAGAGAGGAAAGCCTTGTCTTGTACCAGAATTTAGAGAAAAGGAGCTTAGTTTTTCTAAATTAAGGATAATATTTGCCATTGTTTTCTGGTAGATGACCTTAATTATATTGAGAAAGATTCTTTTTTTCTATACGTTTTGTTGTTGCAGTTTTTATTTTGGGAGAAGGCACACCCGGTGATGCTCAGGGGTTACTCCTGGCTGTGTGCTAAGAAAAGGCTCCTGGCTTGGGGCACCGTATGGGATGCTGGGGGAATAGAACCACGGTTTGTCCTAGGCTAGTTCTGGCAAGCCAGATGCTGTATTGCTTGTGCCACCTCTCCAGCCCCTATATTGAGAAAGGTTCTTTCATTCCCATCTTGCTGAGAGTTTTTATCAAGAATTGGTTTTGGACCTAATGGTATCATGCAACCAGGAGACATGTTATCCTTTTCCCTAATCAAAAACCAAAATTGATATCCACAGACGATTGACTTTGACAAACATAGTATGGACAGAACCTATTGAGGCACCAATGAGGAAGTTCCTAGCCTAGGTCTCGGCCTAGAATTTGTACAAAAACCAAGATCTCTAATTCCAGAGGTCTGACTTTGACAACTGCGACTGAACAGAAATTCTGGAACCATGCTAAAACTTTACCCTAGACTCTGTCCTAGAATCTGAACAAAAACCAAGACCACTAATTACAGAAGACTGAATACAACAGTAATGGAACAGAACTCCTAGAACCATAAAGAAAATATCTCTTCTAGTCTTCAACCTATGACCTATGCAAATAATAAGAGCTCCAGCTAGAGAGGTGGGATGTCATCACCCACATCGGAGTGAAAAGTTTCCCAGCATGATAAAAAGACCTTGAGGTGTTTAAATGAGTGAGTATGGAGCCTGCAGTTGTTCCCATGGCAGTATGCTTCAAGAGTGGAGAAACCCTTTATCTCTTAGGCCAAGGGAATTCCCCTTATATTTTATTCTATATTTACCATGCCTATGCAAAGAAGAAGGAGGAGGAGAAGGAGGAAGAGGAGGAGGAAGAAGTAGAAGAAGAAGAAGTAGAAGAAGAAAAAGAGGAAGAAGAAGAGAAGAAGAAACAACAACCTTTTTAAAGAAGTTGCTGGTCTGTTTATTTTGGTTTTTTTCGTAGCTGATGGTTTTGGTTTGTGATTTATTCTTTTTTGGTACTTTTTTGTCACTTCCTTATTGTTTTTTGTTTTTGTTTTGTTACCCTTTTCTTTTTTTACCATTCATTCTTCTAAATGGATATTTATAACACCTAGATGGACTCATCCTAATTATTCTCTTTTTTGTTTGCCTCCCCCATCCAATGGCATCAAGAACAGACAGCCATATGTTCTTTTGGTGGAAATAAAAATGATCAGACTTGAATACAAAATTCAAAGTCAACAACAACAGAATCAATACCCAATCTACAACAAGCTGTACAAGTGAGGAACAGTTCCACTAGCATTAGGGGGGTAAAGGAGAGAGATGTGGGATGCATCCTAGATACAGGGGTGGAGGGAGTACAACACTGGTGGTAGGAATGCCCCTCATTCATTGTCACTATATGCTTTAAATATTGCTGTGAAAAATTTTTAATTCACTTTTACCACAATAAAAGTTAAAAAAAAGAATGGATGTTGGACCTTATAAACTTCTATGCGTCTATTGACACGATCATGTGGTCTTTATTTTTCTTCTTGATTTTGTGTATTAGGTTGATAGGTTTATGGATGTTAAAGCATCCTTGCACTATAGGAATGAAACCTACTTGATCCTAGTGAATGATTACTTGATGAGCCATTGAATCCTATTTGCTAGGAAATTTTTGAGGATCTGTGCATCTGTGTTCATCAAGGATATTGGTCTGTAGTTTCCTTTTTGGGCAGCATCTCTGTCTGGTTTTGGTATCAAGGTGATGTTGACTTCATAAAAACTATTTGGAAGTGTTCCTGTTCTTTCAATTTTATGAAAGAGCCTGGCAATGATTGGTAGTAGTTCCTCTTGAAAGGTTTGAAGGAATTTATTAGTGCATCCATCTAGGCCTGGGTATTTGTTTTGGGGCAAACATTTGATCACCGTTTAAATTTCTTCAATAGTGATGGAGTGTTTAGATATGCTACATTCTCATTATTCAACTGTGGAAGGTTAAGAGTCCAAGAATTTATCCAGTTCTTCCAGAAGCTTATGTTTAGTGGCATAGAGTTTCTCAAAGTGGTCTCTGATTACCCTTTAAATTTCTGCAATATCTGTAGTTATCTCCTCCTTTTCATTTCTAAGACAGGTTATCAAGTTTCTCTCTCTTTCTTTGTGAGTTTTGCCAATGGTATATCAATCTTGTTCATTTTTTCAATGAACCAACTTCTGCTTTCTTTGATCCTTCAGATTGTTTTTTTGGGATTTCTACTTGATTAATTTCTGCTCTTAGCTTTATTATTTCCTTCTGTCTACCTATTTTGGTTCATTTTATTGATCATTTTCTAATTTCATAATCTGCATCATTAAGCTACTCAGGTATGCCCCTTCTTCCTTCCTGATGTGTGCTTGCAAGGCTATAAATTTGCCTCTCAGTACCACTTTTGCTGTGTCCCATAAATTCTGATGGTTTGTGTTTCATTGTCCTTTGTTTCCAGGAAAGTTTTTATTTCCTCTTTAATTTAATCTTGGCCCCACTTGTTGTTTATTAGTAGGCTGTTTAATTTCCAGTTGTAAATGTTTTTATTCTGTGTCCCTTTATAGTTCACATCTAGTTTTAGAGCCATGTGGTCAGCATGCAAAATCCTTTCTATTCTCTTGATTTTATGGAGGTACATTTAAAGTGTCAGCATGTGGTTTATCCTGGAGAGTGATTCATGCACAGTGGAGAAAAGTGTGTATCCAGGTATCTGGGGGATGAAGTGTTTATATATATATATATATATATATATATATATATATATATATATATATATATATATATACTAGGCATCTTTCTTCCATTTCTCTTTTCAGGTCTAGTATATTTGGGGGGTTCAGTCTGGTTGACCTGTCAAGTACTGACAGGGCTGTGTTCAAATCTCCCATAATTAATGTGTTATTATTGATAGCCTCTTTCAAATTTGTCAATAATTGTATTAAATATTTTTTCTGATCTCTCATTGGGGCCATATATGTTTAGTAGTGTGATTTCTTCCTTTTGCACATATGTCTTGATTAGTACAAAGTATCCATCTTTGTCCCTTACAACTTTTCTGTGTCTAAGATTTGTGTCGTTTGATATTAATATGGCCACTCCAGCTTTTTAGGGTGTTTTTTTGCTTGGATGATTTTCCTCCAGCCTTTGATTTTGAGTCTATGTTTGTTCTGATTATTTAGGTGTATTTCTTGTAGGCAACAGAAGGTTGCATTAATCTTTTTGACCCATTTTCTCACTGTGTCTCTTAACTGGTGCATTTAGTTCATTTACATTGAGGAAGATGTTTGTCTTGGGATTTAATGTCATCTTTGTGTATAAGTTTGGTGTGTCTTTTGTTCTGTCTTTTTTAAAGTATACCTTTCTGTTTTTATTTTAAGGCTTGTTTTGCATCTGTAAAATTTCTGAGCTGTTGTTTATCCATGAAGCTATGTATCCTTCAACTGAACATGAGTTGGGCCAGGTGCAGTATTCTTGGTGAAGCTTCCATTTCATTCAGTCTTGTCCCAATATCCCACCACTGTCTTCTGGCCTTGAGAGTTAATTGTGACATGTCTGCTCTAAATCTTAAGACTGCTCCTTTGAATGTAATTTGCCCTTTTGTTCTTCTTACCTTAAGTATTCTATATCTGTGGGATTTGCCATTGTGACTAGGAAGTTTTGGGGTGCTTTTCTTCGGGACTCTTTTAGCTGGTTTTCTTCGGGCATGCAGGATTTGATTGCATGTAGTCTTTAGCTCTGGGAGTTTCTCTGTGATGATGTCTTTGACTGTTGATTCCTCCCGTGGATCTCATTCTTGGGTCTCTGGGACCTCAATGATTCTTATGCTGCTTCTGTTGAGTTTATCAAAGACTTGTAATTTCATCTGATCACATTTTTGAGTACATTTTCCATTGTTTGATTGTTTGCCTTAAGGTTCTTTTCAATCTCTTATGCTCTATGGAGCTGTTCCTCATTTCATCTTCCAGTTCACTGATTCTGTCCACGGCTGCTGTCACCCTGTTGGTGAGGCTTTCCTTTGAGGTTTTCAGTTCAGCTTCCATGTTTTTCAGAACTTTTATTTCAGTTTGGAGTTTTCTGATTTCTATATTTTTGTTCTGTTCTGCTTGAGCTATGTTTTCTTTGATTTCTATGAGGATCCTCCATATTTCTATTCTAAATTCCTTATCTGAGAGATTAATCACATGGTAGGTATTTTTTTGGTCATCAGAGCTAACATCTTCATTTTATGCGTATGGCGTTTGCCTACAAATTTTCCCCATTGTCACGCTTATAGTTGACTTTTTTCTACATGTTATCGTGGAGTTCATTAGTTAGAAAGAGCATGCAGCTACTCTGCTTCTCTTCGTGACCACGTTTTTCTGGCCCCACCCTGCTTGGGTGGGTCCAAGAAACCTCAGTTTCTGAGCTTCCTCTAGGGAGGCACTTTCCAGGTCGGAGCCCTAGGTGCCCCTCAATGGCGATGGAGGTGGAGGCTCAAACTCACCCTGGTCAGGGGAATCCAAGACACCTCAGTCCTTTTTGGCTCTTGTTCAGACCAAAGTGTTGAGATTATGCTTCAGGCATCAACCTTTATCGATGTTTTCTACTCTAATGTATCCCAATGTATAGCTGTTTGTAGATTTGCTAATATGTTCCCTAATCTTGTACAGAGGCTCCAGATCCCACCCTTACTTGGCTAAGCATATCCTTTTCTCAAGGAGAACAGCTCAGCAGCCCCTGGAACTTTTTCTTCTTTAAGTTGACTCAGTATTTTTTATTGTTTCTTTACATAATTTCATCTTTTTATTTTTGGTTTTTGGGCCACACCAGGTGGCACTCAGGGCTTACTTCTGGCTCTGCACTCAGAAATTCTCCTGGCTTGGGGAATCATATAGGACGCAGGAGTATCGAACTGTGGTTTGTGCTAGGCTAGAGCGGGCAAGGCAGACACTTTATTGCTAGTGTTACTGCTTCGACCCCACATAACCTTATCTTAAATATGAGATTTCTCTACCTGAATCTAGGAATCATTTTTTTTATAATTTGACCTAAGTTATCTTGAATAGAAACTTTATCAAAGACAATTTTTAGAATTGTGATCGTATGACTTTTATGTCCATTCTATTCCCCACTGCTTTCAGTATGAAGGAATATTCAAGATCAAAACTATACAGTGGGGCCAGAAAGATAACATGAAGGTAGGGTGTTTGCCTTGCATACAGAAGGATGGTGGTTTGAATCCCGGCATCCCATGAGCCTGCCAGGTGCAATTTCTGAGAATAACCCCTGAGTATTGCTATGTGTAACCCAAAAACCAAAATAAAAAATTACTGTACAGAGAGAAAGTTTATTAGTGCACACCATATGAAACATGGAGTCAGATGTTTGAGCATTTCTCTGGCCCACTTCTCAGGTATATTATGTTGTTTGTGTTGGCTGCATTTGCTTCTGTGTATGTTGATGTTATTTACTGTTCAATAGTCACATTTGATTTAAATATTGGGCTTCTCCTGTAAGTGATGAGATTTAACCTGACTGAAGCTTTGCCCACATGCCATACAAACATGGGACTTCTATCCTGTGTGTGTCTCAGGTGGTGTTTAAAGAAACTTGATCTGTCCATATATCCTCACCCACACTCCCTAAAAACATGGGGCTTCTCCCCTGTGTGTTTTCTGGTGTGTGATGAGATTTGACCTCTAACTAAAACTTTGCCCACACTCCTTGCAGACATCTGTGTGTGTCATCTGGTGTATGATGAGATGGACCTCTGACTAAAGCCTCACCTACGCTCTTGAAAACATGGGGATTCTCCTGTTTGTATCCTTTCGTGTGCAAGGAAATTTAACCTTCAAATGAAGCCTTGCCCACACTCCTTACAAAGATGGGACTTCTTCCCTGTGTGTATCCTTTTGTGTGTGAGGAGACTTGATCTCCGAATGAAGCCTCGCCCACACTCCCTGCAAACATGGGGCTTCTCCCCTGTGTGTATCCTTTGTTGTCTGAGGAGATTTGAACTCCAACTGAAGCCTCGCCCACACTCCCTTCAAACATGAGGTTTCTCCCCTGTGTGTCTTTTGATGTGTGATGAGAATTGACCTCAGCCTGAATCCTCACCCACACTCACTGCAAACATGGGGCTTCTCATCTGTGTGTATCCTCTGGTGCCTGATGAGACCTGATAAATCACTGAAGTCTCGCTCACACTCACTACAAACATGAGGCCTCTCCCCTCTGTGTGTCCTCTGGTGTCTGATGAGATATGTCTTCCATCTGAAATTTCACCCACACTCCATGCAAACATAGGGCTTCTCCCATATGTGTGCTGTTTTGTGTGTCAGACTTGATCCATCGGTGCAACCTTGCCCAGGCCTTATATTCTTTCTCTTAAAATTCTTGGTATTCCTAATCCTTGACCTACTGTACCTGTGTCGTTTTGATTTTCTTCATGCCCCATGTTAGGTTTCTCCTCTTTTACCATCTCATATTTATTAGAGTTCTCTTTTATAATGTGACATAGTCTAGAAAAGACTGTTGAAATTCTTTTATACCTAGTCTTTTAAGGCCAAGTTATGTGGCTTTCTTTCTGCTTTTGACTTTCAAATGTACCATTTCTTGGATTGTCATTATATGACTTAGAATGCTGTTGCCATGGTTTCTGATCATATGAATAGAAATTCTCTGTTTGCACTTGCTTTTTTGCAGATACTCCCATGAGAATCCAAGAGAGATGACTTTTTTCCCTATGATGATTGAAGTTCTGATTGGAGAAAGCCAGTGAGTAGAAGGGATATAGGTGGATTTATAGCTTTGGTTCTTCTGCAAATACACCTCTTGGTAGCCTTCCCAATGCTCCATCTTCCAACCAGGAGATCAGCACAGGCTTCAACCGGCAATGCCCTACTGCCTGCAGGTGCTTGTAGGTCTCCAGCATCAGGTCTCCAGCATCCAATCATGGACACTCCTTGGTGGAGAATATTACAGCTACATCAAGGAAGGTCACCATGTCCTGGGGACACGACAACACTTTGAGGCTCCATTCTCTCTGGCTTGGATTATTTCTGAAGAGCAGCAGAAAGGCCCATTGCACAATCCCTGGTCAACGCAGCAGCTACTGGGCGCTCAGCATGGTTTCTGGATGTATACCAGAGAGAATGTCGTTCCTAAAGATCCCCTGCAGCCGCAGGGAGCCCCCAAAATGTGGTTCGCAGAAGAAATGTCAACAGAACGGCACTTCCACCTTGTGGTCTGGCAACAGAGTGACTCGGTATTTTGGTTTACACTCTGGCAACCTTGATTAATAAAAATACACTACTTTTAGATTGAACCAAAGTGTAGTATAAAACCTGGACTTTTTTCAATGATCATGAATTAAAAACTTGAAACTATCAATGAGCAAATACATTTTGAACTATTCTGCAGGTTATTTTTTTTATTTTTCTATGAGAGGTTACAGCCTTTCCTATAATGTGCTCAAAAGCGTACTCCCGACCAAACTACGCCTGCCCAGTGGGGCCCGACTGTGAAAAACTGTGAGTGCTGCCTGTGTGTGTCTGTCTACTATCCTGTTGCGAGAAACTCTTGGGAGTGGGCTGAAAAAAGGCTCCAGAAAACTTGCTCTCCCAGAGGCCAATTCCAGGACAGGACTCTATAATGTGAAAACCGGCTATGCTTTGCAGAAGCCGGGTCCCCTGTTTGTGACATTAGGCTAGGAAAATCCACGAAACTACGCCTGCCCAGTGGGGCCTGACTGTAAAAAACTGTGAGTGCTTCCTGTGTGTGTCTGTCTACTATTCTGTTTCATGAACCTCTTGGGAGTGGTCAGAAAAGAGGCTCCAGCAGAGAACTTTGGTTCCGCTTCACTATGTGGCCATGCACTCTTTCTAAGAAAAGAACACCATCACAACAAGAAGAAAAAATCACACTAAGACTTTGCTGGATCACAGAAGCAAGCATTTCTCTCCAGACTGTCTTCTCTGCTGCATGCTCGGGCCTAAGATTTGATCCTGTGTGAGGCTTCATCTGCAGAAGACTCCTCTCCCTTGGAGGCAAGTCGGCCCATCCAGAAAGGGCGGAGCCAGAGGAGTGTGGCTGCCTGCATCATTTAGCCAATGAATACCATCAAAACACGTAGAAAAACCCACAATACAAGTGTGACAATGGGGAAACAACGCAGGCCAGCATCAGACATAGAGAATGAAGATAACAATTCTGATGACCAGATAATGACCAACCAACTAATCAACCTCTCAGATAAGGACTTTAGACTAGCAATATGGAAGATGCTCAACGAACTCAAAGAAACCATGGATCGAGTTGAACAGAACACTAATAAGAACCAAGAAAATATGAAGACAGAAATCACAAAACTCCAAACTGAAATAACATGTCAACTAACAGGTCTGAAATACTCAGTAAACGAAGTGAATGACAAAATGGATGAGCTCTGGGACAGGTATAAGAAGCTGAGAATAGACTTGGTGCTGTGGAAGATGAGATATATAACAAATCCATACAGCAGGAGAGATTGGAAAAAAACTTAAAGCAAATGAACAGTGGAAAAATTAGCTAAAGAATATATGTGATCAAATTCTGCATGCTCGAAGAGTACCAACCAAAAGAGACCCCAGAAAAACCACCCCAAGACACATCCTAGTCACAATGACGAATCCCACAGATAGAGACAGAATTCTGAAAACAGCAAGATCAAAAGGGGAAATTACGTTCAAGCAAGCATCCTTGAGATTTACAGCAGACCTGTCAACAGAAACACTCAAGGCCAGAAAGCAGTGGTGAGATATTGTGACAAGACTCAATGAAATGAATGCTTCACCTAGAATACAGTACCCAGCAAAACTCACTTTCCGGTTTGACAGAAAAATACATGGTTTCACAGACAAAAAAGAGCTCATAAACTTTACAGACTCAAAACCATTCTTAAGAGAAAAACTGAAAGACCTAATTTAAGACAAGACTAACCAAAAGACACAGCAAATTTTAATATAAAGATGGCATTAAATGCCAGGAGAATTCTTTCTCTCAACGTCAATGGACTAAATGCACCAGTTATGAGACACAGAGTGGCTAAATGGATAAAAAAAAACTCAATCCAACCTTCTGCTGCCTACAAGAAACACACATGAATAGTCAGAACAAACATAGACTCAAAATAAAAGTCTGGAGAAAAATTATCCAAGCAAACAACACCCACAAAAAAGCTGGAGTGGCCATACTAATATCAGATAATGCAAATTTTATACTCAGGAAGGTTGTAAGGGACAAATATGGACATTTTATATTAATCAAGCGGTATATAGAGCAGGAAGAAATAACTCTCCTAAACATATATGCACCGAATGAGGGGCCAGCATCATATTTAATACAACTGTTGACAAATCTAAAAATAATATCAATAACAACACAATAATTGTGGGAGACGTCAACACGGCTTTGTCAACTATGGATTGGTCAACCAGACTGAAATCGAAAAAGAATATACTAGACCTGAGGAGAGAAATGGAAGAAAGAGGCCTAGTGGATATATATAGGAAACTCCATCCCCAGAAACCTGGATACACATTCTTCTCCAATGTACATGGGACATTCTCCAGGATAGACTACATGCTGGCACATAAAACATACCTCCATAAGATCAAGAGGATAGAAATTTTGCAGACTACCTTCGCTGACCACAAGGCTCTGAAATTATTTGTGAACTCCAAAGGGACTCAGAAGAAACACTTTAACACCTGAAAGTTAAACAGCCTCATGCTCAATACCAGTGGGTCCGAGATGAAATCAAGGAGGAAATCAAAAGGTTCCTGGAAACAAATGACAATAAAGACACAAACTATCAGAACTTATGGGACACAGCAAAAGCAGTACTGAGAGGAAAATTTATAGCTTTGCAAGCACACATCAGGAAGGAAGAAGGAGCTTACCTGAGTAGCTTAATGACACAGATAATAGAACTAGAAAATGCTCAACAAAAGGACCCAAGAATAGGAAGACAGAAGGAAATTACAAAGCTGAGAGCAGAAATCAACACGAAGTGGAAACTCAAAAAACAATCCGAAAGATCAACGAAAGCAGAAGTTGGTTCTTTGAAAAAATAAACAAGATTGATAGACCACTGGCAAACCTAACAAAGAGAGAGAGAGAGAGAGAGAGAGAGAGAGAGAAACTTGATAACTCGTATCAGGAATGAAAAAGGAGAGATCAGTACTGATATGACAGAGATTCAAAGAGTAATCAGAAACTACTTTGAAAAACTCTACGCCACTAAAAATGAGAACCTGGAAGAAATGGATAAATTCTTGGACTCTTATAATCTTCCACGGTTGAAGGAAGAGGACGTAGCATATCTAAACACCCCCATCACCATTGATGAAATTAAAACAGTAATCAAATGTCTGCCGAAAAACAAAAGCCCAGGTCCAGATGGATTCACTAATGAATTCTATCAAACTTTCCAAGAGGAACTACTGCCAATCTTGGCAAGACTCTTTCATGAAATTGAACAAACAGAAACACTTCCAAATAGCTTTTATGAAGCCAACATCACCTTGATACCTAAACCAGACAGAGACGCTACCAAAAAAGAAAATTACAGACCAATATCACTGATGAATGCAGATGCAAAGATCCTCAACAAAATCCTGGCAAATAGGATTCAATGCCTCGTTAAAAAGATCATCCACTACGATCAAGTAGGTTTCATCCCAGGAATGCAAGGCTGGTTTAACATCCATAAATCTATCAACATAATACACAACATCAATAACAAGAAAAATAAAAACCACATGATCATATCAATAGATGCAGAGAAAGCATTTGATAAGGTTCAACACCCATTCGTGATCAAAACTCTCAGCAAGAAGGAATGGAGGGAACCTTTCTCAATATAGTGAAGGCCATCTACCACAAGCCAGTGTTAAATATTATCCTCAATAGAGAAAAACTGAAAGCCTTCCCTCTAAATTCTGTTACAAGACAAGGCTGTCTTCTCTCACCACTCCTATTCAACATAGCACTGGAATACTTTCTATAGCAATTAGGCAAGAAAAAGACATCAAGGGAATTCAGATAGGAAAGGAAGAATTCAAGCTCTCACTGTTTGCAGATGACATGATACTCTACTTAGAAAACCCTAAAGACTCTATCAAAAAGCTTCTAGAAACAATAGACTCATATAGCAAGGTGGCAGGCTACAAAATTAACACACAAAAATAAATGGCCTTTCTACACACCAATAGAAATAAGGAAGAAATGAACATTAAGTAAACAACCCAATTCTCAATAGTGCCACACAAAATCAAATATCTTGGAGTCAATTTGACTAAAAATGTGAAGGACCTATACAAAGAAAACTATAAAACTCTGCTCAAAGAAATAAGAGAGGACACGCGGAAATGGAAATGCATACCCTGCTCGTGGATTGGCAGGATTAACATCATCAAAATGGCAATACTTCCCAAGGCATTATACAGATTTAATGCTATCCCTCTAAAGATACCCATGACATTCTTCAAAGAAGTGGATCAGACACTTTTGAAATTCGTTTGGAACAATAAACACCCTAGAATAGCTAACACAATCATTGGGAAACAGAATATGGGAGGAATAACTTTCCCCAACTTTAAACGTTACTACAAAGCAATAGTTATCACAACAGCATGGTATTGGAATAAGGACAGGCCCTCAGATCAGTGAATAGGCTTCAATATTCAGAAAATGTTCCCCAGACATACAATCACCTAATTTTTGATAAAGGAGCAGGAAATCCTAAATGGAGCAGGGAAAGCCTCTTCAAAAAGTGGTGTTGGCACAACTGGATAGCCACTTGCAAAACATTGAACTTAGACCCCCAGCTAACATCATGTACGAAGGTAAAATCCAAATGGATTAAAGACCTCGATATCAGACCCAAAACCATAGGAACAACACATAGGCAAAACACTCCAGGACATTGAGACTACAGGCATATTCAAGAGGAAACTGTAGTCTCCAAGCAAGTGAAAGCAGAGATTTACAGATGGGAATATATTAAGCTGAGAAGCTTCTGCACCTCAAAGGAAATAGTGCCCATGATACAAGAGCCACCCACTGAGTGGGAGAAACTATTCACCCAATACCCATCTGATAAGAGACTAATCTCAAAATATACAAGACACTGAGAGAACTTTACAAGAAAAAACTTCTATTCCCATCAAAATTGGGGAGAAGAAATGAACAGACACTTTGACAAAGAAGAAATACAAATGGCCAAAAGACACATGATACAATGCTTCACATCACTAATCATCAGGGAGATGCAAATCAAAACAACAATGAGATAACACCTCACACCCCATATCATTCCAATGTCCCCCCACCAAGAGCAGTGTTGCCCTTATTGGCTACCTACTAGAGGGCTCGATCCCCCCATTTTACCCACCCATTCTTCCCATTCACATATTCCTCCCACAGACACTCAAGCACACATTTTTTAATGCTCATTTTGCTTTATTTAACATCATCGTTAGGCATTTCTAGATGTGTTTTGATGTTATTGGATGGTTTGAGATATTATCTTGGATGTCACAGATTGCCTGGTGGTTTCAGATGTTCATGAAGTCAAATATTAATATGTGGTATCAGATAGAAAGCCTGGGGCTTTTTCCATCTCTCTATAGACACCACTGAAGACCCAGAAGAAGATTGAAGATTTAGGGCCCATGCTCTGCATTTTCTTGATTTGCAGAATGTTACCGTATATGGCTCATATCTCATGCCATATTTGTGGCACTTCCACTTGCACTTATTATTCGTATTGTGGAAACAGACAAATATTGTTGGCCTTGGTGATAATTCTGTGGACACAGCAGGGTTTTCTTGAGGAGTGGCCTTTCTTCCTTTGCTTTGATGTGTGGTTGTTATCTTCTCTTTCTGCAAGAATTACAGAGAGAGTCAGTAGGGAGAGGAAGAATCTGGGAGTATCTAAGAAAGGGGATTCTTTAATAGTTGTATGTGTTGCAGTTGGTGTCAGGCCAGAGTAGAAAAAAAGATTTAGGGGGAACCTATGGGGATGAAGGCGTATGGAAAGGCAAATCTTACCTTATTTATTGTTTTGCTTTTATCACAAGTTACCTTCTTCGTCTTCTTCTCTTTAGTTCTTAATTTGGACTCTTCCATGCCTACAGAATTGTCTGTATCTAACTAGGCTTGTCTGTAGGACTTCCACTCCTTGCTAAGCCTCCAGTGGTCTACCTCAGGCTTCAAACCATCCTACATATAAACCCTGATAGCCTATTTGGTGTAAAAGAGATCCTCTGGCCAATGGGTACCTTTGTTTTGTTCTGACATCACAAAGCATACTCTGTGTATCCAGGTGGCAGATATCTGGGGAGAACAAATGGTGTAGTTGGGAAAAGGGAGTCTCTTCATAATCCTCTAAAGATGTATCCCAGGGGGACTTGCTACTCTTCCTTATTTCCTCTTAAGTCCTGGTAACGCTTGTGATTTGAAGACTGCTTTCTCTAAGACAGTTACCACAGCTACAGCCACTTATGGTTCCTTCTATTCTTTCCTCCATCCTTTAGCTGCTAAACTTTAGCAGATCCAGTTTGAAGTGTCTTAACTAAAATCCCTCTGAAGTAAATGTGACTTTGTTTAGTTATCTGGGGAGAGAAATCATTGTACTTCCAATCCATTTTCTTCTGCAGGCTGTTTATTTATTTTTTAATGGCCTGTAAAATACATAAGTTTTTTTTGTCTTAGATTTTTAAAGGATGGAGAACAAAACTAAAAAGATATATCATGTCATGTAAAAAGTTCTGAGAAAAATACATTTGAGTGTACATGAATAAAGTTTTTTAGGACACAAATAATGCAAATATTTTAGTCTTGTCTATGGCTGCTTTTAGACAATGGAATTGTTGAGTAGTGGTTATAATAACTGGAACACATAAAATATACATCTGACCTTTTCCTGAAAAGGTTTGTGAACTCCTGTTCCCTTGATTGTCTGATGGGTATTGGGTGAATAGTTTCTCTTATTTTGTGGGTGGCTCTTGTATTCTAGGCATTATTTCCTTTGAGATACAGAAGTTTCTCAAATTAATATAGTTCCATCTGCTTATCTGTGCTTACATTTGTTTGGAGAGCGCTGTTTTCTCCTTAAAGGTGCCTTTAGTTTCAATGTCATAAAGAATTTTCCTAGGTGTTGATCTATATACCTTATGGTTTCAGGTTTGATGTCAAGATATTTAAACTATTTAGATTTTACCTTTATACATGGTGTTAGCAAGGGACCTAAGTTCGCTTTATTACAAGTGGCTAACCAGTTTTGCTAACACAACTTGTTTTTTGTTTTTTTGTTTTTTTTTATTAATTTATTTAAACACCTTAATTACATACATGATTGTGTTTGGGTTTCAGTCATGTAAAGAACACCACCCATCACCAGTGCAACATTCCCATCACCAATGTCCCAAATCTCCCTTCGCCCCACCCGACCCCCGCCTGTACTCTAGACAGGCTCTCCATTTTCCTCATACATTCTCATCATTAGGACAGTTCAAAATGTAGTTATTTCCCTAACTAAACTCATCACTCTTGGTGGTGAGTTTCCTGAGGTGAGCTGGAACTTCCAGCTCTTTTCTCTTTTGTGTCTGAAAATTATTATTACAAGGGTGTCTTTCATTCTTCTTAAAACCCATAGAGGAGTGAGACCATTCTGCGTTTTTCTATCTCTCTCTGACTTATTTCACTCAGCATAATAGATTCCGTGTACATCCATGTATAGGAAAATTTCATGACTTCATCTCTCCTGACAGCTGCATAATATTCCATTGTGTATATGTACCACAGTTTCTTTAGCCATTCGTCTGTTGAAGGGCATCTTGGTTGTTTCCAGAGTCTTGCTATGGTAAATAGTGCTGCAATGAATATAGGAGTAAGGAAGGGGTTTTTGTATTGTGTTTTTTTGCTCCTAGGGTATATTCCTAGGAGTGGTATAGCTGGGTCATATGGGAGCTCGATTTCAAGTTATTGGAGGAATCTCCATATCGCTTTCCATAAAGGTTGAACTAGATGGCATTCCCACCAGCAGTGGATAAGAGTTCCTTTCTCTCCACATCCCCGCCAACACTGTTGATTCTCATTCTTTGTGATGTGTGCCATTCTCTGGGGTGTGAGGTGGTATCTCATCGTTGTTTTGATTTGCATCTCCCTGATGATTAGTGATGTGGAACATTTTTTCATGTGTCTTTTTGTCATGTGTATTTCTTCTTTGTCAAAGTGTCTGTTCATTTCTTCTCCCCATTTTTGATGGGGTTAGATGTTTTTTTCTTGTAAAGTTCTGTCAGTGCCTTGTATATTTTGGAGATTAGCCCCTTATCTGATGAGTATTGGGTGAATAGTTTCTCCCACTCAGTGGGGGGCTCTTGTATCCTGGGCACTATTTCCTTTGAGGTGCAGAAGCTTCTCAGCTTAATATATTCCCATCTGTTAATCTCTGCTTTCACTTGCTTGGAGAGTGCAGTTTCCTCCTTGAAGATGCCTGTAATGTCCTGGAGTGTTTTGCCTATGTGCTGTTCCACATAACTTATGGTTTGGGGGCTGATATCGAGGTCTTAATCCATTTGGATTTTACCTTCGTACATGATGTTAGCTGGGGGTCTAAGTTCAATTTTTTGCAAGTGGCTATCCAATTGTGCCAACACCACTTGTTGAAGAGGCTTTCCCTGCTCCATTTAGGATTTCCTGCTCCTTTATCAAAAATTAGGTGGTTGTATGTCTGGGGAACATTTTCTGAGTATTCAAGCCTATTCCACTGATCTGAGGACCTGTCCTTATTCCAATACCATGCTGTTTTGATAACTGTTGCTTTGTAGTACTGTTTAAAGTTGGGAAAAGTAATTCATCCCATATTCTTTTTCCCAATGATTGCTTTAGCTATTCGAGGGTGTTTATTGTTCCAAATGAATTTCAAAAGTGTCTGATCCACTTCTTTGAAGAATGTCATGGGTATCTTTAGAGGGATAGCATTAAATCTGTATAATGCCTTGGGGAGTATTGCCATTTTGATGATGTTAATCCTGCCAATCCATGAGCAGGGTATGCGTTTCCATTTCCGTGTGTCCTCTCTTATTTCTTTGAGCAGAGTTTTATTGTTTTCTTTGTATAGGTCCTTCACATATTTAGTCAAGTTGATTCCAAGATATTTGAGTTTGTGTGGCACTATTGTGAATGGGGTTGTTTTCTTAATGTCCATTTCATCCTTATTACTATTGGTGTATAGAAAGGCCATTGATTTTTGTGTGTTAATTTTGTAGCCTGCCACTTTGCTATATGAGTCTATTGTTTCTAGAAGCTTTTTGATAGAGTCTTTAGGGTTTTCAAAGTAGAGTATCATGTCATCTGCAAACAGTGAGAGCTTGACTTCTTCCTTTCCTATCTGGATTCCCTTGATATCCTTTTCTTGCCTAATCGCTATAGCAAGTACTTCCAGTGCTATGTTGAATAGGAGTGGTGAGAGAGGACAGCCTTGTCTTGTAACAGAATTTAGAGGGAAGGCTTTCAGTTTTTCTCCATTGAGGATAATATTTGACACTGGCTTGTGGTAGATGGCCTTCACTATATTGAGAAAGGTTCCTTCCATTCCCATCTTGCTGAGAGTTTTGATCACGAATGGGTGTTGGACCTTATCAAATGCTTTCTCTGCATCTATTGATATGATCATGTGGTTTTTATTTTTCTTGTTATTGATGTTGTGTATTATGTTGATAGATTTATGGATGTTAAACCAGCCTTGCATTCCTGGGATGAAACCTACTTGATCGTAGTGGATGATCTTTTTAACGAGGCATTGAATCCTATTTGCCAGGATTTTGTTGAGGATCTTTGCATCTGCATTCATCAGTGATATTGGTCTGTAATTTTCTTTTTTGGTAGCGTCTCTGTCTGGTTTAGGTATCAAGGTGATGTTGGCTTCATAAAAGCTATTTGGAAGTGTTTCTGTTTGTTCAATTTCATGAAAGAGTCTTGCCAAGATTGGCAGTAGTTCCTCTTGGAAAGTTTGATAGAATTCATTAGTGAATCCATCTGGACCTGGGCTTTTGTTTTTCGGCAGACATTTGATTACTGTTTTAATTTCATCAATGGTGATGGGGGTGTTTAGATATGCTACGTCCTCTTCCTTCAACCGTGGAAGATTATAAGAGTCCAAGAATTTATCCATTTCTTCCAGGTTCTCATTTTTAGTGGCGTAGAGTTTTTCAAAGTAGTTTCTGATTACTCTTTGAATCTCTGTCATATCAGTACTGATCTCTCCTTTTTCATTCCTGATACGAGTTATCAAGTTTCTCTCTCTCTCTCTCTCTTTGTTAGGTTTGCCAGTGGTCTATCAATCTTGTTTATTTTTTCAAAGAACCAACTTCTGCTTTCGTTGATCTTTCGGATTGTTTTTTGAGTTTCCACTTCGTTGATTTCTGCTCTCAGCTTTGTTATTTCCTTCTGTCTTCCTATTCTTGGGTCCTTTTGTTGAGCATTTTCTAGTTCTATTATCTGTGTCATTAAGCTACTCAGGTAAGCTCCTTTTTCCTTCCTGATGTGTGCTTGCAAAGCTATAAATTTTCCTCTCAGTACTGCTTTTGCTGTGTCCCATAAGTTCTGATAGTTTGTGTCTTTATTGTCATTTGTTTCCAGGAACCTTTTGATTTCCTCCTTGATTTCATCTCGGACCCACTGGTATTGAGCATGAGGCTGTTTAACTTTCAGGTGTTAAAGTGTTTCTTCTGAGTCCCTTTGGAGTTCACAAATAATTTCAGAGCCTTGTGGTCAGCGAAGGTTGTCTGCAAAATTTCTATCCTCTTGATCCTATGGAGGTATGTTTTATGTGCCAGCATGTAGTCTATCCTGGAGAATGTCCCATGTACATTGGAGAAGAATGTGTATCCAGGTTTCTGGGGATGGAGTTTCCTATATATATCCACTAGGCCTCTTTCTTCCATTTCTCTCTTCAGGTCTAGGATATTCTTTTTCGATTTCAGGCTGCTTGACCAATCCAGAGTTGACAAAGCCGTTTTGACGTGTCCCACAATTATTGTGTTGTTATTGATATTATTTTTAGATTTGTCAACAGTTATATTAAATATGTTGCTGGCCCCTCATTCGGTGCATATATGTTTAGGAGATATATTTCTTCCTGCTCTACATGCCTCTTGATTAATTTAAAATGTCCATCTTTCTCCCTTACAACCTTCCTGCGTATAAAGTTTGCATTATCTGATATTAGTATGGCCACTCCAGCTTTTTTATGGGTGTTGTTTGCTTGGATAATTTTTCTCCAGCCTTTTATTTTGAGTCTATGTTTGTTCTGACTATTCAGGTGTGTTTCTTGTAGGCAGCAGAAGGTTGGATTGAGTTTTTTGATCCATTTAGCCACTCTGTGTCTCTTAACTGGTGCATTTAGTCCATTGATGTTGAGAGAAAGAATTGTCCTGGGATTTAACGCCATCTTTATTTCAAAATTTGGTGTGTCTTTTGGGTAGTCTTGTCTTAGATTAGGTCTTTCAGTTTTTCTCTTAAGACTGGTTTTGTGTCTGTGAAGTTTCTGAGCTGTTTTTTGTCTGTGAAGCCATGTATTCTTCCGTCAAACCGGAAAGTGAGTTTTGCTGGGTATAGTATTCTGGGTGAAGCATTCATTTAATTCAGTCTTGTCACAATATCCCACCACTGCTTTCTGGCATTGAGTGTTTCTGGTGACAGGTCTGCTGTAAATCTCAGGGAAGCTTGCTTGAACGTGATTTCCCCTTTTGATCTTGCTGTTTTCAGAATTCTGTCTCTATCTATGGGATTTGTCATTGTGACTAGGATGTGTCTTGGGGTGGTTTTTCTGGGGTCTCTTTTGGTTGGTACTCTTCGGGCATGCAGGATTTGATCACATATATTCTTTAGCTCTGGAAGTTTCTCTTTAATGATGTTCTTGACCGTTGATTCTTCCTGGAAATTTTCTTCCTGGGTCTCTGGGACTCCAATGATTCTTAAGTTGTTTCTGTTGATCTTATCATAGACTTCTATTTTCATCTGTTCCCATTCTTTGACTAATTTTTCCATTGTCTGCTCATTTGCTTTAAGTTTTTTTTCCAATTTCTCCTGCTGTATGGAATTGTTATGTATCTCATCTTCCACAGCACCAAGTCTATTCTCAGCTTCTGATACCCTGTCCCAGAGCTTATCCATTTTGTCATTCACTTCGTTTACTGACTTTTTCAGTCCTGTTAGTTGACATGTTATTTCAGTTTGGAGTTTTGTGATTTCTGTCTTCAAATTTTCTTGGTTCTTATTAGTGTTCTTTTCAACTCGATCCATGGTTTCTTGAAGTCCGTTGAGCATCTTCCATATTGCTAGTCTAAAGTCCTCCAACACAACTTGTTGAAGAGGCTTTCCTTATTCCATTTTGCATTTCTTGCCACTTTATCAAAAATAAAGTAATTGTATGTCTGGGGAAAATTCTATACGTACTCAAGCCTATTCCACTGATCTGAGGATCTGTCTTTATTCCAATACCATGCTGTTTTGATAAGTATTGCTTTGTAGTACAGTTTAAAATTGGGGAAAGAATGCCCCCCATATTCCTTTTCCCAAGGTTTTCTTTAGCTATTCCAGGGTGTTTATTGTTCAAAAAAATTTCAGAAGTGTTTGATCCACTTCTTTGAAGAATTTCCTGGGTATCTTTAGAGGGATCCCATTATATCTGTACAATACTTTGGGGATTATTGCCATTTTAATGATGTTAATTTTACCAATCCTTGAGCAGGGTATGTGTTTCCATTTTCGTGTGTCCTCTCTTAATTCTTGGAGCAGTGTTTTATAGTTTCTTTGTATAGCTCCTTCACATCTCTAGTCAAGTTGACTCCAAGATATTTGAGTCTGTGTAGCACTAATATGAATGGGGTTGTTCTCTTAATGTTCATTTCTTCGTATCATTATTGGTGTGTAAAAAGGCCATAGATTTTTGTGTGCTAATTTTGTATCCTGCCACTTTGATGTATGAATCTATTGTTTCTAGTAGCTCTTTGGTAGAGTCTTTAGGGTTTTCTAAGTAGAGTATCATGTCATCTGCAAACAATGAGAGTTTGGCTTCTAGAGTTTCTATATTCCCTTGATATCTTTTCCTTGCCTAATTGCTATAGCAAGGACTTCCAGTACTATGTTGAATAGGAGTGGTGACAGAGGAGAGACTAGTCTTGTAATAGAATTTAGAGGAAAGGCGTTTAATTTTTCTTCATTGAGGATTATATATGCCATTGACTTGTAGTAGATGGTCTTAACTATATTGAGAAAAGTTCCTTTCATTCCCATCTTGCTAAGAGTTTTTTTTTTTTTATCAAGAATGGGTTTTGGACCTTTTCAAATGCTTTTTCTGCATCTATTGGTATGATCATGTGGTTTTTATATTTATTGTTGTTGATATTGTGTATTATGTTGATAGATTTAGGGACGTTAAACCATCCTTGCATTCCTGGGATGCAACCTACTTGATCATAGTGAAGTATTTTTTGATAAGGCATTGGATCCTTTTTGCCAGAATTTTGTTGAGGATCATTGCATCTGTGATTATCAGGGATATTGGTCTGTAATTTTCTTTTTTGACAGCATCTCTGTCTGGTTTAGTTATCAAGGTGATGTTAGCTTCTTAAAAGCTATTTGGAAGTGTTCCCCTTTCTTCAATTTTATGAAAGAACCTGGCCAGGATTCATAGTAGTTCCTCTTAAAAGGTTTGAAAGAATTAATTAGTGAATGCATCTGGGCCTGGGCTTTCTTTTGGGGCAGACTTTTGATTATGGTTTTAATTTCTTCAATAGTGATGGGGATGCTTAGACGTGCTACATCCTCCTTATTCAACCATGGAAGGTTATAAGCATCCAGGAATTTAACCATTTCTTCCAGGTTTTCATATTTAGTGGCAGAGTTTCTTAAAATAGTCTCTGTATACTCATTGAATCTCTGCAGTATCCATAGTGATCTCCCCCTTTTCATTTCTGACATGGTTTATTAAGTTTCTCTTTCTCTTTCTTTGTGAGTTTTGCCAATGGTCTATTAATCTTGTTTATTTTTTCAAAGAACCAACTTCTGCTTTCATTAATCTTTCATATTGTTTTTGGGGTGTCCACTTCATTGATTTCTGCTCTAAGCTTTATTATTTCCTTCTGTCTTCCTATTTTTGGATTTTTTATTGATAATTTTCTAATTTCATAAGCTGTGCCATTATGCTATTAAGGTATGCCCCTTCTTTCTTCCTGATGTGTACTTGCAAAGCTATAAATTTTCCTCAGTACTGCTTTTGCTGTGTCCCATAGGTTCTGATAGTTTGTATCTTAATTGTCTTTTTTTTTTTTTTTTTCAAAAAAGTTGATACCTCTTTGATTTTATCTCGGACCCACTGGTTTTTCAGTAGTAGGCTGTTTAATTTCCAGGTACTAAAGTTTTTCTTCTGTGTCCCTTTGTAGTTCACATCTAATTTCAGAGCCTTATGGTCAGCAAAAGTAGCCTGCAAAATTTCTATTCTCTTGATTTTATGGAGGTATGTTTTATGTGTCAGCAAGTGGTCTATCCTCCATGTACATTTGAGAAGTATGTGTATACAGGTTTCTGGGGATGGAGTTTCCTATGTATATCTACTAGTCCTCTTTCTTCCTTTTCTCTTTTCAGGGCTAGTATACTTTTTGTTGGGTTTCAGTCTGGTTGACTATCAAGTGTTGACAGGGCCATGTTGAGGAGTCCCACAATTATTGTGTTATTATTGATAGCCTCTTTCAAATTGTCAATAATTATATTAGATAATTTTCTGGTTTCTCATTGGGTGCGTATATGTTTAGTAGTGTGATTTCTTCCTGTTGCACATATCCCTTGATTAGTATGAAGTGTCCATATTTGTCCCTTACAACTTTTCTGAGTCTAATGTTTGTGTTGTCTGATATTAATATGTCCACCCCAGATTTTTTGAAGGGTGTCATTTGCTTGAATGATTTTCCTCCAGCCTTTGGTTTTGAGTCTATATTTGTTCTGACTATTCAGGTGTGTTTCTTGTAGGCAGCATAAGGTTGGATTCATTTTTGATTCATTTCACCACTCTGTGTCTCTTAACTGGTGCATTTAGTCCATTTACATTGAGGGAGATGATTGTCATCGGATTTATTGTCATCTTTGTGTTGAAGTTTGATGTGTCTGTTGGTAAGCCTTGTCTTCAAGTAGATCTTTTATTCTTTTCTTTAAGGCTTTTTTGCATTTGTAAAGTTTCTGAGCAGTTGCTTATTTGTGAATCTATGTATCCTTCCTTCAAACCTAATTCGAGTCAGGCTGGGTGCAGTATTCTAGGTGAAACATCATTTCATTTAGTCTTGTCACAATATCCCAACACTGCCTTCTGGCCTTGAGAGTTAATTGTGACATGTCTGCTGTAAATTTTATGGCTGCTCCTTTGACTGTAATTTCTCTTTTTGATCTTGCTGCTTTCAGTATTCTATCTCTATCTTTAGGATTCATCATTGTGACTGGGATGTGCCTTAGGATGTTTTTCTTTGGTTCTCTTTAGCTGGTACTCTTCAGGCATGCAGGATTTGATTGCATGCAATCTTTAGCTCTGGGAGTTTGTCTATGATGATGTCTTTTACTGTTTATTTTTTCTATGGATCCCCTTTCTGGGTCTCTGGGTCTCCAATGATTCTCATGTTATTTCTGTTGAGTTTATCAAAGACTTCTATTGTCATCTGTTCACATTCTTTGAGAACTTTTTCCATTGTATGATCGTTAGCCTTAAGGTCCTTTTCCAATCTCTTCTGCTGTATGGAGTTGTTCTACATTTCATCTTCCAGTTCACTGATTCTTTCCTCCACTGTTTTTACCCTGCTGGAGAGGCTTTCCATTTAGTTTTTCAGTTGAGCTATCGTGTATTTCAGATCTGTTATTTTAGTTTGGAGTTTTCTGTTTTCTGTCTTTGTGTTCTGTTCAGCTAGATCTAAATTTTCTTTGATTTCCACGACGATCCTCCATATTTCTATTCTATAATCCTTATCTTATCTGAGAGCTTATTCAGATGGTTGGCATTTTTGGGGTCATCAGAGTTATCATCTTCATTCTCTGTGCATGGTGTTTGCCTGTGAGGTTTCCCCATTGCCACACTTGTAATGTTTTTTCTGTGTGTTATTGTTGGGTTCATTCTTTAGAAAGAGCATGTGACCACGAAGCAAATCAGAGCAGCTGTGCTCTTCTGGAGCCTCTAGGAGACCGATTTTGCTGGGAGAGGTTCAGGACACAGAACAGTAGAAAAACATTCGTAGGAGACACGCACAATCTCTCCCAGTTGGTAATCACATAGTAGTGGCAGATTCCTCCAGCCTGACTTCACAGAGGGTCTGCCTTTTCACAGTCGAAGTTTCATCAGAATCAACTCTCATGACTTTTCTCCTCTATAAACTTCTATGCTATGCATACCTAACTCAGTGTTTTTTAAGGTTTTTTGTTCAAAGGCACACTTTATTCATGAAAAAAAAATCATGAGTCACACCATTATTAGAAAATGTTAAAAAGAGAGCATAAAAACCGGCTATCCTTTGCAAAAGCTGGCTCCCTGTGTGTGACACCAGGCGGGGAAAATCCGCGAAAGTACACCGGCCCAGTGGGGCTCAGCTGTGAAAGACTGTGAGTGTGACCTGTCTATGTCTGTCTACTGTCCTCTTGCATGAAACTCTTGCGAGTGGGGCAAAAAGAGCCTCCAGAAACCTCGCTCGCCCAGACGCCATTTTCAGGGAGGGACTTCAGAGCATAAAAACCGGCTATCCTTTGCAAAAGCTGGCTCCCTGTGTGTGACACCAGGCGGGGAAAATCCGCGAAAGTACACCGGCCCAGTGGGGCTCAGCTGTGAAAGACTGTGAGTGTGACCTGTCTATGTCTGTCTACTGTCCTCTTGCGTGAAACTCTTGCGAGTGGGGCAAAAAGAGCCTCCAGAAACCTCGCTCGCCCAGACGCCATTTTCAGGGAGGGACTTCAGAGCATAAAAACCGGCTATCCTTTGCAAAAGCTGGCTCCCTGTGTGTGACACCAGGCGGGGAAAATCCGCGAAAGTACACCGGCCCAGTGGGGCTCAGCTGTGAAAGACTGTGAGTGTGACCTGTCTATGTCTGTCTACTGTCCTCTTGCGTGAAACTCTTGCGAGTGGGGCAAAAAGAGCCTCCAGAAACCTCGCTCGCCCAGACGCCATTTTCAGGGAGGGACTTCAGAGCATAAAAACCGGCTATCCTTTGCAAAAGCTGGCTCCCTGTGTGTGACACCAGGCGGGGAAAATCCGCGAAAGTACACCGGCCCAGTGGGGCTCAGCTGTGAAAGACTGTGAGTGTGACCTGTCTATGTCTGTCTACTGTCCTCTTGCATGAAACTCTTGCGAGTGGGGCAAAAAGAGGCTCAGAGGAGGACGGCCGCTCCGCTTCGCTACGCGGCCGTGCACTCTTTCTAAGGAAAGAACTCCATTGCAACAAGAAGGAAAAATCACACTAAGAACGGCGCAATATCACAGAAGCAAACATTTCTCTCTGGACTGTCTTCTCTGTTACATGCTCGGGCCTAAGATTTGACCCAGTGTGAGGCTTCATCCACGGAGGACTCCCCTCCCTTAGAGGCAAGTCAGCCTATCCAGAAAGGGAGGAGCCAGAGGAGTGTGCTGCCTACATCATATAGACAATGAATACCACCACAACACGTAGAAAAACCCACAATACAAATGTGACAATGGGGAAACAGCGCAGGCCAGCATCAGACATAGAGAATGAAGATGACAATTCTGAGGACCAGATAATGACTGAACAACTAATCAACCTCTCAGATAAGGACTTTAGACTAGCAATATGGAAGGTGCTCAACAGACTCCAAGAAACCATGGATCGAGTTGAACAGAACACTAATAAGAACCAAGAAAATATGAAGGCAGAAATGACAAAACTCCAAACTGAAATAACATGTCAACTAACAGGCCTGAAAAACTCAGTAAACGAAGTGAATGACAAAATGGATAAGCTCTGGGACAGGGTATCAGAAGCTGAGAATAGACTTGGTGCTGTGGAAGATGAGATACATAACAATTCCATACAGCAGGAGAGATTGGACAAAAAACTTAAAGCAAATGAGCAGACAATGGAAAAATTAGTCAAAGAATGGGAACAGACGAAAATAGAAGTCTATGATAAGATCAACAGAAACAACTTAAGAATCATTGGAGTCCCAGAGACCCAGGAAGAAAATTTCCAGGAAGAATCAATGGTCAAGAACATCATTAAAGAGAAACTCCCAGAGCTAAAGAATATATGTGATCAAATCCTGCATGCCCGAAGAGTACCAACCAAAAGAGACCCCAGAAAAACCACCCCAAGACACATCCTAGTCACAATGACAAATCCCACAGATAGAGACAGAATTCTGAAAACAGCAAGATCAAAAGGGGAAATCATGTTCAAGCAAGCTTCCCTGAGATTTACAGCAGACCTGTCACCAGAAACGCTCAATGCCAGAAAGCAGTGGTGGGATATTGTGACAAGACTGAATGAAATGAATGCTTCACCCAGAATACTATACCCAGCAAAACTCACTTTCCGGTTTGATGGAAGAATACATGGTTTCACAGACAAAAAACAGCTCAGAAACTTCACAGACACAAAACCAGTCTTAAGAGAAAAACTGAAAGACCTAATCTAAGACAAGACTACCCAAAAGACACACCAAATTTTGAAATAAAGATGGCGTTAAATCCCAGGACAATTCTTTCTCTCAACGTCAATGGACTAAATGCACCAGTTAAGAGACACAGAGTGGCTAAATGGATCAAAAAACTCAATCCAACCTTCTGCTGCCTACAAGAAACGCACCTGAATAGTCAGAACAAACATAGACTCAAAATAAAAGGCTGGAGAAAAGTTATCCAAGCAAACAACACCCATAAAAAAGCTGGAGTGGCCATATTAATATCAGATAATGCAAACTTTATACTCAGGAAGGTTGTAAGGGACAAAGACGGACATTTTATATTAATCAAGGGGTACGTAGAGCAGGAAGAATTCACTCTCCTAAACATATATGCACCGAATGAGGGGCCAGCAAAATATTTAATACAACTGCTGACAAATCTGAAAAATAATATCAACAACAACACAATAATTGTGGGGGACCTAAACACGGCTTTGTCAACACTGGACAGGTCAACCAGACTGAAACCCAACAAGAATATACTAGACCTGAGGAGAGAAATGGAAGAAAGAGGCCTAGTGGATATATATAGGACACTCCATCCCCAGAAACCTGGATACACATTCTTCTCCAATGTACATGGGACATTCTCCAGGATAGACTACATGCTGGCACATAAAACATACCTCCATAAGATCAAGAGGATAGAAATTTTGCAGACTACCTTCGCTGACCACAAGGCTCTGAAATTATTTGTGAACTCCAAAGGGACTCAGAAGAAACACTTTAACACCTGGAAGTTAAACAGCCTCATGCTCAATAACCAGTGGGTCCGAGATGAAATCAAGGAGGAAATAAAAAGGTTCCTGGAAACAAATGACAATAAAGACACAAACTCTCAGAACTTATGGGACACAGCAAAAGCAGTACTGAGAGGAAAATTTATAGCTTTGCAAGCACACATCAGGAAGGAAGAAGGAGCTTACCTGAGTAGCTTAATGACACAGCTAATAGAACTAGAAAATGCTCAACAAAAGGACCCAAGAACAGGAAGACAGAAGGAAATAACAAAGTTGAGAGCAGAAATCAACGAAGTGGAAACTCAAAAAACAATCCGAAAGATCAACGAAAGCAGAAGTTGGTTCTTTGAAAAAATAAACAAGATTGATAGACCACTGGCAAACCTAACAAAGAAAGAGAGAGAGAGAAACTTGATAACTCGTATCAGGAATGAAAAAGGAGAGATCACTACTGATATGACAGAGATTCAAAGGGTAATCAGAAACTACTTTGAAAAACTCTACGCCACTAAAAATGAGAACCTGGAAGAAATGGATAAATTCTTGGACTCTTATAATCTTCCACGGTTGAAGGAAGAGGATGTAGCATATCTAAACACCTCCATCACCATTGATGAAATTAAAACAGTAATCAAATGTCTGCCGAAAAACAAAAGCCCAGGTCCAGATGGATTCACTAATGAATTCTATCAAACTTTCCAAGAGGAACTACTGCCAATCTTGGCAAGACTCTTTCATGAAATTGAACAAACAGAAACACTTCCAAATAGCTTTTATGAAGCCAACATCACCTTGATACCTAAACCAGACAGAGACGCTACCAAAAAAGAAAATTACAGACCAATATCACTGATGAATGCAGATGCAAAGATCCTCAACAAAATCCTGGCAAATAGGATTCAATGCCTCATTAAGAAGATCATCCACTACGATCAAGTAGGTTTCATCCCAGGAATGCAAGGCTGGTTTAACATCCGTAAATCTATCAACATAATACACAACATCAATAACAAGAAAAATAAAAACCACATGATCATATCAATAGATGCAGAGAAAGCATTTGATAAGGTCCAACACCCATTCTTGATCAAAACTCTCAGCAAGATGGGAATGGAGGGAACCTTTCTCAATATAGTGAAGGCCATCTACCACAAGCCAGTGGCAAATATTATCCTCAATGGAGAAAAACTGAAAGCCTTCCCTCTAAATTCTGGCACAAGACAAGGCTGTCCTCTCTCACCACTCCTATTCAACATAGCACTGGAAGTACTTGCTATAGCGATTAGGCAAGAAAAGGATATCAAGGGAATCCAGATAGGAAAGGAAGAAGTCAAGCTCTCACTGTTTGCAGATGACATGATACTCTACTTAGAAAACCCTAAAGACTCTATCAAAAAGCTTCTAGAAACAATAGACTCATATAGCAAGGTGGCAGGCTACAAAATTAACACACAAAAATCAATGGCCTTTCTATACACCAACAGTAATAAAGAAGAAATGGACATTAAGAAAACAACCCCATTCACAATAGTACCACACAAACTCAAATATCTTGGAATCAACTTGACTAAATATGTGAAGGACCTATACAAAGAAAACTATAAAACTCTGCTCCAAGAAATAAGAGAGGACACACGGAAATGGAAACACATACCCTGCTCATGGATTGGCAGGATTAACATCATCAAAATGTCAATACTCCCCAAGGCATTATACAGATTTAATGCCATCCCTCTAAAGATACCCATGACATTCTTCAAAGAAGTGGATCAGACACTTTTGAAATTCATTTGGAACAATAAACACCCTCGAATAGCTAAAGCAATCATTGGGAAAAAGAATATGGGAGGAATTACTTTTCCCAACTTTAAACTGTACTACAAAGCAACAGTTATCAAAACAGCATGGTATTGGAATAAGGATAGGTCCTCAGATCAGTGGAATAGGCTTGAATACTCAGAAAATGTTCCCCAGAGATACAACCATCTAATTTTTGATAAAGGAGCAGGAAATCCTAAATGGAGCAGGGAAAGCCTCTTCAACAAGTGGTGTTGGCACAATTGGATAGCCACTTGCAAAAAATTAAACTTAGACCCCCAGCTAACATCATGTACAAAGGTAAAATCCAAATGGATTAAAGACCTCGATATCAGCCCCAAAACCATAAGATATATAGAACAGCACATAGGCAAAACACTACAGGACATTACAGGCATCTTCAAGGAGGAAACTGCACTCTCCAAGCAAGTGAAAGCAGAGATTAACAGATGGGAATATATTAAGCTGAGAAGCTTCTGCACCTCAAAGGAAATAGTGCCCAGGATACAAGAGCCACCCACTGAGTGGGAGAAACTATTCACCCAATACCCATCAGATAAGGGGCTAATCTCCAAAATATACAAGGCACTGACAGAACTTTACAAGAAAAAAACATCTAACCCCATCAAAAAATGGGGAGAAGAAATGAACAGACACTTTGACAAAGAAGAAATACGCATGGCCAAAAGACACATGAAAAAATGTTCCACATCACTAATCATCAGGGAGATGCAAATCAAAACAACGATGAGATACCACCTCACACCCCAGAGAATGGCACACATCACAAAGAATGAGAATAAACAGTGTTGGCGGGGATGTGGAGAGAAAGGAACTCTTATCCACTGCTGGTGGGAATGCTGTCTAGTTCAACCTTTATGGAAAGCGATATGGAGATTCCTCCAAAAACTGGAAATCGAGCTCCCATACGATCCAGCTATACCACTCCTAGGAATATACCCTAGGAACACAAAAATACAATACAAAAACCCCTTCCTTACACCTATATTCATTGCAGCTCTATTTACCATAGCAAGACTCTGGAAACAACCAAGATGCCCTTCAACAGATGAATGGCTAAAGAAACTGTGGTACATATACACAATGGAATATTATGCAGCTGTCAGGAGAGATGAAGTCATGAAATTTTCCTATACATGGATGTACATGGAATCTATTATGCTGAGTGAAATAAGTCAGAGAGAGAGAGAAAAACGCAGAATGGTCTCACTCATCTATGGGTTTTAAGAAAAATGAAAGACACCCTTGTAATAATAATTTTCAGACACAAAAGAGAAAAGAGCTGGAAGTTCCAGCTCACCTCAGGAAGCTCACCACAAAGAGTGATGAGTTTAGTTAGAGAAATAACTACATTTTGAACTGTCCTAATATTGAGAATGTATGAGGGAAATGTAGAGCCTGTTTAGGGTACAGGCGGGGGTTGGGTGGGGAGGAGGGTGATTTGGGACTTGGGTGATGGGAATGTTGCACTGGTGATGGGTGGTGTTCCTTTTATGACTGAAACCCAAACACAATCATGTATGTAATCAAGGTGTTTAAATAAAAAAAAAAAAAAAAAAAAAAAAAAAAGAAAATGTTAAAAAAAAATTAACTCTGTGCCTATATTGACTATATATAAAGTAAGTTTCTTGACTAGGAATCAAATAAACACAAAGAAATTATTTCATATTTACTTTATTATGAAATAATAAAGGATTTTACAATTGTTCATATTCTGTTCACTTACTCAGTGTGAAACCTGGGCCTGTTTGGCTGAACACAAAGCTGATATTCTGGCAGGAATTGAAGAAAGACTTAGGTGTTCGTCAATGGCTCTCAGTCTCTCTGTCTTTAGCTTTTATAGCAATCAGGCTTAAAAAGCTCATCTCACACAGAAATGTAGTGGAAGTGGGAGCAATGTCAAAATAGCTGTGTTTGCGAGAATGGGGAACACCTAGGTAGTATCCAACAAAAAACTGTCCCATGGTAGATCAGCAAATCTTAGCTTGAAACCATGATTTTTGTCTCAGTTCAGTTATTTCCTCATGCTCCTGTAAAGTCATGTCCTTTCCACCAACTGATGCTGAGTTATAAGGGTCCCTAACCTAGTCAAGGCATTCAGTGGAGACTGAAGAGAAATAAAATGACAACTTCTTTTTGAGAGTTTTTAAATGATTAACTATTATCTCATAAGTGCAGTAGTTAGAACACCTTGCCATTGCTTGGTGAGTGTGAAAAATTCAAGATTGCCACTTTCTATGTGTTGATGCCAGAGTTGCACCTTTGAACGGGATCCATTTATTTTATATGTACTTGTAGGCAGTTTTCATTTCTGCCTTGCATTCGTGTGTTCAGTTCATTCAGATGATGAATAATATTTGCCAGGTATGCCAGCCTCGCACACCACTCATGATTTGCAAGCAGCTTTGCGTAATCTAATCTCTCATTTGTCAGAAACACTAACTTTCTCCTGCAGCTCATACACACAAGCCAAGAGCTTGCCAAGCGCTAACCACCGAACCTCCATATGAAACAGTAAGGTTTTATGCTTCGCTCCCATCTCCTCACACAAAGCTGAAAACATGCAACTTTTCATGGATGGTGAATTTACAAAGTTTACAATGTGCACAACATCATCCAACACAGGAACTATGTCTACTGGTAAAATCTTGGCTACAAGGGCCTCATGGTGTAAAAAAATAATACATAACAAACACACCTGGATTTCTTTTCTTCACTCTGAGTACAAAGCCTGTGGTGCACCCAACCATGGCTGTAGCTCCATTGGTGCAGTTTTCCTAATTTGTGCAGTTTTCCTATTTAAGTCCTCCTTGTTCAAGGTATTCTCATGTGACCCGAAACATTTCTTCTCCTTTTGTTTTTTCTGGCAATGCCTTGCAAAAGAATTTTTCTCTAATTTCACCACTATCCACAAAATGTACATTGGCCGAGAGTTGAGCATATCCACTCATATCAGTAGACTCGTAAAGTTGCAATGCAAATTTTTCATTAATACGGATCTTTTCCAAAACCACACATTTGATGTCTGCAGACATGTTATTAATACGTCTGGAAATTGTGTTGTCTGAGAGAGGGACTTTAGCTATTTCCTTACTGCTTCACTTTTGAGCACCTCCTCTACAATAGTTTTGCAGGCGGGAAGTATTAATGTCTCTGCCACAGTGTGCAATGTTTTATTTATTTATTTATTTATTTATTTATTTATTTATTTATTTATTTATTTATTTATTTTGACTTGGCTGTACGTTCAGCAACTTGATAGCTAGCTTTCAGAGCTCTTTCATTTACCATTGTGGGTTTTCTCATGAAAGTTGCCTTTTTCTCCGTGTTTTCATGCAGGTGAACAAAAATGTCCACATTCTTGTTTTGAAGCGAAGGGTGTTTTGTTTGGGGATGGCGTTTAAGTTTACTTGGGACTATAGCACTGTTAGATAGCTTTTCATCACACATCACGCGCAGTGGAATTGGTTTCTTTGCATCTCTGTGAAAGTAAATCCAAATCAATTATAGCTTTTGCTATATTGCCTTGTGCCAGAGAATTTGCTTGAGCTAACCCTCTTTGCTTTCTTTTTATCCCCACTCATACTTGGGCTCTCATCTGGCTCCGAATTTTGTTCAGAGTCCAATCCTTTCATTTTCAAAAACTTGTTCATCACTGCAGTATATGCTCCTGTCTCACTGTCACTCAGTACTTACTGTGCTTGTCTCCTCCAGAGAGCTACTGTCCATCACACTCAGCACTCCTTTGTGCATGTCTCCATCCAGATACATCAGTCAGAGCTCTTCTGTACTGCATCCATGATAATCCTCCAAATTCCAGATCCATCTGTGCTCTTCTGCGCATTGGAGATCTACTGCTATGTCTCCTCCTGTCAGTGTAATAGTGACATGGGAGCCATTTCTAGTCGGTAAGATGCGGCTTCAACTCATGAGTAGACCAATCATTTTCCTTTCTTATCTTCCTGTGTTGATTTCTTTCATTCTGTCCTTCTCATCCATAAACTCTCAGATGATCCAGGCATCCCACTTTTATTACATTATATGTTTTCATTCAGTTATTCTATATAGCACATAAGTGAAATAATCTTGTGTTTATCTTCCTTCAGCTTTATTTCACTCAACATACCTTCAAGTTCTAAGCCGGATGCATCAAATTGCATGATTTTATAATTCCTTTTGCAACTGCATAAACTACATTGTGTATATGTACCACATCTTCATAGCCCATTTATCTGTCATTAGACACCAGTAGACTCCATATCTTAGCTCAATTATACTAATGCAGCAATGAATGATAGTGTATACCTTTTTCAAAAATGTATTTTAAGTCCTGGAGATAGATACCCAAATGTGAAATTGCTGTGTTATACAAAATTGCTGTGTCATATTCTTAGCTTAATAAGGACTCTCCATACTGTTTCCAATGGAATTGAACTAAAGAGCATTTTCATTAGCAATGAGCTATAGTTCCTTTTTCACCATATTCCCACCAACACAGATTGTTTCTACTATTCTTGTGTCTCTACTATTTTTGATATAAACCATTCTCACTGATGTGAGATGATATCTCATTGTTGTTGATATGGATTTCCCTAATGATAAGTGTTGCCGTTCACTTTTTATGTGCCTACTAGCAATTTGCTTGTCTTCATTTGAGAAGTATTTATTCATTTTTCATCCATTTTGATAGGGTTTTAAAATTTGTTTTTGTCAGTCTTTTTTAAGTAATTTATCATGTATATTTAGCCTTTATCTGATGTGCTTGATGTGCTAAATGCAAATATTTTTTCATATATAGTAAGCTGTCTTAGTTTTAACCTGTGATACTTTTGCCAAATATAAATTCTATAAGTTGATAGCTTTTATTTGTTTAATTTTTATTTTGTTGCCTTTATCAGTGGTTTTAGATCATTGAAAACACCTGTGAGGTCCAAATGTTGGAGCATTCTGCTTATATTTTCCTTAGTGTACTTTATAATTTCAAGTGATATCTCAAGATATTTGATCCACTTTGAATTGGCTTTTGTGTAAGGTGTGAGCTATGAATCAAATATTAATCTCTTACAAGTAACTACCCAGTTTTGCCAGAACCATTTGTTGAAGAGTCTAGACATCATACTCTATGTTCTTATATTATCAAAATTTAATAGTCCATATAAATGGGATTTTGCTTTTGGGTATTCTTTTTTTTTTTAAGAAAGAAACTTTTTTCTTTTTTATTTATAATATCTTTAAGCATCTTGACTACAAATTTGATTGTGAATAGGTTTCAGTCATGTAAAGAACACCCCCCTTCACCAGTGCAACATTCCCACCACCAATGTCCCAAATCTCCCTCCATCCCTGGATATTCTGACCAATTGATCATAGAACCTATCTTTATTCCAATACCAGACAGTTTTGATCACTATAGATTTATAATACAGTTCTAAATTAGGTAATGTGATAGATACCTCCACATTTCTTATCTTTCAGTATGGCTTTTATTTGCACTCTCTTCTGATTCCATAAAAATCTTATTATTGGGTTTTATAGGTCCTTGAAGAAAGTTATCTCAATATGAATAAGGATTGCATTGATTAGGTAGGACAGTCACTTTAACAATATTGAATCTTAAAATTCATGAGCATGGAATATTTTTCTATTTCCTAAGTTCTTCTATCTTAAGTGAATTAAAGTTACCATGGTATAGATATCCCATATCTTTTGTTAATCTGATTACTACATATGTATTGTTTTAGATACTATTTTACACGGAATGGACTTTGATCTTTCTCTTCTGATTCATTTTTTTTGTATATAAGAATATAATCATTTATGTGTGACTTTGTAGCTAGCTACTTTGCTGTATTTATTGTTTTTAGGAGCTTTTTTGTGAACTCTTTAGGGTATTTAATGTATATTATTATGTCATTTAAAAATAGAGATAGTGTAACTTTCTCTTTTTTATTTGTATCCATTTGATTACCTTCTATTGCCCAATTATTGTTGCATTGAATTAAAATACTATGTTAGATAAGAGTTGAGACAATGGACAGCCTGAATTCACCTTAGAGGGTATGTTTTTAATTTTTGTCATTAACAATAATATTGGCTATGAACATTTTATGAATAGCTATTACTATCTTTAGAAAGGTTCCTTCCATCCCTATATGGGTGATGGTTTTAATCATGAAAGGGTGTTGGAACTTGTTAAAAGTTTTCTTTACATCAATTGATACAATCATATTATTTTTATCTTTCCTTTTATTGATGTGGTGTGATGCTAATTGTCTTATGTTGAGCCACCATTGCATCTCAGTATAAAATCCACTTGATTATGATGTATAATTTGTATGTGCTGTTGGATTTTATTTCTGCATCAATAGCCCTTATGAACACAAATGCAAATTCCTTAACAAAACCCTAGCAAATATGATCCAATGCCTTTTCAATAAAGTCATACACCATAAAAGTAGGTTTCATTTCAGAGATGCAAGTATAGTTTAACATACACAAGTCAATCAACATAATGGAGATAAACTAAAAGCCTTTTCTCTAAAATCTGGTACAAGACAAGGCTGCCCACTCTCACCACACTCATTTAAAATAGTATTGGAAGTGCTTGCCATAGCAACTAGGCAAGAAAAAGATATCAGGGTCATCCAGATAGGAAAGGAATAAGTCAAGCTCTCACTGTTTGCAGATGGCATGCTACTATATTTAGAAAACTCTAAACACTTAGGAAAAAGGAGATGGGAAGCATAACACTTTAAATTGTATTATAAGCGATTGTCATTAAAACAGTACAGCATTGGAATGAAGACGGACCCTTCGATCGAGGGAATAGATTTGAGTATTCAGAAAATGCTTCACCAACATACAATCAATTAATCTTTGATAAAAGGGCAATAAATGCAAAATGGTGCAAAGAAAACCTCTTCACAAGTAATGTTGGGTAAACTGGTAAGCCACCATGTGCAGAAAAGTAAACTCAGTCCTCTATCTAACACCATGCACAAAGTACAAATCAAAATGGATTAATGACCTTGATATTAGACCCAAAACCATAAGGTATATAAAAATATATGAGTAAAACACTCCTTGGTATTGAAACTAAAGACATCTTCAAGGAGGAAACAGCACTTCCAAACAAGTGGATGCAGAGATAAACAAATCCACACCTCAAAGGAAATAGTGACTAGGACACAAAAGCCACCTACAGAATGGGAGAAACTATTCAGATAATGGGGCTAATATATAAGCTATACATGGTACTGAAAGAACTTAACAATAAAAAATTTAACCCCATAAAAAAGTAAGAAGAAATGAACAGACACCTCTTCAAAGAAGCAATACAGATGGCCAAAAGTCACATTAAAAGTGCTCCACATCATTAATTATCTTTTGATAATTAGGGAGGTACAAATCAAACAATCAATGATACCATGCCACAGAGACTGGCATACATTACAAAGAACAAGAAAAACCAGTGATGAAGGGGATGTGGGGAGAAAGAAACTCTCATTCACTGCTGATGAGAATGCTTTCTACTCTACCTTTCTAAAAAACAATATGAATATTCCTCATAAGTCTTGAAGTTGAGCTCCCATCTGGTCCAACAAATACCATACATACCCTAGGAACACAGAAACAATACAAAATGCCCTCTGCCTGCCTATGGTCATTGCAGTGCTATTTACAATAGCCAGAATCTGGAAACAAATCAGTTGTCTGACAACAGATGAGTGGCTAAAGAAACTGTGGTACATATACATAATGGAATACTATGAAGCTGTCAGGAAAAATGAATTCATGAAATTTTCCTATACATGGACGGACATGAAAACTATTTTGCTGAGTGAAATGCATCAGAGGGGGAGAGATAGACACAGAATAGTATTACTAATCTATGTGTTTTAAGAAAAATAAAAGATTGTATAGTAAAAATACCCAGACATAGTAGAGATGAAGGCTACAAAGACTAGCCCATGATATGAAGCTTACTACAAAGATTTGTGAGTGTAGTTATAGAAATAACTACACTAACAACTATCATAACAATGATAATGAGTAAGGGAAATAGAATGCAAATAGAATGCCTGACTCAAAGATATGCAGGGGTGGGGGAGGAAGGAGATTGGGGATATTGGTTACAAGAAGTTGCACTGGTAAGAGGGGGGGTGTAATTTTATGACTTAAAACCAATTACAAGCATGTTTGTAACCCTGGTGCTTAAAGATATTAGATATAAAAGAGTCTATTTTTATAGCTGGCCTTTTAGTAATACTTGCAAGATTGATTTAGTTGTTGCAAATGTTATCAGGTCTTGTTTGACTGAAAAGGTTGTTTTTTTCTTTCTCAAGTCTAAATGATAGCTTTTCAGAGTAATGACTGAAAGTTTTTTCCATTCAGTACTTTTGAATATGTCATGTCACTCTTTCCTGGCTTATAGCACATATGAAAGGTCTGTTGCAATTCTTATACTGTTTACTTTGTACTTGAGAGTTTTTCCTCTTTTATTGCTTTAAGTAGTCTATCTTTTAATTTTTCCATTCTGAGTACTACGTGACTTGGCATTGTTTTGGTTTAGTCTGTTTTGTTTGATGTTCTTTGGGCCTCTTGAATCTGAGCTGGTGCCTCTCTCCAGTGATCAGGAAAGTTCTTGATTATTTCTTCCATTAGCCATCCTTCCCCTTTCCCATTTTTTTTCTTCTGCTATTCCTATGATTAGAAAATTATTCCTCTTGCTCTTATCTATAATGAATTTTACATTCTCTCCCATTAATTTACATCTCTTTTGTCTTTTCATTAATGGTGATGATTAGTGTTTTGTCCCTTCGTGCAATATTACTGACAGGGTCTTCTGTATGTTGAATTCTGCTGTGGCTTGCTATGTTATTTTTTAACTCTGTCAATTCCATTTTTATTGTCTCTTTAATAGCTTGTATCAGTCAATCTTTCAGATTGTTCATTTGTTCTTGTAATTATTGCATGAATTCCATGATATAAGTTCCTCATTAATGAGGCTTAAAGCTTTATTTGAGCTCAGTGATTTGCAAAGTCTACTGTACATGCCTTCTAGAGCATGTGAATCCTTTATTACCCTATTGCTTTTAAAGATGTGGGTGCTATGATTTGAGATTCAGATTTCCAGTTATCTCTGGTCTTATTTGTTTGATTATATCTCAGCAAACTGTAAGATGCTGTTTATATATAGCATAATAATGGCAGTATTTGAGGCAAGATATCCAAACCAGAAACATTTAAGAGTTTGTGGGGTTGAAGCAGTCAAATTGTTGTATTAATGCATAAGAATTTACGTGGTTTTAAGTTCAAGAGGTGGATGATGGGTGCTTCTTCAATCTTTAAGACCAAGGAAAAGGTCTCACACAGTACAGGTGCAATAGGACAAGAAGAGAGTCAGAACCCTTGATGCACCTAATGACAAAAGACAGTTTCAGCATTATGAGTCCTATGGGGACGAGTGTCCTGGCTTAGTGTCAGGGCTTCTTCATCCATCCAGAAGACCCAGGGAAAGGTCACACATCACAGTGTCACAAATAAGTCCTTCTTTTCACATTTTGCTAAAATTTCTGACTCATTGTCCATACTATATAGAGTATCTAGCATGGTTTTTAACACACACACACAGTGAAGTCATTTTCCACATATAGTTAGATTCTGAAGTCTGCATGTAAAATAAAAATCACTTGGTCAAAATTACTTTTGTGTGTTAGTAATGTAGCACATTGGACAATGATATCCATCTCTCTGAAACTTCAGCTAAGCCAGCTCTGTTGGCAATGTAGGACCAGATATCTGTATTATTCTTTTTGTTTGAGCTCCAGATTAAGTAGCTGGTGTGCACTTGTAGTTGGGCACACCATATGAAAAAATGATATCCTTGACAAAAGAATGTCACTCAAGAAAGGAAGGTGTACTTTCTAGGAGTTAGAATGATTTTGTGCCTCTTTATCTCACACTCAATTCAGGCTATCTATTAATTGACTGTTTTGATGGGAGGATTTGCCCATACTATTTAAACAATTCTCTCCTGGTGTACATTGCTGAATTCATATAAGTGAAATATGCCTATGAATGCCAGTGTCGTAGACACTCAAAAAGTTTCTTTGCATGAGTGACTTAGTTAATTAATCCTGTTCTCCTACTTGAATGTCTTCCTTTTGTCTCTACCTATCAAAACCCTATACAATTTTCAGAGCTGAGATGATGACCCACTTATCCCCCCAGCGAGCTAATTATTTCATTTATTATGTGTCTACTGTGCCACAGACAATGCAAAACACCTTATATGCTTTGCTGCCTTTAATCCTCCTGTCAGTCCTATGAGAGAGGAATAATGAATTTTTTCCTGTTTTAAGGATGGAAGCCGAGCTTTAGAGAGGTTAACTATGTTGCTCAGGGCAGATGGCATCTATTTTGTTCACTGATGTCTCTCTAGTGCCAAGAACAGTGTCTGGCATATAATACATGCTCAAAAGATATCCATTGACTACATAATGACTTTCAGAGCTCAAGCCTGTGTATTTAGGCCTTTTGCCAGAGCTTCTTGACATAATTCAACTAGGTCTCAGTTATATTGCTTTATTTAGGATCCACATACTGGTCATAACCCAAGTCTATAATAATGGGTATCTACTTTTTTTCATTTGTATGATAAAAGCTGCAGGCATCTTAATGGTCTTTTATTCATTTTATTTTATTGTTATTATCTTAAAAGTCTATGGTTGAGTTTCACTCATACAATGTTCCAAAACTGATACCTTCACCAGTGCTCATTTCCTGCCACTAATATCTCTAGTTTTCTTCCGAAGTCCTCCTGCCCAATCCCAGCCTTACCTTTATGGCAGACACTTGTTTTATCTCTCTTTTTCTTTTTCTCTTTAGGAACCATGATTTGCAATACTGTTACTGAAAGAGTAATTATGCATATCACTTTACCTTCTTTTAGCACATAGTTCTTGTCCAGAGTGATTATTTACAACTATCATTGTCATAGTGTTCCTTTCTGTACCCTACCTGCACTTTGCCTGCCCCCTCTATGGCAAGCTTCCTCCCATAGACCAGTCTTCATGGTCATCATTTCTATTGTCTTTAGGTATTACATTCATACTGTGGTGTTTTATTAATAGAAAATGTTCTAATTGGGGCCGGAGAGACAGCATGGTGGTAAGGTGTTTGCTTTGAATGCAGAAGGTCAGTGGTTCGAATCTTGACATCCCATATGGTCCCCTGAGCCTTCAGGGCATGATTTCTGAGCTTAGAGTCAGGAGGAATCCCTGAACGCTGCCGTGTGTGACCCAAAAACCAAAAAATAATGTGTCCAATCATTCTTTTTTCCCTTTTACTTAAAAACTGTGGTTACAAATTAGTTTATAAATGGATTTCAGTCTTAAAATGCACAACACTCTCCACCCATGCACATTTCCTGCCACTAGTGTCTCTAGTTTGCCTTCTGCCCTCATTGTGCATAACTCTGGGGCAAGCATTTTACTTCTCTCTCTCCTTTTTCCTATACACTGTGGTTTGCACTACTACTAAGTAATACTATGAACATCACTTTATCCCAATCCAGCACCCATTTTTTGTCCAGAATTATCAGTTTCAGGTATTATTGTCATAATGATTCCTTCTCTATCCTAACTGAACAGCTTCACTACTTGTGGCAAACTTTGGACTGGTTCTCCTGACCATCTCTATTATCTCTGTATATTATTATACTATCTTATTTTTTTCTTGTATCCCACAAATGAATGAGATTATTCTATGTCTGTCCCTTTAATTCTGACTCATTTCAACCAGCATAATATTCTCAATATCCATACATGTATAAGCATATTTCATTACTTTAGTTTTCCTAACAGCTGAATAGTACCACAATTTCTTTAGCCACTCATCTGTTCTTGGGCGCTTAAGTTGTTTCCAGATTCTGGCTGTGATCCTGGAAATAATACTGTGTAAACACAAGTACGCAAAAGGATTTTCTGCATGGTATTTTGGGGTCTAGAATATATCCCAAGGATTGGTATTGCTGGATCATATGGAAGCTCAATTTCTAGGTTTTTTTTTTGTTTGTTTTTGTTTTTAGAGATATCCACATTATTTAACAGAAAAGGCTGGACCAGTTTACATTCCCATGAGCAGTAAGTGAAAATAGCTTTTTTCTCGCATCCATACCAGGACTGTTTGCTCTTGTTCTATGTGATGTGTACCAATCTCTGTGGTGTGAGATGATATATAATGATTGTTTTGATTTGCATCTCTCTAATGATTAGTGACATGGAACAATTTTTATGTGACTTTTGTCCATCTCTATTCTTTGAGAAATGTCCATCCAACTTTTATCCCCATTTTTGGATGGGATTAGATATTTTTCTTGCTATGTTCTACCAGTACCTTGTGCATCATAGATATTAACTCTTTATCATATAGGTATTGGGTGAGTTGTTTTTCCATTCCATGGGTTGTCTTTGTATTTTGGTCACTGTCTCCTTTCAGGTGCAGAAACATTTTAGTTTGATGTAGTCCCATTTATTGATCTTTGATTTCACTAGCTTGGCCAGTGATGTTTTTTCCTTAAAGATTCTTTTAGCTTTAATGCCATGGAGTGTTCTGACTCTATTTTCATCTATGAATCTTATGGTTTCAGCTCTGATATTAAGTTTTTCGATCCATTTTTATTTGAATGCGTACATGGTATTAAATAGAGGTCCAAGTTTGCTTTTATGCATGTAGTTGACAAGTTTTCTAAACACTACTTGTTAAAGAGGCTTTCCTTGCTGCACTTTGCATTTCTTGTTTCTTTATCAAAGGTTAATTGATCATATACCTGTGGGTCAGTCTCAGAATATTCAAGTCTATTCCATTTGCTTTGAGGGTCTGAACATAAGAATGCAGATGCCTTTCCTGCACTGTGTTTTTGTGGCTCATAGTGTATATTCCCAGGATTAGTATATCTGGGTCATATGGAAGCTCAATTTCCAGGGTTTTGTTGAGGGATGTTAGGATACTATTATCCTAAATGCCTGGACCAGTCAACATTTCTACCAGCTGAAAATGAGGGTCTCTTTCTCCCCACATGTTTTCAAACATGTTTGCTGTGATGGTGCTAGTCATTGTGGTGTAAAATGACATATTATTGCTCTGATTTGCATCTTCCTGATGATTGATAATGTGGAATATTTTAATGTACCTTTTTGAAGGTGTTGCTTGCTTGGAGAATTTTCTTTCAGCGTTTTACTTTGAGTTTGTGTTTGTTTTGATGTCAAATGTGTTTCTTGCAGGCAGCAGAATGTTGGGTTCAATTTTATAACCTATTTTACTACTCTGTTCCTGTGACTTGGTGCATTTTGTATGTTGACATTGAGAGAGATTATGGTCATGGAACTTTGTTTCATCATTCTATAAGAATTCCGCATTTTTATGGGATTCATATAAAAGTAGCACCTTGATTTCTTCCTGTAAAGGTGGCTTTGAGTCTATAAAGTTCGTAAGCTCTTGTTTATCTGTGAAGTTGTGCATCCTTCAAATCTGAATGAGAGTCTGATTGGGTAAAGTACTTACGATGAGGCTTTTATTTCATTGATATTTTTCACTATATCCCATTACTGTCTTTGAGCCAGACAGTTTGCTTTGGCAAATATGCTATAAATCTTAAGGATATGACAATGTACTTAATTTCTTTTTTTATCTTTAAGCTTTCATTATTCTGTATCTATGGTTTTCATCATTCTGATTAGGATGTGCTTTGTGGTATTTTTATTTTGGTCTCTTTTAGCTGGTACTCATTGGGCATCCAGAATGTGGTTGCATGCACGCTTCATCTCTGGAACTTCTCAGTTATTATGGATTTAACAGTTGATACTCCATAAGGGTTTTCATTGAGTATCTTTGGGTCCCCAATGATTCTTATTTTGTTTCTGTTTAATTTATTTAAAATTCCCTTGTTCATTTATGTTGAGGGTTTTATTGTTATCTGTAGATTTTCTCCACTTTATTTTCTTAGAGCTCACTCAACAGCTGTTACTCTGCTGGCAAGGCCTTCCAGTGAAATTTTTCATTTCCATTCCGAGTATTTTATTTATGTATTTTCTGTTTGTTTTTTCCCATTTCTTCTCTCATATCCTTTTGTGTTTAATTGGCAGTCAGTTCCATTGTTACTTTGAGCTTGTTAATATTTGAAACATTTCAACTCGAATTTCTCTTCGGAGAAATTATGTAGGGTGTTAGCATTAACTGGTTCTTTGGTATTACCATTTTCACCTACTTGTTAAGGTGGGGTTCTATGCTGCTTTATCATGGTTTCTTTTGTAGTCTGTAGCTAAGTCTTTCTTACACAACTTTCAGAGTCTTCCCCACTGCCACGAAGGTCTATGGGGTGCTTGATAGAGGTGGAAGATTATAACTGACCAGTAGGAAGGTCTAGAAGTCTGTTTCTTCTGCAATTTAAGTCCTACCACCACATGGCAGGCCCCTCAGGCTGACCCTAAAAGTATTTATATGTATATTTATTCCTGGAAGTATTTATATGCTTCTATCCTTCTGCTACCATTCTCCTTCATCTCAGCTTTCATATATATATATAGCCTGCATATTCCAATGGCACTTAACAAGATATGGTTCCACTTATAGGGGCTAGAATACGTATTTAAATGTAAGCTAAACAAAATCATTTCCAGAAGCATTAAATACTGAAAACTAGTGAATAGAAATATAGTACAGTGGTTACAGTGGGCAGGGCACGTATTTTGTATGTAGCCAATTCAGGTTCCATCTTCATAACCCCATTTGGTCCCTGAGCCCTGCCAAGAGTGATCCTTCAGCACAGTCAGGAATAAATCCTGAACTCTGCTGGCTGTGTCTCCCAAATACTGAATATTAGTTTTGACAATAAACTAATTACTCTCATGACCACATATTCAGTATTTTAAGAATCTTCACCAAAGCAGATGGATGTCTAAATTTTTCAGTCTTCCTAGTTTGCCTCAGTTTTCCATACTGACCATTGTTAAAGGAAGATAAGACAATCTACTATTGAGCCATATTATTTGGTAAATAACAATATTTGAAGTGTCAAGATAATTACAAATTATTTAATGTCGAATTTGTGAGAAGACAAAATAACTTTTTACACATTGTTGTCCTCCCATTTGAACTTCTTGTTTATTAATGATATAGAGTATAGGTTTCCATGTTGTCATGAAATACTCAGATCACTGGAAATTCTGAAGACAGAACATTCTTACTGCTTATTATCAGAAGACTAGAGATACAGTGATTATCATCCACCACACTTATTATCTTTTTAATGCTTAGACTTAGGGTGAGATTTGTAAGTGCAATAGTCATGGTTAAAAGAGACTATGCAGTCAAAGGATCCAATTTCCATTCAGGAAATAAAACCATCAAAACATATTCATTAAAACTTGTTAGAAGTCAATAAATTAGACTCATAAATTTCACATGTCATGCATACATAATTCCCACAGAATTCATTGTTTTGATGTCTACTATGAAGGACAAGTGGGTGAATAAACAGATTTTGATACAAACTGTCTGCTATATTCTCTCATTTAAGAATCACAACACTGGAATATAGGTATTGTAGTCATCCACATTTACAGATGAGCAAATGAAGGATTACAGAGATTTATGACTTAACCTCTATAAGCAGAACTAGGTATTGAATATAAGTCCAGCTTTATATCTTGCTGTCACTTCACTATAATATGTCATCACTGGTGACTCCTACTGATGATGATGATCTATTGATGATAAATGTAACAGGATTTATAATGACAAAAATTAGAAAAATCTAAGTACAATTTTTTATTTTTTCTAAATAGTAATTATCATTTATTGAATATAAGTCAGAGTGATAGGGTTTTACATAGAAAACATCATTTATGATGAAAATCACTCTATGATATAGGTTTTATAGATGTGACCAGTAAGTTGGCAGTAGTATAAATTTGTCCACACTCAGCAGGCAAGAACTTCTGTTTTAAACCTGTTAGTTGATAGTACTAGATCTCCTATACTAATTCAAATCTGAATATGTCTACAAATTACCAGATATTCAAAATTCCTGAAAATTTTGCTGAATATGTCTTTCAAACAAAAGATTACTGCAGATTATTAAGAAATAGTTGACAAATGGCATATTGTTGGAATTATGCACCTTTTTGCAGACTTGACTTCATTCACTTACCAATATGCAAACTATAAGGCAGTTAAAAAACAAGGATTACTCCTGCTTAAGGGCCGGTGGTGGAGAAGGGATTTGCACCTTCACAGGTAATGAGAGAGAGGAGCCTGAAGACAGGCTTTGACTGACATGGTCCCCACCATTACCCGTGCATAAGGGCGGAGGTGAGAAGAGGGAACCTGCACATTCACCAGGTAACAGGAGGGAGGAGACCTGAGGGGGTGGCCAAAACTCAGTGAGCATCGCCATCATTCCCGTTTAGGGCTATACTCCAGAGAAAGAACCCAGCCCCAGGCCACAGGTGACAAAGGAGGGCTAAGACCCAAGGGGAGAACATTCTAAGACACCAAATGCAAATAAATATGGGCAAACTAAGGAAGACACTAGCAGCCAGGGATATAGAGAGAAATTCTAGCAAGTTTCCAAGTCCACTAAAATGCATGAGCCCAATAGATGAGGACCTAAAAGTGGCAATGAATGCCGTGGCAATAGAAATTAAGGAATCACTAGCCAGCAAGATTAAGAAATCCATAGATAAGGTGACTCAGTCCCTCAGCTCTGGGGAGAGGGTGAGTGCAGAACCAGGGATTTAAACTTGCCTGGGAAGGCAGGGAGGAGGCACACGGGAGATGCCATCACAGTGCCTCAGTCCCGGCAGTTCCTGGGACACAGTGAGTGCGGGAACCAGGGAACAGACAGAAAAAAATCTGACCTAGCCAGGACAGGAACTAGAGGAACACTCGGAGGGAGCCATTACTGTGTGTTTGCCATTGCTGGGTTGTACATATACACCCAGGTCATAACTTCTTTGCCCTACTAACTCCACTAATATGACTACACCAGACAGTTCTAGGCAGAGCTGGACCAACTCTTTTCTCTCTTTGAAAATATATACCTCCCAAATCTAACTAGACTCTAACACCTCTACCATACTTGGGTAAGCACATGCTCCCCAACAAAATAATCCCTAAATAGACCTACCACCAACCACCTCCTGTACAACCCAAATGGACCATTTAAGAAAAAAAAAGCCTAAAAACTTACTACCCTAGCCCACTCTATGAAAAGAGCAATGGGTAAATCAAGAAAAATATAGCAGCTGGGGATATAGAGAAAAAATCCTAACAGATTCCCAAGTCCCCCAAAATTTATGAACTCTATAGATGAGGTCATAAAATCAGCATCTAATGTCCTAGCAAAAGAATTAAAAGAACCACTAACTAAAGAATTTAAGAAATACATGAACAAACTGTTCATCCAAATAAAAGAACTCTATTGGAAAATGAGAGTCCATACAAACGGAACTGAGAGAACTATAAAACATGCTACCAAGTCACAATAGCAGAATTGCACACATAGAGAATTACATGGATGAACTTGAGGACAAAATAGCAGGCAGCAACAACAAATAAGTCAACAAAGAAATGAGAAAGAAAATATTGGAAGATAAATTGAGGTAATTAATGAACAAAGACAAAAAAATAACTTTCGAATTGTAGGAATGCCAGATGTGGAGGTAAAAGGGATAGGGGAAAACAAATAGTGAGGGAAATAATAGCAGACATTTTTCCAACCTCCTGGAAAGAGACACCTGTAGAAATCCAGGAGGCAAAAAGAATTCCCAATAAAATAGATCAACAACACAACATATAGTAATCCAAATGGCAAAAAAACAAACAAGCAAAAAACAAAGAGAAAGATAAATTATTTAAAGAAATAAGGGAGAAAAAAGAAGGAAAATAAGAATCAAACCAGATCTCCCATTTGAAATGACTCAAGTAAGAAGGCAATGAAATGACATATTTAAACTGCTAAATGAAAGAAACTTCCAACCTAGGGTCCACTACCCAGAAAAACTCTCATTCATATGGATGGAAAGACTAAATACATTCTCAGACAAAAAGAACTCACACTATTTTCGCTAACCAAACCATCTCTAAATGAACTACTCAGTATTGAATTACACAATCCAAGCACCCAAATGTAACAACAATAACCCTACTCAATATAATGACACAGCAGCCCTCTCTGTCAATAATCTTAAATGTCAATAGGATAAACTTCCCCCATTAAAAGACACATAGTAGAGGGTTGGATTAGAAAACAAAAACAAAATTTCTGCTGCCTTCAAGAAATATATCTAAAAGTACAGATAGACACAGACTTAGAATAAAAGGATGGAAATCAATTATTTAAGCCAATGGAAAACAAAAAAGTGTGGGGACAGCCATCCTTAAATCAGACCAAATTGCATTCAACCTAAAGAAAGTGATCAGAGACAAAGAGGGTCACTGATCATGGAAACAATAGATTAAGAAGTACTAACTCTGATCAACATTTATGCACCAAAAGCAGAGCCAACAAAATAAATAAGGCATTTTATCGCAAACCTGGAGAAATATATGGAAAGAAATGTGATAGTAGTAGGAAACTTCAACACACTATTATCAACACTAGACAGATCCACGAGGCAGACAACTAGCAAAGATATGAGTCCTAAATGAGAAACTAGAAGAACTAGGAATAATAGATTTGTATAGGGCCCTCCACTCCCAGAAAGCAAGTGCACATGGAATTTCTCTAGAATAGACCATGCCTTAGGATATAACTCTAACTTGCATAAAGTCACAAATATAAAAACTATTAGAATCACACTATCAGATCACTATGCAACAAAGATCAAGATTGACTGTGGACAAAATTCAACACCTGGGGATTAAGCAGCATGCTACTCAACAACAGCTGGATTAAAGAGGAAATCAAGGAAGAAATAAAAAAGGTTCCTTGATAAGAATGATAATGAAGAGACAAACTGTCAGAATCTGTGGGACACAGCAAAAGCAATAATGAGGGGGGGAAGTCATAGTGATACAGGCCTATGTCAGGAAAGAAGAAAATGACAAAATCAACAGTTTAAAGAGACACCTTAAGGATCTAGAAAAATAGCAGCAAAGAAACCCACACACAGCCAGAATACAAGAAATAATAAAATCAGATCAGAAATAAACAATATAGAAACTAAGAAAACAATACAAAAATATATGAGACTAGGAGTTGGTTTTTCGAAAGAATAAACAAGATAGACAAACTGCTTGGCAAGTATCACCAAGAAAAGAGAAAACACCCAAATAAATAAGGTTACAAATGAAAGAGGAGAGATTGCAACAGTACCCTCAAGAAATTCAAGAAATCATGAGAAAGTATTATGAACAACTGTACTCAGTTAGGTTAGAGAACTCAGAGGAAACCAACAGATTTCTGGAAAAATATCATCTTCCGAGACTCAATAAGGAGGACATAGAAAACCTAAATAGACCAATCACATCGAAAATAATTGAAACATTAATTAAGACACTCCCCAAGAAAGTCAGGTCCAGATTGTTTTACAGGTGAATTCTATCAAACATTCCAAGAAGAAATACTACCATTGATCCTCAGGCTCTTCCAAAGCATTGAAAAGAGAGGAACTCTTCCAAACTTCTTTTATGAGACTAATATTACAATCATTCCCAAAGATGGTAAAGACACGAGCAAAAAAGAAAACTACAGACCAATCTCTTTCTTTTCCCATTGAATTTTTTTTCTTTTTTTATATATTTTATTTAAAAACCTTGATTACATACATGATTGTGTTTGGGTTTCAGTCATGTAAAGAACACCACCCATCACCAGTGCAACATTCCCATCACCAATGTCCCAAATCTCATTCCTCCCCACCCAACCCCTGCCTGTACTCTAGACAGGCTTTTCATTTCCCTCATACATTCTCATTATTAGGACAGTTCAAAATGTAGTTATTTCTCTAACTAAACTCATCACTCTTTATGGTGAGCTTCCTGAGGTGAGCTGTAACTTCCAGCTCTTTTCTCTTTTGTGTCTGAAAATTATTATTGCAAGAATGTCTTTCATTTTTCTTGAAATCCATAGAATGAGACCATTCTGTGTTTTTCTCTCTCTCTGACTTATTTCACTCAGCATAATAGATTCCGTGTACATCCATGTATAGGAAAATTTCATGACTTCATCTCTCCTGACAGCTGCATAATATTCAATTGTGTATATGTACCACAGTTTCTTTAGCCATTCATCTGTTGAAGGGCATCTTGGTTGTTTCCAGAGTCTTGCTATGGTAAATAGTGCTGCAATGAATATGGATGTAAGGAAGGGGTTCTTGTATTGTATTTTTGTGTTCCTAGGGTATATACCTAGGAGTGGTATAGCTGGATCGTATGGGAGCTCGACTTCCAGTTTTTGGAGGAATCTCCATATCGTTTTCCATAAAGGTTGAACTAGATGGCATTCCCACCAGCAGTGGATAAGAGTTCTTTCTCTCCACATCCCCGCCAACACTGTTTATTCTCATTCTTTGTATGTTTGCCATTCTCTGTGGTGTGAGGTGGTACCTCATAGTTGCTTTGATTTTCATCTCCCTGATGACTAGTGATGTGGAGCATTTTATCATGTGTCTTTGGCCATTTGTATTTCTTCTTTGTCAAAGTGTCTGTCCATTTCTTCTCCCCATTTTTTGATGGGATTAGATGTTTTTTTCTTGTAAATTTCTGTCAGTGCCTTGTATATTTTAGAGATTAGCTCCTTATCTGATGAGAATTGGGTGAATAGTTTCTCCCATTCAGAGGGTGGCTCTTGTATCCTAGGTGCTATTTCCTTAGAGGTGCAGAAGCTTCTCAGCTTAATATATTCCCATCTGTTAATTTCTGCTTTCACTTGCTTGGAGAGTGAAGTTTCCTACATGAAGATGCTTGTAGTCTCAATGTTCTGGAGTGTTTTGCCTATGTGATGTTCTATATATCTTATGGTTTTGGGTCTGATATCGAGGTCTTTAATCCATTTGGATTTTACCTTCATACATGATGTTAGCTGGGGGTCTAAGTTCAATTTTTTGCAAGTGGCTATCCAGTTGTGCCAACACCACTTGTTGAAGAGGCTTTCCCTGCTCCATTTAGGATTTCCTGCTCCTTTATCAAAAATTAGGTGATTGTATGTCTGGGGAACATTTTCTGAGTATTCAAGCCTATTTCACTGATCTCAGGGCCTGTCCTTATTCCAATACCATGTTTTTTTTGATAACTATTGCTTTGTAGTAAAGTTTAAAGTTGGGGAAAGTAATTCCTCCCATATTCTTTTTCCCAATGATTTCTTTAGCTATTCTAGGGTGTTTATTGTTCCAAATGAATTTCAAAATTGCCTGATCCACTTCTTTGAAGAATGTCATGGGCATCTTTAGAGGGATAGCATTAAATCTGTATAATGACTTGGGGATTATTGCCATTTTGATGATGTTAATCCTGCCAATCCATGAGCAGAGTATGTGTTTCCATTTCCGCGTGTCCTCTTTTATTTCTTGGAGCAGAGTTTTATAGTTTTCTTTGTATAGGTCCTTCACATTTTTAGTCAAGTTGATTCCAAGATATTTGAGTTTGTGTGGCACTATTGTGAATGGGGTTGTTTTCTTAATGTCCATTTCTTCCTTATTACTATTGGTGTATAGAAAGGCCATTGATTTTTGTGTGTTAATTTTGTAGCCTGCCACCTAGCTATATGAGTCTATTGTTTCTAGAAGCTTTTTGGTAGAGTCTTTAGGGTTTTCTAAGTAGAGTATCATGTCATCTGCAAACAGTGAGAGCTTGACTTCTTCCTTTCCTATCTGGATTCCCTTGATATCTTTTTCTTGCCTAATCGCTATAGCGAGTACTTGCAGTGCTATGTTGAATAGGAGTGGTGAGAGAGGACAGCCTTGTCTTGTGCCAGAATTTAGAGGGAAAGCTTTTAGTTTTTCTCCATTGAGGATAATATTTGCCACTGGCTTGTGGTAGATGGCCTTAACTATATTGAAAAAGGTTCCTTCCATTTCCATCTTGCTGAGAGTTTTGATCAAGAATGGGTTGGACCTTATCAAATGCTTTCTCTGCATCTATTGATATGATCATGCGGTTTTTATTTTTCTTGTTGTTGATGTTCTTTATTATGTTGATAGATTTACCGATGTTAAACCGTCCTGGAATTCCTGGGATGAAAACTACTTGATCGTAGTGGATGATCTTCTTAATGAGGCACTGATTCCTATTGGCCAGGATTTTGTTGAGGATCTTTGCATCTGCATTCATCAGTGATATTGGTCTGTAATTTTCTTTTTTCGTAGCATCGCTGTCTGGTTTAGGCATCAAGGTGATGTTGCTTCATAAAAGCTATTTGGAAGTGTTTCCGTTTGTTCAATTTCATGAAAGAATCTTGCCAGGATTGGTAGTGGTTCCTCTTGGAAAGTTTGAAAGAATTCATTAGTGAATCCATCTGGGCCTGGGCTTTTGTTTTGGGGCAGACATTTGATTACCATTTTAATTTCATCAATAGTGATGGGGGTGTTTAGATATGCTACCTCCTTTTCCTTCAACCGTGGAAGATTATAAGAGTCCAAGAATTTATCCATTTCTTCCAGGTTCTCATTTTTAGTGGCATAGATTTTCTCAAAGTAGTTTCTGATTACCCTTTGAATCTCTGCCATATCAGTAGTTATCTCTCCTTTTCATTCCTAATATGAGTTATCAATTTTCTCTCTGTCTCTTTCTTTGTTAGTTTTGCCAGTGGTCTATCAATCTTGTTTATTTTTTCAAAGAACCAACTTCTGCTTTTGTTGATCTTTCGGATTGCTTTTTGGGTTTCCACTTCATTGATTTCTGGTCTCAGCTTTGTTATTTCCTTCTGTCTCCCTATTTTTGGGTCCTTTTGTTGAGCACTTTCTAGTTCTATTAGCTGTCTCATTAAGCAACTCAGGTAAGCTCCATTTTCCTTCCTGATGTGTGATTGCAAAGCTATAAATTTTCCTCTCAGTACTGCTTTTGCTGTGTCCCATAAGTTCTGATAGTTTGTGTCTTTATTGTCATTTGTTTCCAGGAACCTTTTGATTTCCTCCTTGATTTCATCTCGGACCCATTGGTTATTCATTATGAGGCTGTTTAACTTCCAGGTGTTAAAGTTTTTTTCTGTGTCCCTTTGGAATTCACAATTAATTTCAGAGCCTGTGGTCAGCGAAGGTAGCCTGAAAAATTTCTATCCTCTTGATATTTTTGAGATTTGTTTTATGTTCCAGCATGTCATCTATCCTGGAGAATGACCCATGTACATTGGAGAAGAATGTGTATCCAGGTTTCTGGGGATGGAGTGTCCTATATATATCCACTAGGCCTCTTTCTTTCATTTCTCTTTTCAGGTCTAGTATATTCTTGTTGGGTTTCAGTCTGGTTGACCTATCCAGTGTTGACAAAGCCGTCTTGAAGTCCCGCACAATTATTGTATTGTTCTTGATATTATTTTTCAGATTTGTCAACAATTGTATTAAATATTTTGCTGGCCCCACATTCGTTGCATATATGTTTAGGAGAGTTATTTCTTCCTGCTCTACATACCCCTTGATTAATATAAAATGTCCATCTTTGTCCCTTACAACCTTCCTGAGTATAAAGTTTGCATTATCTGTTATTAGTATGGCCACTCCAGCTTTTTTCTGGGTGTTCTTTGCTTGCATAATTTTTCTCCTGCCTTTTATTTTGAGTCTATGTTTGTTCTGACTATTCAGGTGCGTTTCTTGTAGGCACAGAAGGTTGGATAGAGTTTTTTGATCCATTTAGCCACTCTGTTCTCTTAACTGGTGCATTTAGTCCATTGACATTGAGAGAAAGAATTGTCTTGGGATTTAATGCCATCTTTATATCGAAATTTGATGTGTCTTTTGGTTAGTCTTGTCTTTAATTAGGTCTTTCAGTTTTTCTCTTAAGACTCGTTTTGAGTCTGTAAAATTTATGAGCTGTTTTTTGTCTGTGAAACCATGTATTCTTCTGTCAAACGGATAGTGAGTTTTTCTGGGGACAGTATTCTAGGTGAAGCATTCATTTCATTCAGTCTTGTCACAATATCCCACCACTGCTTTCTGGCCTTGAGTGTTTCTGGTGACAGGTCTGCTGTAAATCTCAAGGATGCTTGCTTGAACGTAATTTCCCCTTTTGATCTTGCTGTTTTCAGAATTCTGTCTCTATCTGTGGGATTTGTCATTGTGACTAGGATGTGTCTTGGGGTGGTTTTTCTGGTGTCTCTTTTAGTTGGTACTCTTTGAGCATGCAGGATTTGATCACATATATTCTTTAGTTCTGGAAGTTTCTCTTTAATGATGTTCTTGACCATTGATTCTTCCCTGAAATTTTCTTCCTGGGTCTCTGGGACTCCAATGATTCTTAAGTTGTTTCTGTTGAGCTTATCATAGACTTCTATTTTCATCTGTTCCCATTCTTTGATTAATTTTTCCATTGTCTTTTCATTTGCTTTAAGTTTTTTCAGTCTCTCCCGGTGTATGGAATTGTTATTTATCTCATCTTCCACAGCACCAAGTCTATTCTCAGCTTCTGATACCCTGTCCCAGAGCTTATCCATTTTGTCATTCACTTTGGTTTACTGAGTTTTTCAGGCCTGTTCTTTGACATGTTATTTCAGTTTGGAGTTTTGTGATTTCTGTCTTTATATTTTCTTGGTTCTTATTAGTGTTCTGTTCAACTCGATCCATGGTTTCTTTGAGTTCATTGAGCATCTTCCATATTGCTAGTCTAAATTCCTTATCTGAGAGGTTTATTAGTTGGTTGGTCATTATCTGGTCATCAGAATTGTCATCTTCATTCTCTATGTCTGATGCTGGCCTGCGTTGTTTCCCCATTGTCACACTTGTATTATGGGTTTTTCTACGTGTTGTCATGGCTAAATTGGCTAAATGATGCAGGCAGCCACGCTCCTTTGGCTCCGCCCTTTCTGGATGGGTCGACTTGCCTCCTACGGAAGGGAGTCCTCCGTGGGTGAAGCCTCACACAGGATCAAATTTTAGGCCCGAGAATGCAGCAGAGAAGACAATCCGGATAGAAATGCTGGGCTTCAGTGATCCAGCACATTTCTTAGTGTGATTTTTTTCTTCTTGTTGCGATGGTGTTCTTTTCTTAGAAAGAGCGCACGGTCGCATAGCGAAGGGGAGCCAAAGTGCTCTGCTGGAGCCTCTTTTTGGCTAACTCCCAAGAGATTCATGCAAGAGGACAGTAGACAGACACACACAGGCAGCACTCACAATTTTTCACAGTTGGGCCCCACTGGGCAGGCGTAGTTTCGTGGATTTTCCCAGCCTGACATCACAAACAGGAGACCTGGCTTCTGGAAAGTACTGCTTACAGCCGGTTTTCACTTAATATATCAGTTCCTTGGCATTCCTGCCCTAGAATTGGACTCTTGGAGAGCGAGTTTTCTGGAGCCTCTTTTCAGCCCATTCTCAATAGGTTCACGCAAGAGGACAGTAGACAGACACACACAGGCAGCACTCACAATTTTTCACAGTTGGGCCCCACAGGGCAGGTGTAGTTTATAGACAAATCTCAATAATGAACATAGATGCAAAAATACTCAACAAGATCTTAGCAAACTGAATCCAACAATACATAAAAAAGATTATATACCATGACCAATTGGGTTTCATCTCAGTGATGCAAGGATGATTCAACATATGCAAATCAGTCTACATCATACACCACATCAACAAGAACAACATAAATCAAATGATTGCATCAATCGATGTAGAGAAGGCATTTGACAAAATCCAACACCCACTCATGATGAAAACACTCAGCAAAATAGGGCAGGAAGAAACCTACCTCAAGATAGTTACAGCTATCTATAAAAAGCCCACCGCCAACAGTATCCTTAATGGCAAAAAGCTGAAAGCATTTCCACTAAGGTCAAGAACTAGACATGGTTGTCCACGGTAGTTCAGCAATTTAGCAAAGTGGCTGGCTACAATGTCAATACACAGTTGCATTCCTCTATACAAATATCAAAGTAGAGGAGAAAGAGATTAAGGAGTCAATTAAATTTAAAATAGTATCAAAAATATTGAGTACCTAGGAATCAACCTTACAAGAGAAGTGAAGAATCTATACCATGAAAACTTCAAAACACTTCAGAAAGAAATTGAAGAGGATGTAAGGAAATGGAAGAAAATCCCATACTCATGGGTAGGTAAAAACAACATCGTCAAAATGACTATCTTACCTAAACTTCTATATAGTTTCACAGAAATCCCTATCCAAATTCGGGCATCATTTTTCTGCATTTTTAATATTAATCAAAGTGGATTACATATTTTTCATTTTAAGGACTTAGAACAATCAATTATAAAACTCATATGGAACCAGAAAAGACCCAGATTAGTCAAATACATATTGAAAAACAAAAAGCTGGGTGACATCTTTTTACCTAACCTGATGATTTACTATAAACTCATAGTGATCAAAACAGCATGGTACTGGAACAAAGACCAGTGGGTTAGAATAGAATATCCAGGGATATGCCCTCAAATATATGGTCAAATAATATTTGACAAAAGAGACAAGAACTTGAAATGGAACAAAGAGTCGTTCAACAAATGGTGTTGGAACAACTGGATAACCACATGTAAGAAAATAGAGATTGAACTATACCTCACAGCTTACACAAAAGGCACATCAAAACGGATTAAAGATCTTGAAATCAGACTCTAATCTATAAAGTTCATTGAGGAAAACATAGGCAGAACTTTTCAATTGGATCATGAAGATGTGATACCTATACACAATGGAATACTACATAGCAGTTAGAAACTATACAATCATGGATTTTGTAGCAACATGGATGGATCTAGAAAATATTATGTTGAATGAAGTAAGCCAGAATAAGAAGGATAAATACAGAACGATAGCACTTATCTGATGGATCTAGATTCTAGAATATATACCATATATGAATATAATACTCCATAAACAAATACAATGGACTAATTGGATAGAAACTCCAAACACCATAACTGTCAGCATTTAGCAAGAGAAGTGTTCAAATCAAGTTGAAGAGGGGCATCACAAAGCTTCGACTGTCCGTTATACCATAAAAAAACCCAGCAACAATGGAAACAGTAGTTTCTATTGAACAGGTATGCAATAATTCTCTAACTGTAAAGATCTATAATAAAGTCTTAAGGTATTTATCCACAGAACCTATTGACGAATAGGATGGGAAGCTAGAGACTAGCTGCAGTGATTACAAACAATATATTTTAATGCCCTAATTTTATCAAATATAAAATATTCCTTCAGATTCTTTGTCCACAGTCAGTTGTTCTTGGAAACAAAGGGTGGACACCCTAATTTTACATCTCGGTGCTCAGTCATAGTAGGCCCCATATAGAGTCTTCATTATGATAATATCTCAATAAAATAATTTACATTTCCTTTTGTCTATGTCTTCTATTAGGATCTAAAGCATATGATTCAGACCACTGAAACAGTCAATGGCGCACCACAGACTTATGTTCCAGGTCCTACCCAGGGAATACGTTTTTACAAATTACCATTTCACTTTCTCCTTTTTATACTTCTTTTTTTTCATACTTCTAACCTCCTCCTCCCTCCTCCCCCTTTTCCTCCTCCCCCCTCCTCCCCCTTTTCCTCCTCCCCCCTCCTCCCCCTTCTCCTCCTCCTCCCCCTTCTCCTCCTCCTCCTCCTCCTCCTCCTCCTCCTCCTCCTCCTTCTTCTTCTTCTTCTTCTTCTTCTTCTTCTTCTTCTTCTTCTTCTTCTTCTTCTTCTTCTTCTTCTTCTTCTTCTTCTTCTTCTTCTTCTCCTCCTCCTCCTCCTCCTCCTCAATCTAGGTTAAATAAAACCCACGCTGTCAATTTCTGTTTAGGAAAGGAACCACGATACATAAGATGTAGCGGACAATAGTATATAGGATAGCCACCTCTTATAGTCCTCAATACCACATTGCTTAGTACTCTAGATGCGAACACTATGTGTATCCTAAAATGCTCCAGCCACTATCTAACCCTGAAACCTTCATATAGCAAGGCCCACTCTCGTCAGTGATGAAGTGCCTAGAAATTTTAACACCTTCCAACTCTGATGCACTGGCCAATTTTTTTAACTTATTTCTAGTGTATTTACTTATTTTTCTTTTCTCTTCTCTCTTATATTTTGTTCTCTCTTTTTCTCTCTCCTAATATATAATTATTTAGCTAATTATTTATCTTTACTCAATTAAATTATTTCTTAAGAGTTCAGACTCATCCTATGAAGGTCAGACCTCTAACAAAAACTTAAGAATAAATCACTAATATCTGTATTTTTGTGGGCATGAGTTTATAGACAGAGGGCTCCCTTCTGGATGCCAAACCTAAATTGTAAACAAACCATGACTATAGTGTATATAGCCCCTTTTATATTCTATCCCTGTCCCTTTCAGAAATCTTTCTAGCCTTTTATCCCCTGATCCTGATCTGATATCCCTCCTTATTTAACTATCCTTATCCTCAATTCTTAAATCATTAGGTACTGAGACAGACCTCCTGTCCCAATAAGCCATCACTCAGCTCCCAAAGCGAAAGTACACTCTACCACCCCACATCTCGTGCCCCAGCAAGAAACTACAACCAACACTCCTACTAAATCATGCTGTGTGGCCTTTTTCTCACCACCCCCCAAATTTGGTTTGCTGCATGATACCAGATTCAACTCCATAAGAACCTCCATTGCAAGGGATCCATCTGGTCCCTTTCTGCTGCAAATCATTTATCAAACTCAACAAGATCAAGGTGTGTGATGAAAATGTGTCCTGGATTTCACTCCCCACAAGAATATCTCAAAAGACAACAGGGAAGCCTATATATCCTTTATATGTTTAATACCTCTATAATAATACCTCTTATTCTATTTATTCCTAAATGTAAGGTAGTCTCTTACATCACTTTATTTTTCTTCAATTACTTTTTTAAATTTATTTTTATTTATTTCTTCTATATATGTTCTCTTTCTCTTTAATGTCACCTATTTTGGTTCTGCTTGATAAGAAAACCTACAAGAAAAAGTTTTGCCTGGAATAAAAGCTCAGGTCAAAACCACAGCACAGAGATTGTGTAGCCTGACATTCTAAATCCCAAATGCACCAGCAATATAACATTGCATCATTCCTTTCTGCAAAAGCATTAACTTGCCCCAGTTTTGATAAGACATCCTGACAATGAGGAAACAGCAACAACTTGATCTAAGAGTAGGTTGTCCTATATAATCACCTATGAAACTAGAAGACATGTCATCCTTTGATGTGTGCAAAAACCAAGATCACTAACTACAGAAGACTGACTTTGACTACCATGACTGGGAAGAACTTATGCTGGGATCAATAAGAAAGACCCTAGCCTAGGCTTTGGCCTAGGATTTGAACAATAACCAAGATATCTACTTCCAGAGGTCTGACTTTGACAACTGAGACTGAGCAGATCTTCTGGAAACATAATGAAAGGCTATCCTAGGCTTCATCCTAGGATCTGTGCAAAAACCAAGACCACCAATTACAGCAGACTACAACAACAGTGATGAAACAGAACTGCTAGAACCATAAAGAAAGATGCTATCCTAAGCTTCATCCTGTGACTTGTGCAAATACCAATATCTCTAGTGAGAGGCCTGACTCTATCATCCACAACTGAGTGGAAAGGCTCCTGGCACCGTAAATAGTTTTTGGGGTATGAAAATGAGCATGGATGGAACCTGTAGTTATTCCCATGACCTTATGCTTCAAGGGCAGAGAAACCCTGTATTTCTTAGGCCAAGGGACTTCCCTTTCTCATTTCCCCAAAATTTACTGTACCTAAGCAAAACAAAACAAAACCAAGCAAAAGCAAAACCTTGCCACATCAGCCATCCTTCCTTTTTCCTTTTCTTTTCTTTTTCTTTTGTTCTCATGGTTATTGTTTTGTTGTTGTATTTTGTTGCTGTGGTGCTTTTTGTTAGTGCTGGTTTTAGTATTTTGTTTGATTTTTGTTTCTATTTTGTTTTGTTTATTTTGTTGTTGCTTGCTTTTGTGTTTTTTGTTATGTTTTCTTTTTTTCCCTTTCTTCTTTTTTTTTTTTTGTTTTTTTTTTTCGGGCCACACCCGTTTGATGCTCAGGGGTTACTCCTGGCTAAGCACTCAGACATTGCCCCTGGCTTGGTGGGGACTATATGGGACGCTGGAGGATCGAACCGCAGTCCTTCCTTGGCTAGCGCTTGCAAGGCAGACACCTTACCTCTAGCGCCACATCCCCGGCCCCCCTTTCTTCTTTATAAATTTATATTTATACACTCTCTAGACCGACTCCTCTTAGTTTTCTTTTGTTTGTTTGGTTGGTTTTTGTCTTTTCCTTTTTCTTTTTTCAAACATAACCACATAACTTGAATAATCTTATTCTGCCTCATCAATTGAGGGCGAAAATGGATGTAACCAGAAGCAAACAGTTGTACGAACATTGAATAGAAATAAAAATAATCAAACTTAAACACCAAACCCCAAGTCATCAACAACGGAATTGATGCTCAATCTTTGACAAGCTAAACACAGAGGGAACCAGTTATACTAGCAGTCTGGGGGGCAGAGTATGGGGATGCTGGGAACAGGGGTGGAGCAAGGACAACACTGGTAGTGGGAATACCCCTGATTAAATATCACTATGTACCTTAAATATTACTGTGAAAGATTTGTTATTCACAATGGTCACAATAAAAAAACCAAGTCTACAAGGCAAATTATAAGACAAAAAAACCCAAGTAATAAAAGAACAAGTCAGTGCGGTATAAAGAGGCTGGAGAAGTGGTAAAATTATTCTGTGTGTAATGGCAGATACATGACTTTGTACTCTGTCAAAATGTGTATAAATGTATAACACAAATGGTGAATTATAATATTATAATATAATATAATATTATTTTTGTCAATAAAACTCATGAATTTTAAAAATAGTTATATATCATTTTAGTTTAGCAAGTGCAGCAAATGTACCACTAATATATTATTTATATTGATTTATTTGTTTTTTCTTCTCCTTTGATGATCCATCTGTCTGGATGGTATTGGGCACATAAACCAAGTTTTAAAGTGTTTCCTAAAGTGGTGAGTCTTTAATCTTACTTTCTGGAAGTCTATGCCCACATTTGATGATTCCTAGAGGCTACTTCTGGCTCTGTGCTTATGAATTATATTTCATAGTGCATGGGAACCATGTGTAGTACTAGGGATTTAAATTGGGGTCAGATAGGCCTTAACCCCTAGCCTATCTTTCTTGCTCCACTACAGGTATCTTGGCTACATCACCTGACCTGGCCTACACACCAGCAGTCAACTTCAGCAAGATATCCTAGATCCCAGAGTCCAGGAGACTTGGCTTTCTAAGCCTGAATTAGAATTTCTGCTCTACAGTGCAGGAAGAGGTAGACTATATATCTCAACTGCACTTGTGTAAAATGGTTACTGTAAATCATTAACCCAAAGATGGGCCCTTCTCTTCCTCAGGAGAAACCATAGCCCAAGTCTAAGAGTTGAGGGGAGAAAGTCTACTTCTCCAACACCCATTTGCAGTAGAATTCTCAGAATATTCTCTTTTTCAATGGATATGGTGGAGAAAAAAAAGAGTACATGATATGGTAAATGCCAGAGCTGCTTTTCTTTTTTAAAAAAATATTTTTATTCAGACCAATGTGAATTTCAAGTCTTTCACCTTATAACTATATTTAAGGTACATAGTGACAGCGAATTAGGGCAATTTCCACGACTGTTGTTGACCACCCTGTGCCCCTGTTCCCAGCATGCTTCCCCTGTTTCCACCCTTAGTCTCCCTGGGCTGATAGTATAATTGGTCATGTTTGTGTATTGTTTGTTGTAATTTGAGATCTCTTGATTCTATTTGCATTGACTTTGGGTTGTGTATTTGGGGCTGATCATTTTTTATTTCCCCTCAATCTTCATGAGATTGCTTGCCCTAGTACCATCCACTTTTATTTCAATTTATGAGGCAGAACAAACTGATTCATGTTCTATGGTTCTGTTGGGGATAAAAAACAGGGATGAGACCCTGTGTAGAAGCTATGAGTTTAAATTTAAAAGAAGAAAGAAAGAAAAAGAAAAGAAAACCCAAAATAAACAAAACCAAATTAAAAATAGGAGGGGGCTACTGTGGCAAGTTTTATTGTTTGTCTTCTTTTGTTTCTGTTTGTTTATTTTTTGCATAGGCACAGTAATTATTGGGGAAATTAGAAAGGAAATTTTCTTGGCCTAAGAGATACAAGGTTTCTCCACTCTTGAAGCTACCCTTGAAACATACTATCATTGGTCAGCTATAGGATAAGGCCATGTTCATTGTTGAACACCAAAGTCTTTTAATGGTGCCAGGAAATATTCTGCTCAGTTTTTGTTATCAATGTCAGTCTTCTGTATTTAGAGATCTTGGTTTTTGCACATATCCTAGGATGAAGTCTAGGATAGGTCTTATTCTGTAGTTCCAGAAATTCTGCTCAATTATGGTTGTTGTATTCTTCTGTAATTAGTGATCTTGGTTTTTGCACAAGTCAAAGGACTGAGTGTCTTCTGATTTCATCTCAGCATTAGGTGATGAAGTTGGGAATCTGCCCTTAGATCAAGTTGTTGCTGTTTTCTCCTCATCAGGATGTCATATGCACCTACCCTGGCACAAGTTGGTGCCAGAGTGATATTAGGGACTCCCCAGGGGGAGTTTGATTCTTGGTGCTGGTGCAGGGAACTGTGTCAGTTCTAATTTTGGGATCTAGTGTTTGGGGTTGGACAGTCTATGTCTGATCTTGTGTGGTCTAAGTCAAGTCTCCATGACAAGTGTTCAAGGTGTGAGGTGCCTCTTTATTATATAATTTATGAATTCTTATCCCTAGTAGATGAGAACTATACATAAAATCCCCCATTTTAGTGTGCTTATGCAAAGAGGAAGACTGCCAAATTAGGTTTTTGGTGCATTAGAGTTTAAAAATGGCAAACTATATAGTCTCTGTGTCCTAGATTTTTTGAGCTATTTTATCCCAAGCAAGACTTTTCTTCTAAAAATTCATACTAAGCAGAAACAGAACAAGCAAAGAAAAACAAAATACTAAATAAATAAATAATTAATTAAAAAAAGGATGGAGGATGTTACCTTTGCATTTGGGAATAGAAACATTAAGAGGCATAGTTGTTTAGGAATCAGACATATATAGAAAATATAGATATCCACATTAAGACTTTTTGAGACAGTCTTGGGGTGAGATAATATCCAGGGCATATTTTTGGTCCACATTGTGGTCTTATTGAGACTGAGAAATGGTTTGCAGCAGTATGGTTTTAAGAACTTACTAACTTTAGCTCCACAGAACCTAAAAACATAGAAAATAGGAAGAAGAAATGAATAGACACTTCTCTGAGGAAGACCAACAGATGGCCAATAGACACATAAAAACATGTTCACCATCACTTATCACTCATTATTAGGGAAATCCAAATCAAGGCCACTATGAGGTAGCAGCTTACACCAGTGAGAATGGCACAAATAAAAAAAATTATCGTACCAATCTTTGTTGGTGGGGATGTGGTGAGATAGGAACTCTAATCCAGTGCTGGTGGGAACGCTGCCTGATCCAACCCCTATGGAAAACGATATGGAAGGTTCTCAGTAAACTCGAACTGAGCTGCTATATGACTCAGCAATTGCACCTCTGGGTATCTACCCCTAATATAGAAAGATATTCATCCAAAATATGTATGCACACCACTATTCATTGCACCACAATAGTAGATTTGGAATCAACCTAGATGTCTAAACAAAGATAAGTGGATCATGAAGATGTGATACATATACACAATGGAATACTATGTAGCATTATGAAACAATACAATCATTCAACTTGCAACAACATGGATGGATCTAGAAAATATTATGTTGAATGAAGTAAGCTATAAGAAGGATAAATATGTGATGATATCACTAATATGTGATATCATATAACTCTATGAAGAAACACAATGGTCTAAATGGTAGATGCTCCAAACACCGTAGGTGCCAGCGTATAATGAGGAGAAGTGATCAAATCAATCAGAAGAGGAGAAACACAAAGCCTTTCATCTCTTTTATACCACAAAGAAACCTGCACCAACATAAATAGCAGTTTAGACCAAACAGGTGTCCAATCAACCCTGCTCTACAAAGGCTTACAATAATGTTCTAATATTTTTATCCACAGAGTCAGGAGTAGAGCATGATTGGAAGCCAGTGACTCCAGCTGCATTGTTTACTATCAGTAAGTTTTAAAGCCTTAATTTTACTGTGCATAAAATAACTCTTCAACTTCTTTGTCCACAGAGGTTCTTGGAGATATATGGTGGACACCCTAATTTTGTAACTCAGTGCTCATTATATTATATCCTGGACTCCATATACAGTGCTCATTATGACAATGTCTTGATATAATACTTCAGTTTACTAATTTCCATGTGACTATGTCTTCTACTATGAACTAAAGCTTATGACCATTGAGACCACTGAAATAGACAACTGCACATCACAGACATATGTTATAGGTCCCATTTGTTGAGTATGTATTTGCAAATTACTAATTTCCCTTTCCTTTTTTCTTCTCTCCTTTCTCCTTCTTTATCAACCCAATATTATTATATATATTTTTATTATTATATTATATATATATATAAGTTTATATATATTATTATATATAATATACCCAGTACTATTATATCATAATGCCTACACTGCCAGCTTTCTTCCAGGAAAGGAACCTTGATATACAAGACATGGTGGATAATACTACATAAGGTAGACTCCTTTTGTTGTTCCCACTACCATATTGTTTAGTACTCTAGACATGAAAACTATATTTATCCTAAAATCCTCAATGCAAATATAACCCTGAAAGCTTCATCTAGCATAGTTCATCCTTGCCATTGAAGAAGTACCAATAAATTGAAAAACCTTTCCCTTCTGAGGTACCAACAGAACTTATTTATTTATTTTTCTATCATTATTATTTTTTCTTTTTCTTTCTCTTTTTCTCTCCTAAGCCATTTTTAAATTTATTTATTTTTCCTAATTCAATTATTTCTTAAGTGCTCTGAACCATTCCATAATGGTTAGGCCTCCAACTGCAATCTATGAATAGATCTCCAAAGTTTGTCATAAGTGGGCATGAGTTTGTATGCAGTGGACTGCATACTGTAAATAAGCCATGCAATTAGTGTATATAGTCCTTTTCATATATTATCACTCACCCCCCACACTCAGAACTTTATCTGTCCTCTTACACCCTCAATCCTGACCCTTTATATATTCCTATTTAACTCTCTGCATCCTCATTTCCTTACTTATTAGGAACCGAGACCAACCCCTTGTGCCTTGATGTTACTCACCTCAGTTTGTTCATTGTTTCCTTATCACTATCAGGAGTTGTTCTTTCACACAGACCCAAAAGTAGTCCCTTAACACAGCCAAATGTGGCCTAGTGCATCCACCTCTGGAAAAAAATGAAGTTTATTTCTCATGCTAGAAGAGTATTTCCCTTCCTTTCTTGGATGAAACAAGCAGTTATATGGTTGGTTTTTCTTTCATAGCTATGTCACTCAAGGACTTCAGCTTTCTCTGACTGACAGATAAAGCAACACAAATTTGAGAACTATGAGAAGAAAATAATTCAATTCAGCCAGTAAATATAGATGCTTAAAAATGAATCTTTCTATGATCAAGCCTCAAGATGTAATCATAATCCAAACTGGTACTTTTTTGGTGTTTGGGCCACCTCTTGTGGTGCTCAGGGTTTACTCCTGGCTCTGCCATTTATAATTACTCTCAGTGATGCTTGGGGGATCATATCAGATGCTGAAGATCAAACGTGGGTCGGTGTGTGAAAGACAAATGCCTTACCCTCTGTACTATCACTCGAGCCTTATACAACCAAAGTGAGAACTTGTTTGGAACTTTTTTTTTTGGTTTTTGGGCCACACCCGGCAGTGCTCAGGGGTTACTCCTGGCTGTCTGCTCAGAAATAGCTCCTGGCAGACACGGGGGACCATATGGGACACCAGGATTCGAACCAACCACCTTTGGTCCTGGATCGGCTGCTTGCAAGGCAAATGCCGCTGTGCTATCTCTCCGGGCCCTGGAACTTTCGTTTGATCCTGAAACAGAGGATCTGGGAAAGCTATACTGAGTCACCTGAGGGTCAAACATGCCTGTTGTTTAGCATTATTTTTTTTAATTTTTATTTTGATCATAGTGGTTTACATAGTGTTGACAATAATATTCATTATTTTTAATATTTAAAATTTTTATGTAGGAGGTGAAATAGTGAAGCAAGATATTTTTTATTAGAAATAATGTACTTAAAATCATGAGGAAAGAGAGAAGAATGTGTGTTTAAGGTAGATCCTGAACTTGAAGATAGCAAGCCTTTAATGAAAAAACTGGAGGACCCACCAAGTAATGTTCAGGAGGCCTCAAGAGGAGGCCCACTTGATCATTCACAACCACCTGGGCATGCTGTTCAGTGTGAACTCTGTGGGATTCAATACTGCTCTGGCTCTTTGGTTCTAGGGTTATCCAGTTCATACCAGTAGTGCAGTGATGACTGAGGTCTCCAGGGCCACATCTGGTAGTGCTTGTAGCCTCCAGTTGACCACACTTATTACTAAGAGCTTTATCTCTAGAGGAAGACCAGGCTTGGGTTCTGGTTGTGTGCTAAATAGACCTATAGCTTTGAGGGGATTCTTTACACTGAGAATGAGTTTCTTTTGTTGTACAAAGGTATTAACAGGATGCAATGAGGATATCATGAATGTAAAGCCCTGCAGACAGTGTCTGTCAGGGAAGATGTAAGCAAATTTAGGTAGTAGTAGATGAGTATTAAAGGTGGGGTATTAGAAGAAATTTATGTGATATTCTTGTGTGAAATGATCCTGATTGGTTAGTGGTGAAAATCTCCCCAAATCAGTCCCTGACAAGTGCCTTATACACTGTGCTATTGCTCCAGTCTAATAGTCAAAGGTTCTGTCTACCCATATCCTGCCATCCCTTCAATTGCAGATCCTTTTGCTGACTTAAATGTAAAGGGTCAATAGCACAGAATGTCACTCCTCTCATTGAAATGTACATTTTTTCAGAGGACCAAGATCTCAGAGTGGATTCAGGAAACCCAACTGGTGTGTGTCACCCCTGGGTTCAACCCATGTGTCTCAGCTTCAGCACTCTTGACTCTCAGGTCCTATTCAGCTTTGTCAGGGATTTTTCTTGTGCCTTCTCAGATATTAAATAGCAACTGATTATAATCCTGTTGAAAGCCCACATCTCAGTTATCACAACTTAAACTATCTCTAAACATGGCCAAATTACCCCCTTCCCCCAGGGAGAAAACTTCCATTGACCACATTCATTTCGAGAATTCTCCAAGGAAATGGACACCTGCACCCTCTATTATATTATATTATATTATATCAAGATCATATGTAGAATGTCTCAGGGTCTCAACACAGCTGGAAATGCCAGGAAGCAGAAGAGTGGGGGATCTATGGCAAGCTGCGAAGTGTATGAATAGTCTGTAGGCATCCATAGTTAGCAGTAAAATATCATTGTAAATGGCTGGAGCAGTAGCACAATGTGTAAGGCACTTGTCATGCATGTGGCCGACATGGGTTCAATCCCTAGTACCCTATATTTTCCATTAAAACCACCAAGAGTGATCTCTGAGTGCAGAGCCAGGAAGAAGCTCTGTGTATAGTCAGGTGGAACGCCAAATATTTGTGTACCAGGAGGATCTTATCTGGGGACTGTGTTGCCAATTTGGGGCCCTGGATTTTGGCTGCTCCTCAGGATGGCTCCTGCTCTCTTCAGAAAGGCCAGTAATTCTGCACGACTTCCTTCTTTCAGCTCCTTTCATTTCCTTTGCTGGCTTCACCTGAAAGCTGCCTCAAAACTGGGGCATGTTGAGTCATCTTAAAACCCAATTACATTAAGTTTCGATTCCACTAAGATGTTCCAAGTACACATGTACTATCCAAGTGAGCAATTTTCGAAGTTGATCCAGTCATTTGAAATGGCCTGTATGCTAAGTTGAAAGGACCAGAAACACAGAATAGGAAAGGCAGGAAAGAAAATCAGAACACAAAACCTAACCCAGAAATACATCTGAAAAAGGGAACAGAGGTTGTGACTCTGGCTCCCCCTGCCCAACTTCTTTAACTTTTTGCTTTCCTCCATTGAAAACAAAGTTAGCATGTGACACTAGGCAAACTGGATCCTTGATGTCAGTCACTTCCAAGTGAAGAAAGTTGTGAAGAAATGAAAGCAATGATTTAAAAAATTCCAGTGGCTAAGCTAGTTCTCCCCACCCCCTTCTGATGAATCACAAGAGACCCTGGAGTTCCCCACGTGGGGTTATTAACATTAATAGTAATTGAAACACTAATCTCTGCCACCAAGTTCTTTCTCTGGGTGCTTTCTGCTTCTTTTTAATGACGTACTTTTGCTTTTTCCCATTTACCCCATATTATACACATGCTGTACCGCTCTGCCTCCCCTCGATTTATGCATGTCTCTAGCAGATGGTTGGGCTAGTCCACCTCCAGTGCTTGTTTAGCATAACAGAGAGCTCCATCGTGTCTGAGGCCCATCTCGGGGCTCAGCTTCCAGTTCTGGATCCCTGAGGGTAAACTCACGGGGTTAAGCCCAGAACTTGCCATCTCTGACCTACTTTCACAGCAATTATAGCTCTCTTTGCCTCTTTGCTTTGCAAAATTGTTTTTCCCCCTTTTCCTCCACTCCAATCCACCCCTCTACCCTCCAATAAATTTCCTGAAGCAGCAAAAGGAAGCTTTTGCAGGTAGCAGCAGGAACAAGAGATTTTCAGGCCAATATAGGCTGTTTCTGATGCCTGAGTCCCAGTTTTGCTGCCTGGGCCCTGCTGAGGATTGGGGGGGGTCTTTCTTTTACTTGCCCATAGCTCTTCTTTCGCTACAGAATGGTCCCAGTCCACGCAGGATGAAAGGATTTTCCAGCACGTGGTACAGGAGCAATTCATAAAATGGGATTCACCTCCCACTTCCTGGGAGCCTATGCATTGGCTCAAGACAGCTCCAAGTCACAACTTCGCCTTGTGGCCAACTTGTTTACCCGTTCTCACTTGACCATTTCCCCGTGCTTTTAGCACTGTTAATTTTAGACACCTGCTGCTTCAAGGAGTACTGATGGCTGTTGATGCTGGCTGGCAAAACAAGCTTCCCTCCATGCTTTCATCTTCTTTAAGCCTTATGATGATATTCTTGGGGCTCTGGTAGAGAAAAGAAAAAAAATCTCATGGTCAGGATATTCGAGGGGCTGAGGTGGGCTATTTCATTCGGGAGCTGCCACCATGGCCTTAACAGCTGGAGAGAGACGGAAAGTGCCAGGCTAAAGTTGACTGTACTATGTGATTTCCATGTAGATGGCAAAAAATAAAGACCACATTGATTTCTAAGTCATAAACTAGAGCCCCATTAGGGCCTTTTGCCTTGGCTGCTTTTAAGTATCCTGAGCAATAGATATGCAGAAGGTAGCAAACGAGGCTGGTTTGCTACTTGCTCACCCCAGGTGATGCTGAAGAGGATATAGAAGTTGGTGGTGAGGAAGATGGGAGAACAGTTAGGGTGGTGTGATTTAGGAGGGGGAGCCTAGAGAAATGGTGGTCTTCATATATTTTCAGGATGGCTCTTTTCTCTCCAGAGCCGGAGGAAAATCAATATCTTGTTTTCAGATGGGTAAATGGAGTCGTCTCTTGAAAGTGCCCCGGTCAGTTCACCACACGTCAGGCAGCTGCTGCCGCCCTGCGATTCCCAGGCTGGGAGGATTGACAAGGCGATGATAAACTAACCTGCCCCCTCAGCTCTGGGTGTGCACCATTGTTCCCGCAGCTGAGACCCTCTGCTGCTATTTGCTTTCTCCCACATACATTATTCAACAGCCCAGGAAAAGGCCAAGAACCTCTTTCATTCAGGAATTCTGTATTAAAATAATCAATTTCAAACTGAAGCCGGGAAGGCCAGCTTGCTACAGGGACAGCCTATTAATAAGCCACCAGTCTTTTCCATTTGCATTGAACTCATGCTGTATTGTGGTAATATGGGATTATTTTTTTTTCAGTTTCCTCTAAGAAGCTCAACACCACATTGGTTCTCTGGCTCTTTCAGAAGGAGCATGTAGAAGAGCTTCTTCGTTTGATCCCATCATTCATAGAACACTAGAGGCCATATTTGTACCTTTTACTCCACACTGGCTGATGCAGATTTTGAAAGTCCTTTAAATAAGCCATTAACGCTCCATGAAATGTAAGCAGGAAGAAAAGTTTTTCAAGTGTTTTGTTTTCCATTCATTGGCCTTACACTTCTTGTCTTGCCTCTTCTGCCCCATGTGGTAGCCCCCTCCACCCCACACCAGATACATGTGCATCGACATAGGTTGGGACATTGAAGCACCGAGCCAGAACATTCAAGAGAGCCAAGAGATGCTCTCCCAGATGATCCAGTGGGCCAGCTTTTCCTCCTTGGTTAATAAAGAGTTAAACAGAAACACCACTTTTGTGGTGGCCTCATTGGGAAAATTCTTTCTAAGCATATACCAGTCCATTTTCATGCCATTAAACAGGTCTGTGACCGAACAGTAACTATTAATAATCAGCAATATTTAATCAGTTCAACAAACATCTATTGAATGCCAACTGTGTACACAAGAAATCCATGGGGATTTAACCTGAAACATCACAGTGTCTCAGTTATGATTCCCACAGTGTCCGGGGAAACAGTTTTAAAAAAAAAACTGTTGTTCAAATTAGCGAATACAAACACAAGACCCTTGAATTTTGAAATTTACAGAACTAGCAGATAATGGCTTAGCATGATACAAGTAATATTTCTTGGGTATTTTCATTGTGTATTTGAACTTGAAATTTAATGGGAAGTCTGATGTAATGCCTGTAAATACTAGTTTTAAATTATTTTGTTTGTTTTGGGAAACTACCTTCAGCAATCCTGAGCTTTCTCCTGGCTCTCTCTTTTCAGGGAGCTCTTGGACCAAGGTTAGTGGACTAGACGTGGATCAAAATTGGGTCAGCCACATGCAGTGTAAGTGCCTGAACAATGTACTTTATCTCTTGCCCTGGTAATTCTTTTTTACTTTGGTTTAATTTTGTTGGTTTGGGGGCCACACTTGGTGATCTTTCCTAGCACTACTCAGGGAATCATATGGTAATATAAAAATATAAGCAAAATAATTAAATTTTCTCAGAAATTATATGTATAAGATAGGGGATAAAGCTGGCTACAGAGGAGTGAAATTAAAGGTGAATGTAATAGATATGATATGAATTTAAAACTATTTTTATGGAAAAGTAATACAAAGTCTATGAACAATCAATAAAATTATAAAGTTCATTGTAAAAGGTAGACAAAGATGTTTCTGCCAAATGCAACTATATCTTGACAATTAAATATAGGGTCCAAACACTCCCCAATAAAACTCAGTAAAATGTTGACATACATTTACAGAGAAGTGTATTGTAATAAGCTAAGCAAACTTATGACAAAATGTTTAATTGCATTACTAATCAAGGTTGCTTGGATTAAAGTAATAATGTGATATCAGACAAGCCCCAAAACAATTTTATAGAACCATCCCTTTCATCGCTCAGGGCAATAGGGCTACACCTGATGGTGCTCAGCCCCACTTAGAGTTTACTGACGCCACCCTACCAGTGCTTGGGAGACATTATTCTGGACAGTGAACTCAAGGTCTCTAGCATACCAGGCAAGGATTACACCACTTAAAATATTTCCCTAATGTAGAGCAAAAGTAAGATAAAATGATACTACAACTTCTTGAGTTTAATTTTTAAAATACTTAAGGTAGACCCTGTGATTTTCAAAGCTATTAGCAATAAAGTTTCAAACATACATTGTTCCAACTATGAATTCACTACCATTGTCAGCATCCCTTCACTGATGATCCCATGTTCCCTCCTACCCCCTTTTTATCATTATTTTAACACCGTGATTACAAACATAATTGTAGTTGGGTTTCAGTCATAACAATAACACCCCCCTTCACCATGCAACCTTCCCATCACCAATGCCCCCATCTCTTCCCTTCCTTACCCCCCCCCCGCCTGTATTCGAGAAAAGCTTTCTACATCCCTCACTCATTGACATTGTCAAACTCAGTTTTTGATTTAATTATTACACTTGGGACACATGTTCTACAATAGTATGGGATTTTATGATTTTCATGTACACAGTTACCATAACTCCACACCATCAAAACATTCAAAGTTCCCAATTAATACCTCAATATTACCTCTATTTTGCCACTTCCTCTGCTCCAGACCATCTCCGACCATTTCTCCCTTCCTTAGCCTTTTCATTTCTTTAATCCAAGGCCATGATTTTTTTCAACATTGATGCCTTTCCTACCCTTATCTTGTTACCCTCCAAACCACGGATAAGTGAGAACATTGGGTATTTGTCCTCCCTCTGATTTACATTGCTAGCATTAACACCCTCTAATTCCATCCAAATTTCAATAAACTACATGGGTTCATCCTTGTGGAAGCCTAATTTTCCATTGTGTACATATACCACAAATTCTTTATCTAGTCACCTATCATCATTTGACATTTGGGTTGCTGCCATGTCTTTTCTGGCTATTGTACTAAGTTTCTAGTAAACATAGGTATACATATATTTTTTTTCTGAATTAGTGTTTAGTGTTAGTGAATTAGTGTTTATTTAGGGAACGTGCTAAAATTAAGAAGTAGAATACCATGTCATAGGGGAACTTGATTTTCCTTTTTTGACAAATTTCATACTGTTTCCATAAAGACTGATTCAGATAACTGCTCTCTCATTGGTAGTGAATGGGGGTTCCTTTTGATCAGATCCCTGCCAATATTAATACTATCACTTCTAAAGTTGCTGAAAGATCCTGAGATAGCTTTACCTGAGCAATCCTCCACTTGTAAACATGTACCATGGAAATAAAAGCATAATACTCAAGGTTCCATATCCCAGCATATTTAGTATTGCATTGTCTGTTGTTACTCTCTCACAGACAAACCCATATAGATATGCATGAAAACAAAGGGTATTGCGTAAACATGAAAGATGCCTGAATAAAATAGTAATAAATCAGTGCAGTGGGGTATTAGGCAACTGTCAAAAAGAATGAGATAAATGTCTATGAATCTATTTCAAAAATGGAGATATTTTCTTGAGAAATTGTTTAGCATGAAAATAAATCCATAACTGTGTTATTGATATGAATTTTATAAAATTTATGTTTAAAATATATAATTTGAATGGTATTATCTGCTGGCCATGAAGTGAAAGGATATTTATACTGGTTAGTAGTACAAAGACAGGGAGGAGATGTGAATGATGTGCATGGAGGAATAAGCATGTAAAGGGGAATGTGTAGAATAAAAATCTAAAATATAGAGTTTACCTTTTGGGCAAGTCCTCCCCTGGCACGGTGATTCTAATCTCTCGAGTGGATGGGGCTGATCAATAACAGTAGTAGCAGCAGAGAAATAATTCACAAGCTGTGAGTTAAAGTTTCATCAGAGTCATCTTGCTTTTATTCCATAGCCTTTCTCTGCCATACGCTTTTCCTCATGTGTGCATCTCTGCCAAGTTTTCTGCTGCCCCCCCCTTTTTCTCTGCTTTTTGTTGCTTCTTTTTTGCCTCCCCCAGCCAGACTATTTGATTCCTCATTTAAAACGAGCAGCCCCATTCCATGTGTGGGCTGGTCTGATCATCCAAGTGGGAATAACATCTCAGAAGATGAGGTTAGGGAAACAGAAAGTTGGGGGACCTTTACAAAGGTCGAATTAAAAGACAATGCCAAGGTATTTGTGTATTTTTTTCTTCTTTAAGAAATATTAGGGGACTCTGCCGCACAGCAGATATCCTCGGACTTTTCTCTGCTTGCTTTGGCCTAAGAACTGATTCTGTGTGGCAGTCTCCCCTGAGGGCTTCTCTTCCTTGGAGGTGAGTTGACCCTCCCACAAAGGGTGGAGCCAGCTGAGTTCTGTTGTGTCTCTGCAGCACAGCAGACATCCTTGGACTTTTCTCTGCTTGTGTTGGCCTAAGAACTGATCCTGTGCAGCATTCTTCACTGAGGGCTTTTCTTCCTTGGAGGAGAGTTGACCCGCCCACAAAGGGTGGAGCCAGCTGAGCTCTGCTGTGTCTCAGCAACACAACAGACATCTTTGGACTTTTCTCTGCTTGCTTTGGCCTAAGACTTGATCCTGTGTGGCATTCTTCCCTGAGGGCTCTTACTCCTTTGAGGAGAGTTGACCGGCCTAAAAGAGTGGAGCCAGCTGAGTTCTGCTGTGCCTCTACAGCACAACAGACATACTTTGACTTCTCTCTGCTTGCATTGGCCTATGCAGCATTCTTTCTTGAGGGGTGAGTTGACCCACCCACAAGGGGTGGATACGAGAAAAGCTTTGCTTTACGGCTGCACATGTCATCTAGCCAATGAATAACACCACAACACGCAGAAAACCTCACAATAAAAGCTTGACAATGGGGAAACAATGCAAACCAACACCAAGCATAGAGAGTGGGGTGAGTTGACCCACCCACAAGGGGTGGATACGAGAAAAGCTTTGCTTTACGGCTGCACATGTCATCTAGCCAATGAATAACACCACAACACGCAGAAAACCTCACAATAAAAGCTTGACAATGGGGAAACAATGTAAACCAACACCAAGCATAGAGAATGATGACAACTCTGATAACCTGAAAACGGCCAACCACCTAGTAAGTCTTTCAGATATGAAGTTTACAGAAGAAATCTGGAGGATGTACACAGAACTTAAAGAAAGCATAGATCAAGTTGAACAGAACACTAATAAGAATCAAGAGAATATGAAGATAGAAATCAGAAAACTCCAAACTGAAATATCAGGTCAAATACCAGGTTTGAAAAATTCAGTAGACTAATTGAAAAACTCAATGGCAAGGATCTCCAACAGGTAGCAGCATCTGAGGATAGAAATATTGAGCTGGAAGATGAGATGCATAAAAACTCCATACAGAAAAAAAATTGGACAAAAGCCTTAAAGCAAATGATAAGACAATGGAAAAATTACTCAAAGAATGTGAACAGATAAAAATAGAAGTCTTTGATAAGCTCAATAGAAACAACTTAAAAATCATTGGAGTTCCAGAGACCCAGGAAGAAAATCTCCAGGAAGAATCAATTGTCAAGAACATCATTACAGAGAAACTACCAGAGCTAAAGAATACATTCGACCAAATCCTGCATGCCCGAAGAGTACAAGATAAAAGAGACCTCTGGCAAAACAACCCAAGACACATCCTAGTCACAATGACAAATTCAAAAGATAGAGACAGAATACTGAAAGCAACAAGATCAAAAAAGGAAACTACATTCAAAGGAGCATACTTGAGATTTACAGCAGACCTGTCACAGGAAACAATCAAGGACAAGGGCAGTGGTGGGACATAGTGACAAAACTCAATGAAAAAAAAATGCTTAGCCTAGAATACTGCATCCAGTATAACTCACATTCAGGTTTGAAGAAAGTATACATAGCTTCACAGATAAACAACAGCTTAGAAACTTTACAGACTCATAAATAACCTTAAAATAAAAACTGAAAGGTCTATTTTAAGACATGACTGACCAAGACATACCAAATTTCTACACAAATATGGAAGTAATAATCCAATACAATTATCTGTCTCAGTGACAATGAGCGAAATGCACCACTTAAGAGACACAGAGTGGCTAAATGGATCAAAAAAACTGAATCCAATTTTTTGCTACCTACAAGAAACACACTGAATAGTCAGAACAAACATAGATTCAAAATCAAAGGCTGGAGGGCAATCGTCCAAGCAAACAGCACCCATAAAAAAGTTGTAGTGGCCATATTAATATCAGATGACACAAACTTTAAAATCAGAAAAGTTGTAAGGGAAAATATGGACATTTTGTACTAATCAAGGGATATGTACAGCAGAAAGAAATCACTCTCCTAATCATATATGCACCCAATGAGGGACCAGAAAAATTTTTTTTTACAATTGTTGCAAATATGAAAAAGGATATCAATAACAACACAGAAATTGTGAGAGACCTCAACAAGTCCCTGTCAACACTTGATAGATCAACCAGATTTAAACGCAACAAAAATATACTAGACATGAAAAGAGAAATGGAAGAGGCCAAGAGATATATATGACACTCCACTCCCAGAAACCTAGATACGCATTCTTCTCCAATGTGCATAGGTCATTCTCCAGGATAGACCACATGCTAGCACATAAAACATACCTCCATAAAATCAAGAGGATAGAAATTTTGCAGGCTACCTTTACTGACCACAAGGTTCTGAAATTTGATGTGAACTACAAAGGGACACAGAAGAAAAATATTAACACCTGAAAATTATACAGCCTACTACTGAACCAGTGGGTCCGAGATGAAATCAAAGAGGAAATCAAAACCTTACTGGAAACAAATGACAATGAGGACACAAACTATCAGAACCTATGGGACATACCAAAGCAGTACTAAAAGGAAAATTTATAGTTTTGCAAAAACACATCAGGAAGGAAAAAGGGGCATATCTGAATAGCTTAATGATACAGCTTATAGAATTAGAAAATGATCAACAAAAGGAACCAAAATAGGGAGACAGAAAGAAATAACAGAGCTCAGAGCAGAAATCAATGAAGTGGAAACCCAAGAAACAATCTGAAAGAACAACGAAAGCAAAAGTTAATTAAAAAAAAATAAACAAGATTGATAGATCATTGGCAAAACTAACAAAGAAAGAGAGTGAAACTTGATAACATGTATCAGAAATGAAAATGGGTAGATCACTACAGATATTGCAGAGATTTAAAGGGTAATCAGAGACTACTTTGAGATATTATGCCACTAAACATGAGAACCTAGAAGAAATGGATAAATTGTTGGACTCTTATAACCTTCAACAGTTGAGTGAGGAGGATGTAGCTTATCTAATCACCCCCATCATTACTGAGTAAATTAAAACCATAATCAAAGTCTGCCCAAAAGCAAAAGCCCAGGCCCAGGTGGATTCACATTAATAAATTATTTCAAACATTTCAAGAGAAACTACTACCAATCCTGGCCAGACACTTTCAGAAAATTGAATAAACAGGAACACTTCCAAATAGCTTTTATGAAATCAACATTACATTTATACCTAAACCAAACAGAGATGCTGCCAAAAAAGAAAATTACAGAACAATATACCTGTTGATCACAGATGCAAAGATCCTCAACAGATTCCTGGCAAATAGGATCGAATGCCTTATCAAGAAGATCATTCACTACCATCAAGTAGGTTTCATCCCAGGAATGCAAGGATGGTTTAACATCTATGAACATAATACACATCAACAAAAAGAAATATACAAATCACATGATCATACCAATAGATGCAGAGAAAGCATTTGATAATGTCCAACACCGATTTTTTTGTCCCCCCATTCACAATACAGACCAGGCAAAGGGCCTGGGTTGAGGTATATATGGGAGTGCATTTTATGTACCTCCTCTTTCTATACAGTCAGTGTAAAGAACACAGCCTGTGGTAAGCATTGGGAGGCCTTATCTTTTCTTTCCTTTTTTTTTTTTATTTTTTATATATATAAAAAAGCCCTTCACCAGTGCAACATTTCCATCACCAATATCCCAAGTGTCCTTACTCACACCCCACAACAGCCTGTACTCTAGACAGGCTTTCTACATCCCTCATTCAATCACATTTTGTTATGATAGCTCTCAGTGTAATTATTTCTGTGATTGCACTAAACAATACCTGTGGTGAGCTTTAGGTCTAGAGCTGGACCCTCCAGTTCTCCTCTATTTTGTCTCTGAAAATCATTACACAAATATTTTTTATTCTTCTCAAAACCCATAGATGAGTGAGACCATTCTGTGTTTATCTCTCTCCCTCTGACTTATTTCACTCAGCATAATAGATTCCATATCCATTCATGTTTATGTACCATAGTTTCTTTAGCCATTCATCTATTGAGGGGTCTCTAGGCTGTGTCCAAAGTCTGGATATTGTAAACAATGCTGAAATGAACATAGGTGTGAGAAAGGGATTTTTGTATTGTATTTTTGTGTTCCTAGGATATATCCCTAGGAGTGGTAAAGCTGGATCATACCCATTCTTGATAAAACTCTCAGCAAGATGGGAATGAAAGGAACATTTCTCAATATAGTTAAGACCATCTACCACAAGCCAATGGAAAATATTATCCTCAATGGAGAAAAAGTAAAAGTTTTCCCTCTAAATTCTGGTACAAGACAAGCTGTCCTCTCTCACCACTCCTATTCAACGCAGTACTAGAAATACTTTCAATAGCGATTAGGAAAGAAAAAGATATCAATGGAATCCAGATAGGAAAAATCAAGCTGATACTGTTTGCAGATGACAAGATACTCTACTTATAAAACCCTAAAAACTCTACCAAAAAAGCTTCTAGAAACCATAGATTCATATAGCAAGGTGGCAGCCTACAAAATTAATACACAGAAATTAATGGCCTTTTTTACACCAATAATGATAGGTAAGAAATAGACATTAAGAAAGAAACCCCATTCACATTAGTGCCACACAAACTCAAATATCTTGGAGTCAACTTTACCAAAGATGTAAAGGATCTATTCAAAGAAAACTATAAAACCCTGCTCCAAGAACTAAGAGACAACACACGGAAGTGGAAACACATACCCTGCTCATGGATTGGCAGGATTAACATCATTAATATGACATTACTCCCCAAAGCACTGTACAGATTTAATGTGACCCCTCTAAAGATACCCATGACATCTTCAAATAAGTGGATCGAACACTTCTGAAATTCATTTGGAACAATAAACTTCCATGAATAGCTAAAGCAATCTTTTGAAAAAGAAATATGGGAGGCATTATTTCCCCCAATTTTTAATATAATTTTTATTTTGATTGTAGTGGTTTACATATTGTTGACAATAATATTACAGGTTCACATTTACATAAAATCAGGGGGGTTCCCATCACCTATTTGTCCTCCCTACACCTCCTTGTTCGTCCTACCTCCCATATCCTCCTCCCTCACCCCCGGGACTGAGAGAAATTGTGATCCCCTCTGTACCTAGCTTACTACTTAGTAGTCTTGGTCTTGGTGCCTCCCTTATTTCACCCTCTAACTGGGAGGAAGGAATAGATAGTTCAAGTTATGTGGTTTTATTTGAAGAAGAGAAAAGTAATAAACTGGGGTAAAAGTCTAATATGCCGGAAATGGGGGGAATAGTTCTAGAGGCTCTCATTGTTGGTTTGAGAGATGAAGGAGAAAAAGAAGGTGAAAAACCCCAACAGTACAAAAAGAAGAATCAAATATCCAGTGAGCACTCTAGTGACAACGATAGGCAACACAAAAAAAGCCATGGTCTTGAGTTAAAAAACATGGCAGAGCACCTAAAGAAAGAAAAGAAGAAAAAAAAACAATATTTTAAACTACACTACAAAGCAATAGTTATCAAAATAGCATGGTATTGGAATAACCCTCAGATCAGTAGAATAGGCCTGAGTACTCAGAGAATGCTCCCAAGACATACAATCACCTAATTTTTGATAAAGGAACAAGAAATGCTAAGTGGATCAAGGAAAGCCTCTTCAACAAGTGGTGTTGGCACAACTGGTTAATCACTTGCAAAAAAGCTAACTCAGACCTCAGCTAACACCATGTACAAAGGTAAAATCCAAATGGATTAAAGACCTTGATATCAGGCCTGAAACCATAAGATATATAGAATAACACGTATGTAAAACACTCCATGACATTGAGACTAAAGGTATCTTTAAGGAGGAAACAACACTCCGAACAAGTGGAAGTAGAGATAAACATATGGGAATATATTAAACTGACAAGCTTCTGCACCTAAAAGAAATAGTGCCCAAGATACAAGAGCCACCAACTGAGTGGAAAAAAACTATTCACCCAATACCCATCAGATAAGGGGTTAATATCCAAAATACACAAGACACTGACAGAACTTTACAAGGAAAAAAATCCTATACCATCAGAAATGGGGAGAAGAAATGGACAGACACTTTGCCAAAGAAGAAATACAAATGGCAAAACAGCATATGAAAAAATGCTCCACATCACTAATCATTAGGGAGATGTAAATCAAAACAACTATGAGGTACCATCTCACACCACAGAGATTGGCGCACATCACAAAGAATGAGAACAAGCAGTGTTGATGAGGATGTGGAGAGAAAGGAACTCTTACCCACTGCTGGTGGGAATGCCATCTAGTCCAACCTTTATGGAAAGTGATATGGAGATTCCTCCAAAATACGATTCAGCTATACCACTTCTAGAGATATACCCTAGGATCTCAAAAATACAATACAAAAATCCCTTTCTTACACTGATATTAATTGCAGCACTATTTACAATAGCCAGACTCTGGAAACAACCAAGATGCCCTTCAACAGATGAATGGCTAAATAAAATGTGGTACATATACACAATAGAATATTATGCAGCCGTCAGGAGATATGAAGTCATGAAATTTTTCCTATACATGGATGTACATGGAATCTATTATGCTGAGTGAAATAAGTCACAGGGAGATAGAATAATCTCACTCATCTATGGGTTTTAAGAAAAATAAAAGACATTTTTACAATAATTTTCCGAGACAAAAGAGAGGAGGGGGGCCGGGCGGTGGCGCTGGAGGTAAGGTGCCTGCCTTGCCTGCGCTAGCCTAGGACGGACCGCGGTTCGATCCCCCGGCGTCCCATATGGTCCCCCAAGAAGCCATGAGCAACTTCTGAGCGCATAGCCAGGAGTAACCCCTGAGCGTCACAGGGTGTGGCCCCAAAAAAAAAATAAGAGAGAGGAGGGCTGGAAGATGTAGCTCACGACATGAAGCTCACCACAAAGAGTGATGAGTGCATTTAGAGAAATAACTATATTAATAACTATCATAACAATGTGAATGAATGAGGGAAGTAGAAAGCCTGTGTAGAGTACAAGGCAGGGGTGGGGTAGGGAGGAGGTAGATTTTTGGACTTTGTTGATGGGAATTTTGCACTGGTGAAGAGTGCAACTACAATCATATTTGTAATCAAGGTGTTTACATAAATATATTAATTAAAAAAGAAATATTGGGAAATTAGTTTTCTTATTTTTTCTGTGTCACCATAAAGAAAGTAAATATTGTAAGATCTGCTGCTGGTGACTGAAGCTGTGGACATGCATGAAGACAAAATCTCTTGCTGTGGAAGAAAATTCTTACTGTATGTAGTGAAATCCTTAGTAGAGCACAGCACAAAGGACCCTGAAAATTCATTGGCTGAATCAGCTCATATTAAGGTTTTGCTAAGCACAACTTCCAGTTAGCAATAATTACTAGCTAAAATAATTGAACAGGGACAACTCCATAGATTCAATCTTTTCTTGAATGAGAGGATCATGAATACACCTACACATAGCAGAGAGCTGGCCATCTCATGAGGAGATGGTGGGTCAAGCTCCCAGCCTGCAAAGCCATGCTTGCTTCTTCCATCACTCAGAATCAACATTTACACAATCGCCCTGCCTCATCACCACTCTCTAATTCCCTTTGGAAACACCAATATGACCAAGCCTCATGTACACCATTTTGGGGATTGATATCACCAGGGCTTTTGGGGGGCGTGTGCTGTCACCCTACCCCCATATCTTTCTTCTTCCAGGAAGCATGGCAGTTAAGTACACACCCCTAAAAGCCATACTATCAGTAACAGTGCTTTGAATTGTTGGTAAACTTTATTTTTTTGATGCTTGCATCCCTAGGAATACACCAATTTAATAAAATGGACAGGTAACAACAGGAGCTTGTCAAACAATCTGCAATTGTATTAATGACTTTATTGGAGTTATAATAATTTTTACGATGTCTTGCTACTGTTTATCTTGTCTTTCTTTTTTAACTTCTCTTGCTTTTTCTTTTCTCTTTCTATTCTTTTTTTAATAACTGCTCCAACTTGTCTGGAAACAAATGTATCATGGTAAACTATGTCAACTGTGTTATCTATTTTCTTCAAAAAAAAGTAAAAAGAAGAATGACTAGCTAAGATGGAAAATGGCCTTGATAGCACATGTTGCAATAAAACCCACATATGGGGCATGTCATGAATTATGGAATTGACTGGAGAAATTGACCTATGGGCCCGGAGAGATAGCACAGCGGCATTTGCCTTGCAAGCAGCCGATCCAGGACCAAAGGTGGTTGGTTCGAATCCCGGTGTCCCATATGGTCCCCTGTGCCTGCCAGGAGCTATTTCTGAGCAGACAGCCAGGAGTGACCCCTGAGCAATGCCGGGTGTGGCCCAAAAACCGAAAAAAAAAAAAGAAATTGACCTGTGCCAAAATTACTCTGACCCTACCATTCTTTTTTGCTGTCTTCCTCTCTGCTAACAGTAATCCTGCTTAGTGAAAAGCTTTTAGATATGATTCAAGCTGTCTTTTCAGTCAAAGTAATGTAAGAAAAGAGATACTGAAAGAGTTTGAATATGCCTGCACTGCAATCCTAATAAATGATTGCAGTGTTCATGGGAAACTTCTTACTTCCAAGTTCTGGAGAAGAGATCCAGCCCAACCTGAAAATCAACTCAATACTAAGATGCAGGACAAAGTCTTCATCTCTTCACAAGAATATGAGAGAGGATCTAAGCAGGGACTTATGCAGTAGGTGTTGAAAACACAGTCTACTTCTCAAAGCTATGTGAGTATTTCAACAGATAATTTGATGATGCCATGAAGTTAGGTCTAGAAGAAAAGGATATTTGGAGGCAAGAGTTAGTTGATCTTCCACAAGTAAAAGAAGACCATGTGTGCCAGGCTCTGAAAGAATAAATTTTGAACAAGGCATTGTGAACAAATGATGTGAATAAATGATGAAAACAGAAACTTATCAGTGAAAGACCCCAGAGGGAAAGAGGGAAGGAAGGCACTGTTTAGGAATGGGCAGAGGAAGAAGAGCATGAAAAAAGAAAGGGATAGGAGTGGGGGAAGGAGGCAGGGTATAGAAATGGACCAATGTCTGTTCCCAATGCCATGCTATTGTGAATAAGAGCTTATCCAGTACTGGCCAATGCTGCCCAGGGGGCTCAGGTGCTAAGGCTGAGTAGGAAGCATACGGAGGAGGCAGTTAGAAGTAGTGCTTTAAAGATAAGCCCATGTCAGTTGTCGTGGTTTAAAAGCCAGAAGGAGTTCTTGGTAAAGAGGCAGAATAAAATAAATACAGGATGCATTGAGAAGCTGTTCAGAGAAAAAGGTGGTACTGAGATAGGAGAAAAGCAGGAATAGTGAGGGAGTTTGGGGCTATTGGGAATGTGATCATGTGTAAGTGTAGCAAGAAAGGAGGGAGAGGCTGAAAAAGAGAAAGGGGTAGGGGGGGAGTGGGAGAGGAAAGCAGGGAATAGAAATGGGCCAATATCTGTCCCCAGTGCTATGCTGTTGTAAACAAGAGCTTAAGCAGCAATGGCCCTTGTGCCTAAGGGGCTCAGGTGCTAAAGCTGAGTAGGAAGCATATGGAGGAGGCAGTTAGAAGTGGTGCTTTTTAAATAAGTCCATGTCAGTGGTCATGGCTTAAAAGCCAGACTGAAATTTGAAGGAGCTCTTGGTAAAAAGGCAGAATAAAATAAATACAAAATGCATTGAGAAGCTGTTCAGAGTTTAAAGATGGTGGGAAGATAGAAGGAAAGCAGTGAGGGTGTCTTGGTGCTTTTAGGAATCTGATAAGAGTAGCAAAAAAGGAGTTCAGTATAAGAGAGAGATGGAGCTTTGAAAAAAGCCACAATAATAAGCTTGGGACAGAAGGAACACAGATTCCATCAAGGCATGAAAGAGAGACAAGAAATGGCACTGAGTGACTGGCTGGTTGCTTGCCAGTCATAGGTGGACAGATATATGGATGCATGGGTGGATTCATGCAGAGAGAAAACATAATGCTTGTAACCTTATCAATTATAAACATATTATTTATTTTAAAGAATGGGAAATTGGAGAGTTTAAAAGAAAATGAATATAATAACCTATAGTCCATTGTCCCAAAAAACATTTGGTCCTATGTCTATTTTTTATTTCTCTGCAGATATTCACTTCATCTTAAAATTATTTTGGTTTTAGTTTTGAGTTTTGGTTTTGGGGTCATGCCAAGTAATGCTCAGGGGTTACTCCTGGAATAACTCACTAATTACTCCTGGCAGTGCTCAAGTAACCATAAGGGATGCCAGAGATCAAATACAGGTTGCTCTACCTTCAGTATTATTGATCTGGCCCCAGAACTATAATATTTTGAATACCTTCACTTTGACTTTTGCTTAGCACATCTCTCTATTCCCACATCTTCTCTTTTGAAAACTGTTGAAGGCTGAACAGTTGGAATACAGGCATATATTGTTTAACCAGTTTTACCTTAGCAGTCCAGTTGATTCCCATTTGTCAGTATTATTTTTTTTGCTTTTTTTATTCTAGTACTGTGATTTACAAAGTTATTCATAGTTGAATTTTAGATATACAATGTTAGTGTCAATTTCCTTCAACCAATGTTCCCAGGTTCCCTCCAAGCCTGCCAGAATCTTGACAAGCACATTTTTGAATTAAAGTTTGGGTCTCCTGATCTCAGAGTTTTTGACTCTGTGGTTTGAATATTTTGTTCTGTCCTTCCTTACCACCACCTATGTACTCGCATACTCTTGACCCCTGCCCTTCGTTATTTCTCATCTGTCTTCTCCCCTTCCTCTATATTCTATTTCTTTCTTATTCCTTTGTATACTCAAGGGCCAAAGGTAATTTAGACATCTTCCCCTTTTATTTATTATAACTACTATATATACATGATTGCATCATGTGTTTATCCTTCTTCTTCTGGCTTCATTCCTTCATTTAACATATCTTTCAGTATCATCCACATCACAGGTAATTGCATCACTTCTTACAGCTTTGTAGTGTTCCTTTGTGTATATCTACTGCATATTCACGATTTACTAATCTATCATTGGACTTCTAGATTGATTACAAAATCTTAGCTACAGTACTGAGTGCTATGATGCATATTGGCATGCATATATTATTTTAAATCAATGTATTTGTGTTATGGGGATAGATAACCAAATGTGTAATTGCTGGATTATAGGGCAACTCGATCGAGTTTACTGAATACTTTACAATTTTCCATAGGATTGGAGCAGACAATGTTCCCACCAATAGTGGATGAGACTTCCTTTTTCACCACATCCCCACTAACACAGATTGTTTCCACTAATTTTGATATGTACTTTTCTCACTAGTGTAAGATAATATTTCATTGTTGTCCTGATTTGAGCTTCCCTAATGAAAAGTGATTGACCACCCATTGGTTTTTCTTTGAGAAGTGTCATACTTTTAATCTTTGTGAACACTTTATATATCTTTGACATTAATGTTTTAACTGATGAGTTGAATGCAACGAATTTTCTCATTTACTTAGCTGTCTTTTGGTGTTAACCATTGTCTAAAACTGTTGTCACCTTTTGTCACCATTCTAAATAATACTTGCATGGCTAGGAAGACTTCCTAAAAGGAATGTTTTCATGTTGAGAATTAAAAATATTTGGTAAGTTTTTTTCAGGAAAAGATGATCTATGTGTAGCTCAAAAAGAATATTAATGTGATTGCTTCATCCCTTTCTCACCAAATGTAAATCTTATTTATAATAAAACGTTTATACCCCAGCATGTTCCTCCTGAACAAAAATATATTTTAAAATTTGTATTTCTGTTATTGTATGGAATTAGATATTTCCAATATATTGATTAGCTTTTTATATTTAATTTATGTGGAATCTATGCTTCCCTATTGAGTTTTATGTTTTTTATTTTGCTACCTAATCAGCAATCCTCCTAACACTTTCTTTTTTTTTTTTTTTTTTGGTTTTTGGGCCACACCCAATCACCCTCAATCATTCACATTGTTAGGATAGCTCTCAATGCAGTTATTTCTCTAACAGCACACATCACTCTGCAATGAGCTTCATGTAGTGAGCTGGACCTTCCAGCCCTCTGCTCTTTTGTCTCTGAGAATTATTGCAAAAATGTCTTTCATTTTTCTTAAAACCCATAGATTTTTTTTCGGGCCACACCCGTTTGATGCTCAGGGGTTACTCCTGGCTATGCACTCAGAAATCGTCCCTGGCTTGGGGGGACCATATGGGACACCGGGGGATCGAACTGCGGTCTGTCCTACGCCAGCACTTGCAAGGCAGACACCTTACCTCTAGTACCACCTTCCCGGCCCCCTAACACTTTCGTAAATGGTTTCTAAACCAAAAATTTAGGCTGGTATTTAAATTTTGTTCAAGCATGTTTGGTATAGTAGAGTCTTCTATTTCAAACTGATGACAATTGAATTTATCCTTTGTTTTCTTGCCTTAATGTGAAGAACTTCTTGCTAGTTCCAAAATATTTTAAAGATTCATTTATTAGTCTCTTAGTTTATGGCTTCATTTTATCTACTAATTTCTTAATTATTTGAAATTAATTTTGTGTGCTACAGAAAGGACCACAACTTACTTTAAAGTGCTCAGCCTCAAGAGACACACAGCTTGAGTTTATATTTCTCATTTCTTCATCTGTAAAATGGAGCTATTTCAAGTATGCTTTGTACACAGATATAGTCAATTGAATCCATGTAAAAGAAAACTGAGGTAGATCATATAACACATATAAAGCACAAGAAAAGTATGGCAACTCTCTATGAAAGTATGTCAGGGCACTTATGTAAAGGCTAGGCAATCCTCTCTGTGAACGATTTCAGTATTTACAAATTTTTATTGCTAGAATTTTATTAAAATAAACTAGTCACCCTATGTGGTTAAAGTTTTTGTCAAGATAGAATATTAACTGTGAGTAAATGCATAAAGTATGAACTTTGAAGCTAACTTTTAAGCCCCAAATTAGTTACATAAATAACAGAAGCACACCATATTTAGGACCAGTCATGTGACTTCTTTAGTATATTGACAAATGATCATTGGGCAAAACACTTAGTGTTGTTTTATTGTCTCAGTGATAAGCTCATGGAAAAGGTTGAAAATGCATAATGGATATGATGGCTAACACAGAGGAGTATGCAGCAAAGAAACAATAAACTTTGTGACAAGAGTGACAGCAGAATTGAACATAACTTAGTTTACAGTAGAAGTACTTAACTTTGGGAATTTTGTCACTGTTATTATTTGTGAGATCCTAGAAATGCAACCTGAGTTATATAAGGAGGGCCTATCAACATAGATGTTTTGATGAAAGGATGATGATATTTTGGGGGCAGTAACACCAAAAAAACCCCAACTATTCATTGAAGAAAAACTTAGAATATTTTGAAAATGCAATGGATAAAATATTGAATACTTATCAAAAATTTCAAGAGAAATTTTACCTGTGCATAAGGGTCTAGAAAATGCTTTCACTTATAAATTATACTAGGAGAAGATGATCACTGTTAAATGAGTGTTGATAGTAAGAAGTGTTGTCAAGTCTGATAAAAAATAAATTCGTATTCACTGTTCGTTGCTAGGAATGTCATCTGGTTCAGCATTTATGGAAAATAGTGTGAAGACCTATCAGAAAAAAATTTAAAACTAGATCTACCATATGATCCAGACTCCTGGATGTCCATCCAAAAACACAAAACTGCAGCACTATTTATGACAGTCAAGATCTGGAAACAACCAAATACTCAATAAATGAGTGGATAAAGAAAATGTGATATATAAATGCAAATAATAGTACCAAGCTATGAGAAAGACGGAAGTTTGTCTTTTGCTGCAAGATGACTGGAGTGAGACAAAATAAGTCAAGAAGATAAAGCAAATATAGATTAACTTATTCATACCTATGGAATAAAGAAATTGGTGAATAGACAAAAACAAATGCATGAATTCAAGCATGAGTACTGGGGTTGCAAGAATTGGAGGAGCCAAAGTGACTTCTGGAAAAAGAGGGTCCATTGGGCTATGGTGGCATTTAGTACACATTTAGTACACTGCAGTAATATATTCTGAAGAGGTGAGAAATTGTGCTCATAAAACACACAAACTAATGTTCCTTAATTAAAAACAAATACATCAAAATTAATTGGTGAGTGTTTATACAAAATAATGTAGCACTAGCACTTTAAATCTCCATGTTTCTAATACTTAAATGCCACTTTGCTATACTAATCATGTTTTATCTTGTTTTCTCACCCCTCTGTGTCTTATGAGTGAATTGGCAATACAAAAATTTTTAGGGTTTTTTATTTTAAACAAGAATTTGTAAGAGTCACAGAACAATTATAAAGTATAATTCTTGCATGGGTTCAGCCTGTATGGTCTTTTTCATATTTCTGTTAGACCTTACTTGTATTAAAGTTTTCTTCATCCCATTCCATTCCATCTCCACGTTTCTTCTATTTACTATATTACACCTATCTCTGTGCTCAGAGACCACTCCTGACAAGTACTTGAACCCCTGTACCATCTTTTTGGTTCATATTCAACATTTCTCATGGAAATAGCATTAAATGTGCAACTTACTATGGGAAATATGATTTTAGTTATTGTAGTTTAGTTTAGTTTTTGATTGAGGGCCTCACCCAGTTATTCTCAGGGATTACTCCTAAGGCCTGTAGTGAGGAAACACTCCTGACTGTGCTTGGGAAACAATGTGAGACTCTGGGAATTGAACTAAGTTGGCCTTATGCAAGGCAAACTCTTTAACTGTACTTATGAAATAACTGTACTATCTCTCTGGCTCTTCTTAGTTATTTTACATTGTCCATCATTATTGGGAATGGGATTTGATTTCTACAAGAAAGCTCTTATGTTTGTATATGTATTTAATGCTAGATTACTTTGGCAAACTTTTCATTTTCAGCAAGTTCTTGGTTGATGTGATGCCTGTCCCTTGGGTCGTATGACCTAGATTTTATTTGAAATAGGAATGTTTATAAAATCCTGGCTAATTTAGAGAGTTGCTGTTTGCTTTGGAGATGAGTTCTCCTTTCTGCTGTCACAGTTCAGTGGATTTGCTTCTGTATTCATCTTCTTGGTCAGTTCAGATCTTACTTCTCTGAGCTAGTTTTCTTACTGGGAAGAGTAATACACGGGTCACTGAATACATGAGCTTATTAATTGATCCCCTGGGAAGTAAGTTAGTACAAGGAGGAGGGTCAATAACAGCTATTACTATCATTTTATCAGTTCTATTATATAAAGATGGAGATAAGACGCATTATATTCTTTTCAGATGTCAACATAATGATTTGATATAGGTCTATATTCCAAAACCGATCTAATGAACATCCATCACTATACAGATCTAAGTGATTTTGTTTCCTTGTGATGAGAACATTATAAATTTACTCAGAACTTTCAAGTATGGGGTATGGCACTAGAAGCTACAGGTATTGTGCTGTGCTTAATATGCATCACCAGGACTTTGTAATGTTAGAACTGACAGTTTGTAACTTTTGAGTCCTTTCACCCATTTCTCCACGACATCCACCTCTGTCAACCACCAATCTGTTGTCTGCATAAATTCATTGCTTGTGTTGTTGTTCTCGATTCTACATATAAGACAGATTGTAGCAACAATGAGGAGTTGTCTTTCTCTAGTTTATTCTACTGAACATAATACCCCCAATTTCTCTATTCATGCTGTTGTGAATGGTGGGATTTCCACCTTCTTTTTTTGTTTTGTTTTGTTTTGCTCTGTTTTGTTTTGGGGCCACACTTGACAATACTCAGGGACAGTTCCTGACTCTGCTCTCAGGAACCACTTCTGGTGCAGGGATTAGACCTTGGTCAGCTGCATGCAAGGCAGCCACCCTACCTGCTATACTCTCTCTCTCTCTCTCTCTCTGGCCACCACCTTCTTATTTTTATTTATTGTCATTATTTTTTGTTTTTGTTTTTGGGCCACACTCGATGGCACTCAGGGGTTACTCCTGGCTCTGAGCTCAGAAATCACTCCGGCAGACTCAGGGTCCATATGGCATGACAGGGATCGAAACTGGGTTCAACCCAGGTCAGCAGCTTTCAAGAAAAATGCCCTACCACTGTGCTATTAGCCCAATACTATCATTATTTTTTTCTATGGGCCTCCCAAGTAGTACCTAGAAGACTGAGGATCATTTCTGACCGCTCTGGGCCACCCAATCTGGAAGTCCTGGGTGAAGGTTAGAGGATGGGCTGATGTTCTAACCTGTGTGGTGGTGAGCTTTATTCAGACTATACCTATTGTATGGGATATGTTGCAGGCTTTTTTCATGCTGTGTTTCTTTATATTTCTGGTTTTCTTCAGTATATATATTTATGGGGGATTTTTGGGGGGTTGGTGCCATACCTCTGCAGTGCTCGGACTTACTTCTCGATTTGCTCTTCAGGGCTTACTCTTTGCAGTGCTCAGGGGTCATTTGAGGTGCCAGAACACTCTACCATTGAATTCTGTCTTCTGCCTCCTGTTTTCTTAGGTATCAAAATTATTAATAATTTAAAAAAAAGCCCTGCTCGAAACCACAAGGGAAAAAAGTCTTGTTTTTCTTTCTTAAGAAAAAAAAGTTTTGTTTTCATTGCTTAGAGAATCCTGAACAAATTCCAAGAACTGTAATTCAACACTCAGTCTTTGGATGGCCAGTGTCCTTTGAAGCACATTTCTGGTTGCTATCAACAATGCACTTCTTGCCCTGTTCCCAACATAGCCTCTCACCATTGCTAACAACAGTAACAGCCTCTTCTCTGAGCACACACACTGGCTCCTCTTGCCACTTGTGTCTGCTGCTCTTAGTTCCTCTAGCCTAAAATCTTCTCCCCACCCTCCTCCATCTTTTAGTTACTTATTGGTTTGTTTGCTTCTGAGCCACACTTGACAATGTTCAGAGTTTAATCCTGGCTCTGTGCTCAGGGATCACTCCTAGTGGAAGTCAGGGGACCTTATGTGGTGCCAGGAATCAAACCCAGGTTTGACAACCTGTAAGATTAGCAGTTGAACCCCTGTAATATTTATACAGCCTCTTCCTCCTTCTCTTAAAACCTGCTCATCATCACATGCTAGGTCTTCATGAAAATCTTATTTTTTCTTTTCCTACCTATTTCTTGGGAATCAGAATATTTCTTCCAAGTCCTAAAGGAATATTATTTAAAAAATAATTTGAATTGAATCACTGGGAGATAAATAGTTACAAAGTTGTTCATGATTGAGTTTCAATCATAAAATGTCCAATACCCTACACCAGCGTGCATTTCCTTCTACCAATGTCCCCAGTTTCTCTACTACTTCCCACCCCCATCTGCCTCTATGGCAGACATTTCTCTCTTTCTTTTTAGACATTGTGGTTTGCAGTTATTGAAGGGGTAACATGCATATCACTTTCCCTTCTTTCAGCACCCAATTCTTGTCCAGAGTGATCATTTCCAACTATCATTGTCATAAAACTCTCTTTTCAAAACAAAGATTTTCTCCCCTTTTTTTTTTTAAAAAAAGTACTTTTATTCATGTAAGATGGAGGGGGGCATGTACCACACCTGGCAATGCTCAGGGCTTTCTCCTAGAAGTGTCCTCAGGGACTAGTATGTGATGCCAGGGATTGAACACAGGCCAGCTGTGTACTGTAAAGTACTATATATATATAGTCCACTGGACTATCTCTCTGGCCCAGAAAAGTGGACTACTGTAAGTTGGACATTTTTTTTGTTTGTTTGTTTGCTAGTTTCTGGGTTTTCTATTTTGATATAACTACTAGTTTTTCTATTTTATGCCAGCCAGAACCCACACTATATCAATTTCTTTTTTTAATTTTTAATTAAAAAATTCTTTAATTGAATAACCACGAGCCACCCAGTTTCAAAGTTGTTCATGATTGAGTTTCGGTCAGATAGCATTTCTGAAGCTTAAGAAACACCATGTCTCAGTATCTGGAGAAAACCTGGACAAAAAAGTTTCTCTGCTTGATTTTCACCTGAACCCCTTCAGCGCCTCACATCAGAAGGCGCTGGTTCTGCCTTCCCACTGCATTCCTAGTCCCTGGCCCAAAGCAGTGCTCAGTCACAGCTTGTGGTATTAAATCAATCTCCCTTCCGGTTCCCGGGCCTCTGTCCTCCTTCAGAGGATTCTTCAGGTACTCTTCTCACAGGCAGTCTCCTAAATGCCCTTTCAGATCTGGAACTCATGGAAAGTCTTCCAGTTACCCAAACTTTCCATCTTTTGGCATACTTGTTCAACCCCATTGCTGCAACCAATGACCTCTGCCCTCTCCCTATTCTTCTTCTCCGGCCCCCTCTGACTTCCCTTCACCTCCCTTCCCAGCTCCACATTCTCTTCTGTTCTCTGCAGAGCCCTGGCTTGGGAGGGGTCACTGGGGCAGAGACATTTCGAGCGCACCACATTTTTCTCCCACCACCTCTCTGGACTCTGTGGGGAGCCTCACCTTGGCCCCAGGCCAGCCCCCTTGGCAGCAGCCGAGATGGATGGAGTGAGAGCCCCGAGGTCAAGGGCTGGGGCCTACCAGCCAGGGGACCTTTTGTGCAGAGCACTGCCCTTCCCCCTGCCCAGAGCAGCATCCATTGAAGAGAAAGGCAGTTTCCCTGCTGCTTGCCCTGGGCGCCCCAATGCTCCTTGGGGCTCTCTCTTGGTCTGTCTTCACCCCCCAACCCTTGACACTGTGCCAACCTTCATGTCGCTTGCACAGCTTCGAAATCACAGCAGACCCTTTCATTGTGTTTCCTAGGACCACTTTGCTGCCTGCCCCTTGATGGTTCACCATCAGTGTAACTGCTGTATGTTGGAACACACACGTACATACACATACATTACCTGAAGTTGAGCCATATAGCACTGATGGATGACACCACAGTGTTTCCTTCTCCCCCTAAAGCTCTGAGATTCCTCTGTTAAGGAAATGTGGATACTAGCTCCCTTCCAGCATTTTGTGAAGGACTTAGTGAAGAAAGCAGTGTGTCCTTACATCTAGTGTCCTCATTCCATAGAATCGCCTTTCTTTCCAGACTTCTGAGGTTTTCATGTTCTTTTAGGATTCTTTGACTTTTGAATTATGCCCTGCATCAACTCCTTTGGAGTCTTAGGTGAGAACTTCATTTGTAAAAAGCAAACCGATCGAGGATATGTTCATTAAGACTCTCTCCAGAGGCCAAGGAGCAGCAGCTCTTCCAACTTTAGGGTCTCCTATTGCACATTCAGTAGCCATCTGTGATCTAAAAAGTGGAAGGAAGTTTTCCATTCTGAATGTCAAAACTACAGAGTTTTTGAGATAGTTCCCAGAATGTTCACTATCATCAACTTGGTCATAAAAAAAGGTCAACCCTGGGTTTCAAATTCTGCCCCCAAGGATTGGTGCCCTCCGTGAATAGAGGTTTGCATGCAGAAAAGCCAGAGCCAGTTTTTCCCCTATTGGTGGGTTTAAGAAACTCAGGGCTCCTTCAAAACCCCTACCTGTCTTGGGAAGAGGGAGGGGGGCAATGGGGGTGGGAAGAATGCACTGGTGAAGGGGGGGTGTTCTGTTTATGACTGAAACCCAACTACAATCATGCTTGTAATGATGGTGCTTAAATAAATATTTTTAACAAAATGAAACTCAGGGCGATCCTTGTTCCTGCTTTGAAAATCATTGCGAAGTCAAGGTCTGAAATTGCACAGTTACGTTGCTTTAATGTCTTTTTCAAAGTTACTTTTACCCAAATATGTTCCTCTCTAAAAGTCTAGCATTCTTTGTGAATGTTCATTATATGTTGTTTCCAGCTGATTTGCCCATTAGAAAATTCATAGCCATAGTACATGCTGTGAAAGGGACTTGGGCATTACAATGGTATGTATGGTGCATACTTGGCTCTGAGAAAAGTTGGTCGGCGGTCTTAACAAATCATGTGCATTAAAGGAACTGTCCAATTTGCTACATCTGGGAACATCTAAAAATGCAAAGATTTTGATTTTTGAGGCCAGAGGTACAGCTCAATGGGCTGAGCGTACACTTTGCATGTTAGAAGTCTGGATAAATCCCAGGCACTAGACAGTCCTTCAAACATTACTTGGAAGTGACCTCTGAGCACAGAGCACAACATAACTGTGGAACACTACATGGTATGGCCACAAAACAATTTTTAAAATAAAAGGAAGATATTTTAAAATAGCTCAGCATTTCAGACATAGAATTTTATTTTTCAATAAGGTTCACTCTTTCAACCCTGAATCATTCTATTAACTTAATTTTCTCATATTATTTTAGTCACACTGATTTCCAAAAGTGTTTCGTGCACATAACATTCAAACACCAAACCTTAGGATCTCCTCTCAAGTCCCTACCTGCCCATACCGTGGTAAGCTCATATCTGGACCAGTTATCAAATTCTGTTGCTTTTGGTCTTTTATTATTTACTATGCTCCATTATATCCCACTTATTAAAGAGATTATTCTGTATCTGTTCTTCTCCTGATGACTTCACTTAGCATGATTCCTTCCAGTTCCATCTAAATAATGTCAAATTCCATGACTTCTTCTTTTCTTATAGCCATGTAATAGTACATAAACCACACACACACACACACACACCATAGTTTCTTGATCCACTCATCTGTTCTTGACACTTTGATGTAAAAATCACATAAATTTATTTTTAACAATTTGAATAAAGAATTAACAGTGTTTAAATGAATCCCATTGGTCATTGTTCATAATTATTATTTTTACACATTTCAGTATTTGAGTGGCCAGCATTTTGAGAGTATTTTTGTCAGGGGCTCGTCCTGGCTTTGTGCTCAAGGATCATATCTCGTAGTGCTCAGAAAGATTTTTGAAACAAAGTTCAATGTATTGATTTACACTTTTTATAAATACTGTTTATACTTTTTGGTATCAAGATAATTCCTGTCACTGAAAGTACTATTAGTGTTTGATAACATTCTTCAGTGAAACATTCCAGGTCCCTTAAGTGAGGTTTTTTATTTTTTTTGGTTTTTGGGCCACACCCGGTGGTGCTCAGGGGTTACTCCTGGCTGTCTGCTCAGAAATAGCTACTGGCAGGCACGGGGAACCATATGGGACACCGGGATTCGAACCAAGCACCTTTGGTCCTAGATCGGCCGCTTGCAAGGCAAACGTCGCTGTGCTATCTCTCTGGGCCCTCTTAAGTGAGTTTTAATTTATAAATATAATTTTCCTTGCATTTTTTATCTCACTTAGCAGTATTTTAGGGATACTCCTAACTCTTTGCTCTGTAATTGCTTCTGGAAATAACTTGAAGGAGCATGATGTTCTGGGGATCAAAACTGAGACTCCTACAAACAAAACATGTGCTCAACTAGTTGAACTATCTCTTATATCCATCAGTCAAATTGCTTAGTGGTCATAGGTTTATTCATCATCAATTTCATTTGGGGAAGCAGTTTGATGGTATGTGATTTTCAAGAAATTGTTTTTATTTCTTCTAAGTAATTCAATTTATGAACTTATAGTTTTTTGCATTATTCTGTCTTCCCCTTTAACATATATATATACACACACACACTCTGGAGTGAATCTGTTTAACTCCGAGGGTAATTTTGTCTTTGTTCTTTATATGTATATATATGAATATAGTAGAATTTTAGTTTATTTGTTTAAAAAATAGTGTTTTGTTTCATTGATTTCTCTGTACTGTTTTTTATAATCAGTTTTATTGCTTTTAGTTTGCACCTTTAAAATTTTCCTGATTTTTCTTGCTCTTGGCCTTATTTTACTCTTTCCCTAATTTTAGGGATAAAAACTTAGAGATTGACAAAATAAGGTCAACTTTTCCATTGGAAGCATTTACTGTTACAAATTTACCTTTCCATGCTGCTATAGCTGATTTTCATATGTTCTAATATGTTGTGTTTTTACTTTACATTGAATTTTCTATGTATAAAATTTGTCTGAACTTTGTTTCTTGAATTATTTAGGTATTTATTTCCAATTTTCTGGAGATTTGTCTGTTACTGATGCTTTCTAATTTGATACTATTGTGGTCAGAGTACATATTCTGAACTATCTATAGTCCCATTAAATATTAGTGATTAAAAATTGAGAATTTCATTTTTCCAGATTAAGTAACTGAATATTGCATGAAGAATATTGTCCTAACAACACAAATCTTTGTGTTAGGGGACAAGAGGGGAGCAAAGTATTTTTCAAATTCTATGTCTTAACAAATATTTGGGACTATTATTAAAATAATAGAAGTGATTACTACTATAGTGGAGTTTTTCTCTAGGAGTCAATCCCCTGTTCATTATACAGAGCAAATGTTTTTATCCTTGAGTCCATGGATTTCTTGATTAAATTTCAGAGTTCTCTAAAAGTATATGTAATTAATATAGGAAGATACACTTGGTGGTAGAGTACTTATATCCCCAGATTTGAATGACCTATATGCTATTTTTCATGGGAAATAAAGTTGATAAGAAGCATTTTCACAAGAAATGGAGTGTTCATACCATATATAATAGGCATTTGAGACACTTCATAGATGGAACAGTCTTCAATTAGTGCAACCCCCCCCCCAAATAACATAAAGATCATTATAGTATAAAGGGTACAGGAAGAAAATCACTGATTGACTCAGAACCCAGGTGACAAAAGAAGATCCAAATGAAGCTGAAATAAAATGTCTTTAGCCATAGTATGCTTTGGAATTGCATGACTACAAGGAAGGAGGATTCAAGTTGGCATTTGTGAGGCTTCAATGTGCCAAGCATGACTGCTGGACCTTGAAAGTCTGTGTTGCGATTATGTCTTGAGACCCAACTTGTATCAGATATAGTGCTCAGGGATTACCCCTGTCTTGGTGCTCATGAATCACTCCTAGTGGTGCTTGGAGTACCGTATGTAGTGTTGGGGATCTCTCCAGCCCTTCCTTAGTCTGTATTAGATTAGAAATTCATCTGGAATTATTTGAAAGATAAGAAATGTGTATAGGACATATATTCTTATCTCTATTTTTGTCTTTTTTGGATGTGTGACTTGTTTCTGTTTTCTTCTCTTTCCAGCCCCAAATGCATCGGCAATATAATGTAGCACCAATTCTTCCTGCAAAGGCACACTAAAAAAAAGGGGAAATCCTATGTATTAAAACAAGCTCTTATCTACTAGGGATAAGAACTCATACTTTTTTTTTACAATACAGGGGCATCTCCCACCTTGAAAATAAGTCATCTGGACCCAACTTAGACCCCAGGTGATTAGACACCGACCATCCAGCCTTGAACCCTGGATCCCAGAAATAGAAATAACACAGTTCTTCACAACAGCTACAGGAACCAAATCCCATCCTGGACATCCTTATTACTTCTTGTACACTAACATGTGCCAGATCTAATATAATATCCTGACAACGAGGAAATTGGGAACAACTTGACTGACCTAAGAGCAGGTTATCCTACCTCACCAGCTAACTATAAGACAAAACCAGAAGACTTGTCACCCTTTGGTCGGTGCAAAAGCCAAGATCGAGATCTACAGATGACTGGCTGATAGAACCATGACCTGGTTCTATACATGATCATGTATCCTGGGATCAATAAATAAAGCCCTAGTTTAGGGTTTGATCTACAACTTGCACAACAACCATGATCTCTAATTCCAGAGGTCTGACTGAAACAATTGCAACTGAATGGACCTTCTGGAAACATAATGAAAGACACTATCTCAGGCTCCACCCTAGGAGCAGCACAAGGACCAAGTCCACCAACCACAGAAGACGTATTAAAGTGACACTGAGGGAACAGAACTTTTAGAACCACAAAGAAAGACTTCATCATAAGTTCCATTCCTTGACAGGTGCAGAGACCGAGATGTCTAGATACAGAGGTCAGATTTTTATCACCCAGGATGGAGCAGAAGTCTTCCATACATCACAAAAGCACCAAGGGGAGAGAGTAAATGAACTTGAAAAGAGTCTAGGGCCCGGAGAGATAGCACAGCGGCGTTTGCCTTACAAGCAGCCGATCCAGGACCAAAGGTGGTTGGTTCGAATCCCGGTGTCCCATATGGTCCCCCGTGCCTGCCAGTAGCTATTTCTGAGCAGACAGCCAGGAGTATCCCCTGAGCACTGCTGGGTGTGGCCCAAAAACCAAAAAAAATAAAAGAGTCTATAGTTAATCCCATGACAATATACTCCAAGGGTGGAAAAACTCTGTATCTCTTAGGCCAAGGGAATTCCTTTTCGAATAACCCCAATATTTACTGTGCCTATGCAGGAGGGGAAAAAAAGACAAAAAAAAAAAACACAAAATAATCTTGTATTTATTTATTTATCTAGTTTTTGTCAATTTCTTTGTTTTGGTGTGGATATTAAAGTTGTTGTCTCCATTTTTATTTATTTATTTATTTTTCTTCTTTTCTCTTCTTCCTTTTTGCGCTCTGTCATGTTTTTTATTCCAAGACCATGGGTATTGTGTGGTGCTTATCTTTATTGCTGTAGTGCTCACTGGATATTTTATTTGATACTTCTTTTTGTACTGCTGTGGTGTTTCACCTTCTTTTTCCCCTTCGTCTCTCAAACCGAGAATGAAAGCCTCTAAAAGGACTCTGCCCATCTTCGGCATATTTGATTTTTACCCCCATTTTATTACTTTTCTCTTCTTCAAACAAAACCACATAACTTGAACTATCTAGTCCCGCCTCCCAATTAGAAGGGGGAATAATGGAGGTACCAAGACCAAACAGTTGTAAAATCACTAAGTATAAGCTAGGCATAGAGGGGACCACTCATTCTAGCAGCCCCGGGGGGTGAGGGTGGAGGATATGGGAGGCAGGATGGGAACGGAGGTGGAGGGAGGACAATTCGGTGATGGGAATTCCCCTGATTCAATGTTAATATATATCTAAAATATTACTGTGAACAATATGTAAGCCACTATGATTAAAATAAAAAGTATATTTTAAAAAAGAAATGTGCAAAGGAATCCTAGAACAAATTTGAGGTGGGTATCTTTATCATATCAACCACTAAGTGTGACTATAGGTTTACCAAATAAAATCAGGGCTCCAGATTCATAGAAGTAGTACAGTGGGTAAGATGCATGGTTTATACACAACCAACTACAGTTCTATCCACAGCAACATACCTGCTTCCATGAGCCTGCCAGCTGTAATTACTAAACCCAGAGTCAGTATTAAGCCATGATCATAGTTGGATATGATCCAAAAACTAAACACTAAACCAAAACAAAAGACTTATGACAAAACTTCATAGGAAATGAATGTGCTAAATATGATTTATTGTTGTTGCTTTTTGATTTGGAAAGAAATTTTATTGCTTGTTTTTGTTTTTTAGGGGGGCCACTCCTGGTGGCAATCAGCTGATACTCCTGGTTCTGCATTCTGCAATCACTCCAGGCAGGCTAGGTGGACCATATGGGATTCCAGGGATGGAAACCGGGTCAGCCACATGCAAAGCAAGATTTCTACCTGCTGTGCAATCCCTCTGGCCCTGGAAATCAAATTTAATCAATTATCCTATAAATTTACTTGCTGAAAACAACACTAGGTAAAGGAGAAATAATTTTCAAAAGATAGGATTTTGAGAAGAGAGCCAAAACTCATAGATGAGTGAGTCTATTATACTGTCTCTATGAACCCCAGACTGCATGTTTGAACCATTAGGCCTTAAAGAGTTCAGACCACAAGCCTTCTAAAACCTTCTAAAACCTTGTCTTATGGCATGGGAGATGGGATCTTATATATAAACCTACTAAAACCTTGTCTTATGGCATGGAAGATGGGATCTTATATCACTGAAGCTCTCTGAGCAATAATTCTGTGTAGATAAATCTCAGAACTCTGGCTCTAGGGCCATGGAGTATGAAAGTTTTGATAATTTTTAAAAAAAATGAGCCAGGGCTTTGGAGGAGACGGTTAGGTGGATGGATCTAAAGAACCACCTATGGTTTAACAGAAAGCTTGAGTTCTCAAGTAGCTATCAAGGGAACTTCTTTAGAGTCCCCTCTCTTGCTGAGCTTTCTGGAAACTCTTAAGATCTGAATTGAAATGGTTACATTCTCACCCTTCTCGAATGGCCTGTGCCTTAACTTGACACTGAGCTCAAATGTTTGGAATTGTGGACAGTCCTCTGTTGATAGAGCTTGCAGTGAAATACATAAAAACAATTATGTACAATGGGGCTGGGAGGAAGGACTGAAATTAAGGCATGCACTTTGCAGGCAGCTGACTGTTTCAATGCCTTGTTATCCATAGTCTCCCCTGCACCAGTGCACCATGGAAGGTCCTTTATCACTGTCTCTGATGGTCTGGAGAATCCTTGGCAGCTGCCCTGGCATCACAGGGCTAGAGAAGCAACATAATCTTGGACCACTCATGGAACTGCCAGCCCTGCTGATCAAGAATTGCAGGCGTGGCCCCAAGGCTCTTGAGCACAGTTTCGGAGTTGCCCAGAATGCAACACTTTTTCTAAGACAAAGTAAAATAGACATGTAAATCTTTGGCTTGCTGCAGTGGTGGTTTTCAAATTTAGTTGTGCCTTAGAATATACCGGGGCACTGGAAAATGACTGATCACACTCCAGGGGGGTTTGATTTATTTAACATGAGGTGTATAAGTGAATTTGTGGTTTTACAAGATTCCCAGGTGATTCTGATGTTCAGCAAAACCACAGTGAAAAGGTCTTGTGTTGCCTTGGCACTTTAACTGCAAAAGATTGGGCCTCATTCCAGGCTCAGAAATATCTGGGGGTGCAGCCCATCAAGTGGCTTTAAGGAGCCCACCAGGTGATTCTAGTACACACTCAAGCTTGAGATCTGCTTACAGATTTAGGACTAAGAGGGTAACTGTACCTATGAGGTAGGTCGGTTTGTTAACCTTTGACAATTTCAGTGTTTGGAGACAGTAATCATTTGGCTGTAAGTGGTGTTGATTATGGACTTTGGGTTCATGTCAGTAAAACAAAAACAGAAAATATATGTACCATACTAAGTAAAGTAGTATATAAATATGGCAGGCTTAGAAAAAAGCTTTTGCAGTAGCTTTTTTTTCTGTAATGCTTTCACAGAGAGAGAGAGACAGAGAGATTATGCAGCAAAAAAAATTAAACACATTAAAAATTCAAGAAAGAGAATCAGAGAGATAGTACAGCAGACAGGGCAATTGCCTTATACAAAGCTGATCATGTTCAATTTGCAGCACCATGTATGTTTCTCTGAGCACAGAGCACACATTCCTGAGCACTGTTGGGTATGGCCCCAAACAAAAACAACAAAAAAGAAAGTCCAGGAAGGAATAAGGGAGCAGATGAGGTGAAGATAAGATGGAGTTGAATATGAAGTATCAATTCAAGAGGAAATTAAAGTTGACTCGTACGAGTATGTCTTGGAATGGATAGGGGGGATACAAACATAGAATATTCATGTCACATCAGTAGGCTACAACTTTATTCCTAAGTCTATAATAAGTTTTTGGGGACCTGTTTTTCAGGCACCTGCTCTTGGTATCACTTGGAGTCAAATATGTTAAGCTGCTTGTAAGGTGCCCCAATTTTGAATATATGAGTATGAGCCCCTTTAAATACTGCAATCGATATAAGAAAGTCTTCCCAAACATCCTCATCCTTCTTTTAAGATTCCTCATCTATCACCATTCTAAGACCCATGAATGCTTTTTGATCTTCAAACTTTAACTTAACATTCAACCTTGGTTTTTCAAGCATGTAAAAAATTTAATCACCATGAATTACAAAGTTACAAATGTATTTCTGATGGAATTTTCAGATGTACAATGATTCAGCACCAATGCCCTTTTTCTTTTTTCATTTCCCCCCTTTTAGGCATTGTAGTTTATAATACTCTTACTGACAGGGTGTCATGCACGCCATTATAAACCCTTCCATCACCCAGTCCTGGTCCACTTCCTCTTTATTATTATCCACTTCCTTTCCATAGTCCACTTCCCTTTATCATTGTACTCTTTCCTCTATCATTGTCATCATAACTTGTTCCCTGCATTCAATATTTTATGTCATTTACAAGAAACACTTCAGACTTTGATGTTCTTAAGAGTCATAGACCAGAAGCAACTGTTCTGGAAATAACTAATCCAGACACTGACATCTTTTGAAACCTTAATTTTTCTTCAACTTCACTCACTCTTGAATTGAGAGCTTGATTTAGACTTTTTTATCTTCAAAATGGTGTGAGCTTTGCAAGCTACCATCAAGGTGAAGGAAATCACCCGTGTGTGTGTGTGTGTGTGTGTGTGTGTGTGTGTGTAAAAGAGAGAGAGAAAGAGTGATAATGGGCATCATGACTATCAGATAGGTGCAGTGATGCATCTTAGAAAGAATGTCTCCAAATCCCTCTACTGTAGTGTAACTAACAGTGATACAACTATAAACATGTTATGCTAGCTGTTTGCACCAAGAGTTGAAACCCAACTACTAGAATGGCAATAGCAGATCTCACATCAATTACTTTTTCACTTTATGGAGGATAGATATGGTCTGAATTCTGGGCACATGGTCTTCAGGACTGGAATCTTGAAATCCTTTCGTCCCATCCTAGAAGCACACATTTTAGGACTCTTTTTTATCATCAGTAGGAGGGAGTGGGTTGAAAAGTCGCGTCTGTACGTGTTTTCTGTGCTAATCTGAGAACTGGACTCAACCCCGGGCCGTGGGTCACTTACACACAGAGATTTCATTGTGAGAGAGGAGGAAAATGGCAGTTCCTCAGCTGCACTTTGAAATTCTGCATTTAAAAAAACACTAAGTATTCATAAGCCTCTTACTTAATGAATGCATCCCTTTGTGTTTACATCCTTCACAACTCTGAGAACAAATAGGGTTTAGTTGCTAGAAAGTGAAAACTTCAAGTTCATCAGAACGGGGAGGGGGAATAGGGGAAATAGTAGACAATTTAGATGAACAACAGCTTCATCCCTGCTTCTTGATACCTGCTCCTACAGATATGTGGGGAAAAAACCAAAACACTTTCTTTGCCTATGTTTCCATCTTCAGTTTGGGACATTGTCATAAAAGGGCCACAGGATACTGACCCGCAGTATTCTGTTCAGGAAGCTGCCAGTACGTTGCCCAGAAATCAAGACATGAGGGAGTAGAACAACTTGTGAAATTTCATAATTGCCAGAAGCTTTTGAGTGGCCTCACTACTTTTTTTTTTTATCACTTGCCTTCTTGTGACTTCTTCCTCTTGCTCACTCTCACTTTATCTCAGAAGGATGTTTCCATCTCCAGGACAAGGGAACAATTGAGCAAGCATTTCCTTCTAAAGATCCAACTTTTAGCAGCATCGATCCAGAAGAGAATGGTGAGTTACAAGGATTTCAAACTAGAAATAGGCTATATATATTCTGGGACTCTCCTGTTCCTGAGGGGCAGTTTCAAGAAACTCCTCACTATTAATTAGTGGTCTGTGAATTCAGTTTGGTGCCATTATGATCAGCCAGTTTGGGGAAGGCTGAAAGAGGCAACTTATCATGCTTTTGAATGACGCCTTATAGAAGCCTGAATATTTTTGTATTTCCATATTTCTCGTGTAGCACTTAATTTAATCTTAGCCCCATTTTTTTCAATAAACCATTGTTGCATCTCATAAGCAGCACAGCTTCTTCGTCTAACTCATCTCCCCGTGAAATTGGTTTAATGAAGCAGAAAGGTATGAAGCATTAGCAACAGTGGAATCCATGTGGTAGCACTTCATTTTTCAGAGGCACTCACATTTCTACCTTAATTTATAAAATCAGCACACAAATGATTTTTATCACGGCCATTACATCAGTATAAATTATTGCCTTTTCTATAACACGGCAGTTAGTCAAACTGTTGAAATGATAACTATTAGTCAAAGAATGAACAGGGGAGAAGTGGCAATGAGTTAGGGGAATGAGGGCCGATGGTTGTCTTATGGTAACACTAATATTAATTTACCATAATGAACACCGATGGGGTTATTTTGCAAATGTACAGATGAAAATTAAATGCACAAAGTGAAGCAAATGGGTCAATTTGTTCAGGACAAAGAAAGGGACCTTCAATAAACAAACGGTGCTATATAGAGACAAGCAGTGATGCAATTAGTCAGGCGCTACTTCTGTCCGGTGGGCAGGCGGCAGACACCCTGGGCAGGAGCCATTGTTGTTTTCTCCTGCGTGGGTGTCTTCATTTATCTCATTGTAGGAACTGTCATCCTGGTTTTGTGCCCTGCAGCCTCAGCATGTCAAAGGCAGTCTTCCCGAGCCTCCTTGGAGAGTACTACCCACTGGCATCTCCTCTTTTCACCATTGCCACCTAGGTCGCTGGCCAGATCCTAGCTGGCCCCTTTCCAGTTAGGCAACCCTCAGTTATTTGACCTTTCCTAACACTGGCCATCGCTTGGGTGTGATTGGGCTGACGGTTCCTTTTGCACTCATTGTGAGTGATAGTTAACATCTAGTCAACATCTAGTGTATTTTTTTCCTTTATGAAAGAGGATCTGGCTGAAGTGAGAAAGGATGAGATGAACTGAAAAATTAAGTTATTTTTGCACTTCAAAAACAACATTTGAATGGAAATAATATGTGTATAAATTGGAAGTTATTCCTGCCCATGGAATACCATGATAACTCTAGATAGACAGCTGTGTTGTGAACTGTGTGAAACGGTGGTGTACTGCAAAGATATTCTCTTCTTCCTACTTTTCTCATTACCACCTACCACTCTAACTTTGGTTTATTATACATGATATTGATGGGCAGTTCTGAATTCTTTTTATTCAAGAACTTATTCAATGAAAATGTATTTAATGGCCATGTATACTAGACCAAGTGCATAGATTCCAAAGGAGAATGAGCCTTCTAGTGGAGAAAGGAATCATTGAACAAAGAATTTCAGGCAAAAATATTTGAGTTTTCCAAGATTGGTTGTAAAGGTTTCTGTCAGCCAAAACATACTCAGAGAAGAAAAATTTATCGATCATAGATAGTCACCTAATCCATTCAGGTCTCAGTAATTTATAAAAAAAAAAAAGACAACAACAACAAAAGAAAAACAGGTGTGCAGTGGCTTTAACCAAATTTGGTATGCTACTGAATGATACAAAAATAAAATTTAATATTGAATTTTGGGTGTCTACTCTGTAATGCAATAGAGCCTGGTACTTTCTAGGTGGACTTCCCAAGCACTGCTCAAGGATTCCTGGGGTTGTGCCACATCACCAGGTTGGACCATCTGGTCTGCCAATGGCAATATTTGGCCTACCTGTGAGGACGTGAGAGTCAGGGATGGCAGTGCAGTGCTGGGGGAGGGGAGGGCGGGGTCTCTGAATTACAGACATGTGATCCACCACCTGAGATCTCTTCAGGATCCTGAGACACTTGTATTTTTAACCGTGGTATCACAATTTAGAGGAGTATTGCTATGTATACTATAGTAACAAAGTCACTAAAGTTACAACATTACTAACATGCTTTAGGAACAGAGTCACTACCTCATACTCATCTCTGAGTGCATTTGAGCCTGTAGGTTTTTAGAAAGGGTGTATGTAGGGGGAGGAAGGGCCACACTCAGTGGTGCTCAAGACCTCCTACCGTTCTTTATTCAGTTATCACTCCTGGCAAGGCTCACAGCACTATATGGGATGCCTGGGATTCAACGGAACCAGGTCAGCCTCTTGCAAATCCTTGACCACTGTGCCTCAAGTTTTTTTTTTAAAGATAGATCTTCAACAGTGTGGAAATACACTTTAATAAAAGATGGCCTCCTAACAGCATCCCAGATATTTGCTTATATTTAATAAGCTCAGCAGTTCATAAGAATGCCAATCTTAAAATTAAAATCACAAGTCCCAGTGAGTGATATCTAGGACCCAAAGTTCTACAAAAGACTCTGAAAATATTTTTGCTTTTGTTTTATGTTGACCAAAGCTGAATCAGTATGTATAAGAATACATACAGAGATCATTTGAGAATCTGTATTTGCCTACCAATCTGTAAACTTACTGAACTCTACATCTCTACTGCTTCTGATTTTACTGAAGATTCTCTTTTAAGGAAGAGGAAGGATTTCTTCTTTAGAGATGAAATGTTATGAATTTCCTTAAATACACTTTGGTACTTTGTCAAAGAAAATATCACAAGTTGCCTGTGCTTTTAAGTCAGGATCTAAGAAACTTTTTTCTGTTAAAACAATTCAGTTAGTCAATTTCTGACTTTTTTTCTTTCTACCATGTATTGACTGAATCAACTCAGCCGTTCCTCAAAAGAAGTAATAGATTAATATATAAACAATTGAGGGTTTATATGTTTCAGTAAACTTTATTTGTAAAAATAGCATGTGACCCTGATTTGGAGGTTGTAGTTTGTTAACTCTGGATTTAAAGCATAAGAAACTTCCAAGGTGTTAGGAAAAGAAATACAAAGGAAGAAAGAACATGTTAGAGAGACATGATCATGAAGTTTACACTTAGGAGTTTCCTTTGCATGATTTCCCACAGATCCTCTGTTCCAGGAGCATAGCTCCTAATTCCTAGAGCTTTATAGAAGACCTTTGCTCCTACACTTCCCTAGTCTTTACTTTTCTTACAAGATCTTTTACTAATGTTGATTTATTTCATTTCATTTTGGTATAGTTACACAAGGCTACACTCAGGGCTTATTCCTGGCTCTGTATTTAAGGATCACTCCTGGAGAGGCTCTAAGGACCATATAGGGTTTAGAAAATCAAGCCTAGGTTAGTCACATACAAGGCAAGTACCTTACCTGTTATACTTCATCTCCAGTACACTGATTAATGTTTTTAACTCCTGGTTTGCTTTTGTGTTATCTGTTGCTCTTGCTTTTTTTGTTGTTGTTGTTTTTGTTTTTTTGTTTTGGGGTCACACCTGGTGGTGCTCAGGGGTTACTCCTGGCTGTCTGCTCAGAAATAGCTCCTGGCAGGCACGGGGGACCATATGGGACACCGGGATTCGAACCAACCACCTTTGGTCCTGGATCGGCTGCTTGCAAGGCAAATGCTACTGTGCTATCTCTCCGGGCCCGCTCTTGCGTTTTTATGGACAGTATTGCCCTTTCTGATTGGTTCTTTAGGTTTTTGTGTGACCTTTGATCTCCACTTGAACCTAATCTCTTGGCAAATTCCCCTTTGTCCATAACTCAGATTAACCAGGCTGGCCCCAAAATAGGATATGTTTTCAGTTCTTCCATAGGATTCTGTCTGGTGCAACCCTCCAGATATTCTTTCCTCAATTTTCATGTTCTTTGTAAAAAATCATTTTACTTTACTTTTTATTTTATTTTATTTTATTTTATTTTATTTTATTTTATTTTATCAAATCATAGTGAATTACAATGTTACAATGATATTTATGATTGAGTCTCAGGCGCACAGTGCTCCAACACCAGTCTGTTCCCAATATCTACAATCTTCCTCCACCAATGATTGGTTTCCTTCCCACGAAACCCAGCTTGCCTTGGTGGCAGGTACTTTTCTCCTCCCTATTTTCCTAGTGTTCCCTTTCCTAACTTATCCCTCAACCAGTGGCAAGCTTCCTCCTGAAGGCCAGTTCTTCAGCTCTTTGTTTCTATTTCCATGCCATTTGCTATTGCCTACAAAGTTTCTTTATATTCCACACATGAGATTGTTCTGAGTCTGTTTCTCTCCCTCTGACTGATTTCACTCAACATGATGTACTCCATATTTATTCATGTTGCAGCAAATTGCATGACTTTATCATTTTTTACAGGTAAGTAGTATTCCATTGTGTATATGTACCATAGTTTCTTTATCCAAGCATCTGATTTGGGGCATTTGAGTTATTTCCATATTTGGGCTATTGTGGATAGTTCTACAATGAACATTGGAGTACAGATATCTTATCTGCATTGTGCTTTTGGAAACTTGAGGTATATTCCCACGAGTGGAACTGTTGGGTCATATCAATTCCTATTTTTTTGAGGAATGCCCATAATTTCTTCAGAAAGCTGACATTTGTACCAACAGTGAAAGAGGGTCCTTTTTCCCTTAAACCTGTATTAACACTTTTTTCTATTATTCCCTTTGATGGATGGCCAGTCCCTGGGATGTGAGGTGATATTTCATTGTAATTTTGATTTATGCTTTCCTGATGATTAGTGATGTAGAGCATTTTTCACAAGCTTGTTGGCCATTTTCATTTGTTCTGTGAAAAAGTTCTGTAAATCTCTCCCCAATATTTTGAATAGGGTTAGTGTTTTTTTTCTTATAGAGTTATACCAGTAATTTATCTATTGTGAATATAGAACCTTTGAAAGTAGGGTGGTGGGAAATATTTTCTTCCAATCTGTTTTTATATTCTGGCATGGCTTCCTTTGAGGTGCAGAAACTTCTTCATTTAATGTAGTCCTATTTGTTTACCTTCCACTTGTTTGATCTATGTTGTTTCATCCCTAAAGATGCCTCTAGCTTCAGTTTTTTGGAGAGATCTGCCTTACATTATTCAGGTATGATATCTAGGTTTTTAATGTATTTTGATTTACTTCTTGCATGGTATTAGAAATCTGAAATCATTTTCTTAAATGTAGTTGACCAGTTTTCCCATTACCACTTGTTGAAAGGCTTTCTTTGCTCCACTTCATCTTTTTTCTCCTTTGTGAATATTAACTGACCATATATCTGAGAGTCTGTCTTTGGGTTTTGTATTCTATACCATTGATCTGAATATCTGCCCTTATTCCTGCACCATGCTATTTTAATGACTACCACTTTATTGCTGGCACAAAAGGAAGTTCATTTTCCCTTTTATTTTTTCTTTGATTAATTTAGTATCCTTCTCAGAGCTAAAGAGTTATTCAAAAGGGTGTCAAATGGCACAAATTCTGTAGTTGAATCCATGCTCTTTGGGGGAGTGGGAGTAGGGCATTAGTCAGTAGTGCTCAGAGATTACTCCTGTTTATGCACTCAATAATTACTCCTGGCAGTGCTGAGAGGAATCTGGATATTGAATCCAGATCAGCCTCATGCACTGCAAGCATCCTAGCCAATGCACTTTCTATCCAGGCCTGAATCCACATCCCTAGACTGTATTAAAGAAACACACACACACACACACACACACACACACACACACACAAAGAAATACAAATGGTCTTCTTTCCACATGACACCCAAACAACGTGCATTTATTGAACATTTGTTATCTGCCAACCACTTTGAGTATTTTCTATATTCAGCTGATTTAGTTCCTGAAGGTGTTAGACTGTAAATATTAGTAGTTAGTACCCCATTATTACAACCATCCATCACCTCTTTTTCACAGATTGGAAAACTGAGGACCCCATTGTTTAGTTAATTTCCCAAGGTCACCCAGTGTCATCTGCATCAGGCCTTGTGTTCTCATTATCAGAACAGCACGATGGTTGGTTGATTTGTTGATTTGTTATTTGATTTTTTTGTTATTTGATTTGCTTTGTTAGCTGCTGTAATCTCCCCAGACATTCTAAGTGCTCATGATCTTTCCAATAGCAGGTTAAGACCTTTTCTTATCTTTCTCTGCACCGTGTAGGTGGTTGTCATCCCTCTATTGACACTACATGCAAGTCTAAAGCTATTTGAGAAACCTCTGCCCCCATTCTTTTTTATAATGTATCACTTTTTAATTGATCTTACTGACTGAGGTTCTGTGAATCACAATACTGTTATTGGTGGCTTCTCATACACATAATTCTAATACACACTGCATCTCCAGTGTGCTCACCTCCCTCCTCTCAGGACCCCAAGTTCCCTCCCTTTTACTTCTCCCTGAATTTCATTAGGTGGATCAGTTCTCTTGTGTTGCCTTTGGCCCCTTGCTGTGTATCTTTAGTTCCCATATATAAGACAGATTATTCTGTATCTATTCTCTTGTGACTATCTTTATTCATCTACATGTCATCCAGCTTCATCCATGTAACTGAAATTACAGGGGGCATTGTTCTTTCTTACAGCGGTACAGTATTCTACTGTGTATGTACATCACAACCTCTTGATTCATTCATCCATAGTTAGACATTTGAATTGTTTTCATATGTTTTCTGTTGTAGTAAATGTGGCAATGAACACAGGTGTACATGTATCCTTTTGAATTAATGTGTTTGTATTTGGGGAATGGATACCAAGAAGTGGTCACACTGAATTTTATGGTAGTCCTATTTCTACTTTTTGTATAGATATCCATATGGCTTTTCATAGAGGCTACATCTGATAACTTGCCCATCAACAGTGGATGATGGTGCCTTTCTCACCACAAAGCTGTTAACACAGGCTGTATCTAGGCTTTTTGATATTGCCATTCTCACAGGTCTAAAATGATGCCTTAATTTTTTGATTTATGTTTCCTTCATCATGAGTAATAATCACATTTTCAGATGCCTACTGGCCATCCATATATCTCCTTTGGGAATATGTCTGTTAACCTCCTTGCCCCATTTGTGAATAGGCCCTTGGACATTTTTGTTATTGAGTTTTATGACTGCTTTATAGATCATGAGTATTGGCTATTTATCTGCTGTATCTTGTATAAATATTTTTCCCGGGCTGAAGTGATAGCACAGCGGTAGGGAGTTTGCCTTGCATGTGGCTGATCTAGGATGGACCTTGGTTCGATCCCCCAGTGTTCCTCATGGTCCCCCAAACCAGGAGCAATTTCTGAGAGCAGAGCCAGGAGTAACTTCTGAGCGTCACAAGGTGTGGCCCAAAGATTTAAAAAAATTCCCGGGGCCAGAGAGATAGCATGGAGGTAGAGCCTTGCATGCAGAAGGACAGTGGTTCGAATCCCATATGGTCCCCCGAGCCTGCCAGGAGCAATTTCTGAGCATAGAGCCAGGAGTAACCCCTGAGCGCTGCCAGGTGTGAGCCAAAAACCAAAAAAAAAAATTTCTCATTCACTAAAGTGTATTTAAATTACAGCTTAAGTTTCAATCACTGTGCAGAAGCTTTTTGATTTGATATATTTTCATTTGTTTTTACTTTTGGTCTTGTCTTTGTCACTGTGGTCATCTCCTTGAAGACTCCTGGAAAGTTCTGCATATGTTCACGTCAATGTGTTTTACGGATTCTATTATAACTCCAAGATCTTTACTTTGAGTTTACTTTTGATGTCATTGTTTGTTTTGAAGACACATCCAGTGGTGGTCAGGACCTATTTTTGGTTCTGTGATCAAGAATCACTTCTTGTGGGCACAGGGGACATTATGGGAAAATGTGAATTGAACCTGGACTGATTACATGAAAAGTAAGTGCTCTACCCACTGTACTGTTGCCCTGGCCCCAGATCTATCAGTTTTGTTAAATCAAATATAAGTATGATAATCCATTTTTATCTATCTATCTATCTATCTATCTATCTATCTATCTATCTATCTATCATCTATCTATCTATCTATCTATCTATCTATCTCACTGGATATTTTCTTACATGCATGTAAGCATATAGTTAGTATAGATTTACGTCATAATTCTGAATAGTCAAAATTAGAATCTATAATAAATTAATAATAATAATATAATAATAGTTCTCTGCTAATTTTTAAGCACACAAAATATTTAAAGACACTTAATTTTTGATAAATGTCTGAATTTTCAGAATCTAATCAGCCAGTGAATTAAAACTCAAAAAATTGTATTTTTAAAAATTTTTGAAGCACCATAATTTACAAAGTTATTCATTAGTTGAATTTTAGGCATACAATATTCCAGCACGGATCTTACCACCAGTGTCAACTTCCCTCCATCAATGTTTCCAGGTTCTCTCCCATAACTACCTCTACCTCCCACCATCCAGCTTTCTAAGTTCTTTCCTAATAGGCACTTTTTAAGTTTGGTTGTTAAAGTTTGGGTCTCTGATTTCAGTGCTTTTGACTGTGATTTAGGTCTTTAGCTTTATCATTCCTTAACAGCATTGATGTTCCTGAATCCCCTTTGAACCCTACCCCAACTCCATTGCTTCTCTTTTGTCTCTTCATCTACTCCCTTCTACTCTATTTTTTTCCTTCTCCTCCCTATACTCTGAGGCCAATGCTTATCTAGGCACTCCCCTTAAACCAATCATTGCATTTCCTCATGCAATTTATTCTAAAGACCACATGTAAGTGATATTATTCTTTGTTTATCCTTCTTCTGGCTTATCTTACTTAATATCTTTCAGTTCCAAGTTGCATCAAATCGCATTATTACATCATTCCTTATAACTGTGTAGTAGTCCATTGTTTTTATATATATCACACCTTCATGCATTATTACATCATTCCTTATAACTGTGTAGTAGTCCATTGTTTTTATATATATCACACCTTCATGATTCCCTTATCTGTCATTGGACATCTAGGTTGATTCAAAATTTTAGCTATTATACTCAGTGCTACAATGAGTAATGGTGTGTCCATGTCCATTTGAATGAATGTTTTTAGGTCTTTGGGGGTTGATGATCAAAAGTAGAATTTGGGGGCATCTTCAAGGAGGAAACAGCACTCTTCAAACAAGTGGAAGCAAGATTAACAGATGGGACTACATTAAACAGAGAAGCTTCTGCACCTCAAATGAAATAGTGACTAGAATACAAAGACCACCTACAGAATAGGAGAAATTATTCACTCAATACCCATCATATAAGGGGCTAATATCCAAAATATATAAGGCACTGACAGAACTTTACAAGAAAAAAATCTAACCTAGTCAAAAAACAGGGAGAAGAAATGAACAATTTCTCACAGAAAAAATACAATTGGCCAAAAGATATATGAAAAAACGCTTCACACCACTAATCATCAGAAAGATGCAAATCAAAACAACATTGAGGTACCATCTCACACCACAGAAACTGGCAAACATCACAAAGAACTAGAACAATCAGTGCTGGCAGGGATGTGAGGAGAAAGGAACTCTCATTTACTTTGGGTAGAAATGGTGTCTATTCCAGCTTTTATGGAAAACAAGATGGAGATTCCTCAAAAAACTGAAGATTGAGCTTCCATATGATCCAGCTATACCACTCCTAGGGATATACCTTAGGAACACAAAAACACAACACAAAAAGGCCTTCTGCACACCTATATTCATCGCCATGCTAATTACAATAGTCAGAATCTGGAAACAAACATGATGCCTTCCAACAGATGAATGGCTAAAGAAACTGTGGTACATATACACAGTGGAATACTATGCAGCTGTCAAAAATCTGAAGTCATAAAATTTTCCATACATGGATATAGATGGAATCTATTATGCTGAATGAAGTAAGTCAGAGGGAGAGAGATAGACACAGAATAGTCTCGCTCATCTATGGGATTTAAGAAAAATAAAAGACATTATTGCAATAATACCCAGGGATAATAGAGATGAGGGCTGGAAGGACTCGCCCACATTATGAAGCTTGTCACAAAGAGTGGTGAGTTCAGAGAAATAAGTACACTGACAACTATCATGACAATGGTAGTGAGTGAGAGAAATAGAATTCCTGTCTCAAATACAGGTAGGGGATGGGGACGAAGGAAGATCGGGGGCATTGGTGGTAGGAATATTGCACTTGTAAAGGGGCTGTAATTTTTTATAACTAAAACCCAACTACAAATATGTTTGTAATCAAGGTGCTTAAATAAAGATATTAATTTTAAGTCGAATTTTGGGATCATATAGTAGTTCAGTTCTGAGTTTACTGAAAAACATCCATATTATTTTTCATAAAGGTTGGGCCAGGCAAAAGATTGTCATTTTTGTCTTGTAGTTTGTGCCTTTGTGCTCCATCATTATTCAGAAATATAAAGTATTGATTTGGTAAAGTTGTTGTGCCTACATAATAAAAACTTTACTCCTCAAAATAAAAGAAAAAAAGAAAACTGACATCTTTTGTTATACTTCATGATGAAAGAGTGAATAATTTCCCCCATCGATAGGAACAAGTCAAAAGGTCTGCTTTCCCTACTCACATAATTATATCAATCAATGAGAGTGACTACTTACTAAAATCTGACACATATTCATGGTAAGATTTATCAAAATGTAAGGCAAGAAAGAAAAACTTCTAGTACATGACAATGAACATCTATGACAAACCTGCATTATACTTAACGATGAAAAACAGAAGTGCTTTTTCCTTGAAGCTTGGCAACAAAACAAAGCTGTATGCTCCTTCCAGAGTAATAAGAAAAATAGATTATAAAGCATGCACAGTGGGGTGCATAAAAATAAAACTATCTCCAGTCATAGACAACATGTTTCTCTGGGTATAAGATATGATAAACAACAATCAGAAATTTTGGAAGTGACGAGTATAGTGACTTCAATGAAATATTCAATGGAGGAACTGCACAGCAGATATAAACAGGCATCAAAGTGTTTGCTGAACTCAAAGAAAGGTTTATTGAGATTGTTCAGTTGGAGAGAAAAAAAAGCATAAGGAAAACTGAGCAGAGCTAAAGAGAGATTGGAAAGTTCCAAGGAGTCTTTCAGAAGAAGGCGAGTAAAAAGGGCAGAAAGAATTGCCCAGCATACACTTAAAAAGATCCATGCCAAGATACATTGTGATAAAGTTGTCAAAACTAAATAGAAATCTTAAAATAAGCATTAAAGGATGGGGCAGATTGATGATACAATGAGGAGGGCATTTACTTTGCATGCAGCCAATGTGGGTTCAAGCCCTTGTATCCCATATGGTCTTGGAGCAGCACCAAGAGTGTCCTGTTCAAAGAGCTAGGAATAACTCTTGAGCATTGCTGGGTGTGGCCCAAACACTAAAAAACATTACAGGAGTGACTTCATTATTTATAGGAATACCAATCAATGAGAAGCATTTCCCCCACAAAATCCTTGAAGGCCAGAGACACTGGGATTTAAATTGCTAGAAGGGAGATGAGTAGGCCCAGGAACATTACCTTGCATGTGGAAGTTCAATCTCTAATACATTTCCCCCAAACACCACTGGGAATGCTGCTCACCCTAGAAAATCAAGAGACATCATCAAAATTCTATATCCAGCAAAATAATCCTTCATAATGGAGGCAAATAAAAATCATTACAAACTGAAAAGGAGCTGAAAGATCCTACCTTAGAAGATTTGCAAAATGAAGAACATCAGACTAAAACTAAAATAAATTCAAAAATATTTTTAAGCCAAAGAAATAATTAACATAATGACAGTTGCAAAGACAAATAGAAAATAAAACCGTATTGCGTTTTTAGTTTCAAATCCTATGTTTTCACTTCAGGTATGCTAGGTGTTGGTCTGACACCACCAGCTTTTTTTGTTTGTTTTTTATTTTGTTGTTGTTTTGTTTTGTTTTGTTTTGGAGCAAGTGCAGGCACCCTCCCCCTTTCTGCCAGCTGTTAACCACATCCACAAACAGTGCCTCCCTGTGTTCAAACCTGGCCTTCTTCTAGAAGTCCCTGCAGCTGACTATCTGTCCTTAAAATTTGTAGTATTGTAGCTTTGAATTTCTGCAGAACTTCATTAGTTTGATGCTGTCTTCCCTAAAGGAACACTCTAATTTAACAAATTGTATATATATAAAACAACAAGAGCTTACTAAATTTTCTGCCACTGTTTTAATGACTTCATTGGTGATACAATAATTTTCACAAATGACCTCGCTACTGTACTTTTTCTTCTTTCTTTCTTTTTTCTCTTCTTTTCCATTTTATTTTTTCTTTCCACTTTTTTCAATAACTTTACTTTCACTTATCTGGAAATCAATGTATTATGAACAACTTTGTCAACTATATAATGGATTTTCTTAAAATAAAAAAAGAAAAACTCTTATGCTTTCCTTACCTATTTTATTTTTGGTTTGGGGGCCACACTATGTGGCACTCAGCACTTACTCTTTCTTTTATACTTGATTGATTGATTGATTGATTGATTGGTTTCTGGGCCACACTCAGTGGAGCTCAGGGATCATTTTGGCTCTGCACTCAGAAATCGCCCCTGGCAGGGTAGGAGACCATATGGGATGCCAGGAATCAAACCGGGTTGGCTGCATACAAGGCAAAAGGCCTACAATTTTGCTTTATCTCTGGCCCCTCAGATCTTACACTTGGCTTGGATCTCTTCTGGTAGTGCTTAGGGAATCAGGTGGGGTGTTAAAGATCCAGCCTCAGTTGGCTTTGTACAAGACAAGTGTCTAACCTGCTGTACTATTGCTCCATCCCCTACATATGATTTAAAAGGTAAATGAAGTCAAGATAGAGAAATCAGGAGAAGCTGTACTTATTTCACCCCAAAGTCACAGTAAGTGTACATCATATTTTGAGGTTATCTGCACAGAAACCATGTTGAACTAAAATATCTCATCTAAGTGATAAGATAGAGATATCCTCACTACAGAAACTCCAATGCATATCAATCGGTCATCAAAAGGAGCTTTGGAAGGTGTGGAATTCTACCTCTTTTTAATTAACGACTTTATACCAGTTATACAATATACAACAGCCTTCACCCATTCATGTTTCCTGCCACCAATGTCCCCATTTTTCTCCCATTCTCCCTTCATCTGACTCTGGGGCAAAAATTTATCTCACTCTCCATTTGCAATATTGTTTGCAATACTGTTGACTGAAAAGGTATTATGCTTATCACTTTATCTCTTTACAGTACCCAGTTCTTGTCCAGAGTGATCATTTCCAACTCTCATTGTCATAGTGTTCCGTTCTCTGACCTACCTCCTCAGAGTGGGGGGTACACCCTACTCTTTGTGGCTAACTTTCTACCACGAACTAATACTCCCGGCCCTTATCTCTATTGTCTCTGAATATTATTATTGCCTTATTATCTTATTTTTATATACCACAAATGGGAACTCTACGCTTTAAAGGGAGCAGGGATTGTATTGAACATCTGGCATTCCAACCCTCTAATCCACATAGTGAAAATGAACCCCTGTACCCCGCTGCATTGAAGGTGAGTGGGAAATAATTTGAAAAAAGAGAAACTAAAATCCAGTCCTCAGTAAGTCCACAAACAGTCTCATCCTGGTACCCAGAGTTATAACAGTCATCTGTAAAGTTCCAACTTCAGAAAACAAGGAAGGAGCTGCAGTTACCATACTTACAAGGTTGGCCCAGCAGGCAAGAAACTTGGGAATAATATAAAGGAGTTGAAAATGCCAGCAGGCCCCATTTTAGTGATTTCTTACAAGCTTGTTGCTAATAGTGCTCGTTGACATCATATTATAACCCATTTCAAACCGGTAAGGGGCTCCCCACTGCATGTTGTGCTCCCTGCCAGGCCCTGAGTGCACATTTCGATTACCAGCTAGATTTGAAGGCCCCCAGCCACCTTTAAGCTGCCCTCAGCACTTATCTCTGACACTGCCCAGGCACTTGTGATTTTTAGCCCTGTGTGTGCTGCAAAAACTGGCAGGACCTTGGCCCCTACCTGCTGCCCAGGCTGGTTTGACCTTGTTGAAACCATAGCAGCAGCAGCAGCCCTGTAGTCACTATCTAGACCTGTTCAGCCTTGACATTGGCAGGAACAGCACATAAGCAGTGGAGATTTCAGCACTCCACCCGCATCAAGAGACCAATCAACCAGTTAGAAAACCATCAAAAGAACAATAGCTTTAAGAGAGAAGTTTGGACTAGATGCATTTTTTTCCTTTGAGTTTAAGGTCACCCTTATTTGTACTCAGGACTTACTCCTGCCTCTGCACAAAGGAATCACTCCTGATGTGAATTGAGGAAACCTATGAGGTGCTGGGGATCAAACCCATGTCGGCTAAATGTAATGCAAGCACCTCCTCACTGTACTGTCTCTCTGGCCCTAACACCTTGCTGTTTTGGACAACATGAATGAACATTCAGGGGATTGATTGATCTGCAAATTAAGAAAGACCAATAATGAGTGATGACATTCAGTTATTCCATATAAAAAAGGAAAACCAAATAATAGAGAATAAAAAAATAATTAGGGGCCAAAGCAATAATAGTACAACAGGTAGGTAGGTTGCTTGGCTTGCACTAGGCCAACCCAGGTTCAATCTACAACATGCCATATGGTTACCAAGCCAGCTAGGAGCAAACCCAGAGTGCAAAGCCTGGGTGTGGCAAAACAAAAACAAAAAAGCCCCAAACCATCCCTGAGATGCTAAGTACAAAGCTGAGGTTATCGTAGCTTGCTGGTTTGACACAAACATTTTAAAAAATGTAAAACTGAGCCCATAAAAGTGCAGTCTTGGAAATCAAAGAAGTTGCCTTATTGAAAATCTATTTCAAAACTGGAAGAAATAAAAGGCAAATGTTCAAACAGATAATGATAAATCTTTGTTATGGACACCCCTTGCACAATGGAAGGCAATGTCAGTCGTCCAGGTGAGAAATGACATTTGACTAAACTGAGGATCTGGCAGTCGGGCTGGAGAGAGGAAGTTAACACACATTAATTAGGAAGCTTTGTGTCTATCTTTGGACATCTCCCAAGATTTCCATGTTAGACACAGATAAACAATAACACTGCTGAGTTTAAAACTTCTTTTACAGATGCAGAACAGGAGAGAATGGTGGCTTACCCATAATAAGCCAGTGGGGGGAGGGGGACATACCCAGTACCCATTCTTTAAGTAAACAGCAAGTAGGAATGTGTATGTCTATATCTGAACAAATAAATTAACTATAGTCTTCACATGAGCAGATGAATATATACAGTAAATATGACTTTATATACAGCAAGTAAAAATAGGGGCTTTATAAACTACCTGGCTATTTTTTCAAGCAACTGCATAATTGGCATATGACTTATTTTCATTTTTAGACCACTTTGCCATTGTAAAGTTTAACCCCTACCCATATGCTAATGTAACTACAGTTCTCTCCTCTGCATGCGTAGTCCATGTTCACTCCTTTTTTCAATACATTTTATCTAGTGCTCATGATCCTGAACAGCCTTTCTCTCTCTTTTTTTGCCTTGCTCCAATACCCACAAAACTCAGGAAGTATTGCTAACAAACACCAGCCAGCCCACACCCATCTCAAGTGATAGAATTGGAAGGAACTGTGTCTCTCCAGCCTCCAGTCTGTGATACTGAAATACAAATGAGCGGCGTATAGCACTGCCAGAGACAAGGGGGTGATACCATAGGGTTGGGGGCTGAGCAGGAGGAAGGAGACGGAACATATGATCCTATCATGGGGGGAGGGTGGCAGGGGGAACTCCAGTCTCAGGTGGCAGAAGGCGGTGTGGGTAGGGGCACACCAAAAGCTCAGCTGCTGGAGTGGAGAAGCAGAACCTTTTGTCCCCTAATGTATGGAAGAGTGTGTGTATGTATGTGATGATGATGATTAAATGGTCCATAGTATCAGCGAAGATTGTCAGCTCTGATGCTGATTAGGGATGCTGAAGAACTCAGTGGTATGGGAGGAACCGGGAAAAATTGGTTTAAGTGTGGAAAAGTCGTACTAATTACAATCATTTATGCGAACTGCTTACCATTTATGCCTAATTACCAAGCAACACAATAACCATTAGGTGTGTCATTGAATATGTGTCAGATATACTTTGTTGTCAGTTTTATTTGCGATCAGAACAGTAAACTCTGCGTGGAGGCTCCCACTTAATAGTTTGTTGCTCATGCAAGCCGGGCTGTCAGCTCGCTATGTGAAAAAACATTATGTTAAGGCTGGAGCGTGGCAGGCTGTGGATTCCAGGCTAAGTCGTTTACAGTTAATTTAGGAGGCAATGGGGAGCCCTTACAGAATAATCAACAGGGGAGATCTCTGATCAGGGCTGTACTTTAGGAATCACAAACTGGCAAGGCTGGAAGATTCCTTTGAGATTATTTACCCAACAGTTGCCAGCCAGAGGGCACTGGCAACCACACTAGGGGTTCTGGAGAGATTGTGAAGAATTCAGAAAGACAAAAAGGGAACTATGCATTTCTGCATAATAAAAGTGTACAAATCAACATCAACATTACTTGCTTGGGACTGAAATTAATCAAACCGGAACAATAATGCTGTATAAAATTTCTTTAGTTCACTCTAGTTCTATTTATTTTGCTACTCTTTCCCTTGTAATTAGAGTCCAGTCTCCAACCATACCTGTATGGTTGATATCAAAGAGGACATTGGTTATGATTTCTTGTAGCATTTTATGGTTTAAAGTTGTTTAATTGTGTGCAGTTTGAGAAAATTGAGTTTCTCTATTTTGTCTCCAACAGCTTCATCTATTAGCATGTTGGTGGCAATGCTGTGGTTCATGTTAATTAAGCCACATACAAGTGTAAACTACTAGTCATGTGCAGGGACATTAATATATTAAAGAGATTTACATTGCTCCATTGTAAGCTCTTGAATCGTCTATCACAAACTAGCGTGTCAAGGTATTTGTCTTGCATGGAGCCAACTCTTTTTTTTTTTGAAACATCTTTTTTTATTTAACCAATTTTATTACATACATGATTGTATTTGGGTTTCATTCATTTAAAGAACACCACCCTTCACCAGTGTAACATTCCCATCACCAATGTCCAAAATCTCCCTCCTCCCCACCCAACCCCCGCCTGTACTCTAGACAGGCTTTCTATTTCCCTCATACATTCTCATTACTAGGATAGTTCAAAACGTAGTTATTTCTCTAACTAAACTCATCCCTGTTGGTGCGGTGAGCTTTATGAGGTGAGCTGTAACTTCCAGCTTTTTTCTCTTTTGTGCCTGAAAATTATTATTGTAAAAATGTCTTTCACTTTTCTTAAAACCCATAGATGAGTGAGACCATTCTGCATTTTTCTCTCTCTCTGACTTATTTCACTTAGCATAATAGATTCCATGTACATCCATATATAGGAGAATTTCATGACTTCATCTCTCCTGACAGCTGCATAATATTCCATTGTGTATATGTACCACAGTTTCTTTAGCCATTCATCTGTTGAAGGGCATCTTGGCTGTTTCCAGAGTCTTGCTATGGTAAATAGTGCTGCAATGAATATAGGTGTAAGGAAGGGGTTTTTGTATTGCCAACTCTTGTTTGATCTCTGACACCACATATAGTACTACAAGCACCATCAGGAGTGATTCCTGAATACAGAGATATGCATAAACCTGAAAGCCATTAGGTGTGGCCCCTAAGTTCTCTCCTCCCCAAAATAACAAAAATAAAATAATTGCTGTCCATATATGTATAGTTTTATTTCTGGCCTCACAATTTTCTTCCATTATTTACATATCTGTTGTTATTGCAATATGATACTGTTAAATTACTAGAATTTTGTAGCATAAATTTGAGAAACAGAATTAACCCATATACCACAATATTATTTTTATTCAGTAACACCTATTAGGGGTCTTTTGTAGATTAAATTAGTTTTATAGTATATTTTCAGTTTTGTTAAAAAAAAAACTCTGTTGAGATTTTGTTAGGGATTGCAATGAAAAATATATATAGTATTATATAAGATAGATATCTAAATTATGTTCATTCTTTTTATTCATCAATGAGCATTGAATATCTTTTTATCTCTTTTTTTGGTTATTCTGTTTGTTTGGGGAATGGTGGAAACACAACCAGCAGTGTTCAAGTTTTACTCCTGGCCGAGTACTCAAGGGTTATTCCTTGTAGTTTTTGCAGGACTATATGTGTTACAAGGATTAAGCCAAGATTGAAACATGCAAGGCAAATTCTTTAATATTAATCTATATCTCTAGCCCATTTCTATATTATCAATGTCTTAAAGTTTTCCATGTACTGGTAATTCACTTCTTAGGATAAATTTAATCAAAGATTCAGTGAGGTAGGACAGTGGTAGAATATTTGCCTTGCTTGTATGAGTCCTTGTGTTCAACTTCAAAAACTTATTCCAAGTTAATTAATTTTGATGTAGTTTAAAATAAACTTATTTTTCTGATATATCATTTTGCTATTTAATTACTTGGATATATAAATGCAATAAAGTCTTGTGTATTGATTTTACTAATTTACTTTACTAATTTCTTATTTATGAAAGCATTTTATTGAACGCTGAAATTTTCTGTGTATAGTATCATCTATAAATAGTGATAGGTTTTCTTCTTCCATTCCAGTTTGTCTTTTCTTTTATGTTTTTACTTGCTTAATTACTCTGACTAGAGTAATTAATACTCTATACTACATTGAGTAGTATACTCAAGACTACATTGACTAATTGTGGTGAAAGTGGGCATCTATATCTTTGTTTATGATATTAGAAGAAAACTTCCAGTTTTTCACCATTGACTATGATGTTTTTTGTGGGTTTGTTTATATGGTCTTTATTGTGTTGAGATATGTTCCATCTATCGACATTATATTGAGAAGTTTTATTATAAATTTTAAATCTCAAAAAATGTTTTTTATGCATTTATTGACATAATCATATTTTGTCTAGCCTTTTATTAATTAATTAATTTCATTAACTTATTTGTATATGTTGAAGCATTATCCTTTCATAATAGGATACTTTTAAAGATGGTAAGGATTAGGGATAAATTAATTTCAGGAGGTTGAGTCACACCCAATAGAGCTCAGAGCTTACTCCTGGCTCTGTGCTCAGGGATCACACCTAGTGGGCTCAGTGGATTATATGGTTTCCAGTGATCAAACTCAGGTTGGCCATATGTAAGGCAAGCACTCTCTCTCCTATACTATCTCACCAGCCCTTAGGGCTGAATGAAATAAGAGAGACTAGATAATGAGAATTTAGGACTACAGAGATAGTAAAGAAGCACCATGGACCTTTTCATAAACCACAATATCAAAGGGATGTGGGTAACAGTGACTCAAAAGAGTGGCAGATAAAAGGGAAAGTGACTTTGGGTTATTTAAAATTGCAGATTCCATCTTAGATCAATGTTATTCCAGAGAACGGAAGTACTTCGTGCATGTACCCACTCGGGATTTCAGATAAACAGTATTGTTCCAAAACATGGACTGCGGGGGTGGGAATCAGAAGCATTGAGGGTGGTGAGGTGGTGGTTTTTGCTCTGATCATCACTGAGAGAACTTATTAAAGCTTCAAAAGGTAAACTTCCAAAGCCTGGGGCTTCTTAAAACTGGGTTCCCTGGAGTGAAACTGGAAGTTTCCCATGTTGAACCTCCAGCAATTCAATTATGTTTCGATTTCCTTACTTTCCTGGCTCCCATGAACATTTTTGCTCTTGTAAATTGGAAGTCAACCTATTATGCCATTTTCTTCCATTTTTGGTTACGTATTTGCCTTCTCAAATCTAAAAGGACTTGGTTTGCTGTTTGTCATTGTCGGTGATTCAGTTTGTTGCTTTTTCACTTCCTGCTAGGGCAAAGTTGCAACTTCCAAACCTCTTACATTTCCGGGCAGAATTGGGACCTCTCTTTGTCCTGGAATTGTTATATTTGGAACAATCAGGTTTTAGGTAATTATCAGTGATGTGTTCATCTGCTCCTTTTTGCTTCCTTTAATTCTCATTCCTTTTGGGGGACCGAGCTACATCAGTGGTCCTCAGTGCTTATTTTTCGCTCCTCTTGGCAGTGCTCAATAGGATTCAAGCCTGAGTAGACTATGTGCAAGCCAGAGGGCTTATTTCCAACACAATCTCCCAGACCCTAATTCCTCTTTTGTTCCTTTTTTCATGTCTTCTGATATTGAACACTTTCTAGGAGGTTTTCTTAGTTTGTTTAACATTTTAGAACCAATTTCTCTTCATGGATTTCTTACTGGTCACTGTGTATATGACAATATACTTCTTACTGTGGCATAATGTTATTGACATTTTACCACTTTGATATATGTCCAACAATTATAAAATTAGTATCTCAGAGAAATTGGCACTCCTGTAGCGCCAACTGTAGTGCCAAGTGTCAACTGCAGCATTATCTACAGTAAGCAAACATTGACAGAGAAAAAATGGGTAAAGAAAATCATATACATGCACAGTCAAACATTATTTTGTATTAGAAATGTGTATAGGGGCCGGAGAGATAGCATGGTGGTAAGGCGTTTGCCTTGCATGCAGAAGTTCAGTGGTTTGAATGTTGGCATCCCATATGGTCCCCTGAGCCTTCCAGGAGCGATTTCTGAGCATAGTCAGGAGTAACCCCTGAGCGCTGCCAGGTGTGACCCAAAAACAAACAAACAAAAGAAATGTGTATATATGGACCTGTGGGTATTAGACCTCATAAAATAAGTCATATGAAGACAAATTTTGTATCTTCCCACTTATAGTAGCATATTACCAAACATGCACATACAATGAACAACAAGTTGACAGATGCAATGAACAAGAAAGTAGATGTCAGAAAAAAGAATAATGGAATCAGGAGAAGGAAAATGGGTGAAGATGAGTCAAAGAAAAAAATTTCTGCTATAAAAGAAATAAATCCTGGGATATAATAATAGCATGGTACCATGAAAAGCAAGGGGCTTATCTCTTTAGAGTTTTAATTTGCATTCTTTTATTGATTAAAGTTTATGAAGTTTAAATATATTTAAGACTTTTGAATGCTACATATGTTATATACATTATATATGTTTTATATTGTATATATTACATATATATATTTGTTTTGGGGCCACACTCAGCAGCACTTGGGTTACTCCTGGCTCTGCACTCAGAAATAACTCCTAAAGGCCTGGGTGACCATATATGATGTCTGTATCAAACTTGGGTCAGCCATATGAAAAACAAATGCTCTTCCCACTGTACTATCATTCTGGCCTCTTTTTTTCTAATTTTTGCTGATGTTTCTATTGGTTTTTTTTTGCATTTTTTTGTTTAGTTATTGTTTGAGGTTCATAGCTGGTGGGGCTCAGGAGCCATTCCCTCTTGTTACTCAGATCAGTTTGGGGATGCTTTGGGAAACATGAAGTGCCAAGGATTAAACCCAGAAACTTTGACATGCAAAGAATGTGTTCTAGTTCTTTGAGAAATCTGGACTGCACCCACAAAAGGTAGAGCCAGAGGAACCTGACCATTCCACTGTGCTTCACGGCTGTGCACACCTACTAGTCAATGGATCCCAGCACAATAAGGAGAAAAAACATACAACAAATGTGACAATAAGAAAAAGATTCAGGCCTCCACCATGCATAGAGAATTAAGATGGCAGCTCTGATGAAAACTGCCTACCACCTATTTAACATCTCAGATAAGTAGCTAGAGAAAATATGGAGGATCCTCATAGAACTCAAAGAAAGCATGGGATGAACTGAATGAACCACACATAAGATCAAGATAAAAATAAAGATACAAATAAAGAAAACTCCACACTGAAAAAACAGGACTGAAAAATTGATAGGTGAAATGAAAACCTCACTGGAAAGCCTCTCCACCAGAATAAGAGGAGGTGAGAACAGAATCAGTGAGCTGGAAGATCTGATACATAACAACTTCATAAAACAAGGGTTGTTTGGAAACCAACAGAGGAGTTTGGAAAAGAGTCTTAAAACAAATGGTAAAACAATAGAAAAAATTTCCAAAGAATGTGAACAGATGACAATAGAAATCTTTGATAACCTCAACAAAAAGAACATAAGAATCATTGGAGTCCAAGGGACCCAGGAAAAAAAATCCCCAGAAAGAATGAACAATTAAAAGACATCATTGCAGAGAACTAAATTGTGAATATCAAAGACTACCAGCTAAAAGAGATCCAAAGAAAAGCACACCAAGACACATCAGACTCACTATGACAAATATCACAGATAGGGATAGAATATTGAAAGCAGCAAGATCTAAAAGGGAAATTGCATTCAAAGGAGCATCCTTAAGATTCACAGCAAACCTGTCACAAGAAACCCTCAAAGCCCAAAGGCAGTGGTAGGATATAGTGACAAAACTCAATGAAATGAATATTTCACCTAGAATGCTTCAACCATCCAGACTTACAATCAGGTTTGAAGAAAGCATACACAGCTTCATGGATAAACAACAGCTCAGAAACTTTATGACTCAAAACCAGCCTTAAAAGCAAAACCGAAAGGTTCACTTTAAGACAAGACAGACCAACAGACACACCAAACTCCTGCATAAAGATGACACTAAATCCCATGACAATTATCTTTCTCAATGTCAATGCACCAGATAAGAGAAACAGAATGCAAAAAGGATCAAAAAGCTGAATCCAACACTCTGCTGCCTACAAGAAACACATCTGAAGATCATAATAACCATAGTATCAAAATCAAAGGTTGGAAGACAATCATTCATCCAAGCAAACAACTCCCTTAAAAAGCTGGAGTGGCCATATTAATATCAAATGACACAAATTTTAGACTCAGAAAAGTTATAAAAGACAAAGATGAACATTTTGTAATAATCAAGAGATATGTACAACAGGAAGAAATCACACTCCTAAACATATATGCGCCCAAAGAGGGATAAGCAAATATTTAATATAATTGTTGACAAACCTGAAAGAAGACATCAATAGAAACATAATAATAGTGGGAGACCCCAACACTGCCCTGCCACCCCCTGATAGGTCAACCAGACTGAAACCCAACAAGAATATACTAGCTCTATAAGAAGTAATGGAAGAAAGTGGTCATGTGTGTGTGTTTGTGTGTGTATGTATGTATGGCTCTTCATGCCCAGAAAACTGGATACACATTCTTCTTCAATGCTCATGGTTCATTCTCCAAGATACACCACATTCTGGCCCATAAAACATACTTCCATAAAATCTAGAGGACAGAAATTGCAAAAACTACCTTGTCAGATTACAATGCACTGAAATTAGAAGTGAACACAGAAGACACAGAGGAGTGACTAACACCTGGAAAATAGACAATTCACTACTGAACAACAAGTGAATCAGAGATAAAAATCAAAAGATTCCTGAAAACAAATGTAAATGAATACACATATTATCAGAATTTGTGGGACACAGCAAAAATGGTAATAAGAGGAAAATTTATAGGTTTTCAAGCACACATCTGGAAGGAAGAAGGGGCCTACATAAATAGCTTAATGGCACAGCTTATAAAATTAGAAAATGATCAACAAAAGGAACCAAAAATAGGTAGACAGAAGGAAATAACAAAGTTTAAAGCAGAAATCAGGGGCCAGGGCGTGGCGCTAGAGGTAAGGTGTCTGCCTTGCAAGCGCAAGCCTAAGATGGACAGCGGTTTGAACCCCCCAGTGTCCCATATGGTTCTCCCAAGCCAGGGACAATTTCTGAGCTCATAGCCAGGAGTAACCCCTAATTGTCAATGGGTGTGGCTCCAAAACAAAACTAAAACATAGAGCAGAAATTAATGAAGTGGAAATGCAAAAAACAATCTAAAAGGTCAACAAAAGCAAAAGTTGGTGCTTTGAAAAAATAAACAAGATTGATAATCCACTAGCAAAACTCACAAAGAAAGAGTGAGAAAAATTTAATAAACTGGATTAGAAATAAAAATAGGTGGCACTAGAGGTAAGGTGTCTGCCTTGCCTGCTAGCCTAGGAAGGACCGCGGTTTGATCCCCCAGTGTCCCATATGGTCCCCCAAGCCAGGAGTGACTTCTGAGCACAAAGCCAGGAGTAACCCCTGAGCATTACCAGGTGTGGCCCAAAAAGCAATAAATAAATAAATAAATAAATAAATAAATAAATAAATAAATAAATAAGTAAAAATAGGGAGATCACTAAAGATACCATCAAACAAAGGCTAATCAGAGACTAGCACACATCACAAAGACAAAGAACAACTGGTGCTGGTATGGGTGTAGGGAGAAAGAAACTCTACTCTCATTCACTGCTGGTGGAATGCCATCTAGTCCAGCCTTTTTGGAAAAAATATGGAGATTCCTCAAAAAACTGTAAATTGAGCTCCCATATGATCCAGCAATAACACCTAAAGTGATATACCCTAGGAACACAAACACACAATACAAAAATGCTCTCTGCCTGCCTATATTCATTGCAGTTCTATTTACAATAGCCAGAATCTGGAAACAACCCAGATGCAAGTCAGCAGATGAATGGCTAAAGAAACTGTGGTAGGTATACACAATGAAATACTATGGAGCTGTCAGGAAAAAATTAAATCATAAAATTTTCTTATTCATGGATAGACATGGAAATGCTTACTTTGAGTGAAATGAGTCAGAGGGAAAGAGATAGATACAGAATAGTCTCACTCGTCTGTGGGATATAAGAAAAATAAAAGACATTATGGTAAAAAAAATACCTAGAAACAATAGAGATGAGGGCTGGAAGGACCAGCTCATGATATGAAACGTACTACAAATATTGGTGAGTGCAGTTAGAAAAGTAACTGCACTAAAAACTATCATGATAATGGTAGTGAGTGAGAGAAATAGCATGCCTGTCTTAAAAACAGGCAAGGGGTGGGGGAGATGGAAGGCTTTGGTGGCAGGAAAGTTGCACTGGTGAAGGGGTGTACTTTTTATGACTGAAACCCAACTAAAACATTTGTAGCAATGGTGCTTAAATAAACATATTAAAAATAAAGTAAGAAAAAGAAATCCTTCCAGTTCCTGAATTTGTAGGTATTGTTTATAAATTAGATAATTCTTCTATAACTGTGGTGTTAATTCCATCACTAATTAAATATTGTGGTGCCTGGTAAATGCCAAGTACTGTTCTTAGTTTTGGGGGAGCAGCAGTGAATTAAATAAGACTCCTGTACAAATAGATACTACATTTTAGTAAAAAGATACTGATGTTATAAAAAAATACAACAGGGTGAAGAGGGTGAGTTATCAACCTATGACATTAGTGGAGTGTGCACTGTTGTCCTGGAGTAGTCCATGTATTATATCATACTAATAAGAATTTGTGAATCAGAAGGCATAATATAAAAATTTAAATAATGTGTCAGGTGGTAAAATGATATATAAATTCAAGCAGTATAGAAGAAATAGGAGTGTCTGAGGGAGGAGAGCTGCAGTTTCGTACATAATAGTTAGCAGGGCCTTTCTATTATAGTGGCATTTGATCAGAAACTTGTGGAAAATAAACCACATGGGGGTTGATTCATTATAAAAAATATTTATTAGATCCTACTCTTGTCAGGCACAATTTTAGACTCTTGTCTCACAGCATCAGAAAAAGATATACAAAGAATCTTCCCTTTTGGGTCATACTATCAAGTAGAAATAACAAAAATATATAATAAACTTTTATATACTATGAATGAAAGAAAAATAAACTAGTTTAAGATGGATACATGGTATAATCCTAAATTTGCATTTTTACACATTTTTTCCAGTGCTGGAGAGCAAACCCAGAGTCTCCATCACTGACTCAGATTTGGCAACTTCATTTACTTTTGTAATGAACTAAAATTGTTTTTTTTTAATGTAAATATGAGGAGAGAGGTAAAAGGGAAACGAGTGTTTTAGAGAAAGTCCACATCTAAAATTATTAGGAGAAACAGAAAGGAGAGAGTGTGAAAGTGAGAGACAAATAGAGAGAGATCCAATGAGGAAAGCAGAGCATGTGAAGCTAAGATGGAACACAATCTCTAAGACTGAGAAATGTGGCAAAATTGAAACTTGAAATAGTTGACACCATCGAATCCAGAAAGGACTAGTGGAGTATTGTATGGATTTAGTTTTCACTTTGTTTTTTTTTATTAGATTTGAGGGAAGGGGCCAAGGACTACATGTGCAAGGCAAGCATAATTCTGTTGATCTGCAATGCCCAGTCCCTTGACTTTTATTCTGCATTGGAAGGGAACCGTTCAGGGTTCTATTCAAGGGGATACTGTAGCATAAGATGCATTTTTGTTTTAGGTCCACTCTCAGCGCTACTCAGCACTTACTCTGCTTTACTCTCATGGCTTACACATAAAGGAGTTCATGGCACATTATGTCATGCCAGGAATCAAACCTACATCAGCTAAATGCAAAGCAAGTTCCATACCTGCTGTAATATCTCTCCAGCCCTTTAGCTTTCATTGGAAAGGGCCAGTTTACTGTACTGAGAACTGATTTTACAAGGAAAGGTGAAAGCAAAAAGAATCATCAAAGGGAAAAATGTGATGGCAGTAAGCATGTAGGTGTTAATAGAGATATAGTTGAATGTGATTATATATTGGTAATATTTGAAGGTATAAATCAAAGGGTTTCCTGAAATATAGAATATAGGGCACTAGAGCAAAGAAATATAAAATTACTACAAAATTTTTTATCTTTCCCATTTGAAAGATATATTTATCATTGATCCAGATGAAAAACTTGATAATTAGAGGATTTAGTTTATTGTATAACTAAGTGATGATTTCAGATAGAGAGTTGGATGAGATAACCTAGTGGGATAAAATTCTGGGTTAGATAGAAAAATATTTGCATTAGGAACTGACCTCAAATAGCCACAAATTAGAGCTGTGAGACTAGTTGAAGCTACAAAAAGAGTAGTAGATGTAGATAATGACCCAGCTCTAGTTTGAGAGATGAGGAGCCAGCAGGGAAAAAGAAGGTGTAGCTAGATGAGGTAAAGCTAACTTACCTGTGTTCATCCATAAGACATTTAATAGAAAGTGCAGATAGTAGGGAGGAAATGAGGAGAGCAGGACCAGATAGTAAAGAACTTCAGCTGTTATATATGTCACCTGATTAGGTGTTATATATGTGAACTGATTGGTCATTAGATAGGCAAACCTACTTGTTGTTTCACATAACCATTCAGATTATTTTTACAAAGCATTATTTGCATTGTCATAACCAATCACCAGATAACAAACATTTAAGGGGAAGGTATGCATAACACATATAAGCACAGACCACAGGCTAGTTGAGTTGAGATAGATGTTGCACTTGCTGTACTGAACACAGGAGAGGCTATCAAATTCTTCGAAGCTACAAAACTGAAGACATAACCCATAGCTAGCAGTTTCTGCTGTAACATAGACCCTCATGTGCAGGATTTCATGTGGTCTCAGTCTTGATATTTTATTACTTTTTATTTTATCTGGTAATTTTTAGGTTCAGGTAGTCAGAGTTATAAACATTTTCTTTTTATGTCTTTAAGTTTTATTTTAGTCCTTAAAAAGCCCATTAAAAATCATCCACTGCCATTTAATGTGGAATTTACTCACTAATTAAAAATACCAAATTTATCACATGCTATTTTCTCAAAAGGACATGAATTCATTTTTTTCCCATTTATTAGTCTGTCTATTCATATGCCTATTGCAGGCTGCTTTAATTACTGAAGTTTTATAAAATACTTCCTATAAAGAAATATCTCCTCTCTCATTAATCTTCACCAGATTTCTTCTGGCTGTTATTGTATGTGCTTGTTTTCATAAGAACCTTTGAAACACTTGATTTACTCTTGCCTCCAAGTTGCACTTGTATTTTAACAGAACTATGTTAAATATAGTGATAGATTCAGGGATAATGGATAGCCTTGTAATATTGTGTCTTTGTTTTTTTTAACTTTATTTATTGATTGGGTTTTCGGCCACATCAGCTGCATTCAGGGGCCACTCCTGGATCTGCACTCAGAAATCGCCCCTGGCAGGCTGGGGGACCATATGAGATGCCAGGAATCCAACCGGGTTCCTCCCAGGTCAGCTGCATGAAGGCAAAAGCCCTGCAGTGCTATTTCTCCAGCCCCTTGTAATATAATATCTTTGTTTTCAAGACTAAAGTAGGTTTTTCCATCAGTAGGTCTCTATGTACCTTAGTAGATTTTATATTTCTTCCATTTGTCTATTGTATTTTGCCTGATAACTTTCTTTACATGTTACATACAACCTTGTCTTATAGTCTTCCTTTTATTTATGTTAAGTGCTTATAAATAAACAGCAAATTCTGTTTATTTTTGTTGTTTTGGGGGACACATCTAGTAGTGTTTTGGGGTCATTATTGGTATTGCTTTGCTGGACCACATGGTACTAGAAATCATACGTGAACCTTCATAATACAAAGTATGGTAACTAGACCTTTATCTCCATGACTCATACTTTTTCTATGTTATTTTAGCATTTGGTCACTCTATTGCACCTTACTCTACTACTTACATAGTAACAAAAGTGACAAATACAAAGTTACTATACTGCTTATATAGTAACAAAAAGTTACACTTTCCTGGCCTACAATCAAAGCATCTTTAAATAATTAAAAAGGTGTGTGTCCTTTACAGTTCTTATCATATTTATTCATATGTATTTATAGAGTATAAATTTTATCAATTATAGTAAATATTTATTTTATTTATTTCTAGAGTTTTATAAGCTTACATAGTATTAATTCATAGAATAGTATGATCAGGATGTGATTTATTACATAATTTTGAAGTAGTGAAGTAGTCGGAGATCTATAGCAACTGTAATGTAATTTGAAAATATACATGATATTTGGGCCTGGGAAGATATTATAGAGGTAAAGGCACTTGCCTTGTATGGAGCTAATTCTGGTTCAAACCCTGTGTTGTGTATGGTTACCCAGGATCTGTCAGGAGTAAACCCTGAGTTACTATGGGGTGAAGCCCTTATCTATCTATCATCCATCCATCTATCTATCTATCTATCTATCTATCTATCTATCTATCTATCTATCTATCTATCTATCATCTATCTATCTGTCTGTCTGTCTGTCTATCTATTATCTATCCATGTGATTTTTATTGATGGCCAAGTCACAGGTGCTGCTGATATTATTTTGATCTCTTGCTTACATCATAAAACAATGAGCTCCAGTTCAAATAAAAGTGAGAAAAATAATAATGTAATCATTCCTATTCAAGTTAAGTAATGTTGTAAATATAGTCCACTGAATCCTTCCTGTGGATCTGAGCTGAAAAACACTTACTACTTATAAAACCAAAAATCCAGACAAAACAGAATTCTGTGAAATGTGGTTCTAAAGTATCATTAACAAAGCAAGACTTATATATGAAATTCAAATGTTAAGTAATCAACCAAAAGCTGAAACAGTAATGTTTAAATGATTAACTGGCTTAGATTTAACTATTCTCTACCTCTTGGGTAGAGATTTAGTCAACCTTGAAAATATTTTAGCAAAAGCTTCCTCTTTAAATGTGAAAAGAAAAAATTACTATTATTGTCTCTTAAAAAGAAAATGTTTTAGCAGAATCTTCCACTTCAAATGTGATAAACAAAGATATACTATTATTGTCCTTAAAATTTTGAATAAGATTCAAATTTTATCTAAATATTATAATTCACTCTACTTTCAACTAAAGGTTGAAGACATACATAATGTTCTTTATGTCTGAATTTATCCAAACAAGTCAGACACAAGCATGTTAATGCTACCAGCTGCTCTGGGCTGTCTCTCTTAGGTAATTGTTCATTTGTGAAGGGAAAAACTACCAACCGTTAGAAAGAGACCACAGAAGAATATGAGTATGGGGAAAGGTTAGTGACAGCATTATATTTCCTAGCCCATTGGAAACAGATGCTTCCCCCTAATAATCCACAATTATATTTTCTATTATTAAGCTTTTGAATAGGTAATACATTTAGATGTACAAATGTCAAAGTGAAATAATAAGGAATTCACAGAAAATTCTTACTTGGACTCAGAGTTCTAGTTACTCTACCTCCAACCCCTATTCACTGTGATTTTGATGTAAATGAAAGCAAATATGTTGATTGTTATCCATTTACTAAAAAAATGACAATGTCATATTTATGCTGTTTTGTGCCTGGCACTTATCCCTCAGCAGTACACTCTGGAGAGCCTTCTGTGTCAGTGTATGTGGCAAGAGCCCCTTTCTTCTCTTTTACAGACCCAAAAATCCCTTGTGTAGTTCATAACCTGTTTGATAGACCTTGGATAATTTTCAGTATTTTCTACTTGTGAGCCTTTTCTTAAATTTTCTTACAAAATGTTTGATTAATCTTCCAGTACATATTATTTGTTTTCCTTACTCTTTTTTTTTTAAAGCTGACAAGTCAGATGGAAAGATCTTCCATTTTCTAGGCCAATCATGATTGGTGAGGGTAAACTTTACTTAAGAAAGGTTTCATGGGTTAGATTGTGTATAGAGCATTCTTTTTTTTAATTTATTTAAACACCTTAATTACATACATGATTGTGTTTGGGTTTCAGTCATGTAAAGAACACCACCCATCACCAGTGCAACATTCCCATCACCAATGTCCCAAGTCTCCCTTCGCCCAAACCGACCCCCGCCTGTACTCTAGACAGGCTCTCCATTTTCCTCATACATTCTCATTATTAGGACAGTTCAAAATGTAGTTATTTCCCTAACTAAACTCATCACTCTTTGTGGTGAGCTTCCTGAGGTGAGCTGGAACTTCCAGCTCTTTTCTCTTTTGTGTCTGAAAATTATTATTACAAGGGTGTTTTTCATTATTCTTAAAACCCATAGATGAGTGAGACCATTTTGCGTTTTTCTCTCTCTCTCTCTGACTTATTTCACTCAGCATAATAGAATCCGTGTACATCCATGTATAGGAAAATTTCATGACTTCATCTCTCCTGACAGCTGCATAATATTCCATTGTGTATATGTACCACAGTTTCTTTAGCCATTCGTCTGTTGAAGGGCATCTTGGTTCTTTCCAGAGTCTTGCTATGGTAAATAGTGCTGCAATGAATATAGGTGTAAGGAAGGGGTTTTTGTATTGTATTTTTGTGTTCCTAGGGTATATTCCTAGGAGTGGTATAGCTGGATCGTATGGGAGCTCGATTTCCAGTTTTTGGAGGAATCTCCATATCGCTTTCCATAAAGGTTGAACTAGACGGCATTCCCACCAGCAGTGGATAAGAGTTCCTTTCTCTCCACATCCCCGCCAACACTGTTTATTCTCATTCTTTGTGATGTGTGCCATTCTCTGGGGTGTGAGGTGGTATCTCATCGTTGTTTTGATTTGCATCTCCCTGATGATTAGTGATGTGGAACATTTTTTCATGTGTCTTTTGGCCATGTGTATTTCTTCTTTGTCAAAGTGTCTGTTCATTTCTTCTCCCCATTTTTTGATGGGGTTAGATTTTTTTTTCTTGTAAAGGTCTGTCAGTGCCTTGTATATTTTGGAGATTAGCCCCTTATCTGATGGGTATTGGGTGAATAGTTTCTCCCACTCAGTGGGTGGCTCTTGTATCCTGGGCACTATTTCCTTTGAGGTGCAGAAGCTTCTCAGCTTAATATATTCCCATCTGCTAATCTCTGCTTTCACTTGCTTGGAGAGTGCAGTTTCCTCCTTGAAGATGCCTGTAATGTCCTGGAGTGTTTTGCCTATGTGCTGTTCCACATAACTTATGGTTTTGGGGCTGATATCCAGGTCTTTAATTCATTTGGATTTTACCTTCGTACATGATGTTAGCTGGGGGTCTAAGTTCAATTTTTTTTCCAAGTGGCTATCCAATTGTGCCAACACCACTTGTTGAAGAGGCTTTCCCTGCTCCATTTAGGATTTCCTGCTCCTTTATCAAAAATTAGGTGGTTGTATGTCTGGGGAACATTTTCTGAGTATTCAAGCCTATTCCACTGATTTGAGGGCCTGTCCTTATTCCAATACCATGCTGTTTTGATAACTATTGCTTTGTAGTACAGTTTAAAGTTGGGGAAAGTAATTCCTCCCATATTCTTTTTCCCAATGATTGCTTTAGCTATTCGAGGGTGTTTATTGTTCCAAATGAATTTCAAAAGTGTCTGATCCACTTCTTTGAAGAATGTCATGGGTATCTTTAGAGGGATGGCATTAAATCTGTATAATGCCTTGGGGAGTATTGCCATTTTGATGATGTTAATCCTGCCAATCCATGAGCAGGGTATGCGTTTCCATTTCCATGTGTCCTCTCTTATTTCTTGGAGCAGAGTTTTATAGTTTTCTTTGTATAGGTCCTTCACATATTTAGTCAAGTTGATTCCAAGATATTTGAGTTTGTGTGGCACTATTGTGAATGCGGTTGTTTTCTTAATGTCCATTTCATCTTATTACTATTGGTGTATAGAAAGGCCATTGATTTTTGTGTGTTAATTTTGTAGCCTGCCACCTTGCTATATGAGTCTATTGTTTCTAGAAGCTTTTTGATAGAGTCTTTAGGGTTTTCTAAGTAGAGTATCATGTCATCTGCAAACAGTGAGAGCTTGACTTCTTCCTTTCCTATCTGGATTCCCTTGATATCCTTTTCTTGCCTAATCGCTATAGCAAGTACTTCCAGTGCTATGTTGAATAGGAGTGGTGAGAGAGGACAGCCTTGTCTTGTGCCAGAATTTAGAGGGAAGGCTTTTAGTTTTTCTCCATTGAGGATAATATTTGCCACTGGCTTGTGGTAGATGGCCTTCACTATATTGAGAAAGGTTCCCTCCATTCCCATCTTGCTGAGAGTTTTGATCAAGAATGGGTGTTGGACCTTATCAAATGCTTTCTCTGCATCTATTGATATGATCATGCGGTTTTTATTTTTCTTGTTATTGATGTTGTGTATTATGTTGATAGATTTACAGATGTTAAACCAGCCTTGCATTCCTGGGATGAAACCTACTTGATCGTATTGGATGATCATTTTAACGAGGCATTGAATCCTATTTGCCAGGATTTTGTTGAGGATCTTTGCATCTGCATTCATCAGTGATATTGGTCTGTAATTTTCTTTTTTGGTAGCGTCTCTGTCTGGTTTAGGTATCAAGGTGATGTTGGCTTCATAATAGCTATTTGGAAGTGTTTCTGTTTGTTCAATTTCATGAAAGAGTCTTGCCAAGATTGGCAGTAGTTCCTCTTGGAAAGTTTGATAGAATTCATTAGTGAATCCATCTGGACCTGGGCTTTTGTTTTTCGGCAGACATTTGATTACCGTTTTAATTTCATCAATGGTGATGGGGGTGTTTCGATATGCTACATCCTCTTCCTTCAACCATGGAAGATTATAAGAGTCCAAGAATTTATCCATTTCTTCCAGGTTCTCAATTTTAGTGGCGTAGAGTTTTTCAAAGTAGTTTCTGATTACCCTTTGAATCTCTGTCATATCAGTAGTGATCTCTCCTTTTTCATTCCTGATACGAGTTATCAAGTTTCTCTCTCTCTCTTTCTTTGTTAGGTTTGCCAGTGGTCTATCAATCTTGTTTATTTTTTCAAAGAACCAACTTCTGCTTTCGTTGATCTTTCGGATTGTTTTTTGAGTTTCCACTTTGTTGATTTCTGCTCTCAGCTTTGTTATTTCCTTCTGTCTTCCTATTCTTAGGTCCTTTTGTTGAGCATTTTCTAGTTCTATTAGCTGTGTCATTAAGCTACTCAGGTAAGCTCCTTCTTCCTTTCTGATGTGTGATTGCAAAGCTATAAATTTTCCTCTCAGTACTGCTTTTGCTGTGTCCCATAAGTTCTGATAGTTTGTGTCTTTATTGTCATTTGTTTCCAGGAACCTTTTTATTTCCTTCTTGATTTCGTCTCGGACCCACTGGTTATTGAGCATGAGGCTGTTTAACTTCCACGTGTTAAAGTGTTTCTTCTGAGTCCCTTTGGAGTTCACAAATAATTTCAGAGCCTTGTGGTCAGCGAAGGTAGTCTGCAAAATTTCTATCCTCTTGATCTTATGGAGGTATGTTTTATGTGCCAGCATGTAGTCTATCCTGGAGAATGTCCCATGTACATTGGAGAAGAATGTGTATCCAGGTTTCTGGGGATGGAGTGTCCTATATATATCCACTAGGCCTCTTTCTTCCATTTCTCTCCTCAGGTCTAGTATATTCTTGTTGGGTTTCAGTCTGGTTGACCTATCCAGTGTTGACAAAGCCGTGTTAAGGTCCCCCACAATTATTGTGTTGTTGTTGATATTATTTTTCAGGTTTGTCAACAGTTGTATTAAATATTTTGCTGGCCCCTCATTCGGTGCATATATGTTTAGGAGAGTGAATTCTTCCTGCTCTACGTACCCCTTGATTAATATAAAATGTCCATCTTTGTCCCTTACAACCTTCCTGAGTATAAAGTTTGCATTATCTGATATTAGTATGGCCACTCCAGCTTTTTTATGGGTGTTGTTTGCTCGGATAATTTTTCTCCAGCCTTTTGTTTTGAGTCTATGTTTGTTCTGACTATTCAGGTGCGTTTCTTGTAGGCAGCAGAAGGTTGGATTGAGTTTTTTGATCCATTTAGCCACTCTGTGTCTCTTAACTGGTGCATTTAGTCCATTGACGTTGAGAGAAAGAATTGTCCTGGGATTTAACGCCATCTTTATTTCAAAATTTGGTGTGTCTTTTGGGTAGTCTTGTCTTAGATTAGGTCTTTCAGTTTTTCTCTTAAGACTGGTTTTGTGTCTGTGAAGTTTCTGAGCTGTTTTTTGTCTGTGAAGCCATGTATTCTTCCGTCAAACCGGAAAGTGAGTTTTGCTGGGTATATTATTCTGGGTGAAGCATTCATTTCATTCAGTCTTGTCACAATATCCCACCACTGCTTTCTGGCATTGAGTGTTTCTGGTGACAGGTCTGCTGTAAATCTCAGGGAAGCTTGCTTGAACGTGATTTCCCCTTTTGATCTTGCTGTTTTCAGAATTCTGTCCCAAGCTGTGGGATTTGTCATTGTGACTAGGATGTGTCTTGGGGTGGTTTTTCTGGGGTCTCTTTTGGTTGGTACTCTTCGGGCATGCAGTATTTTATCACATATATTCTTTAGCTCTGGAAGTTTCTCTTTAATGATGTTCTTGACCTTTGATTCTTCCTGGAAATTTTCTTCCTGGGTCTCTGGGACTCCAATGATTCTTAAGTTGTTTCTGTTGATCTTATCATAGACTTCTATTTTCATCTGTTCCCATTCTTTGACGAATTTTTCCATTGTCTGCTCATTTGCTTTAAGTTTTTTGTCCAATCTCTCCTGCTGTATGGAATTGTTATGTATCTCATCTTCCACAGCACCAAGTCTATTCTCAGCTTCTGATACCCTGTCCCAGAGCTTATCCATTTTGTCATTCACTTCGTTTACTGACTTTTTCAGTCCTGTTAGTTGACATGTTATTTCAGTTTGGAGTTTTGTGATTTCTGTCTTCATATTTTCTTGGTTCTTATTAGTGTTCTGTTCAACTCGATCCATGGTTTCTTGGAGTCCGTTGAGCATCTTTCATATTGCTAGTCTAAAGTCCTTATCTGAGAGGTTGATTAGTTGGTTGGTCATTATCTGGTCCTCAGAATTGTCATCTTCATTCTCTATGTCTGATGCTGGCCTGCGTTGTTTCCCCATTGTCACGCTTGTACTGTGGGTTTTTCTACATGTTGTGGTGGTATTCATTGTCTATATGATGTAGGCAGCACACTCCTCTGGCTCCTCCCTTTCTGGATGGGCTGACTTGCCTCTAAGGGAGGGGAGTCCTCCGTGGATGAAGCCTCACACTGGGTCAAATCTTAGGCCCGAGCATGCAACAGAGAAGACAGTCCGGAGAGAAATGTTTGCTTCTGTGATATAGCGCCGTTCTTAGTGTGATTTTTCCTTCTTGTTGCAATGGAGTTCTTTCCTTAGAAAGAGTGCATGGCCGTGTAGCGAAGCGGAGCGGCCGTGCTCCGCTGGAGCCTCTTTTTGCCCCACTCGCAAGAGTTTCACGCAAGAGGACAGTAGACAGACATAGACAGGTCACACTCACAGTTTTTCACAGTTGGGCCCCACTGGGCCAGTGTACTTTCGCGGATTTTCCCCGCCTGGTGTCACACACAGGGAGCCGGCTTTTGCAAAGCTTAGCCGGTTTTCATGCTCTGTAGTCCCTCCCTGAAAATGGCATCTGGGCAAGCGAGGTTTCTGGAGCCTCTTTTTGCCCCACTCGCAAGAGTTTCACGCAAGAGGACAGTAGACAGACATAGACAGGTCACACTCACAGTTTTTCACAGTTGGGCCCCACTGGGCCGGTGTACTTTCGTGTACTTTCGCGGATTTTCCCCGCCTGGTGTCACACACAGGGAGCCGGCTTTTGCAAAGCTTAGCCGGTTTTCATGCTCTGTAGTCCCTCTCTGAAAATGGCGTCTCGTTTTCCTTACTCTTAATATTGTGAAAAAAAATATTTGTTGAGGCTGTGCTCTTCTGATACTTCTGGTGCACCAGTATTTTTCTCTCTGTATTAAGAAGGCAATTGAGAAGGGAAGTGCAAATTATTAAAAGCAAACAATAGTCACTCAAAATTCATTGCATGTCAGTTATTATCATCAAAATAGAATCAAAGATACTCAGAACCAGAGACAAAATCATATGTAGTTTTCTTGATTTATGGCCCTTATTTACCTAAATTGAATTTATTATGATCAATTTAGCAACCAGTTCAAATATAGGTTGGATTACTTACAACTTTTGCTGTTGGTAATGGGAAAATGTTTTGAGTTAATTCCAGATAATCCTACAAAGTTTATAATCAGTATCTGATGGTAAAATTGTGGCATAATTAAATTAAATGCTCAGACTCTCTACCAATGATTTGAACTCTAGGTAAAATAGCCAAAAGACTTGCCACAATATTGAATTCTGGTCTTTCAAATGGTATTTATCAAACAAGTTATGGCTTCAGCTTGCTCTAGTTACTTGGGCTTTATTTCTCAAGACTCTCATTAGTAGGTTCAGGTTTATACATAAATATAAATGTATTTTGATTTGAGATGCTTGTGTAGTTATCTAATACTCTTTTTTCTCAAAACAATGTGTGATTTGGCATTAGAATTTACCTGATGTATTTTCTTATGTCAAAAAATATAGGAAATAAAAAGTATTCTTCTGTAAAAAAATAAAGCTGCTCTAATCTATATGCTTTGACTATACATCACATAGTTTTACATTATATTAGCATAAATAAAATATGGAGCACAGGACCAGAAATATAGTACAACAGGTTTAGTGCTTGCCTTGCTTGCTTGCCGCTGATCAGATTCAATCCCCCATACCGCCACATATTTCCACAAGATCCAGCAGAAGTAATTCCTGAGCATAAAATTAGAATTACCCCTGAACAATGTTCCATATGCCCCCCCAAAAGAAGGAAGGAATTATGAAAGGAAGGAAGGGTGGGAGGAAAGAGGGAAGGTTAGGAATAAAGATATGAAGGAAGAAGGAAGATATAAATATTATATTACTGAGTATTAACTCATCTTTTTTCTCCCCAAATATTATAAAAAGTTAGTTTTTGTGACATAAATCTGAACTTTGCCCTTTGCCCATTAGCCCCATACTATTCAAAGGTCATTTGAATGCAAAGCAAATCCAGGAACCATCTATTATCACCTCTGTTATAAGCTAATCATGTAGATTAGCCTTTTTCAATCAGAGGCCATGTGACCCCTTGTGGTATAATTCAAGGAAGTCTTGGGTAAAAAATTCAATAAGTGGAGGGCCCAGCATGAGACTAAAGGGCTAAATGACAGGATGGGGGGGGGGCACAGGAAGGAAAGAAGTTTGAAGTGGAGACATAGTCAGCAAAACTGTGCCCAAGGTAGTACATAACATGTCTCCATAAAGGTCTTTTTCAATTTGTTTCAAAATAAACCATAAATAATTTATATACTTTCAAGGTCATTTCTAGAATCTTACCTGGATAAAATGCTGGACTTCAGGAATTCTTTGAATTCTTCCAGGAATATTTAGGTGCAAAACCAGGAGTCTCATGACAGAGAACGAGGAAGCTAGACTCAAGATAAAAATAAGTTTTCCTGAATGACCTGACTCTTGCCCAGGAAGTAGGGAAATGGGGATAATCTGCACTTCACGTACTTTAGTAAATTAAGGAAGTTCAGATTCCATCAGAAATCAACTGGGGATGGGGAGAGGATCTGATCTGCATCAGAAAGGTTATCCAAAAGATGAGGACTGAATAAAACAGATGACTAAAAGGACTGGAAAATAAGACTGAAATGAACAAAATGGTGAAATAAATTGGTGTTATTCAGTTTGGGAATGAAAAGGTTGAATTCCAGTAGAATATATAAATTGAGACGAAGACCAGTTAATCTCTGGAGGAGGAAGAGAAAACAAAGTGACCTCCACTTGCAGGTAGATTATAAATGAGGAAACACTAAACATTGAGTAATGAGAGATTAGGAGTCCCTTTTCTGACAGCTACCAAAGCAGCCATTTGTTTATGTGCCCAGGCAAGATGCAAATCAATGAATTATGGAGCACATAATGGAAGTTCATGGTTTTCAGTAAGAATTGAAGCAAACTAGAAAAGAGCCATGAAGATCTTGGGGATTTGAATTAGTAACTATAGTTTGAGCAAAGATTCACATCTTGGGTGACAGACCATATATGGATGGTCCAGTTTTGGTCACTGGGAATCCATAAGCTCCTCCTGGGCACCACCAGGAGTGATCCCTAAACATAAAGCCAGAACTAAGCCCTGAGTAGCACAGATTGTAGCCCCCCCCCAAAAAAAAATGATTGTAGTAAACTCATGTTCTCACTTAGGTGAATTAGCTGAAATTAATCTTATTCCAAGCTATTTTATAAGGCATGACAGTTTGGGTTCCACACTTGGGTTCCACACTTCCCTTCAAATCAATCCTTGAGCTATGTGCCTAACATGATTGTATTTCCTGGGGGCAAAATGTTACACATGTTCAAAAAACATACTTAAGAATGGTGGGATGGCTTATTTCATTCATTCAATCAATAAGTACTCACTTTGTGCCTACTTTATAACAAGCACTATTCTACCTAGAAAAGAGGAGTGGATCTAATATACTAAGCTCCCCACCTTCATGAAATTTATATTAATGTGAGGTAACATTGTAAACTTATATCACTGGCAAGGAAGAGACAGAAACTGTAGATATTTTTCTACTAGATAGTGGCTCCTGTCTTTTTCATAGAACCTTGGGACATGAAATACTTTGTTTTACCTCATATTTCTACATCTTTCTACATATTGAGAAAAAAATGTAGATGGGGCCCAGGGGTCAAGTGATCTCTCATGTGCATTGGATTAAAAAATGATCAGAACTAAATATCCAAACCAGATAATATGGGAGCTCAATTTTCACTTTTTTGAGGAATGTCCATATTGTTTTCCAAAAAGGCTGGACTAGGGCCCAGTGAGGTGGCACTAGAGGTAAGGTGTCTGCCTTGCAAGTGCTAGCCAAGGAAGGACCATGGTTCGATCCCCCGGCGTCCCATATGGTCCCCCCAAGCCAAGGGCAATTTCTGAGTGCTTAGCTAGGAGTAACCCCTGAGCATCAAACGGGTGTGGCCGAAAAAAAAAGGCTGGACTATACGGACTTAGGCTGAACTAACATTCCCACCAACAGTGAATGAGAGTTCCTTTCTCCCCACATCCCTGCCAGCATTGAATGTTCTGATTTGTGTGCGTGTTATGTGACAGACTCTGTGGTGTAAGATGGTACCTGATGATTGGTGATGTGGAGCATTTTTCATGTGCCCTTTTTGCCATTTGTATTTCTTCTTTGAGAAATTTTCTATTCATAGACCTTAGTAACACAAAAACTCAATACATATCTGTATTCATTGCAGCACTATTTACAATAGCCAGAATTTGGAAACAACCCAAATGCCTGACAAAAGATGACTGGCTAAAGAAACTGTGGTACATCTACACAATAATATACTATGCAACCATCAGGAAAATAAGTCATGAAAATTTCCTATACATGGATGGATATGGAAATTATGCTTAGTGAAATAAGTCAGAGAAAGAGAGATAAACACAGAGTAGTCTCACTCATCTGTGGGATTTAAGAAAAATAAAAGACAATATTGTAATAATACCCAGATACAATAGATATGAGAACTGGAAAGACAAGCCCATGGTACGAAGCTTACCACAAAGAGTAGTGAGTACAGTTAGAAAAATAACAACTATCATGATCATGATAGTTAGTGAGAAAAATAGAATGCCTATCTCAAAAACATACAGGGAAAGGGGAGAGGAGGGAGATGGGTAGCATTGGTGTGGGAATGTTGCACTGGTGAAGGGGTGGTGTTCTTTTTTATGACTGAAAGTCAACTACAAACATGTTTGTAATCATGGTGCTTAAATATATTATTATAAAATTAATAATACCCAAGCCAAAGTCAACAACAATAGAACATAATAATAAAGTCAAGAGACCCAAACTATAATAATCTAAACATAGAATGTTGTACTGGTAGATCAGGGGGTTAAGGGCAGAGGTATAAGATACATAATAGGAACTTTGGTGGAGGGAGGTTAACAGTGGTGGTGGAAATTACTCTAATTCACTGTCACTATATGCCTGAAATACAACTATAGAGGACTTTATAATTCACAATGGTCTCAATAAAAATTATAAGAAAAGAAACTAGATATTTTAAAATAAGTGCCTTGTATAATGTGTTGGTAATAAGCCTCATTAGAGCCATACAAGGCAGAGAAAGGCAAAGAGAGTGTGTGCAAGGAACAGGATTTAGTTGAATGGTTAGTACAGGAATTTAGGAGAAAATTCATTTTTTTCAAATACTTAAAAGTGAGAAAATTACCTAGGTGGACATTTGTAGCAAAGAGCCTGAGGTTAAATGGGCCACCAATTGCAAAGGCTTACGTTAAGAGAAGGCTTGGTGTATTAAAAAAAACAGTAAGGAAGCCAGTGTAGAAAGAGTGAGCTCAAGATAGCAGCATGAGACTTGACCCTGGTACAATCCCTAGCATTGACAATGGTTTCCTGAGCACTTCCTGAAGTGACTCCTAAGTACCTATTGGAGGGGCCCAATCTTTCTCCCACAAGATAAGGGATAGTAGAAGAGGAGTAAAAACCTTGTGGATCACCAGATGGACTTTGGTTTTGGATGATTTTTCTATCAGAAAAGTTTTAGCTCTTATTTCCACTTTGGTAATTGAGTTCCCATATTACCCAGAAATTCCACTTTTTTCCTATTTAAATACCATGGTTACAAGGTTGTTCATACTACAGGTTTTTTTTTTAAAAAAGTTGATCATGATTGAGTTATGGTCATTCAGTGCATAACAACTTTAATTAGTGCATATTTTCTACCAACAAGTTCAACTGTTTTTCTCTAATCCTCTGTGATGCCCTTTTTCCTTCCACCCATGTTTCCTTAAAGAAGAAATACACAAATGCACATAAAATGCACATAGAAAATGCTCCACATCATGAAACATTTAGGGAGATGCAAATTAAAACAACAAATGAGGTATCATGATGTTATACTACCCCTATCCTTTGTGTAAGCTTACCTACAAGAAAGACCCTCACATTTCTGGGAGGGGTCTTTGGTAGGTAACAAAAAGGTTTGGCCTCAGGGACGAAAGAATTTGCATGGATGCAGGATGGAGGAGGAAGCAGGAGGAGATCTCTGAGGGACAAGGGACAATTCAGGGCTGAATAGGAATCCAGCGTAAATGGTTATTATAGGCCACATATGCTGGCCAGGGCAAATAAATTTGATATTTTCTGAAGTCTGCCTGCATGTGAGTTTTCTACCCTCTGCGATCACCTCAGAACCTCCGGCTCAACAGGAGGTGGATACACTTGGTCCTGAGCTGGAGGAGAAAGGCCTCCATCACCATCCACCACCATCCGAGCCCATCCAAAGGGCTGAATACAACAGTCTGGTGCCCTAACGTGGATTCTATTTCTCTCACTCACTACCATTGTCATGGTAGTTGTCAGTGTAGTTACTTCTCTAACTGAACTCATCACTTTTTGTAGTAAACTTCATATCATGGGCTGGACCTTCCAACTCTCAACTCTATTGTCTTTGTGTATTATTATAATAAGTATTTTATTTTTCTTAAAACCCATGGATGAGTGAGACTATTCTTTGTCTATGTCTCTCCTGCTGACTTATTTCACTCAACATAATTGTTCCCATGTATATCCATGTATAGGAAAATTTCATGACTCCAGTCTTCCTGACAGCTGCATAGTATTCCAATGTGTATATGTATCACAGTTTCTTTAGTCACTCATCTATTGTTGGATATCTGGGTTGTTTCCACATCTGGTTATTGTGAACATGAATATACATGTACAAAAGTTTTTTTTTTTTTTTTTTTGCATTGTGTTTTTGTGTTCCAAGGGTATATCCCTAGGAGTGGTATAATTGGATCATATGGGAGCTTAATTTCAGTTTTTTGAAGAATCGCCATATTGTTTTCTATAAAAGCTGAACAAAACAACATTCCCGCCAGCAGTGAATGAGAGTTCCTTTTTCCCATATCCTCATCAGCACTGATTGTTCTTATTCTATGTGATGTGTGCCAGTCTCTGTTGTGTAAGATGGTACCTCATTGTTGTTTTGATTTGCATCTTCCTGATGATTAATGTCTGTAGCATTTTTCATGTGTCTTGGCCATTTGTATTTCTTCTTTGAGAAATTGTCTCTTCATTTGTTCTCCCCATTTTTTGCTGTGGTTAGATATTTTATTTTTGTTAAGTTCTATTAGTACTTTGTATATCTTGGATATTAGCATATAAATCAGTCAACATAATGCATATCAACAAAAGGAAAATTAAAAACTATATGATCATATCAGTAGATGCATAGAAAGCATTTGATAAAGTCCAACACCCATTCATGATAAAAAAACTCTCAACAAGATGGGAGTGGAAGGAACTTTTCTCAATATAGTCAAGGCCATTTACTACAAGCACATGGCATATATTATTCTCAATGGGGATAAGCTAAAAACCTTTCCTCTAAAATCTGGTACAAGACAAGGCTGCCACCTCTCACCACTCCTAATCAACATTGTACTAGATACTTACATAGCAATTAGGCAAGAATAATATATCAATGGCATCCAGATAGGAAAGGAAGAGGTCAAGTTCCCACTGTTTGCAGATGACAAGGTATTATATTTATAAAAACCCTAAAGACTCTACCAAAAAGCTTCTAGAAAACATAAATTCGTGTAGCAAAGTGGCAGGCTACAAAATTAACACACAAAAATCAGTGACATTCTTATACACAAATAATGATAGAGAAGAAATAGACATTAAAAAATTCCATTCACATTAGAGCCACACAAACTCAAATATCTTGGAGACAACTTAACTAAAGAGATGAAGGACCTACACAAAGAAAACTACAAAACACTGCTTCAATAAATAAAAAGGACACAAGAAATGGTGACATATACTCTGTTCATGGATTGGGAGGATTTATATTACTAAAATATTAATGCTTGCCAAAGCTTTGTACAGATTTAATTCCTCTAAGAATATCCGTGATGTTCTTCAAAGAAGTGGATCAAACACTTCTAGAATTTATTTGCAAGGATAATAAACATCCAAGAATATCTAAAGCAACCCTTAGGAAAAAAAGATGGGAGATTGTACTACAAAACATTAGTCATTAAAACAGCATGGTTTTGGAATAAAGGCAGACCCTCAGATCAGTGGAATAGACGAGTATTCAGAGACTGTTTCCAAGACATACAATCATTAATCTTTGATAAAGAGGCAAAATGGAGCAAGAAAAGACTCTTCAACAAGTTATGCTGGGAAAAATAGTCAACCACATGCATAAAAGCAAACTCAGACCTCCATCTAACACCCTGCACAAAACCAAAGTGATTAAAGACCTTGACATCAGCGCCAGAACCATAAGATCTATGGAAGAACTTGTAGGCAAAACACTCAATGACACAGAGACTAAAGTCATCTTCAAGGAAGAAACAGCAGTCTCCCAAGAAGTGGAAGCAGTGATAAACAGATGGGACTATATTAAGCTGAGATGCTTGTGCACCTTAAAAGAAATAGTGAAGAGGATACAAAGGCCACCCACAGAATGGGAAAAACTACACAATACCCATCAGATAAGGGGCTAATATCTAAGATATACGAGGTATTGTTACTCCTGATATTGAACTCAAGAATCACTCATTGCTCCCTAAGGAAACCATATAAAAAGCTTCAGATCCAACCTGGTTTGGCCGCATACAAGCAAGTACCCTATACTGCAGTATCACTTTGGCCCATTTTTGTTCTGGGGTCACACATGGCAGCACTCTGTGCTCAGAACTCTCTTCTGGCAGTGTTGGGGGCCATAGGGAATGATGGGGTTGAACCCTGGTCATCTGCATTCAAGACAAATGCCTTATTTGCTGTGCTATTGTTGTGGCCCTGACCAGCTTAGACCACATTTTTTTAAAAAAGGAATTTGGTTATAAGATGGCCAAAATATTTTTATACATATTTGGTCATCCATAGTTTCTGGCTGATAGCTTTCCTGGGAATTTCTTCATTTCTTTTTTGTTTATTAATATATTTATTTAGGCATCCTAAAATATAATATATAAAATATATTATAAAATATAAAATATAGTTAAATGTGAGGAAAAACATTTTTAAACATTTTGACAGAAAACTGTTTAGTGTCACAGAACTGTATTTCCCCTTTACTGATTAAGATGGCTTTCTACTCTTGTTGTGGTTACCTTCAATGTGTGGGGTTTTTTTTGTTTAGTTTAGTTTTTGGGATACACCCGTTTGATGCTCAGGGGTTACTCCTGGCTAAGCACTCAGAAATTGCCCCTGGCTTGGGGGGACCATATGGGACGCCCGGGGATTGAACCGCAGTCCTTCCTTACCTTCAATGTTTTGTGCATGACCATACACAGAACCGCCTGATAGTGATGAGATCTGGGCTTTGACCTTCACTGTGAGTGTGTAAAGTGAAGTGGAACTTATCTTGTATCTGGTGACTTTAGGTATTTGTGTTGGAATTCCAGGACAGTGGTGCCGGATTCATAGCAGCAATTGGTTAATATAATCACCTCAAAGAGCCTGAAATCTGGTGGTTTAGGGAGAATTACTAAGGAGACCCCAGAATCCTAAATTGTCTCTCTCTTCTTGCCATTGTACTTCAAAAATACTGCATTTAGATTGAGTCCAGTTCAGCATTACTTTAATCATTAAGAAAATATATGCACAGGATAATAACTGCGGTGTGATAGAGATGTTAAAGTCTTATTGTGGCAATACTTGGCAATATATGTATAGTCAATAAAGAGAAAATACTTATGTTAAAACACTAATACAGCCAGTACATTATATTAGAAAAAACTTAAGTATAGTGATTTAAAGTATAGTTAATAACAGAATTTCAGGCATATAGTGTTGTTATTTCACACCCACTACCAATGTCAGCATCTCTGCATTAATGTCACTTGTGATCCCCTCCTAGTCTTTACTCCAACCTATAGTAAACTCATTAAAAAGTTTTTGACTATGAGCTTGGGAGAGAGAGAACCTGAAAATATTGGTTATGGGACACTTATTGTGGGTTTAGAGTTGGACAATTGTATGCCTAAAACTCTATTTATATAGCTTTATGGGGCCTAAAATAATAAATTTTAATCCTAAAGAAAAAATATCAGGGCCGGAGAGATAGCATGGAGGTAAGGCATTTTGCCTTTCATGCTAAAGGATGGTGGATTAAATCCCGGCATCCCATATGGTCCCCTGTGCCTGCCAGGGGTAATTTCTGAGCATAGAATCAGGAATAACCCCTGAGCACTGCCAGTTGTGACCCAAACACCAAAAAATATCAGTAAAAATGAATTTTAATAAAAAGGTCACTTATAAACTTCACCTCCAAATATACTTAATTCTTATAGTTTGAGTCACATCTTTGCAATAGTGATAATGCTGTGGTCTTGGTGTACATGGTTAATCAACCTCATCACCACTAGAGTGACAAAGGGCATTTATAAAATAAATTTTAGGGAATTCAAATGCCAGCACCCCATCTGCCTGTCTTCTGTGCTGTGCTGCAGTTTTGGCCTGATTTCATCCTGTGTGTGGCTCATCTGCTGACGGCTAGCCTTCCCTGGAGGTGAGTTTACATGCCCACAAAGAGGAAGCCACTGAACTCTGCTGGAACTCAGATGCCATCACCCCTATCTGCCTATCTTCTATGCTGTGCTGCATATTCGGCCTGATTTTATCCTGTGTGTGGCTCATCTGTGGATGGCTAGCCTTCCCTGGAGGTGAGTTTACACACCCAGAAAGGGGAAGCCGCTGAACTCTGCTGGAACTCAGATGCCAGCACCCCTATGTGCCTGTCCTCTGTGCTGTGCTGCATTTTTGGCCTAATTTCATCCTGTGTGTGGCTCATCTGCGGACAGCTAGCCTTCCCTGGAGGTGAGTTTATACGCCCAGAAAGGGGAAGCCACTGAACTCTGCTGGAACTCAGATGCCAGCACCCCTATCTGCCTGTCTTCTGTGCTGTGCTGCATTTTCGGCCTGATTTCATCCTGTGTATTGCTCATCAGCCTTCCCTGGAGGTGAGTTTACACGCCCAGAAAGGGAGGAGCTACGCGGCCGCGCACATCATTTAGCCAATGAATAAAACCACAACATGTAGAAAAACCCACAATACAAGTGTGACAATGGGAAAACAATGCAGGCCAGCGCCAGATATAGAGAATGAAGAAGGCAAATCAGATGACCAGAACATGGCCAACTGACAAGTCAGTCTCTCAGATAAGGTGTTTAGAGTCGAAATATGGAAGATGTTCAAAGAACTCAAAGAAAGTATAGAAGAGAACACTAATAAGAACCAAGAGAATATGAAGATAGAAATCAGAAAACTCCAAATTGAAATTTCAGCTCAATTAACAGATCTGAAAAACTCATTAGAATAATTGAAGAAAAACATGGATGAGCTTTCCCACGGATTAACAGCAGCTGATAATAGAATCAGTACACTGGAAGATGAGATGAATAACAACTCCATACAGCCGAAGAGACTGGGAAAAGGCCTTAAAGCTAATGATCAAACAATGAAAAAATTACTCAAAGAATGGGAACAGATGAAAATAGAAGTCTATGATAAGCTCAAAAGAAACAACTTAAGAATCATTGGAGTCCCAGAGACCCAGGAAGAAAATCTCCAGGAAGAATCAATGATCAAGAACATCATTAAAGAGAAACTATCAGAGCTAAAGAATACATTGTTTAAATTCAAAATATGGAAGATGTTCAAAGAACTCAAAGAAAGTATAGAAGAGAACACTAATAAGAACCAAGAGAATATAAAGATAGAAATTAGAAAAATCCAAAATGAAATTTCAGGTCAAATAACAGGTCTGAAAAACTCAGTAGACGAATTGAAGAAAAACATGGATGAGCTTTCCCACAGATTAACAGCAGCTGAGGATAGAATTAGTACACTGGAAGATGAGATGAATAACAACTCCATATAGCCGAAGAGACTGGAAAAAAGCCTTAAAGCTAATGATCAAACAATGGAAAAATTACTCAAAGAATGGGAACAGATGAAAATAGAAGTTTATTATAAGCTCAAAAGAAGCAACTTAAGATTCATTGGCGTCCCAGAGACCCAGGAAGAAAATCTCCAGGAAGAATCAATGGTCAAGAACATCATTAAAGAGAAACTACCAGGGGCCGGGCGGTGGCGCTGGAGGTAAGGTGCCTGCCTTGCCTGCGCTAGCCTAGGACGGACCGCGGTTCGATCCCCCGGCGTCCCATATGGTCCCCCAAGAAGCCAGGAGCAACTTCTGAGCGCATAGCCAGGAGTAACCCCTGAGCGTCACAGGGTGTGACCCAAAAAACCAAAAAAAAAAAAAAAAAAAAAAAAAAAAAAAAAAAAAAAAAAAAGAGAAACTACCAGAGCTAAAGAACACATGCGACCAAATTCTGCATGCCCAAAGAGTACCAACTATAAGAGACCCCAGAAAAAACACCCCAATACACATCCTAGTTACAATGACGAACCCCATAGATAGAGACAGAATTCTGAATGCAGCAAGTTCAAAAAAAGAAATTACATTCAAGGAAATATCCTTGAGATTTACCGCAGACCTGTCACCAGAAACACTCAAGGCCATAAGGCAGTGGTGGGACATAGTGACAAAACTCAATGAAATAAATGCTTCGCCTAGAATACTACACCCAGCCAAACTCACTTTCAGGTTTAAAGGAAGAATACATGATTCCACAGACAAACAACAGCTCAGAAACTTTACAGACTCAAAATCAGTCTTAAAAGAAAAACTGAAAAACCTACTTTAAGAAAAGACTGACCAACAGAGACACCAAACTTCGATAGAAAAATGGCACTAAATCCCAGAACAATTATTTCTCTCAATGTCAATGGACTAAATGCACCAGTTAAGAGACACAGAGCGGATAAATGTATCAAAAAAACTCAACCCAACTTTCTGCTGCCTACAAGAAATGCACCTGAATAGTCAGAACAAGCATAGACTCAAAATAAAAGGCTGGAGGAAAATCATCCAAGCAAACAACACCCATAAAAAGCTGGAGTGGCCATACTAATATCAGATGATGCAAACTTTATACTCAGGAAAGTTATAAGGGACAAAGATGGACATTTTGTATTAATCAAGGGAATTGTACAGCTGGAAGAAATGACTCTCATAAACGTATATGCACTGAATGATGGGCCAGCAAAATGTTTAATAGAATTGTTGACTAATTTGAAAAATAGTATCAATAACAGCACAATAATTGTGGGAGACCTCAACACGGTATTCTCAATACTTGATAGGTCAACCAGACCAAAACCCAACAAGAATGTACTAGACCTGAATAGAGAAATGGAAGAAAGAGGCCTAGTAGATATATATAGGACACTCCACCCTCAGAAACCTGGATACACATTCTTCCCTAATGTACATGGGACATTCTCCAGGATAGACTACATGCTGGCACATAAAACATACCTCCATAATATCAAGAGGATAGAAATTTTGCAGGCTACCTTCACTGACCACAAGGCAATGAAATTATATGTGAAATACAAAGGGACACAGAAGAAAAACTTTAATACCTGGAAGTTAAACAGCCTAATACTGAATAACCAGTGGGTCCGAAATGAAATCAAAGAGGAAATCAAAAGGTTCCTGGAAACAAATGACAATAGAGACACAAACTATCAAAACTTATGGGAAAGAGCAAAAGCAGTAACAAGAGAAAAATGTATAGCTTTGCAAGCACAAATCAAGAAAGAAGAAGGGGCATAACTGAATAGATTAATGATGCACCTTCAAGAATTAGAAAGTGCTCAACAATAGGAACCAAAAATAGGAAGACAGAAGGAAATAACAAAGCTGAGAGCAGAAATCAATGAAGTGGAAACAAAAAAAAAAAACAATTCAAAAGATCAAAGAAAGCAGAAGTTGGTTCTTTAAAAAAATAAACAAGATTGATAGACCACTGTCGAAAATAACAAAGAAAGAGAGAGAAACTTGATAACTCGTATTAGGAATGAAAAAGGAGAGATCACTACTGATATGGCAGAGATTCAAAGGGTAATCAAAAACTACTTTGAGAAACTCTATGCCACTAAAAATTAGACCTGGAAGAAATGGATAAATTCTTGGACTCTTATAATCTTCCACGGTTGAAGGAAGAGGATGTAGCATATCTAAACACCCCCATCACCATTGATGAAATTAAAACGGTAATCAAATGTCTGCCCAAAAACAAAAGCCCAGGTCCAGATGGATTCACTAATGAATTCTTTCAAACTTTCCAAGAGGAACCACTACCAATCCTGGCAAGATTCTTTCATGAATTTGAACGAACAGAAACACTTCCAAATAGCTTTTATGAAGCCAACATCACCTTGATACCTAAATCAGACAGAGATGCTACGAAAAAAGAAAATTACAGACCAATATCGCTGAATGCAGATGCAAAGATCCTCAACATAATCCTGGCAAATAGGATTCAATGCCTCATTAAGAAGATCATCCACTATGATCAAGTAGGTTTCATCCCGGGAATGCAAGGATGGTTTAACACCCGTAAATCTATCAACATAATACACAACATCAACAACAAGAAAAATAAAAATCACATGATCATATCAATAGATGCAGAGAATGCATTTGATAAGGTCCAATACCCATTCTTGATCAAAACTCTCAGCAAGATGGGAATGAAAGGAACCTTTGTGAATATACTTAAGGCCACTACAACAAGCTAGTGGCAAATATTATCCTCAATGGAGAAAAACTAAAAGCTTTCCCTCTAAATTCTGGCACAAGACAAGGCTGCCCTCTCTCACCACACCTATTCAAGATAGCACTGGAAGTGTTTGCTATTAGGCAAGAAAAAGATATCAAGGGAATCCAGATAGGAAAGGAAGAAATTAAGCTCTCATTGTTTGCAGATGACATGATACTCTACTTAAAAAACCCTAAATATTTTACCAAAAAGCTTCTAGAAATAATAGACTCATATAGCAAGGTGGCAGGCTACAAAATTAACACACAAAAATCAATGGCCTTCCTATACACTGATAGTAATAAGGAAAAAATGGACATTAAGAAAACAACCCCATTCACAATAGTGTCACACAAACTCAAATATCTTGAAATCAACTTGACTAAAAATGTGAAAGACCTATACAAAGAAAACTATAAAACTCTGCTTCAAGAAATAAGAGAGGACATGCGGAAATGGAAACACATATCCTGCTCATGAATTGGCAGGATTAACATCATTAAAATGGCAACACTCCCCAAAGCATTGTACAGATTTAATGCGATCCCTCTAAAGATACCCATGACAATCTTCAAAGAAGTGGATTAGGCACTTTTGAAATTCGTTTGGAACAATAAACACTCTAGAATAGCTAAAGCAATCATTGGGAAAAAGAATATGGGAGGAATTACTTTCTCCAACTTTAAACTTTACTACAAAGCAATAGTTATCAAAACAGCATGGTATTGGAATAAAGACAGGACCTCAGATCAGTGGAATAGGCTTGAATACTCTGATAATGTTCCACAGACATACAATCACCTAATTTTTGATAAAGGAGGAAGAAATCCTAAATGGAGCAAAGAAGGCCTCTTCAACAAGTGGTGTTCACATAACTGGCTAGCCACTTGCAAAAAAATTGAATTTAGACCCCCCAGTTAACCTCATGTACGAATGTAAAATCCAAATAGATTAGAGACCTCGATATCAGACCTGAAACCATAAGATATATAGAACAACAGGTAGGCAAAACACTCGAGCACATTGTGACTACAGGCATCTTCAAGGAGGAAACTACTCTCCAAGCAAGTGAAAGCAGAGTTTAACAGATGGGAATATATTAAGCTGAGAAGCTTCTGCTCCTCAAAGGAAATAGTGCCCAGGATACAAGAGCCACCCACTGAGTGGAAGAAACTATTCCCCCAATACCCATCAGATAAGGGGCTAATCTCCAAAATATACAAGACACTGACAGAATTTTACAAGAAAAAAAACATCTAATCCCATCACAAAATGGGGAGAAGAAATGGACAGACACTTTGATAAAGAAGAAATACAAATGGCCAAAGGACACATGAAAAAATGCTCCACATCACTAATCATCAGGGAGTTGCAAATCAAAGCAACTATGAGGTACCACCTCACACCCCAGAGAATGGCACACATCAGAAAGAATGAGAACAAGCAGTGTTGGCGGGTATATGGAGAGAAAGGAACTATTATCCACTGCTGGTGGGAATGCCGTCTAGTTCAACCTTTATGGAAAGTGATTATGAAGATTTCTCCAAAAACTGGAAATTGAGCTCCCATTCGATCCAGCTATACCACTTCTAGGAATATAGCCTAGGAACACAAAAATATATTACAAAAATCTTTTCCTTACACCTATATTCATTGCAGCACTATTTACCATAGCAAAACTCTGGAAACAACCAAGATACCCTTCAACAAATGAATGGCTAAAGAAACTGTGGTACATATACACAATGGAATATTATGCAGCTGTCAGGAGAGATGAATTCATGAAATTTTCCTATACATGGATGTACATGGTATCTATCATGCTGAGTGAAATAAGTCAGAGAGGGAAAAAATGCAGAATGGTCTCACTCATCTATGGGTTTTAAGAAAAATGAAAGACTTTCTTGCAATAATAATTTTCAGACACAAAAGAGAGAAGGGCTGGAAGTTACAGCTCACCTCATGAAGCTCAGCACAAAGAGAGATGACTTTAGAGTTAGAGTTAGAGTTAGAGAAATAACTATATTTCGAACTATCCTAATAATGATAATGTATGAAGGAAATAGAAAGTTTGTCTAGAGTACAGGTGGGGGTTGTGAGGGGAGCAGGGAGACTTGGGACATTGGTGATGGGAATGTTGCACTGGTGATGGGTGGTGTTCTTTACATGACTGAAACCCAAACAACACAATCATGTATGTAGTCAATGTGTTTAAATAAAAAATATAAAAAAATAAATAAATTTTATATTATTTTACCTATGACAGTATGTATATAACTAGCAAAATCATTAAACTGCTTTGTTTCCTTTGACACAATAACTTTCCCTCTAAGCTCATATTTAGGGGGTGGGGAGCATACTCAGAAACCTGTACTCATGGATCACTCCTAGTGATCTTTAGAGGAACATTTGGGGTGCTAGGGATTAAACCTAATTCCTCCACATGCAAGGCAAGGCTAGCACCTTATCAGAAGGACTATCACTCTTGCGCCACTTTTTATGGATTCTTAAAATTTTATTTCTAAAGGTCAGAAAATTGTGATTATTATTAAATGATCATGTATTTATTAAATAATATGAATTAAGAAATTGAGAATACGGAATTGCACATGTCATAGAATCTCATTAAAGTATGGAAAAATACTGGAAAAGAAATGCAGTGTTCTTGAAGCCACTTCTTTTTTGTTTTGTTTTGTTTGGGGGCCACACCCGGTGATGCTCAGTGCTTACTCCTGGCTACATGCTCAGAAATCACTCCTGGCTTGGGGGACCAGGGGATCGAACTGCATTCTGTCTTAGGTTAGCGCGTGCAAGGCAAATGCCCTACCACTTGTGCTGCTGATCTGGCCTCTTGAAGTCACTTCTTTTCTGTTTGTTTGCTTTATTGGTTTTTAATTTTGGGACTACACCCCTCAATTCTCAACTCAATTCTCAACCCCTGGCTCAGCACTTAGGAATCACTGATAGGGCTCAGGGACCTGGCTTGACATTAGGAACAAAACCCTGCTTAAGGAAAGCCTCCTCAATAAGTGGTGTTGGTATAATTGCTCAGCCACTTACAAAAAAGCAAAATCAGAATTCCATCTAACACCATGCACAAAGGTCAAATCCAAATGGATTAAAGACCTTGATATCAGGCCTGAAACCATAAGGTATATATAAAACACATAGGTAAAACACTCCATGACATTGAGACTAAAGGCATCTTTGAGAAGCAAACTGCAACAAGTAGAAGCAGAGATAAACAGATAAGTTGAGAAGCTTCTGCACCTAAAAGGAAATAGTATCTAGAATACAAAAGCCCCCCACAGAATGGGAGAAACTATTCATCCAATGCCTGTCACATAAGAGGCTACAATTGAAGATATACAAGTTACTGACAGAACTTAACTTAATAAAAAGCAATCTAACTCCCCTCAAAAATTGAGAAGAAATGAACAGACATTTTGTCAAAAAAGAAGTACAAATGACCAAAAGTCACATGAAAACATGCTTCATATCACTAATCATCAGGGAGATGCAAATCAAAACAATAATGAGGTACCATCTCATGCCACGGAGACTGGCACACATCACAAAGAATAAGAATAATCGGTGCTGGCGGGGATGTGGAGAGAAAAGAACTCTCATTCACTGCTGGTGGGAATGGATCTAGTCCAGCCTTTATGAAAAATAATATGGAGTTTCCTCAAAAAACTGGAAATTGAGATCCTATATGATCCAGCAATACCTCTCCTAGGGATATACCATAGGAACACACAAGGACAATGCAAAACCCCTTCCTCACACCTATATTTATTGCAGGTCTATTTGCAATATTTAGACTCTGGAAACAACCAAGATGCCCTTCCACAGATGAATGACTAAAGAAACTGTGGTGCATAAACACGATAGAATATATGCAGCCTTCTGGAGAGATAAAGTCATGAAATTTTTCTATACATTGATATATATGAAAGCCATTACACTAGTAAAATAAGTCCAAGGGAGAGAAATAGACAAAGAATAGTCTCACTCATCTATGGGTTTTAAGAAAAATAAAAGACAATTTAATAATGCCCAGAGATAATAGAGATGAGGGCTGGAAGAACCACTCATGATATGAAGCTCACCACAAAGAGTGGTGAGTGCAGTTAGAGAAAGTACACTGACAACTATGGTGACAATGTTAATGAGTGAGAAAATAAGAATGCCTGTCTCGATATAGGCGATGGGGTCGGGAGGGAGATTGGGAACATTGGTGATAGGAATGTTGCAGAGGTATTCTTTTTATGATTTGTAGGTGTACCTATCTGAGACCCGCCCATTTCTGGGAGGGGTCTTGGGAACTGAATATTAGGTGTGACCTTACCTGCAAGACCCCACCCATTCCTGGGAGGGGTCTTGGAATAGGTAGATAAACCCTTGAGCCAGGGGATTAGGGTCTGCCCTGCTGGGCCTCTGGCTTTTGGGTCTTTACCTCTTTTGGTCTTTGACTAGGATGGAGGTCAAAGGAAGATGGCTGAAAGGAGTTAAGATGCAGGGCCAAGAATAACTAGTGCTTGAAAGGTTATAAGTAGGCCAAACACATGTGGTGAATAGGGCAAGAATAAAGCTGATGCTTCCTGATGCCTGTTTCTGAATGAGTCTGATTTCGCCGTTCACCTGGGCCTGGGACCCGCCGGCTGGATGGGGGTTGAGGAGCCACGTGGCCTGGGATGCCATCCACCTCCATCCAGCTCCATCGTTAATTATTTAATGCTACAATGATTGAAACCCAACTACAATCATGTTCTTAATCAAAGTGCCTAAATAAAGATTTAAAGTAAATAAAATTAAAAAAATAAAGAAACCTGCTTAGGCACATGCAAGACTTAATTCCTGTATTACCCACTATGCTATCTCCTCAGCCCTATGGTTACTTCTTTCTAGAAATTGTAAGAAATTAAAATATGAAAAAGGAGTACATGTGAATTTTTAATTTTTTATCATTTTATTTGAATCACTACAAGATACATTTACAGTTACTTATGATTGAGTTTGTCATACAATGTCCAACACCCATCCCTTCACCAGTGTACATTTCCCACCATCAATGTTCCCCATTTGTGTCATGCCTTCCCTCTGGCCTCCCCTCTGCCGGCCTCTATGGCAGACATTTGTATTCTCTCTATCTCTGTCTCAAATGTCCTTTTTCCCTTTTAAATACTGGTTACTGAAGGGGTATGTATAAATTTAAAAAAATAATTCACAAATACAGGCTCAGGAGCCAGATTTAAATGAGCAGTCTAAACTATGGCACATTTGCAAGCATCTTTCTGTTTCTGTGATCTCATTTATAAATAATTGATATTTTCAGTATTGACCTCCTAAAATGATTAACGATAACAAATGGTTTATTACTTGTCAAATATTTATTTGAATATCTGGTGTGTAAAAAGTGTTGAATAATGTGGCCGGTGAGGTGGCGCTAGAGATAGATGTCTGCCTTGCAAGTGCTAGCCAAGGAAGGACCGTGGTTCGATCCTCCAGTGTCCCATATGGTCCACCCAAGCCAGGGGCAATTTCTGAGCGCTTAGCCAGAAGTAACCTCTGAGCATCAAACGGGTGTGGCCCCAAAACCAAAAAAAAGTGTTGAATAAGTGTTAGTTGTTAATATTATTGACATATAAACAGCCAAAGAAGCACTTTTATTTTTCAATTCTATTGAGACATAATGATTTATAACATTGTATCAGCTAAGGTTTTTAATAGCATTATATTAGCTCAGCTATTCTGCATAAGTTTATTTTCATTTATTGTGAAATGTTTGGTACAATTGAGTTGATATCCATAGTCTTATATAGAATAAAAAGGCTTTTGTTCCCTTTCTGATGAGAATTCTTGGGATTTTCTATCCTCACTTTCAATTATTACATATAACAGTGCTAGCTGTAGGGTCCAGAGATGCATATGCTTATGTGGCATTAATGCAGGTATTTACATTTCTTTTAAATGGCAGTACTTGTGTTTCAGCATGTTCACAAATATATAATATGTTTTATAACACCATTTTTGTACTCTTCATATTGAGCAAGTGTTTGAATTTTTACTATTAGAAAGAATGCTGCACCAGCCCTTATGGAAAACAATATGGAGATTCCTCAAAAACTTGGAAATTGAGCTTTGATATGATCCAGCTATAACACTCCTAGGGATATACCCTAGGAACACAAAAATGCAATACAAAAATCCCTTCCTCACACCTATTTATATCGCAGCACTATTTAGAATAGCCAGACTCTGGAAACAACCAAAATGTCCTTCAACAGATGAATGATAAAGAAACGTTGGTACTGATACACAATGGAGAGATAAAGTCATGAAATTTTCCCATACATGGACGAACATGGAAACTATTATGCTGAGTGAAATAAGTCAGAGGGAGAGAGGGACACAGAATAGTCTCACTTATCTATGGGTTTTAAGAAAAATAAGACATTATTGTAATAAAGCTCAGAGATGAGAGCCGGAAGGATTGGCAAACAATATGAAGCTCACCTCACAGAGGGGTGAATGCAGTTAGAGAAATGATACACTAACAACATGACAATGTTTATGAGTCATAGAAGTAGAATGCCTGTCTCGAATACAGGCAGGGGGTATGGGTAGAGGGAGATGGGGGGCATTTTGTGGTGGGAATGTTGCACTAGTGAAGGGGGGTTTTCTTTTTATGACTGAAACCCAACTACAGTCATGTTTGTAATCACGGTGTTTCAATAAATATATAATACAAAATTTAAAAAATGAAAGAATGCTGCAGTGATTCTGACCTTATACAAATATCAGCTACTTACATGAGTATTTTTGCGGCATAAAAGTAAAATAGGTAACTCCAGATATATGCATTCATAATATTGATTGATATTTTCGGTTTCCCCTCTTATGTTCATTTATCAATATATAAGAATGTCATGTTCACCAGAACTGAACTCACTGTGAATGTTTATCTATCTGCACAAAATTTCTCTCATTCCTATTACAATTTGCATTTCTAGACCTCTCCTGTGCCTGTCTGTGTTTCTGAATACCTGAAGGTCTCCTCAGAGGCCTAGGGAGCGCACCCCCAAATAACTGCATTTTGAAGCTGCCGCCCTGCTGTGCCTTTGATCACTCTGAGGTCTTCAAGGGAAACTTCTCCTGTGCCTGTCTGTGTTTCTGAATACCTGAAAGTCTCTTCAGAGGCCTAGGGAGCGCACCCCCAAAAAACTGTCAACTAGAGGCAGCAGAAGAGCCTGGCCACTCTGCTTCACTTCGCAGCCGCGCACTCTTTCTAACCAATGTACCCCACCACAACACGCAGGAAAAACCACACTACAAGTGTGACAATGGGGAAACCTCACAAGCAAACACCATGCACAGAGAATGAAGATGAAAGCTTGGATGACCTAATAAATTGCAACTACCTGATTAAACTCTCGGATAAGGAACTTAAAATAGCAACATGGAAGATGTTTGTAGAACTCAAAGAAAGCATAGATTGATCTGAGCAGAACACAAAGAGAGAAATCAGAAAACTCCAAACTGAAATAACAGATCTAAAAAACACGGCAGATCAACTGAAAACCTCAATGAATGGCCTCGCCAGCAGGGTAACAGCAGCTGAGGACAGAATCGGAGTACTGGAAGATGTGATGCAGAAAAACTCAACACAGCAGAAGAAATTGGAAAAGAATCTTAAAACAAACGAACAAGCAATGGAAAAAGTACTCAAGGAATGCAAACAGATGAAAATAGAACTCTTTGATAAACTCAACAGAAACAACATAAGAATCATTGGAGTCCCAGAGACCCAGGTAGGAGATCTCCAGGAAGAATCAACTGTCAAAGACATCATCAAAGAGATACTCCTAGAATTAAAGACTACATGCAATCACTACAAACAAGTAGGTTTCATCCCAGGAATGCAAGGATGGTTTAACATCCATAAATCTATCAACATCATACACAACATCAACAAGAAGAAGAATAAAAATCACATGATCATATCAATAGACACAGAGAAAGCATTTGATAGGGTCCAACACCCAATCTTGATCAAAACTCTCAGCAAGATGGGAATGAAAGGAACCTTTCCCAATCTAGTAGAAGCCATCTACCACAAGCCAATGGCAAATATTATCCTCAATGGAGAAAAACAAAAAGCCTTTCCTCTAAATTCTGGTACAAGACAAGGCTGTCCGCTCTCATCACTCCTCTTCAACATAGTACTGGAAGTGCTTGCTATAGCGATCAGGTAAGAAAAAGATATCAAGGGAATCCAGATAGAAAAGGAAGAAGTCAAGCTCTCATTGTTTGCAGATGACATGATACTCTACTTAGAAAACCCTAAAGACTCTACCAAAAAGCTTATAGAAACAATAGACTCACTCATAGAGCAAGATGGCAGGCAACAAAGTTAACACACAAAAATCAATGGCCTTTTTATACACCAATAATGATAGGGAAGAGAAGGAAGTCAAGAAGGCAATCCCATTCACATTAGTGCCAAGCAAACTCAAATATCTTGGAGTGAACTTGACCAAAGACATGAAGGACCTATACAAGGAAAACTATAAAGCCCTGCTCCAAGAAATAAGAGAGGACACACAGAAATGGAAACACATACCCTGCTCATAGATTGGCAGTATTAACATCATTAAAATGGCAATACTCCCCAAAGCATTATACAGATTTAATGCGATCCCCTTAAAAATACCCATGACATTCTTTAAAGAAGTGGATCAAATACTTATGAAGTTCATCTGGAACAATAAACACCCTCGAATAGCTAAAGCACTCCTAGGGAAAAGAAAAATGGGAGGCATTACTTTCCCCAACTTTAACTGTACTACAAAGCAATAGTTATCAAAACAGCATTGTATTGGAATAAAGACAGACCCTCAGGTCAGTGGAATAGGCTTGAGTTCTCAGACATTGTTCCCCAGATATACAATTACCTAATTTTTTGACAAAGGAGCAAGAAATCCTAAGTGGAGCAGGGAAAACCTCTTCAACAAGTGGTGCTGGCAGAACTTGTTAGCCTCTTGCAAAAAAGCAAACATAGACCCCTTAACATCATGTATGAATGTAAAATCCAAATGGATTAAAGACCTTGATATCAGACCTGATACCATAAGGTATATAGAACAACATGTCGGTTAAAAAACACTTCATGACATTGAGACTAAAGGCATCTTCAAGGAGAAAACTGCACTTTCCAAACAAGTGGAAGCAGAGATCAACAGATGAGAATACATTAAGCTGAGAAGATTCTTCACCTCAAAAGAAATAGTGCCCAGGATACAAGAGCCACCAACCGAGTGGTGGCTCAACATACACCCAACACCCATCAGATAAGAGGCTAATATCCAAAATATACAGGGCACTGACAGAATTTTACAAGAAAGAAAAACATCTAATCCCATCCAAAAATGCGGAGAAGAAATGAACAGATGCTTTGCTAAAAAAATACAAATGCCCAAAAGGCACATGAAAAAATGCTCCTCATCACTAATCATCAGGGAGATGCAAATCAAAACAATGATGAGATACCATCTCACACCACAGAGATTGGCAACATCAAAAAGAATGAGAACAATCAGTGCTGGCGGGGATGTGGAGAGAAAGGAACTCTTATCCACTGCTGGTAAGAATGCCGTCTAGTCCAACCTCTGTGGAAAGCGATATGGAGATTCCTCCAAAATCTGGAAATTGAGCTCCCATTCGACCCAGTTCTTCCACTCCTAGGAATATGCCTTAAGAACAGAAGAATACAATACAAACACCCTTTCCTCACACCTATATTTATTGCAGCACTATTCACAATAGCCAGGCTCTGGAAACAACCAAGATGCCCTTCAACAGACGAATGGCTAAAAAAACTGTGGTACATATACAAAATGGAATATTATGCAGCCGTCAGGAGAGATGAAGTCATGAAATTTTCCTATCCTAGATGTACATGGAATCTATCATGCTGAGTGAAATAAGTCAGAGGGAGAGAGAGAGATGCAGAATAGTCTCACTCATCTATGGGTTTTAAGAAAAATAAAAGTCATTTTTGCAACAATCCTCAGAGACAATGAGAGGAGGGCTTGAACTTCCAGCTCACTTCATGAAGCTCACCACAAGAGTGGTGAGTGCATTTATATAAATAACTACACAGAGAACTACCACAATCATGTGAATAAATGAGGGAACTGGAAAGCCTGTCTGGAGTACAGGTTGGGGTGGGGTGGGATGGAGGAAGATTTGGGACATTGGTGGTGGGAATGTTGCACTGGTGAAGGGGGTGTTCTTTACATGACTGAAACCTAATCACAATCATATATGTAATCAAGATATTTAAATAAAGAAAAGAATTGCATTTCTAGCATTGCTAGTGAGGGTATCTTTTCATATGTATACAGGTCATTTGTGTCTCCCCTTCTGTGACTTGCTTGTGTCATTTCTTTTCTGTGAATTGTCTTGTTTAAATGTATATTTATCTATACTTAAAAAGAAAGGGAAACATGTTTTTGATTTCTTAAGTATTCCATATTAATTATACTACCAGCAGAAAACATTTGCTTCATTTGCAAGTTGGGATATTTTAAATATATGTACACACACGTATATATTATGATGTGTTGTTTTGCAGAGAGGCTCAGGAAACAAATTTAATTTTGCTCAGTTCTGCTTTTTCATATGAAACACTCCACCTTTTATTTCCTGTCTCCACAATTGATAAACATTATTTGATTAATTTTAAATTTGCCACAGATCTCTACGACAGTTTTTCTTTTTTGCACATTTAAAGTTTTTACATTTCACCGAATAGTTCTTGAGTGGTTATTTTTTCCCAAGTCAGTCCAGAAGGAAGGGAAGGGCTACAGGGTTATTTGATATAGTCAAGCTCATCCTAACAACACTTTTTAGCTTGTAGGGCAGAAGCAAGTGCATTTTTATTCTTTCCGAATTCTTTCACAATGACCTCATAATTGAGCTGCCCTTGGAAACTCTGCATTGAAGAATAATGAGTGTTTGAATGGGGAAGAGAACATGTTTTGAAATAGAAGCAAACACTGCCGGTTATTTTCAATGCTTCCTTCAAGGAAATCCAAGCTAGAATGACTGGAAATGTTTCTGAGATGGGAGAGACCACAGTCTTTGCTAGCTGTCCCTGTTTCTATTTGTCCTTTCCACGAATAATACACTAATGCTAATTGTTAGATAGCAGATAGGCCAGCTCAAGCTCATTAGGAGTCCAGCTTTGTAGAAATTTAGTTCAGTTCCATTTTTTCCCCTAAAAGGTACATCACTTGTTGAAGGACAAAAGGCAATGATGAGGCTCTCCTGTCCTTAGTTATCACTAGAAACATGGGCTTAGGGACATTTCTGCAGCTGGACACAGTACACAGCATTCGCTTGAGTAAATATTGCCTACACCCTTTTTACTCATATTATATGAAAAGACCAGCTCAACTTTCTGACATTTTGATTCCGTGTCTAGACTAGTGAATTCAGCTTGATTATAGTGTGCAATCCTGGGTTCCAGAGGTGAGCAAGTTTGTTACCTTAGCCTCATTAGTATCAAGAGAGTGTTACTGCAAGAAACAAGTTTATACTTCTAGAAGCTCAGGCCTTAAAGGTCATGTCATCAAATCCTTTCCTATGTCTCAACTATGGACTTGGGTCTCGGGAGACAGTACCCAATGGAAAGAAAGCCTCTGCTCAGCTCAATCTCTGCAAGGGGTGGAGATGCATGTTACATGAGATAGCCCCATCCATTTGGAAATGCCATTAGTAGAAAGTTCTTTATATGGAACCAAAATGATTGTTCCAATAAGTACAAGGCATTGACCCAGTGCAAGTTTTGTGGTACATTTCAGAAAATTTTAAATCTCGACTTTTTCCTATAAGAAATATCTTTTCCTTGCTAAGTAGTAGAGTTCCTTTCCCTCCCCTTCCCTCCCATACCCTCCCCTCCCCTTCCCTTCCCTTCTTTCCCCCTTCCCTTTCCTTCCCTTCCCTTCTCCCCTCCCTTTTCTTCTTTCCCCTTCTCTTCTTCACTTCCCTTCCTTTCTTCCCTTCCCTTCCTTCCTTCCCCTTCCCTTTCCTTCCCTTCCCTTCCCTTCTCCCCCTCCCTTTTCTTCCTTCTCCTTCTCTTCTTCACTTCCTTTCCCTTCCCTTCCCTCCCTTCCCTTCCCTCTCCTCCCTTCCCCTTCCCTTCTCTCTCTCCTTCATTTCCCTTCTATTTTACTTTCTTTTTCTTTTCTTCTCCTTCTTTTCCTTTCCCTACATTCCCCTTCCCTTCCCTTTTTTCTCCTTCCCTTTCTTCTACTTCCATCCCCTTTCCTCCCCTACCTTTAGGTCCATTCTCCTACTGTTTCCTTCCTTTCCCATCCCTATCCTTCCCACCATCCCCCTTCCTTTCCCTTTTCTTCCCTCTCTTTCCTTCTCTTCTTAATCCTTCCCATTACTTCCCTTCCCTCCATGCACCTTTCCTTCTGATCCCTTTTCCTTCCCTTCTCTTTTTCCCCTTACCTTCTCCTTCTATTCTTCTCCTTCCTTCCCCTCCCGTTCCCTCTTCTTGTCTTTCGTTCACTCCCCTCCCCTTCCATTCCCTTTCATCTACTCCTCTTTCCTTCTCCTCTCTTTCTTCTACTTCCCTCCCCTTTCCTTTCCTGTCCTCACTTCACCTTCCCTCCCATTTCCTCCACTTCCCTTCCCTAGCCTTCCTTTATGTTCTCTTCCCTTCCTTTCCCTCAGCATCCTTTCCCTATCTTCTCCCCTCTGTTCCGCTTCCCTTTCCTAACTTCTCCCTTTCCCTCTGCTTCCTTTTCCTTCCCTCTTTTCCCCTTTCCTTCTATCCATCCTTTCTCCCCTCTCCCTTTGTCCTTTGCCTTATTTTTTTCTTGTATTTGACCATACCTGGCAGTGCTCCAAGGCTAATTATAGATCTGTGCTCAGGGGTGAATTCTGGTATGCTCAGGGGCCCATGCAATGCTGGGGATTGAATCTAGAGCTCTCACATGCCAAGCTATCTCTCTAGACTAGCATTTATTTCCATTTCATTTTACTCAAATATAAGCTTCTCGGAGGTCTTCCATAACCAATGTATTGAAATAAATTCCCCCACCAAATTTCATGCACCATTTTTGACAGTTTTACATTTTTAAGATATAAATATATTTTATAATGTATATCATCCCCTGAAAGATAAATCTCTTTATATATAAATAGAAACATCTTTATTTCTGCATGTCAATTTCTTTAACTAAATATTAGCACATGAGGACAGGGACTGTTTAAGTATTGTCTAAGACATAATTGGTGCTCAGAAAATGTTCATTCAAGGCTAGAGTGGTAGCACAGGGGTAGGGCATTTGCCTTGTACGTGGCTGACCCAAGATGGATGCAGACTCGATCCTGGGCATTCTATATGATCCCCTGAGCCAGGAGCAATTTCTGAGATCAGAACCAGGAATAATCCCTGAGAACCATTGGGTGTGTCCCCCCCCAAAAAAAATGTTCATTCATTGACTCAATAGTTCATGACTTTTATTCTTCTCACCATCCTAGTCATTTTTTTGACTTTGCCAATAACAGTCTTAAGTGCAGTAGGTACAGCTAACAGTAAAATTCTAAGTGCTGACCATAGCAGAAGAAAGGAGAATAAGTACATTTTTCAGTGAATATGTGTTATGTATAGGCCATGATAGCTCTGATTTATTCAGTGATAGGTGATAGTGAACAAGAATCCATTGCCTAGTCTCTTACATATATGCCTGCAAGACAGGACATTATAAACTTATTTTTTACTCAAGACTCTTACCTGAGAATTTTTTACATAACCCTGGACATGTAGGTTGGGTATTTTTCACTCTATAAGATGCACCTGACCATAAGAAGCACATAGTCTCTAGAGGAGGAAAACAAGAAAAATATTCTAAAGCAAATTATGTTAAATATTAAAATATTTAATAAAAATGTGAGATGCCATCAGGAGACTATGGCTGGAAACAACAACCCTGTGAGACAGAAGTATATTTACAATATGCCAGAATATAGATGGTTAAACACATTTATCCAACTTTATTTTTTACATCAGAAAATTAAAAAAAAACATTATTTTAAATATGCAAGTTTCGGCTCCACCCAGCATTCACTCCATAAGATGCACAGACATTTCCCCCCATCTTTTGAGGGGAAAAGGTGTGTCTTATGGCATGAAAAATATGGTATATGAAATAGATTGATCAAATAGCATAATGAAATTTACCATAGGGATAGAAAAGCTAGCCCATATGTTAAGTCATTTGCTTTATATGCAGCTGACCCTAGATTGCATATGGTCCTCCAAACACTAACAGGAACAATCTAGGAGCACAGGACCAGGAATCATATCTGATCTCTAGCAGATATGGCCCAAATTATTACCAACACTATCATACCAAAAATGCCAAAAATATTTTAAATCAACGCTCACACCCAGTTACATGACCCCATTTGGAGTCATGGCTTAAAGTTCACAAAGTGAAAAAATTGTGAGTGCTGACTGCGTGTGTCTGTCTCCTGTCCTGTCGCGAGAACCTCTTGGGAGTGAGCCAAAAAGAAGCTCCAAAAAACTCGCTCTCCCAGAGGCTTATTCTAGGGGGGAATGCCAAGGAACTGCTTCAAAACGTGAAAACCGGCAATAAGCAGTACTTTGCAGAAGCCAGGTCCCCTGTTTGTGGCGTCAGGCAGGGAAAATCTATGAAACTACACCTGCCCAGTGGGGCCCGACTGTGAAAAATTGTGAGTGCTGCCTGTGTGTGTCTGTCTCCTGTCCTGTCGCGTGAACCTCTTGGGAGTGGGCCGAAAAGAGGCTCCAGAAGAGCACGGCTTCTCCACTTTGCTTCGTAGCCCTGCACTCTTTCTAAGGAAAGAACACCATCACAACAAGAAGAAAACATCACACTAAGAACTGTGCTGGATAACTGAAGCCCAGCATTTCTCTCCATACTGTCTTCTCTGCTGCGTGCACAGGCCTAAGATATGATCCTGTGTGTGAGGCTTCATCCAAGGAGGACTCCCCTCCCTTGGAGGCAAGTCAACCCATACAAAAAGGGTGGAGCCAGTGGAGTGTGGCTGCCTACATCATTTAGCCAATGAATACCACCACAACACATAGAAAAACCCACAGTACAAGTGTGACAATGGGGAAACAATGCAGGCCACCATCAGACACAGAGAATGAAGATGACAATTCTGATGACCAGATAATGAACAACCAACTAATCAACCTCTCAGATAAGGACTTTAGACAAGCAATATGGAAGATGCTCAAAGAACTCAAAGAAACTATGGATTGAGTTGAACAGAACAATAATAAGAACCAAGAAAATATGAAGACAGAAATAACAAAACTCCAAACTTAAATAACATGTTAACTAATAGGCCTGAAAAACTTAGTAAACAAAACGAATGACAAAATGGATAAGCTCTGGGACAGGGTAACAGAAGCTGAGTATAGAACTGGTGCTGTGGAAGATGAGATAAATAACAATTCAATACAGCGGGAGAGTCTGGAAAAAAAAACTTAAAGCAAATGAACAAACAATGGAAAAATTAGTCAAAGATTGGGAACAGATGAAAATAGAAGTCTATGATAAGCTCAACAGAAACAACTTAAGAATCATTGGAGTCCCAGAAACACAGGAAGAAAATTTCCAGGAAGAATCAACGGTAAGCACATCATTAAAGAGAAACTTTCAGAGCTAAAGAATATATGTGATCAAATTCTGCATGCTCAAAGAGTAGCAACCAAAAGGGACCCCAAAAAAATACCCCAAGACACATCCTAGTCACAATGACAAATCCCACAGATAGAGACAAAATTCTGAAAACAGCAAGATCAAAAAGGAAAATTATGTTCAAGGGAGCATCCTTGAGATTTAGAGCAGACCTGTCACCAGAAACACTCAAGACCAAAAAGCAGTGGTGGGATATTGTGACAAGACTGAATGAAATGAATGCTTCACCTAGAATACTGTCCCCAGCAAAACTCACTATCTGGTTTGATGGAAAAATACATGGTTTCACAGACAAACAATAGCTCAGAAACTTTACAGACTCAAAACTAGTAATAAGAGAAAAACTGAAAGACCCAATTTAAGAAGAGACTAACCAAAAGACACACCAAATTTCGATATAAAGATGGCATTAAATCCCAGGACAATTCTTTCTCTCAACGTTAATGGACTAAATGCACCAGTTAAGAGACACAGAGTGGCTAAATGGATCAAAAAACTCAATCCAACCTTCTGCTGCCTATAAGAAATGCACCTGTATAGTCAGAACAAACATAGACTGAAAATAAAAGGCTGGAGAAAAATTATCCAAGCAAACAACACCCATAAAAAAGCTGGAGTAGCCATACTAATAACAGATAATGCAAACTTTATACTCAGGAAGGTTATAAGGGAAAAAGATGGACATTTTATATTAATCAAGGGGTACGTAGAGCAGGAAGAAATCACTCTCCTAAACATATATGCACCAAATGAGGGAGCAGCAAAATATTTAATACAATTGTTGACAAATCTGAAAAATAATATCAATAACAATACAATAATTGTGGGAGACCTCAACACGGCTTTGTCAACACTGGATAGGTCAACCAGACTGAAACCCAACAAGAATATACTAGACCTGAGGAGAGAATTGGAAGAAAGAGGCCTAGTGGATATATATAGGACACTCCACCCCCAGAAACCTGGATACACATTCTTCTCCAATGTATATGGGACATTCTCCAGGATAGACTACATGCTGGCACATAAGACATACCTCCATAATATCAAGAGAATAGAAATTTTGCACGCTACCTTCACTGACCACAAGGCTCTGAAATTATTTTTGAATTCCAAAGGGACACAGAAGAAAAATTTTAACACCTGGAAGTTAAACAGCCTCATACTGAATAACCAGTGGGTCCGAGATGAAATCAAGGAGGAAATCAAAAGGTTCCTGGAAACAAATGATAATAAAGACACAAACTATCAGAACTTATGGGACACATCAAAAGCAGTACTGAGAGGAAAATTTATACTTTGCAAGCACATATCAGGAAGGAAGAAGGGGCTACCTGAGCAGCTTAATGACGCAGCTCATAGAACTAGAAAGTGCTCAAAAAAGGACCAAAAATAGAGAGACAGAAGGAAATAACAAAGCTGAGAGCAGAAATCAACGAAGTGGAAACCGAAAAAACAATCCGAAAGATCAACGAAAGCAGAAGTTGGTTCTTTGAAAAAATAAACAAGATTGATAGACCACTGGCAAAACTAACAAAGAGAGAGAGAAACTTGATAACTCGTATTAGGAATGAAAAAGGAGATATCACTTCTGATATGGCAGAAATTCAAAGGGTAATCAGAAACTACTTTGAGAAACTCTACGCCACTAAAAATGAGAACCTAGAAAAAATAGATAAATTCTTGGACTCATAATCTTCAACGGTTGAAGGAAGAGGATGTAGCATACCAAAAAACTCCCATCACTATTGATAAAATTAAAAAGGTGATCAAATGTCTGCCCCAAAACAAAAGCCCAGGCCCAAATGGATTCACTAATGAATTCTTTCAAACTTTCCAAGAGGAACTACTACCAATCCTGGCAAGACTCTTTCATGAAATTGAACAAACAGAAACACTTCCAAATAGCTTTTATGAAGCCAACATCACCTTGATACCTAAACAAGACAGAGATGCTACCAAAAAAGAAAATTACAAACCAATATCACTGATGAATGCAGAAGCAAAGATCCTCAACAAAATCTTGGCAAATAGGATTCAATGCCTCATTAAGAAAATTATTCACTACGATCAAGTAGGTTTCATCCCAGGAATGCAAGGATAGTTTAACATCCATAGATCTATCAACATCACACACAACATCAACAACAAGAAAAATAAAAACCACATGATCATATCAATAGACGCAGAGAATGCATTTTGATAAGGTACAACACCCAATTCTTGATCAAAAATTTCAGCAAGATGGGAATGGAAGGAACCTTTCTCAATATAGTTAAGGCCATCTACCACAAGCCAGTGGCAAATGTTATCCTCAATGGAGAAAAACTAAAAGCCTTTCCTCTAAATTCTGGCACAATACAAGGCTGTCTTCTCTCACCACTCCTATTCAATATAGCACTGGAATTACACGCTATAGCGATTAGGCAAGAAAAATATATCCAGGAGTCCAGATAGGAAAGGAAGAAGTCAAGCTTTCACTGTTTGCAGATGACATGATACTCTACTTAGAAAATCCTGAAGACTCTACCAAAAAGCTTCTAGAAACAATAGACTCATATAGCAAGGTGGCAGGCTACAAAATTAACACACAAAAATCAATGGCCTTTCTATACACCAATAGTAATAAGGAAGAAATGGACATTAAGAAAACAACCCCATTCACAATAGTGCCACACAAACTCAAATATCTTAAAATCAACTTGACTAAAAATGTGAAGGACCTATGCAAAGAAAACCATAAAACTCTGCTCCAAGAAATAAGAGAGGACATGCAGAAATGGAAACACATACCCTGCTCATGGATTGGCAGGATTAACATCATCAAAATGGCAATACTCCCCAAGGCACTATACAGATTTAATGCGATCCCTCTGAGGATACCCATAACATTCTTCAAAGAAGTGGATCAGGCACTTTTGAAATTTGTTTGGAACAATAAACACCCTAGAATAGCTAAAGCAATCATTGGGAAAAAGAATATGGGAGGAATTACTTTCCCCAACTTTAAACTTTACTACAAAGCAATAGTTATCAAAACAGCATGGAATAGAATAAGGACAGGCCCTCAGATCAGTGGAATAGGCTTGAATACTCAGAAAATGTTCTCCAGACATACAATCACCTATTTTTTGATAAAGGAGCAAGAAATCCTAAATGGAGCAAAGAAAGTCTCTTCAACACGTGGTGTTGGCACAACTGGCTAGCCACTTGCAAAAAATTGAACTTAGATCCCCAGCTAACATCATGTACGAAGGTAAAATCCAAATGGATTAAAGACCTTGATATCAGACCTGAAATCCTAAGATATATAGAACAGCACATAGGCACTCCAGGACATTGAGACTGCAAGCATCTTCAAGGAGGAAACTGCACTCTCCAAGCAGGTGAAAGCAGAGATTAACAGATGGGAATATATTAAACTGAGAAGCTTCTGCACCTCAAAGTAAATAGCACCCAGGATACAAGATCCACCCACTGAGTGGGAGAAATTATTCACTCAATACACATCAGATAAAGGGCTAATCTCCAAAATATACAAGGCAGTGACAGAAATTTACAAGAAAAAACATCTAATCCCATCAAAAAGTGGGGAGAAGAAATGGACAGACACTTTGACAAAGAAGAAATACAAATGGCAAAAAGACACATGAAAAAATGCTCCACATCACTATTCATCAGGGAGATGCAAATCAAAACAACTATGAGGTACCACCTCACACCACAGAGAATGGCAAACATCACAAAGAGTGAAAATAAACAGTGTTGGCGGGGATGTGTAGAGAAAGGAACTCTTATCCACTGCTGGTGGGAATACCGTCTAGTTCAACCTTTATGGAAAGCGATATGGAGATTCGTCCAAAAACTGGAAATCGAGCTCCCATACGACCCAGCTATACCACTCCTAGGAATATACCCTAGGAACATAAAAATACAATACAAAAACCCCTTCCTTACACCTATATTCATTGCAGCACTATTTACTCTGGAAACAACCAAGATACCTTTCAACATACGAATGACTAAAGAAACTGTGGTACATATACACAATGGAATATTATGTAGCTGTCAGGAGAGATGAAGTCATGAAATTTTCCCATACATGGATGTACACGGAATCTATTATGCTGAGTGAAATAAGTCAGAGAGAGAAAAAACGCAGAATGGTCTCACTCATCTATGGTTTTAATAAAAATGATATTCTTGCAATAATAATTTTTTTGACAAAAAAGAGAAAAGAGCTGGAAGTTACAGCTCACCTCAAGAAGCTCACCACAAAGAGTGCTGAATTTAGTTAGAGAAATAACTACATTTTGAACTGTCCTAATAATGAGAATGTATGAGGGAAATGGAAAACCTGTCTAGAGTACAGGCGGGGGTCGGGTAGGGAGGAGGGAGATTTGGGACATTGGTGATGGGAACGTTGCACTGGTGATGGGTGGTGTTCTTACATGACTGAAACTGAAACACAATCATGTATGTAATCAAGGCATTTAAATAAATTATAAAAAAGAAAGATAATAAATAAATTATATGTGCAAGAACCAGAACATATAAAGCAAACTTTAGAAAGGAGAGTAATCATGAAGATTTTGTGAATGAATTCAATATCTTTTTATTAGGGTCTTAACCTCCCATAATAAACAGACCAATATCTGGCATACAATGAAATCTAAATGAAAATGTAAATCTAAATCAAAATTTAAAAAAAGGAAATTGAAAGCAATGACAACCTCAGCTTCCATTTTCTGAAGAATGCAGAAAGAGTTCATCAAAGACTTGAAACAGGCCTGCAAAACTTGACAAATCTTCAGGCCAGAGAGATAGCACAGCAGTAGGGCATTTGCCTTGCATTCAGCCAATCCAGGATGAAGGTAGTTCGAATCCCAACATCCCCTATGGTCCCCCAAGCCAGGAGCGATTTCTGAGCAAAGAAACAGGAGTAACCCCTGCCAGATGTGACCAAAAAAAAAAATAAAGTTCACAAAGGTTTTTTTTGTTTGTTTTGGGGCCACACCCGGCGGTGCTCAGGCTGTCTGCTCAGAAATAGCTCCTGGCAGGCACGGGGGACCATATGGGACACCAGAATTCGAACCAACCACCTTAGGTCCTGGATCAGTTGCTTGCAAGGCAAATACTGCTGTGCTATTTCTCTGGGTCCAAAGTTCACAAAGTTTAGTCTGACAATACATACAGGTCACATTTGATCAGTTTTTGGTCAAATCATACATCACACTAGAGAAGTTACACTCATTTAAAAATTGAAGCAATAATTTGGTGATTAGAGTGCTTGTTTTGCATGCAACTGATCCATGTTTGATCCCCAGATCTCATATTGTCTCCTGAGTCCCACCAGGAGTGATTACTGACCACAAAGCCAGAAGTTACCTCTGAGAGTCACAAGGTATGGCCCAAAACAAAGAAAAACAAACAAAACATATTATTTTATCTTATTGTTATTTATGTATGTTATATACAAATATAAATATGTAAATGATATATTATTATATATACAAATGCTTGGAAGTTAACATAGGAATACCATCTTTAAGGAATAGCAAGATGAGTAGAGGTAGATTTTTATTGTTGGTGTTCGAGCCACACTCAGCAATATTCTGTTTGTCAGCCACAAAATCTGGAATTCCTGTAGTGCTCAGTCACATATGTGGCCATGCAACACCTCTAAATTTTTAATACTGTTACCTTGGGAAGGAACTTGCCAAATTAAATGTCAAAGTATCAAAGAAGCAACCTGAGTTCAAAAAACAAAGCCAATGATACCGAATGATCAACTAGCAACAAACAATTATTAAACCTTCAGATAGTAACTTAAAATCCTATTGTGAGATACGACAGTCACCACAAATTTTCTTTTGCTAATAATTTGATAATTCCACTTTTATAATAATTCCATTACCACTTAGTTGTAAATAAGCAGTATAAGGTAAACTATTTCATGCCTTTCACAAAAGAAGGTATGGGGTGGGTGAAAAACTAGAAACAATGGTGGAGGTGATGCTCCACTGTTGGTGGAATTGGTGTTGGAACATGGAATTCCAGAACCAACTATATTATGACAACTATGCATATCACAGTATTTAAATAAAGTAATAAACATTGTTTTGAAAAGAAATGGGATCTGGACGATAAAAGGGATCCAGAATCATATCAGACCTCCTAGCCTTTGTGTTTTGTTTTCAGATGGATTATTATTGAGAGTTTTTGAGCACAAGCATGGCAGAAATTAGCACTGATTGATCAGGGTCACATTGGCCTCTGTGTTGAATGGGCACTAGGGAAAAAAGAATGCATGTCAGGGCATTCCTCCAATAAAGAAAGTAAAAACAAAATGGTAATAACAGAGTAAAGTGCAAGGACTAGAAAAAGAGACAGGATTCCATTCAGGGAAAATGCTGAAACCAAGTCTGTTACATTCTGAAGAAATGAATGGAAGATGTTCAAAGGGGGAAAAAGAAAAATCAAGAATAACTCTTATCCTGTTACTTTGAAGAAGTCAATGATTGGTGACCCCATTGGTGACCCCATGGATAGTCTGGTCTTGATGGTTTAGATCTGAAATTGAATTATAGACACACTGAGTTTAAGATGTCTATTAGAGATGCAACTGGAAAGTTGGAGCTGAAGATACATGTATAAGCATGAGATGTCGAGGTGTCCTGGCTCCCCTAAAGGAACTGTCAGCATCTATGTAGTATTATTGAAGGTGAGAGGACTGGAGAGACACACCTGAGACAGCACATTCTTCTCCCACTCATCACCCCTTTCATTTCTCCTGCCCCCCTTACTGCATGTGCTCACCCTGTACTCCAAGGAGAACTAATCACTTAGGCTTAGCTTGTACATCATTTCCATTGGTACTGCTAAGGGACCTCTGGTTGCCCCCCCCCCCCAGAGACTCATACTTTGACTTTCATATAACAGAAACTCCAGAGAGTGGACAGGCATAGAGGACAGATGTGGAATACCTGGCAAGCAAGCAGTCTTTTTGATCTTTTTTGGGGGGGGGGTTGGGGGCAAAACTGGCAGCAATCAGGGGTTACTCCTGGCTCTGCACTCAGAAATTGCTCCTGGCAGGCTGGGGGACCATATGGAATGCCGGGGATCGAACCTGCATCTGTCCCAGATTGGCCACATGCAAGGCAAACTCCCTATCACTGTGTTATGCTCCAGCCCAAGCAAGCAGATTTTTCCAAAGGGGACCTTCTGATGGTCTAAGAAACTCACTTCCAGCACACAGTCTCTCCCATGGCTGCTAGTGGCATCTCGATCATTCCTTTAATAGGAGGGGATGAAATTTTTGTTATAATTTCTGAGGGTGCTAATTCAAGAAGGAAAGCTTGGCTTGGCCCCATATCAAACTCACACACTATATGTCAGCTAATCTGCTTGAGAAAGGGAGAAAATGTTGAGGAAGAAACACAGAAACATTCAAGTCCTTTTACTGTCCTTGAAGAGGTACTTTTAAAAGGGAAAGAAGGAACAGGAACCCTTTTTCTTATGCTAACATCCAAAGCTTAAAAAGCAGGTGGGGCAGAGTGCTGGTGGGGCTCAGGGACACATTGTATTTCTAATAAGCATCTTGCAGGGCTTTTTCCTGATTTAGTTCATTAATGAATGAAATCCTCACAAATATCACCAGATCCATCTTGTGTATTGACAAGATGAGGCAGAATAAGTTGAAGCCTGCCTGACTTTACAAAAGTATGGAGCACGTCGAATGAACAGTATGCTACTTTAAACTTCCCACTTTGGCCCCCAATCCTGCCTGCTTCTGCATCTGTTCGCTTCCCTAAGAGGGTAGAGCAGTAGAGAGGGTTAGGGGAGAAGAGGGAGAATCCAGGAGGCCACACCCTGGGGCTCTGGGATTCATAGTATTTATTACTTGTTACCCATCTCTTTGAAATGCTGATGAGCTGCTGCTCCCAGACTGGCAAATGCTTTTATCCTTAAACCTTTCAAGGTTCTTTTCCCCCCTCAAAATGGGCCAACTACCATTTCACACCAAGATGCCAGCTATTTTCTACCATATAGCCAAGTAAACAATCATCCCAAATTTAGGTAAAGGACAACTCCCCTCCTCCCTATCCCCTCCTTCCAACCCCACTCCCATTTCCCAAAGCCAAAGATTTCAACTCCTGTTAAAATGCGAGTGTCCTGTCACCTGTGCTGTAAGATCTTGGCCTCTCCAAAGTTAAAGGGTCTTGACCTTTTCCAAGGTCAAGGGTGGCTAGAGGTAAAGTCCTATTTCTACCATAGACCACAGATAGTAAGACCTCTGGGAAGGAGGTTGAGTTCACCCAAAGGAGCATGCTTTTTCACATGTGTACACACACATCACAAATCCACATCCTACATAGGTTAAAGGTAATTTAGAACATGGACTGAATTCACTTAGGTTTAGGTTCACTTTGGTTCATAGTTAAAACTTCCATATTGTGTGTCTGTGGGATAAGCAGTGTGGGGGGCAACAGGGCATCAGAGCAAAATGGACAAAGCAGAAATGTCCATCTTTGGGTTTGCTGGACCCTACGGAATCTTTTTTCTCACATGGGACCAACCAACAACCTGCTTGAATGAAAAAAGTTTGCTTTCCAGGATAGTCTAGTGACCTGTGTCTAGATCAGACCAAAATGGCCTCAAGTCTTCAAGGCACTCTTTTCTTCTCAGAATTAGTATTAGAATAATTATTCTTAAAAAAAATCATTGCAATAAAGCAATGTGTCATATTGATCCCTTCCTCTGCCAAGAAAGCTGTCCTGATGGTCTTAGTTGAAATTCATTTTCTTCTCCCAGCCTCCCATGACCCGTTGCTTGTACTTCCAGTCATCCAGTTTCCCAGCGTCATCCTTATTAGCGTTATTTATGTGCACGTCTGGCTCCTCTTCCAGATCATGAACTCCTGGAGGGTAGAAACTGCAGTTTATTCATCTCTATCCCCCATGGACTGTGCACAGAGCCTTGCACATCGTAAGCACTCAATAACTGCTTGTTGAATTGAATTATTACACTCCACCACTGTGGTGGTGATTGGCACTCATTCATTTAGTCCATTTGCCCCTTAAGAATCTCCTGCCAAGACCCCAAAGTAAAGCCCTACCAGTACAAAGAAACGGGTTTTGAACAGTTGATGGTTTGGGGATTGTTTTATTTTAAATGAGCTCAAATGAAAAGAAATATTTTCTTAGGTCTTGCCAGCCAGACAGAAAAGGTTATCAGCAGATTAAGAGGAGTGTTCTCAAACAGCATCAAGTGTCTTTCAGTGTACCCCAATGGGTGGAGAGCTTTGTGTGACCATGAATGCTGGCTGGAAGGCTACTTGGATTTATTCTGACATATGTCATATTTCCAAGAGAGGTGTTGAAAGCAGAGTCAAACAAACAGCCAGTCAAAGTGCCGCTGAGCACACTGGCATTGGCATTACATGAAAGTGTTAGTGAGTCCCTTGATGAACAAGGTTGCCCCCAGGTCTTCCCCGGGAGCTACTTGAAAAGTTGAGAAGTGTACTGGAGTTCTCGTCACATAGCCACATTCCCTCCATTCCATCCCATGTAGCGGGCCCCCAAACACTTTGTACTGACTACATTCTCTCTGTCAGGTTCAGTTGATCTTTCACATGTTAATTGTATCAATTGAAAACAGCACATCTTTAGAGACTAGGAAACTGCAGGGCATAGAAAGTACAGATACTTCTTACTGAGAGAATTAAACAGAGCAATAAAACCTAGTATTTGCAATACAGCCAAGGCAATGACTCAGTTAAGCAAAAGGTAATTTTCATTGGGTTCACTCTTGGGCCCTGGTCCTGGGCTAGTTGTAATCAAACTAGATATGATGCCAGTCCTTGGGGCATTTTATAGGTCTTGGCATGTGGATGTTTCAATATGGAAGTGACGAAAGAGTAATGGGTGGTTATGTAAAAGCTAATTGCATGTATAAGATACATATATTCATGCTCTAAACTCTGAGCAGGTAACAGAAAATTTGTATATAGTCTAAAAAATCTAGGAAGGTTTTTCTGTGGGGGGTGGCTTTAACTACCTTCAAGACAGATGGAAAAGATGAGTAAGAATTGATATTAAATATATATGTGTGCAACTTGAAAAGGATTAATGTTAAGAGAAAGACAATAGACTTTGCACTTTTTTTGAATTTTTATGTTTCAGGCACCATGATTTACAATAGTAAAAGGGTTTCTCACATTTAGTACAACCTCCAGAGCATGTTCCTCTGCACCACTGTGCTCATGTCCACCCCCCTTTCTCCCTCCCAATACTCCCCTCACTGCACCAGGGTAAGCTCAGCTCTGAAGACTAGTAATATGATTCTAGTGCCTTTGTTATTCCCTTACTATATTTCTTTATATCACATGTGAGAGATTCTATGTCCTTCCCTTTCCTTCTGGTGACAACACTTTTCACGATCCTCTAGTTGCTTCCAAATTCATAATTTTGCAATTGAGTAGTATTCCATTGTGCATGTAGACCATAATTTCTTTATCCAGTAATGTGTTCTTGGATAGTTGTTTCTAGCTTTTAGCTACTGTGAATATTATTGCATTGAACATAGAACAACAGATGGATTTTTAGAATAGTTTTGGGTTTTGGTCTACAGGCCAAGAAGGTCTTGGGTCATATGGATAAGAAGTCCTTTTTCCCTACATGTTTATGTTATTTTGGATGTGTGCCAGTTGGACTGGAGATAGCATTTTAATAGCATGTCTGGGGCTAAAGAGATAGCACAGCGGGTAGAGCACTCGCCTTGTACATGGCTGGTCCACATTAGGTCTACAGCATATTATATGGTCCCACAAGTCTGCCAGGAGTAATTTCTGCTTGCAGAGCAAGGAGTACTCTCTCAGCACTACCAGGAATGGACCAAAAACAGCAACAACAAAGAACAACCCGCACAAAAATCTTAGACTATAAGATATAGACTATATATAGACTATATCTGAGTGTATGAAGCAAGATCCATATGCTTATGGTGTTGGAAGAGAGTGTTGGGATATATAAGAGATGAGTTTGTAGAAGTTAAGAAGCAGCTAATTTGTGTAAGTCCCTCATCAGATTCACTTTTTATTTAGGGGAGTTGAGGAAAGAAGATCTAAAAAAAGTACTTTGAAAGTCTATTCAGCAACCATAAATAATGGACTGCCACCATAAATAAACTTCAAAAACATTATGGTATGTGAAGCAAAATAGAAAATATGAGTCCAACTCTATGAAATGTTTTAAAAGTACCAATCCCTAGAGAAAAGAAAAGCATATGTATTGGCAGCTGAATGAAAGCGAATTGGGATAAGAGATATCTGGAGGTGTCTAAGGTTGAATTGCCTTGATGATCATGCAACTCTATACATAGGCAAAACAAAATGAACCAGCTACACAAGCAATCTTCTCATTGAAAATTATAAAATAAAATAACTTGGGGCCGGAGAGGTAGCATGGAGATAGGGCACTTGGGGTGCATGCAGAAGGACAGTGGTTCGAATCCCGGCATCCCATATGGTCCCCCGAGCCTGCCAGGAGCGATTTCTGAGGGTAGAGCCAGGAGTAACCCCTGTGCGCTGCCAGGTGTGACCCAAAAACCAAAAATGAATAAATAAATCAATAAATAAATAAATAACCTTCTGTCTTCCATGGGGGGGGGAACATGGAACATGTTTAAATAGGTAGAAACTTTCTCTCCATTCAGCCTAAATCACCCCAAGAGTTAAAGGGGCCTGGACCCCATTACAAGACTGTCTTGAAGAGAAAGGATATTTTCTTGGTACATTTAACTCAATGTATTGAATAGAAGCAGAGTTATCTGCCCTGTTACAAAGTAACATTCAGAGAGACTCGTTAGTTTTTCAAGAGTTGTGGTCATCTTTATAGGTAACAGAAAGCCCTTGGAAGACAGAAGGCATTGCTCACATTCATTTCAGGCCAGAGAACCCAGGTAAGCTGCAACTTGATAGAAATCAGGAAGGAACTGATGAATTAGAAACTGGGGAACAATGGCACCTATTATGAACCTCTGCTGTCATTGGCCTCTTCTCTGGCTTCTCTAGTCTTTAGAAAAAGTCACCAAGTTGAGGGTCTGAGAGTGAAATCGGAGGAAATTCTGTGATTTGTTCACTAGGATAGTGCTTTGCTGAAGCTCAAGTGAAAGACAAAAGATCCCCAGTTCCTGTTCTCCCGCAGGGAACAGTTTGTAACCATCTAAAGCAATCAATCAGCAAAATGAATTGGTTTTCTGACCCAACAGTCCTTTGGGAAAGAACTATGAAAGGCCATGAAGTTGTTATAATTGTATAATTAAATCCAGCACCGTGATCAATTTAATGAGGGCAGTTTTGTCTGTTGTTGTCTGTTGCTTTTGAGATCTGTAAACCAACTCTTGGGCTGTGCTCAGTGCACAAGATGATCTGCCTGAGAAGATCAAAGACTTACCCATGAATTGCTTTCTCACTGGAAGAAGTTTTCCTGGAAATCAGAACACAAGAATAGCATTAAAGAAACATATAGGGATACGAAGGCCCATCACTTCCCATGGGTGAATTTCTAAAGCATGTGAAATAAATAGGGTCCTTGCTGAGGGATTGTCTTGTGTCTCCTGATAAAACTGATGCTTATTGGAAGAAACAGACTCTCTGTTCCTCTGACTTCTTTTGACTAAAGTCAGTGGAACTTAAAGTGACTTCAAGAAAAGGTACAGTAGGACTAGATCACTGCCATTATAACATTGCTGGAAGATTACATGTAGATTCCGAACTTTTCAACATGCTCATCCCCCTCTCCGGCTGCCTCTTTCCAGCCTCGTACCCCGTTCAGTCAAGAGCAGATACATAGCAAGTTTTGCATGTAAGAGCTCCAGGTTTGATTCCCTACACCACAAGGTCTCCCAAACATTGCTGTAAACTGCCTCCAGCATACTCAAGTGTGGTCCAAAAAGCAAAACCCAAAACTAAGAGCAAAGGCATAGTTTCTAATTACCTTGTCTCCCTCTGACCAAAGGGTTTTATTTAGTACCAATGTCCACAGTTGGAATTTGGCATGAGGTAAATTACTTCCTGGTAGGATAACCTTGGAGAAGTGACTCAACCTCTGTAAATCTTCCTGCTTTCATTGGTGAAGCGAAGATAACTAGAACCAACCCCCCACCCCCAGATTGTGTTCTCACTAAAAGTAGTTTGGCACTGGCAAGCACTTAAGCCTTGCTATATATACGACACTGATTGTTCATTCCCAGTTCAGCAGACACAGAATAAAGTTCCCAATCTATGGAGGTAGTGTAGTGAGGCAGAGGGAGCTTATGAGTCTAGAAAGGCCCAATGGCAGAGTGGAAAGACATGAACTTGGAGTCCCAATCTGGATTTAAATCACCACTTTAACTCTTCTTTGCTGTGTAGCCTTGGGAAGGTGACATGAATTATAACCATGTTCTTAGGTTATGGGAATGACATCATTGTACATAATTCTGTTGGGGTTTTTTGATTTGGGGAATGCAAGATGCAGTGCTCCTGGCTCTGCATTCAGGAGTGATCCCTGGTGATGCTCTGGAACTACGCTGTGAAAAGGAGTTGAACCAGGGTTGACTGGTTGCCTTACAAGACAAGACAAGGTTGCATAAGACAAGCGCCTTACTTCTTGCATTATCTCTCTAGCCACTTTCTGGGGAGTTTGTTATTGGGGAATCTAGAAGATGGAGGTAATTCTAATATTAACTCCATATGGATGGAGGAATCCATAAAATGAAATTGGGAATGTGCTTTATTCAGTGTCTTCTACTGATGGATGCTAGTAAAGAAACACAGATAATAATATTAAGAGAAGAATATCAGAATAAAATGCTACCTGTTTGTTTGTCTTCTGTATTTGATAAACTGTCAGACTGTCAGATCTAATATATTTATATTAGCAAGAAAAACTAGGCTCCAGTGAATCTCATTAATAATATTTGGGACTTAAAATTGGAAAAGAAAGTTAATCATGCCTCTCAGCAAATGTACCTTCATATCAAGGACAAACATTCAAAGCTGCCTGTGCTTGCAGTTATAACCTCCTTGTAATTGATTTACAAAATCCCCTACTTGCCAATTTACAGATGGGGACACTGAGGCACAAGAATGCTTCTAAAGGGAAATAACAATATTTCTTGTCACTTCTCATTTGGTCTCTTTGTACCAATGTAAAACTGGATTCTTATCACTTAATTTGCAAAACATTTATGACAAGTATCCTCTTTCTCTACAATATTTTATGTTATAGTCTTTCTCTTTTCTTATTTCTTCCTTCCTTTCTCTTCTTTCTTTCTTTCTTTCTTTCTTTCTTTCTTTCTTTCTTTCTTTCTTTCTTTCTTTCTTTCTTTCTTTCTCTTTCTTTCTTCTCTTTCTTTCTTTCTTCTTTCTCTTTCTTTCGTTCTTTCTTTCATTCTTTCTTTCTTTCTTTCTCTTTCTTTCTTTCTTTCTTCTTTCTTTCTTTCTTTCTTTCTTTCTTTCTTTCTTTCTTTCTTTCTTTCTTTCTTTCTTTCTTTCTTTCTTTCTTTTCTTTCTCTTCCTTCTTTCTCTCTTCTTTCTTTCTCTTCCTTATTTCCTTTCTTCCTCCTATCCTTTGCTTTTTATTTCTTTCTTCCTTTCTTGCTTCCTACATTTCTTTTATAATTTAGGAAATAGGGTTACAACAGTGTTCAAATTTACGGTATTGAAGTAGAGTATCATGCATTCCTGCCACCAAAGTGCCCTGACCCCCACGCCATGCCTGCATCACCTCTTGTTTCACCTTCCTTCCCTCCCAACCTCTCCTATTATTGGCTGACAGTTATGTTTCTGTGCATAATATTTTACCTCCCTTATTATTATTCAGTATGCTAGAGATCATTTACCTAAGTTCCCATGTTACTTCCAGCTAACTCACTCATTCCCCTTTTCTCATCTTTCCAAAGCAGGCACCCTCAGTTCTGGGTTCCAGTCTCTGAGGTTCATTACTAAAGGATCTCGCCCATAGTCTTGACATGCTTCTCTGTATCCCACAGTGAGATCATCCTGTATTAGTACTTTGGTTTTGGGCTCATTTTGCTCAGCATAACTGCGTCCAATTTTATCCAAGTTCCTGTGAACTGTAATAGCCAACCTGATTTAAAGATTTTAAATTTCTGTATTACTTTTCTCTCTGATCATAGCTTCTCTGAGACTTCCTGACTTTTCCCTGGGATAAGGGGTGGGGATAATGAGGCTCTTAGAGATTCCTTTCAGCTCCAACATTCTGCCTTTGTAGGGGTGTCCCTGGGATGCTTAAGAACACAAGCCATGACGTTTTCCCTTCGCATAAGAGTCCTGTGAAAGAAGGTTGTAGCCACCCTTTCTTAGAGAATCCCATCGGAGCCCGGAGGACATTGCCAGGAGTAATGAATACATTCGGAATGACGCGTGCTTAGCTAATTGGGCAGAAATACAGGGTTGGCTAGCAACTTGGCTGAGTGCCAGATAGCAGGTGTTGGCAGAGAGTCAACGCTGACTCCTTTCTCAGAGGAGGAAAAAAGGCATATGATTGTGTCTTGTTTTCCAAAAAGTTTGCTTACATTTTACTCCACTCACCCCCCCTCACTTGAAAAGCCTGATGATCAGGGTAGAGGCTGGGGCAAATGTATTAGCACTAAAATACAGGTGGATTTTTTTCTATAGTCTTCATCAACTTTTAATCTGGATTTTCAGACTGCATAGGTTTCTGTGTCTTTGTGTGTATCTCTTATTTGATGGAAAAGCCCACAGTCAGTATTGTTTTAGGCTATTTGGCTTCCAGGCCCATTGGAATGTGCCTTTATACACAGAGATAACTTTTCACAATATATTTCCAATAGTTTTATGTTTCTCAGTTTCCAAGCAGGATAACTGTGATGGGCTTGAAGTTTAGCCCTTGAACAAAGTTAGAAGATACTCTTTTTTCTTCACCCAAATATTATACTGTATGAGTGAGTGTCTGTTCACAGAAGTGTGCAGGCCAGTTTGTGATGAGCACAGAGCTCTGTTAGCAGGATTTTTGCATTCTGTGAGGAGTAGCATTCTCTGCATACCACTGAGAAACCCCATCTCTGAATATGCATATGAATTCCTATCCTGCAGTGGTCATCTGGGTAAACATATATTTAAATGTATGAAGGAAAGAGGGCTTTTTTCCATCTCAGTTTGGCCTAGAGAAACAGCTCTATGAGTTTCAGAATCTTGCTGCAAATAATAGAAATCATATTTTGAGGCATATTCTGAGAATTTGGCAAGAATAGGGAATTCTGGGGCAGAAGTAGAGAGGCATTGAGAACCAAGACAACAATTCTTTTTCTTCCAATTCTGCTTCTCAGCACAGCTACTTCAATCTTTTTTTTTTTCATTATCACGTGGTGTATTTAAAAGGTCGGTCGGCAGAAGCAGAAATAAACAAATGGGACTATATCCAACTTGAAAGCTTCCGCACAGTGAGAGAAATTATAGCCAAAATTAAAAGAGGCCTGACTGAATGGAAAGCTATATTTGTATATCATAAATCATACAGGGGGCTAATTTCAAAGCATATAAAGCCTTTGCAAAGCTCAACAAAAAGAATTGACTCAGAGCAAGAGTAGAGAATTGAAAGTACTTGCCCTGCACACAATTGACTCCAGTTCAATCCCCCACCACCTATGGTCACCTGAGCAGTGCCAGGAGTGACCTCTGAGCACTGACCCAGGAATAAGGCCAGATATAGCCTCAAACTCACTTCCTCCAACACAAAAGAAGAATAAATAACCCCATCAAATATGAGAAGAGGAGATTGAAGAGATATTCCCTCATAAGTAGAAAAGGGCATCGAGTAGAGTATGAAAACATATTCAGCATCAAGGAAATACAAATTAAAATTATGCTGAGATAACTTTACACCAGCGATAATGGTCTATATGAAATACTGTAAACTACTAGTATTGGTGCGGCTGTGGTGCAAAAGAAACCTCATTCACTATGTGTAGAAATGTTGTCTGGTTCAGCCTCTACGAAAAACAGAACGGAGACTTTTGAATGATAAAGAATGGAGCTATTTTATGACCCAGTGATCCCAATTTTTCCATCTAGTGCAACAAGACAAAAATTGGAAAATATAATGTGCATAACTCTGTTCATTGCAGCATTTTACTCCACTGATGTCAGTATACTCATAATAGCCAACATTGGACCCAACTCTCCAAAGACAGGTGAGTAGATAAGGAAGTTGTAGTATATATACCCATGTAACCTTTGGCTTTAACTTGAATGGAGCTTGAGAGAGTCCTGTTAAGCGAAAATCACAGGCCAAAGGACAAATGCCAGATTGTATCACTCATGTGGTATATAAAACAGTGGACAGGCTGGAGGGATAGTACAGTTGGTAAGGCATTTGCCTTGAACTAGGCTGACCCAGATTCTATCACCAACAAACCATATGCCTCCCCACAAGCCTGCCAGGAGTGTTTCCTGAAATGCAGAGCCAGCAATAATCTCTGAGCACTGCCAGGTATTGCACAAGAATAAAAAGAAGAAACTTACAAAGCAGTGGAATGGATAGTATCTAATAAAAACAATCCTCTGGATTTTAAATGTAAACTGAGGTTACCAAGCCCTAGATGGATAGGATTAATAAAAAACAGTGGTGAAGAATGTCTGGCACATTGATGATGGTGAATGTGCAAAACTTTATAAATGACTCCAAAACTGTTAATGTTGTAACCATGCTACTTCAACTACAATTTAAAAATACTCTTTTAAAGACATGATTAAGGAAGTGAAAAGATATGTAGGCTGCATTGGAAATGAATATTTACTATTCATCTGTCTGACAAAGTACTCTTTAGAAGTATATAAAATTTACTACAGTTTAAGGATAAAAATAACACAGTACAAATAAAAATAAACAGAAGATGGAGCACAATGGGTAGGACGTTTGCCTTTTTATGTGCCCAACTGAGTTTCAATCCCCAGCATCCTATATGATCCCCCGAATTTGCCAGGCATGATTCCTAAGCACAGAGCCAGGAGTAACTCTTAAGTGCTGCCAGGTGTGGCTCCAAAACAACAACAAAAAATTAAAAATAGAAGCTTGAGAATGACTTCACCAAGGAAGATATTCAAAAAGGGCAATAAGCGCCCACAAATGATACCCAGCGATATTTAGTCATCAGAAAATTTGACTTTGCTGATTATCCATCCAGTCATTAGTTCCCCACAAATGGAGCATTTTCTAGATTCCATGCACAGTGTACAGCAGGCAGCAGGTGGGGGCCTCCCTCAGAGTTCTGCAGGACAGAGGGTTCTTAGAGTTCCAAGCAGCATAGACTACACCAGCCCATATGTTTTCATCTAGAACAGCATAAGCAGTTTCTAATGCCCCATTGACTCTGATCTGCAATTACTACAGTAGCATCTTAATCAGCAGCAGCTATCTCTGATTCTATATAATCTGTTTTTCATAGAATTGTCAAAAGGATTTCTTAAAAATATCATGAAGATCATATCACAGGGGCTAGAGTGATAATACAGTGGGGAGGGTGTTTATCTTGCAAGTAACTGACCCAGGTTCAGTCCCCAGCATCCCATGTGGTCTCCAAGCACCACCAGGAATAATTTCTGGGTGAGTGAGGAATATTCCCTAAGCATCACTGGGCGTGACAAAAAAGAAAAACAAGTAAAAACATCATATCACATCTGTTTTCCATCACAAATCATGTGACCAATACTATTCTTTTTGTTGTTGTTGTTATTTTTGTTGTTGTTGATTTTCTGGGCCACACAAAGCAGTACTCTAGACTTACTCCTGGATCTGTCTTCAAGGAATATTCCTAGCAGGACTCAGGGGACTATATGGGATACCAAGGATCAAATCCAGGTCAGCTCTGTGCAAGGTCCTATCACTCAGTCCCAGCTATTTCTATCTTTTTCAGAAAAGAGAGCAAAAGGACTTATAAAATTAGTCCCGCACCCCATGGCCTGTGTAGCTACGCCTCTGATGTTGTCCTATTTCTTTCTTTCCCTTAGATTCTTCAATCCACATTGTTTCTCAAATATATCACTTTTGATCACACCTTGAAATTTGCCATCTTTTGTGCCTGGAATGGTTTGGTTTGGTTTGGTGGCCAAGGTGTTGCTCAAGGGCTTAATCCTTTTCTGCACTCAAGGATCACTCCTTGTAGTGCTCAGTGGACCAAGTGAGGTGGGAAGGATCAAATCCAGGTTAACCATGTGCAAAGTGCTCACTTGCTATACTATAGCTCTGCCACCCCCGCCAAATTTTCTTTTAACAAAGAACACCATAACACATGTCCACTCTTCCTTCCATTTTCTCTGCTCCAATATCCCCTTCTTATCAGGTTTTGTCTGACCATCTACATTAAAATAACCACTTCTTTCCTTTTCATGGCTATCCTTATCATTCTCTCCCATTTTCTAGCTTATATATTGCATTTATTACCATGTCTATGTGTATGTGTGTGCAGTCTCTCCCCCACCACCTAACTCCCCCCCCCAAAATAACATCTGTGCGGAGGGCAGAGATGGGATTGGTCACTGTTACATGGCAGTGTTGAATATGTTGCTGATGTGAAATAAACATGCTCCAAGTTTCGCGGATGAATAGACTGAAACAATGCCTCTGATCGCCAACTAATCACCTGGTGTTGGAGTAGACACACAAGGGCTGGTAGGTTTCTTGCCACCAAACTAAGAATGGTTAAGTAATAAAGGATTTTGCAGAGATCATGGAAACCTGAAATGTTCTTGTTACAGGCTCAGGCCAGGCAACTAGCTGCTTTTAATTGAACATGTTCTCCCCTCACTTTCTTGGACAGGACCTAACTTGACTCATATTCCTCAGACACTTTCCTAGCAAAAGTTGGTAGAACTTCTGTCCATTGATAATTCTCTAGGATTGCTTCCTTTAAGTATCTCTGCATCAACAAGCACAAAAGTGGGGAAGAAACCTCAGACACCTCTGGTCTGAGGTTTTGTCACACCCAGTGATGCTGGAGGTGAAGAGAGTTTCTGCAACTATATATCAGCACCAAAGAACCAAGAAAACTGCAAACAAGAGGTCCAAGTTAAAATAACCAAACTTAGAATATTTCTATTATGTAAGCAGGTGAAATGGGAGCAATGATGGAGGGTAGCTGACAATGGTGGTGGGATGGGTGTTGGACAATGATCTGCTGGAACTAAACTATATGTAATTTTGTAGTTATAGAACACTGTATACATGTGAAATTTCTTTACATGTCTGCAGTCTCAATGAAGATCTGTGGCTGACTTGTTGACAGTAGTCTTAAACATTGACTAAAAGATGAGAAAGGGAAATAACAGGAACACAGGGGTCAGGATTGGGGTTATATTGATGAGGTGAGAGAGTAGTCTAACTATATATCCAAAGCACAGATTTAACAACACTGAAATCAGGAGCTCTGAACTACTACTACTACTATTGAACTTTTAAATGCACCTGCCAAAGTGGCAGATGGGGCTGGATGTGAGGATTATGGGAACACTGGTGGAGGGAAGTTAATACTTCCTGGTGGAGTGATTGTTGGAATATTCTATGCCTAAAACCTAACTATCAATAACTTTGTAAATCCCATGGTTCTTTAACTAAAATTTAAAAACTTGGGGCCAGAGAGATGGCACAGTGGTAGGGCATTTGCCTTGCATGCTGACCACCAGGATAGATGGTAGTTCAATTGCAGGCATCCCATATGGTCCCCAAAGTCTGCCAGGACAGATTTCTGAGCGCAGAGCCAGGAGAGACCCCTGAGCACAATCGGGTGTGATCCAAAAACAAAACTTTAAAAGACATCAGATGGATGAAATATAGAAGTCAGAAAGGTAAGGCAGGTTGAGGTTGCAGATGATTAAGATGGTCTAAGGTACTGAAAAGATACTCTATGGAAAGTAAGTAGCCTGAGTCTTTTTAGGTAAGAGTTTTTCAACATTTTGACACCTGTGAACTGGCACCTGTCCTATATGCCAATTCTTAGACCAGCTGTGAGATCCAACCTGGTAGACAAGTGATTTCAACCTTCCCACATATGTATACTGGTTGGTAAAGAATAATTCTGGAGATGAGGGCATCATGAAAGATTAGACAACCAGCTAGAAGTATCTAAAGCTCACTTTAACCCCAAGTGAAAGTGGCTCTGAGACCCTTTGTAAAAGCTCTACAGATATCTCTGTATTGCTTTCTTTTTTTCTTTTTTTTTCCTTTCTTTTTTTTTTTGGCCGCACCCAGTGACACTCAGGGGTTACTCCTGGCTATGCACTCAAAAATTACTCCTGGCTTGTGGTACACTGGGAGATTGAACCGAGGTCTGTCCTACATCAGCTGCATGCAAGGCAAATGCACTACCACTGTGCCACTGCTCCAGCCCCTCCATATTGTTTTCTGAAAAGGCTGAAGTAGATGATATTACCACAAACAGTGGATGAAGCTTCTTTATATCTATCATGTGACCCAGCAATCCTACATCTTGACATCTATCCTTTAACCACAAAAACATTCACTCAGAAAGATATATGCACACTTACAGCCACTGTTGCTCTTAGTTCAATAGCCAAAATATGGAGTCTTCCAAATACCCAAGTACAGATGACCACGTACAGGTGTAGAAGTTGTGGTCAGGGGACCAGAGTAATAGTACTGTGTAGAGCACTTGCCTTGTTTCCCCAAGCCCACCAGGAGTGATCACTAAGTACAGAGCCAAGAGTAACTTGGCTAAGTATAGACCTTGAGCACTGCTGGGTGTGGTCCTAAAACAAAACCAAAAAAATGCATCATATATACACAATGGCATACTATGAAACTCTATGAACAAAATCATACAATTGGCAACAACATTGATGGAAATAAAAGAAATGCTGAGTAATACGAGTCAAACAGAAAATGAAAGTATAGAATGATCTCGTATATGGGGGACTGAACGACACACTGCGAGGTAGCAACAAAGGTCCAAGGCCACAAATGAGAGAGGTGATCCATACACAGCTGAGTTAGGAGAGGGAGTTGAAAGATGGTATGTTGGGTTCCTTTGGATAGGGAAGTAGATAGTTCTGATAGGTGTGGTGTTGGATTTATGTACATGAGAAACCAGTACTAACATTGTAAGCCACATAATTTCAATGACATTTTTAATAAAATATAATATGACCACCCCCCCAAATCCCTAGGAAGCTAGTGTATAATCTCAGTATATAGAATTCTGCTCTCTCTGGGCATAATCCTCACTGTAAGTGCCTAAATTCCAGACACTGAGATAACCCAGTGATGCTAGTAGGAATGAATCCTGACTGTTTGCATGTCCCTGGCATTTTCTAATCTTCTCCACCATTCTCCAGTTGAAAGGACCCACTGAGACCACTCAGGAATTATTGGCACCTTTGGAGTACTGTCTTATCAGATGTTAATATCATGAATAGGTATGTAGTGGTTTGACACTTAGAGGAAATGTTGCAGTAAGCCATTTTGTAAAGATTGTGTCATTTGAGGACTTCTACTAGGAAGTCTCATTAGCACCTCTAATGTGCCCATGGTGACATTTGACACTCTTAGCAGGGCACACAAATAAAGCCATTCCCACACATTTGACCACCCCACTGTTTTCTTCTTTATTTATTTTTGCACCCCCAGTTAAGCCAATATCTTAACATCTGCATGGCACGTGTCTTTCTGGCAAGTTCATTTTAGAATGTGAAGAGTCATCAGAAGTGTCAAAAATCACACAGCAAACTCAGGCTTGGCTTCCCAGGTCCCAATCCCTCTTCTATACAGCATAGGCCTTGGGGCTCCCCTCTTGAATTGCCTCATTCATGAGTGATTTGGATGCAAACCATAAACCAAACAACAGGGCTCATTCTTGATAGAAAAATGCCATCAGAAACTTGGTAGATGTCAAGATGTCATCTCCCATAAACAAAGCTGTGGGTAGTGGCAGCCCTCAGAGATACTCATTAGCGTCAGAATTAGTGATGTGTCATGAAATTTATTCTCATTGATGGGCACAAAGGAAGCCACTTTTGATTGAGGTTTTCTCCAAATCACTGTCAATTTGGGGTTGGGGGTTCCGATTCTAATCAAAACGGCTTCTTTAGAGCTAAAGGTGTTGGAAGCACACTTGCTATTAGCACTAAGCTGTGAGGGGAGGAACATGGGAAGGCAGGAAGACTCGCTTTTGAACTCTCACTACAGTAGTGTTCTCACAGTGTAGCACCTAGGTTAGGGGTAGCCTCATCACCCGGGAAGTGGTGGAAAATACTCCATTGGGGTCTCACCCTCAGATCCACAGAATCTGAAAATGTGGAGTGGGGTCCTTCAAAATGTTTTGAACTAAAGCCTTTCAGGTGACTCTGAACCCATGCTCAAGTGTGAGCATCACTGAGTTGAGAAAGAGAAGCTTCTAGGCCAAGGGCTAGGAAGAAAACTGGTTCCATGTCAGGCATGAAACCAAACAAGAGATGCAACTTGCAGCATCTTTGAAGGCTTGTTTTCTCCTGTTTCCTCCTTCTCTTGGTTTCAGAAAAAAGTGAGAATTAGGCAAAGGAAAAATAGAATCATACTAAAGCTTATTAAGGAAATGGAAAGAACAAGATGACACCCAACTTGAGAAAGAAAAGCAAACCCAATATGGTAATTGCAGAGCAGAAAATGGACTTGCATTTCCATGTTCAAGGCAGCCTTAGGACTGAGATAACATGTGGACTGAATCGGTTGTTTTCAATTTGATCCTTCACTGCTCTTTGCATGAATATTGGTGTTTCGAACATACCAAAGGGTCTCGGGACAGCTTTGTAGCTCTGTCGTGGGAAAAGAGACAGTCAAAATATGTGTTCTGTGTTCAGATCTGCCAGCACTGGTTAATGGGATGTGGAGAGAACCACTGAATATCTCTGGGCTGCTTTTCTATTCTGGAAAAAATATAGCAGCAACCATTATCTCTTTTCATGCTTGATAACAATGTAAGAGAGAGAGAGAGAGAGCAAGAAATAAGTCCTGATGTTGCCTAGGCCCAGCCAGTCATCTATGGGATCTAGAGTCTGTTAGCCCAGAGATGTGGTCCTTACTTCAAATTTTGCTCAGGTTTCAGGGCCAGTTATTGAACATGCCAGAAACAAGGCCTGGTGTCCTGACTCTACTCTCCAGCTAGTGCTTGCCCTCTGTCTAGGTACCAGCTTCCTCAGAATCACTGCAAAGGGGATATGAGGTGATGGCAATGTATGTGGGAGGGAAGAGTGATAGGTGTGGTAAAAAAATGAAAGTGGAATACTTCATGTGCAAGTATGCCTACTGGCATAGGTTCATTTCAAATGTTGGTGTCATTTCCATTGACCCAGAATGTAAATTATTGGTGCTACAAAGCCCACATAATATATAGGGTTATGATATATCATAGAGGCAGGCAGTTGAAGGCCTGATTTCTTTCTACCTAATGTATACGGTTACAATGACTACAGAGATGAGCTGTGGGGGAGGCCTGATTACTATCCCATCATGGGACCTGAGGATACTCACTTACTCAGAGAAAAGGAAAAACCCCATCACAGACGTCCTTTTAGGCACTTTTATTTCTCAATGTGAATTAATGTACAATATTAAACATGGAAAATTACTTTTTCTTAACTAGTCTTGTAGGTAGCCCCTGGTTACTTTTCTACCAGGTGATAGCATATATGAAATAAAAGGCCCTAGTTTCTGTAAATTGTTGAAACAGAGATTTATATGATATTAAAGGGGTAACTTTGCTACAGGACTTGAAATGTCTTTAATCACCTGTCAAAGTTTACATGATACTCTGTGAAAGACAGTATGGAATAATGGGCCAAGGCCTTAGAATAGTGGGGTAAGGCAATTTTCTTGCATGTGGCTGATTTGGGTTCCATACCTGGCACCCCAAGTAGTCCCCTGAGCCCCACCATGATTGATTCCTGAGTGCAGAGCCAAGAGTAAGCCCTGAGCATGGCTGACTGTGGTACAACACCATACATATCACCCCCAAAGAAATGAACAGTGTGGTATAATTCCCCATGTATTTTCCATTATACTATTTCTGGAAGAGTTTTTTTTCCTTTTGGCTTGTTTATTTTCTTGTAATCCATTACCCTTTAATATTTACCTGAAAGAGACTCTTTAAACAACTCCTTGAGGTACAAGAGTGCTTTACCCTGATTTTACATACCAGAAAACCAAGGTTCTAAGAGGCTAAGTAATTTGCCCCAGGTCACACAATGAGTAAGACACAGAGCCAGCATTCCTGACTTACAACACCCGCACCGGCCTAAGCCCGGATGATTCTGACTAATGCTGCTTTTACACTAATAATAGCCAGCATTTTTCCAGCATGTGGCAGGTACCATACTGAGCACTAGACATGCTTTACGTCATTCCCCTCCTAGCAACACTTGGCAGTTTGAAATTATTGAATATGAAGAATTTGAACCTGGAGAAAGGAATAACTACCCAGCCTGGACCTAGAAAAATAGCTCAGAGAACTGGAGTACTTTCTCGGTGGGCACATGACTAGGGGTTCTGTTCATGGCACTCTATGCACCCCTGAGAACTTTTAGGTGTGGAGCAGAGCAGAAGAGGGAAGAGAAAGGGAAGGGGGAAGGTAAGGCAAGATGAGGCAAAGTGAAAATAAACCTTGGGGGCCAGAGAGCTAGAATGGAGGTAAGGCTTTTGCCTTGCACTGCAGTGGTTCGAAACCCGGCATCCCATATGGTTCCCCAAGCTTGCCAGGAGTGATTTCTGAGCGTAGAGCCAGGAGTAACCCCTGAGCGCTGCTGGTTGTGACTCCCCCCCCCCAAAAAAAAACAAAAAAACAAAAAATAAACCTTGGATGAAGCCAAGATTCCTTCCCTGACTGATGGTCAAATCTGTCTCCGAAGTCTGTTCTCTTGACTTCTGTGCTGCACACTAACCTCTTCATATACGTAGACAATTTTATGACCACAAGGAGAGAACTAATTCTTTTTTGAGGGGGTAAACACCTGGTAGTGTTCAGGGCTTATTCCTAGCTCTTGCTCAGAAATAATTCCTAGAGACTATCTGCAGTGCTCAAGGGCCCATCCTGCGCAAGGCAAGTGCTGTAACCATTGCACTGTCTCTTTGGCCACAGATAATATGTTACTTAGACCCAGTGAGAGAGATTTAAGGTTTTTTTATGTGGCAACAGCAATGGAGACAGATGATTCTACATCAGTTGCTAGGATGTGCTTACAAGGGAGCCAAACAGGAATCTTGCAATCTCTCATGGGGTAGATGCACCCTAGGGGAGCTATGTACCACCTCTGCCAGGGAGGGATTGGACAGGTACTATGTTTCAGGCTCTCAGCTGTCAACCAATGGTGTACTCAAATAAGGATTTCATTTGTTTCTTGGGCCCTCATCCAGTGACGCTCAGGGTTCACTCTTGCTTCTGCATTCAGGGGTCAATCCTGATAGGGTTTGGGGGATCGTAAATGGTGCCTGGCATTAAATCTAAGGTTTCTGCATACAAGTCAAGCTTCCTGCCCACTGTGGCCCTGGACTAAGAATGCTTTGTGGACCCTCTTTGTTGGAACCCTGAGCTTTAAGATGAATCACTATGCAGTCCCTCTTCAAAGAGCTGTTCTCACTTGACAAAGGGAAAACCAAACCCAACTTCAAGTCCATGGTACCCACATCAAAAGCCAGCTGGCTATCTATAACATCTGGTGACTGTAAGTCTGGGGTGTTTTTTCTTCTCTTTTTAACTGCCTTATTCGAGCACTGTGATTGCACATTTGTTCATTGTTGGGTTTCAGTCATATAAAGTATACCATCCTTCACTAGTGCTCTCTTCCCACTCCCACCCCCAACCCCTTACCCCCTCCCTGCTCTAGGGCAGGCAATTTCTCTATCATCTATCTATCTATCTATCTATCTATCTATCTATCTATCTATCTATCATCTATCTATCTATCTATCTATCTATCTATCTATCTATCTATCTATCTATCTCCTTTTTGTTGCTGTGGTTTGCACTGTTGTTGGAGGGGTGACTTGCCTGTTACTTTCTCCATTTTTAGTGCCAAGTTCTTGTCCAGAGCGATCAGTTCCAACTATCATTGTCCTAGTAGACCCTTCTCTACTCGAGCTATACTCACCAATCTTTGTGGTGAGCTTTCTATCCTGGACTAGAACTCCTGACCTTTGTCTTTATTTTCTGTGGGTTATTTAATCACCATGAGATAGAGTTACAGAGTTGTTCATGGTTGAGTTTCAGTCACACAATGTTCAACACTCATTCTTTCACAAGTACACATTTCCTACCACCAATGTCCCCAGTTTCTCTTCTACTTCCCCGCCTGTCTCTATAGCAGTCTTTTTACTTTCCACTCTCTGTTCTCTTTTTCCCTTTTCCCTTTGTACATTGTGGTTTGTAGTACTGTTACTGAAGGAGCAACATGAAAATTTCTTTACCTTCTTTCAGCACCCAATTCTTGTCCAGAGTGATAATTTCCAACTATTATTGTCATAGTACTCCCTTCTCTACACTAACTCACTCTCCTTTTCTTTGTGGCAAGCTTCCTACCAAGGACAAGTACCCTAATCCTCATCTCTACTGTCTTTGTGTATTACCACACTATATTTCTTTTTTTATATATCCTACAAATGGCTGGAGTGATTTTGAAGCAGGAAAGGACACCAAAAATTCAAAAAGGAACTTAGCCTGCTGTATCCATATCGCAGGGTGAAAACAAACACTATCCTCTGTCCTACAGTGGCAAACCCAGTCTCATGCTTCCAGATGAGATCTACAGGGAAATACACAGGCTGTTGCAGAAAATGACACCCCCCAACCTCTGCACTACATTTGTTCCATGCCCTGAATAAATATGTTCTAGAAAAATGGTGCAGTTGGGGCTGAAGTCATAGCACAGTTGAGAGGGCATATGCCTTGCATGCAGCCAACCTGGGTTTGATCCCTATCATCTCATATGGTCCCCGAGCCTGGCAGGAGTAATTTCTGAGCACTGCCAGGTGTGGCCCCAAAATAAAATATACTACTACTACTACTACTACTACTACTACTACTACTACTAATAATAATAATAATAATAATAATAATAATAATAATAATAATAATAAAAGAAAAACAGTGCAGCTCCTCTTATCTACTAAGTTCCAAAAACACATAATGGCCACCAACTTTTCCCAGGTAGTTTTGTCTGTGGGGCCTGCTCAGAATGGACAAGGGCAGATTCACCCAGCAGTTCAATGCATGTCTCACACCCTCCCATAAAAACAGACCAGCTCCATAACTTTACATTTGCAAGCTGCCAAGATGTCAAATATGTTACAGATCTAAAGGTCCTGACCATGCAGTCACATGATACCTCAACATTTCAGGAAATCTGATAGAAACATCATATAGACATGTACCAAGCTCCATGAACCTAAACAGTAACACAGAAGGCTGAACTTATACCACCCACAGCTCAGTAAATCCTTTAGTACTTTAGTAACACCATGGAGAAATAGAATAATTATTTTAAATTGGCAATTACTGATTTAATTTTGGAAAATTCCATTAGCCTTTGTGTTGTGACAAATTATAAGAAGTAGATTTGTTTGTGCCTCCAAGTGGGCAGGCTAAAGTGGTGGGTGGGAAATTGGGGACATTGGTCATACTAGTGGTGGGATTAGTGTGGGAACATATAATGCCTGAAATGACTGTATTATGAATGACTTGGTAAATTATGGTGTTATAATAAACTTTTTAAAATTATTGTATAACTATTATAGCTGCCTAGAGAGCTGCTGGGGCTGGTGCCCTCTTAGACTCTCAAATAATTATGGTCCCTGTGTGGCCAGGGATGTGATAGATTTCACCTTTGTTCCAATAAACCCTAAACTTAACCCACCCTGGAACCCTACTGATAAGATGACTCATAAATCACTTGACTTACAGGAGTCTATGCTAGGTACTCAGAATTAAATGAAGAATGAATCAGGGCCAAGTTGCAGGGGGACATGTTGAGCCCATGATCACAGGCTTAGTTCTTCAAGGAATGTAGGGGGCAAGGGCCTCTGGACTTTTATCACTGGTGCTTGACTGTCTTTGACTCTTGGTTCTCAAGCTGTGACATAGGTTGTTGCCACTAGTGTTGCTTGGTGGACAGCATAGTTATGCCTGTCCTGGTTCATCAGTAAATACCAGAAGAGTATACTAATGGTCCCAAGAACTCCTCAAGTATTTTGTTTTTGACAAAGAAGCTGACCTCAAGGACCTTTAATTAGGATTCAGTATTGATGATCAAACACAAAATGCAGACACTGTGACTTTAAAAAAGTGCTGGTCAAGCAGCAGTAATAGTTGAAAATAGTATTAATAAACTTTATTCTATTTTTATGTTTTGTTGCCATACCTCATTATACTCAGGAATCACTTCTAGTCGGGCTCTGGTACCATAATGGGTGCTATGGATCCAACCCAGGTTGGATGCATGAAAGACAAGCACCCTACCCACTCTACTATCTGTCAAGCCCAATTCTCTTTTATTTGAGTTCAGTCATTTCTCCTGACATATTCTCAGCTTCTTCAGGTTACAGAATTTTAGTTTGGTCTGTTTTCATTTTATTGTTACTAAAGACACACTCTTAAATCTCATTCTTATAGACAACAAGCATTGTTAACTCCGAAATTTACATTTTTAGGCAATATTCATATCCCCAACTATCTAACTGCCATTTCCATGTGAATCTTCAGACGACTTTGGAAACACAGGAAAATCAAACAGGGTGAATAACTAACCCCCTTGCTCCTTTAATAATTTACCATGGCTCCTTGTATTTAGACCATAATTTGTCTTTCCATGTCCCTTATGTTTTGGTGGGCCTATGCAAACAAATGCCACTTTAATTCCATTTTTTACTATGTTCCCTTGACTCCAATACTTAAGAAAAACAAGCTACTAAAACTTTTGATGTTAACTTAAACTAGTTAGCATGTGCATGGAACTAGAGAAATGTACGTTGCCCTCAATGTTCAAGGAGTTACATAAGTCTAATGTCTTTAGATTATATTGTGTGCTGCTAAGAAATAGTATGTACTACAACTGGGGATTTGAGGGACAAAGTAATTGTATTGTACAGGGGTTCAGTTTTGTTTTTCTTAATGTTCTTTGGCTGAAAGTTCAAGGCTGGGATATCATCGATGGGACTACTGAGAATTCTGTTTATGGGTGATTGGGCTTCCACTGTAACTTTACCCGGTCCTCTTTCTTTGCATCTTTGTTGTCATAATTAAAATAATAAAAAATAATTAAAAAAAATAATTTACCATGGCTCAGTGAATACATCAGCACTCACCAAATCATTGAAGTGTCTCTTGCCCTCAAGTCCCCATATCTATTTCAGAACTATATCTATGCTTCTATCTCTATATTAAAAACTTCTTCTTTTCCAGCTCTACTGTTTGCCCTCATCTAGGTCAGTTATTAATTTCTTTGATAAAGTTCATTCCTTTTTTGCTGTAGTTTACCTCCAGTCTTAGCACTACAACTAAACCACTCATCTCTCTTCTCCGAACAGATTCTATCCCCTCTCTGCATAAAACCTTCAGCTATTTCTTTCTTTTCTTTTCTTTTCTTTTTTTTGGTTTTTGGGCCATACCCAGCGGTGCTCAGGGGTTACTCCTGGCTATCTGCTCAGAAAGAGCTTCTGGCAGGCACCGGGGACCATATGGAATGGGTTTCGAACCAACTACCTTAGGCAAACACCGCTATGCTATCTCTCCGGCCCTACCTTCAGCTATTTCATGTGGAATACAACGCTAAGTTTTATTGCCCTTTTTTGGGGGGGGAGGGGGTGGCACGCACAGCAGTGTTTAGAGATTACTTCTAACTCTGCATTATGACATCATTCCTGGTGGGCTCAAGGAACCATATTCAGAACTAGGAATAGCACCAGGGTCTGCAGTGTGCAAGGCACATGCTCTACCACCATTCTATCTCTTTGGCCCCTCTGCTGCAGTTTAGAACACTATGTATATGCTTCCTTCTTAATTATCTTGTGCTACTGATTCCACTCTCTGAATATACTGAGCTGTATCTAACCTGTCTTTTCATACGCTATTTTCTTTCTAAAAGGTGCTTTTTGCTTCATGCTTATATGTTGTGTATGCAAACATTTTATGGGATTATTATGTTACTGACCCTACCCTGATCGGCGATTGTGCCCTACCCTAGGGGGTGACCTGGCATTCTGCCCCCACCCTAGGGTAGTATCTGATTCTGCTTCCACCATTGGTTGGTATCTGATCCCACCATTGGATGGTACCTGAATCTGGGGGATAAAAACAAGGGTCTGTGGAAGGCGAGGGGCTTTTTGGCTAAAACTGATGCTGAGGCTTTGGACTTCAGTCTTGTCCACCGAATAAAGCTAATATTTCCACAAGCCTGACTGTCTGCAAGCTGTTTACCCGCCGCTTCACCTCAGAAATGCCGGCTGAACAGGGTGGCAGACGCATGCTCCGAGCTGGAGTGGAAAGACCTCATCCTCCATCCCTCCATCAGTCAACCTCTTCAAGGGCTGACTTGCAACACATGTACATTGTTATCCTGTCTCTGGGTTAAGGAAACCTAAAGTATGTGCACTTACTTTTCTTTTTAAAATGTAATGTAATTAGTAATTTAGGTAACATGGCTACTTTTACAATAGTATTAATTTTTACGGTTTGATGTACAAAGTTACTCTACCTTTGCAAAGTGGCCAAGAACCTCCACTCTTGTCTTTATGTCATTTCAATCCACCTCATCTTACCTTCCCTCCAAAAGGCTACATCATCTCAAGTTTTGTTAAAGGCAAAAAAAAAACAACAACAAAAAAACCCACAAAAACAAAACAAAACAAAACAAAAACAATGGGCCAGAGCGATAATACAGTGGGTAGGGTATTTGCTTTGCATGCAGCCAACCTGAGTTCAATGCCTGTTCAGGGTCCCCTGAGCCTGCTAGGAGTGATTCATGAGCACAGTAACCAAGAGTATCCCATGAGTGCCACCACCAGTGGGCCCCCAAAACCAAACCAAAACAAGGATTTGTCATCATTTTGTATACTTTAATCCTTTCTTTTTTTTCTTTATGTACCACAAAGAACTGAGATCATCCTTCTCCCTCTGGCATATTTTGCTTAGTTTCATCCATGTTGCAGCAAATTACAAGATTTCATTTTTTTTAAATAATTGTGAAATTCTCCAGATGTATGTATGCTATAACTTCTTTATTCATTCCTCCATTTGTGGACACTGAGTCTGTTTCCCCTCTGGCCCTGCAGTGAACAGATATGTGCAGACATATTTTCAAGTTAGTGTTTTTGGTTTTGTGGAGTAAATACTGAGAGTATTTACTCAAATATTGGAGTCACTGCATCATATGGGAAGAATATTCTTTGTTTGAAAACTATACTGTTCTCCAAAAAGGGTAAAATAGAAAACCTCCCCAACATCTTCACCAACAATGATTGTTTTACGCTTTTTTGTTGTAGGTCTGAGATACTATCTCAGTGTCATTTTGGTTTGCCTTTCCTTTATAATAAGTGGTGAGTAGTTTTTCATATGCCTTCTGTCTGGTATTTATTCATTATCATATTCTATTTCAACCTCTTATCTCCTTTATTTGTCAAAAGTTACATTGTGTGTGTATAATCTGTTGACTGGATTTTGGTGGTATTCTGGGAACATGGTTCATCTTAAGCAAGTAGAAAGTTAACTCCCAGGGACTAAGTTTTACTTGAAAGTTAGAAATATAATTTACTGGGGCCAGGTAGGTGGCGCTGGAGGTAAGGTGTCTGCCTTGCAAGCGCTAGCCAAGGAAGGACCGCGGTTCGATCCCCCGGCGTCCCATATGGTCCCCCCAAGCCAGGGGCGATTTCTGAGCACATAGCCAGGAGTAACCCCTGAGCGCCAAACGGGTGTGACCCAAAAACCAAAAAAAAAAAAAAAAAAGAAATATAATTTACTTTAGGGAAAAATGTATCATTTCCATCTGAATGATAACAATTATCAAATAATTCCTAGGGTTTCTCAAAATAACAAGCTCTTCATTTTCATCTGAAATGATTTGATATTAGAATATCTGATTTAGGGCCCGGAGAGATAGCACAGCGGCATTTGCCTTGCAAGCAGCCGATTCAGGATCAAAGGTGGTTGGTTCGAATCCCAGTGTCCCATGTGGTCCCCCATGCCTGCCAGGAGCTATTTCTGAGCAGACAGCCAGGAGTAACCCCTGAGCACCGCTGGGTGTGGCCCAAAAACCAAAAAAAAAAAAAAAAAAGAATATCTTATTTAATCCAATGTTCGTGGAACTTGTGTATATTAAACAAATAATTTATGGATATGCACATTTTCCTTTGGCATAAAAATGGCAGTCATTTTGTAAATATATTAAAATTATAAGGGATATTTCATTTTCTCCTCAATTTAATTATTTTATTTTCTCTTTTGTTTGTCCTTTGATTTTTGGACCACACCTTGCAATCCTCAGGGCTTACTCCTAGCTATGCATTAATGGATTTCTCCTAGCAAGGCTCAGAAGACAATATGGGGGTACCAGGGATCAAATCCACGCAGCCAAATACAAGGTAAATGCTCACCCATTTTGCTGTTACTCTAGCCCTCCCCCAGTTTCATCACTTTCGAGGCAGATTGTGTGTATAATGAAAAAAAGTATTCCGTTTCACTGACTTTGTAGCAATCAGAATAAAATGTCTATTAATCTTCGGGCCGGAGTGGTGGTGCTAGGGATAAGGCATCTGCCTTGCCCTCACTAGCCTAGGACTGACAGCGGTTTTAATACCCCAGAATCTCAGAAATTGCTCCTGGCTTAGCCAGGAGTAACCCCTGAGTGTCATCGGATGTGGCCCCAAAAATTGTCCATTAATCTTAATTTCCCTTTATGAGTTGAGTGATCTTGGATAAATTGCTTGACTTTTCTGATCCCCTTTGTATATATAAAAACAATATGAACTCTCTTGAGATTCTTCTAAAGGTAAAATGAGATTAGGGTCATATGAAGATATCTGGCAAATGGTGAGAACTAAGAAAAAGTTCAAGTTTTCCTCTCTGAGTTAGTCATTTAAGAACTTTGCTGAGGTGAGGCCAAGATGGTGGAGATGGTTGCATTATGAATCATGCCAGGAGTCATCTAAGAGGTATGTGCTAGTGAATCTTTCCAGAATGTTCTCTTCACCCATTCATTTTTAATGGATTCGTACAGTTCATTAAAAATGAATGGATGAAGAGAACATTCTGGAAGGATTCACCAGCACATACTTCTTAGATGACTCCTTTGAAGTAATCATAGTGAACTGAGAAAAAATAGTAAGACCGCCAATAAAGAAAATTAATGAAATGGGTATCAGGAAATTTCAGCCAGAAGTCGCAGAATAAAGAGCATGGTATAAGAAGGTAAACTATAAACTAATTGAAAGGCCTCAGTAGCAGAGCGATAGAGCTGATAATGAATCAGTGATCTCTAACACAAAGTATAGGAACCCATTAAAAAAGAGCATAGATAGAATAAAGATGAAAAAGAAATAAGTTGATCAAAGAATTATGAGATGAGTCAAAATGAACAAGGTAAGAATTATAGCATTCTTCAGGCCAGAGCGATAGCATAGCAGTAGGGTATTTGTTTGCCTTGCAAGCAGCCAACCTGGGAAGGACCCAGGTTCAATCCCTGGTATCCCATATGGTCCCCTGAGCAATTTCTGAGTGCAGAGCCAGGAGTAACCTCTGAAGGCTATGGGATGTAGCCCAAAAACCAAAAACCAAAAACCAAAAAAAGAATTATAGGATTCCTAAAGGAGGACAGAAGGAAAAATGGCAAAAAACTATTGGTCCAAGAAATTATATCTTTGAATTCCCCTGAGTTGAAAAATGAGTTATACATGCAGACTCAAGAGACTCCAAAAATTCCAGTTAAAATACACTCAAATGGAAAAACTTCAAGGCACACTATAGTAAAAATGACAAAAGTCAAAGAAAGTATTCTGAGAACAACAAGATCAAAGAAAGAACTTATAGTCAAAGAATTTCCTATAAGACTTATGGCAGATTTATCAAATGCAATTCTACAGGCCAGAAGAGACTAGTGGGTTATAGCAAACAAGCTGAATTAAATTGGCATTGTAAGAATACTCTAATCACCTAGGCTTTCTTTCAGATTTGAATGACTGACACAAAGCTTTATGAGCAAGCAACAACTTAAGTTCATAAGAAAATATTGGAACTGGATAGAGTAAAATGGCAAGGTGCTTGAGTTGCACAAATATGAATGAGGTTCAATCCCTGACACCCTGCCTGGGGTGATCTCTGAGCACAGAGCTAGGAGTAATCCCCGAGCTCTGCTGGGTGTGGCCCCAAAGCAAAACCAAAACAAAAATGTTCACAACTCTGAAAATAGCATTTTTTGGGGGGAGATTATGGGGCAGATACAGTGTTTAGAGCTTAGTCTTGGCTCTGTACTCAGAACTCACTCCTGGCTAACACCGTGACCAAATAGAGTGCCATGATTGAACTTGGGTCAGCCATGTTGAAGACAAGCACTATATCTTCAGACCCTAAAACTAAATTTAATTTTTTTAATTTTATTGAAGTGATTTACAAAGCCCTTCATAGTTGGGTTTCAGACATACACAATGAATCAAAACCAATCCCACCACCAATGTTGACCTCCCTCCACCATCTTCCCAGAGTGTAACCCAACCACAACCCTTTGCCTCCCAGCAAGCCAGTATAATTGGCTCATTCATAATTGGCTCATTTAAAGTTTAGATGGTTAAGAGTTTGGGTCTCTTAATTCCATTGTTGTTGCCTTTTGGCTTGGATATTTAGTCCTGTCCCTTTTTTCTCCACCAAATCACCTGGGACTTCTTGGCCCAAATCCTTTCATATTTGAGTTTTCTCTCCTCCACTCAGTTTCTCTCCTTCTCCTCGCTATACTTTGGGGCCAAGTGTGTTTTAAAAAACTCCCATTTAAACATTGCATTTCTTCATGGAGTTATTCTAAATGCCACAAAAAATTACATCATTTTGTATTTATCCTTTTTTTCTGGCTTATTTCATTTAGCATAATATTTTCAAGTTTTATTCATGCTGCTGCAAATTGTATGATGACATCATTCTTTCAGCTAGGTAGTATTCCATTGTATATATGTACCAATCAATTCATCTGCTGTTGGATATCTAGGTTGATTCCAAGTCTTTGCTATTGTACTGAGTGCTGCAATGAACAGTGGTATGCATGTATTCTTTTGGATAAATGTTTGATACTAGCTTGCATAAAGCCACAAGTGGCTTTATTAAAAAAAAAAAGAAAGGGTGCTAGAGAAATGGATAGTACCTGAATTAAAGTGTTACTTTTACACACTGGTTCAAATCATCAGTACCACATATGATTCCCCAACCACTTCCAGAGGTTCCTCCAGAGCACAGGGCGAAATAGCCCTTGAGTACCACTAGGTGTGGCCTCCTAATCTTCCCATAAATAAAATAAATAAAAATTAAAGACAAGTTTCTGACAACTAATAATTTTAAAAAATGAGGACAATATGTTTCTTAATCTTAATAATCTCACTGTCAAAGACCTAAACTCACCAATTCCAAGTCAGAATGACAGGATGGATCAGAAAACTTAACCCAACGTTTTGCTAACTACAAGGAAGATATTTGAACAATCATAATAAATACAGGTATAAAGACTGAAAAAACAATTTTGAAGATCAACAATCACCTATAAAAGACTGAGGACAGTGGAAAAAAATAAAGACTAGACTGCCATTTTGTATCAGACAACATATAATTCAAATTTGAAAAAGGTTAAAGATACAGAAACAATTATGTTTTAATGATTAAGCTTCTTTAAATTGAGAAAATTTATGATCATAAACATATATGCACCTAATATAGAAGGATCAAGCTTTCAAACAACTCCTCTTGGATTCAAGGAAAGATATTGACAGAAGCATAATAGAAGAAGCAGATTTTAACTCCCCTTTCTTAACATTAGATAGATAATCTAGGCATACATTAAGTATGAAACATTGGCTTTAAAGAATAAATGGAAGATGTGGGCCTGACAGACATAAAAATTTCTATAACCCTCCAAAAATCTGAGTATATATTCTCTAATTCACATGATTCAATGCACATACATGATTCAGTGCAAATGGTTTCTCCCATGCTTCAAGATAGGCCACATGCATAGATATGAATATGTCTTTATAAAATTTGAACGAATCATTTCAGCTATCTTCTCAGAACATGAAACTTTTAAAGTGGAAATTAATCACAAACAGAAAGTGGGAAGAATCAATTTTCTGTAACCTACCAGCACTAAGCAAATACTACTAACTAATCTACTTTTACTAGCTAACATACTTAATATTAACAAATGTATTAATGAGGAAGTCAAAGAAGAAATCTAAAAGTTTCTAGAAATAAATGAGACTGAAGATATGAGTTACCAGAACATATGGAAAATGACAAAAAGCTGTTCTAAGAGGAAAGATCACAGGAACGCATGATTTCATTTGGGAATAAGAAAAAGCCCAACCTAACTTCACATCTTAAACTACTAGAAAAAGATCAACAAAGAGAACCCAAAGTAAGCAGATTGAAGGAAACAATAAAAATTACAATATAAATCAACAAAATAAAAAAAATCAATGAAATCTAGAATTGGCTTATCAAAATATTGACAAGATCAACAAGTCACTAATGAGAGTCACAAAGAGGGATAATATTTATAAACCCAACATAAATTAAAAATACAAACAGATACTACAAAAATGCAAATTATTATCTGAGATTGCTATGAAATCTTTGTCACAAAACTGAGAACCTAGATTATTTGGGTATATTTTTGCAATTCTGTTACTTTCCAAGAGTGAGTAAGAATGAAGCAGGATGCCTTTATTAATCATTAATTAGAAAATGAAATAAAAATAGTCATCAAAAGTTTCCCTCAAAACACAAACAGATGCATTTATTACCAAGTTATTCCAAACCATCAAAGAAGACTTATTTCCTATATGCAAAGTCTTCCAGAAAGTAGAACAAATTGGAATTCTCTCTATAGTTTCTGTGAGACCACTATTAATTATCCTTATATCAAAAAGAGGACAGAGATTAATATAAAAACTAAAAAACTATAAGCCAATATTTCTGATGAATATAGATGCATAAATACAAAATCTTAGTGAAGTAATTCAACAATACACTAAAAAGATCATAACACCATGATCAAATAAGATTTATCCCAGGGATGCAAGTTTGGGTTCAATTAATTTAATATACCCTAAATTTAAGGAAAAGATATTTTTTCATATTAAAAATGCAGAGAAAACATTTGCCAACATCCCAAACCCATTCATGATAAAAAAAATTCAACAAAATGAGAGTAGAAAGAATGTTTCTGGGGCCAGAGCAATAGTACAGCTTGTAGGGCATTTGCCTTGCACATAGCTGATCCAATTTTGAATCCCCAACATCCCAGATGTTCTCCCTGAACCCCCACAGGAGTAAAACATGAGCACTTCCAGGTATGACAAAAAAGAATGTTCCTTATTATAGTTAAATCATTTACCACAACTAATATCAAAATGTAAAAATATGAAAACCTGTCTTTTAATATTAGGGAAAAGGAAAAGATGTCTACTCATTGAAGTTATGCAGCATAGTATTGGAAATACATGTCAAACAGAAGCTGGGAACAACCCTGTGCCCAAGAGTCAATGAGTAGCTAAAGAAACTATGGTACATCTACACAATGGAATACTATGCAGCTGTTAGGAAAAATAAAGTCATGAAATTTGCTTATACATGGATGAATATAGAAAGTATTATGTTGAGTGAAATGAGCTAGAGAGGGACAGAAAATATGATTACAGTCATTTGTGGGTATAAAAAAACCCACAAGATAGTACAGTAATAATATCCAGCAACAATAAAGCTGAGGGCCAAGAGGACCAGTCCATGGTAGGAAGCTTGTCACAAATAGTGAGAGAATGTAGTTAGGGCAGAGAAGGGAACAATATGACAATTATAGTTGAAAATGACCTCCCTGGACAAGAACTGGGTGCTGACAGGAAGTAAACTGATATGCTTGATACCCCTTCAGTAACAATATTGCAGACATCAGTGTCTAAAAGGGAATAAAAGGAAGAGAGTTGTAACTCTTTCTTATGGTGACTCAATTAGAGAATTAATTTTATTAAAAAATAAAAAATAGGGGCTGGAAAGATAGCACAATCATAGCGTGTTTGCCTTGCACACAACTGATCCAGGACTGACGGTGGTTCAATCCCAGCAACCCAGATGGTTCCCTGAGCCTGCCAGTGACAATTTCTCAGTGCAGAGCCTGAGAACCGCGGCCAAGTGTGACCCAAAAAACAAACAAACAAATAAATAAATAAACATTTTTTAAAAAGGAAAAAGAAATACATGGCAGACTTGTACACAAAATCCAAAGCCAACTACAACAGAAACGATACCCAATTTACAACAGGCGAGATACAGAAGGGACCACTTATACTAGTAGCCCAAAGGCAAAGGAGGGGTGATATGGGATGCATGCTGGGAAGAGGAGTGGAGGGAGGAAAACATTGGTGGTGGGAATGCCCCTGATTCAATATCATTATGTACCTGAAATACTACTGTGAATGATTTGTAATCCACTTTGGTCAAAATAAAAATTATTAATATAAAAAAAGAAATACATAGCAGAAATAAATGTCATTTCTAAATGCAAGAAATAAAATAAAAAAAGAGATTTAAAAAATCCCATTTACTGGGGCCGGAGAGATAGCATAGAGGTAAGGCGCTTGCCTTTCATGCAGAAGGTCATCGGTTCGAATTCCAGCGTCCCATATGGTCCCCTGTGCCTGCCAGGAGCAATTTCTGAGCATGGATCCAGGAGTAACCCCTGAGCACTGCCGGGTGTGACCCAAAAATCACACACACAAAAAAATCCCATTTAGGAGACCAGAGAAATAGGACAGTGCTAGGGTGTTGGCCTTGCATGCAGCCAACCCAGGACCAACGGCGGTTCAGTTCCCGCCATCCCATATGGTCCCCTGAGCCTGCCAGGGGAGATTTCTGAACACTGAGCCAGAAGCATCTCTGGGTATGACCCCAAAACAAAAACAAACAAAAAATCTCATTCAGTCTCAAGATCCACAGCTACCTCCATGTCTGTCCATCAGCAGGCACCATAAACTCACTTAACTCTCAAAAGAGAGGTAAGTCAAATAAATTCATAGAGATGCCAGTCTAACAGCTAGTCTCTGTGGAGTGCCTAGGGAAGGGTGTGGGTCAAGTCTCTCACCTTGCTGAAGCTTAACAGCTGCAAACACATCCCACAACTGCCTGCTACCATACTAATGGTCCAGATTAATAACCTTCCCACTGATTGCTGTAGAAATACCTAACCACCAAAAAACTACTGGTATGCTGGTTTGGGAGCTGAGATCTCTGAGATCTTTGGGGTCAGGGTTAGCTGTCTCTCCCTGCACCTCCATACTTCTGGAAACTCTGGAAGCCACACCCAAAATTCACAGCTGCCATCTTGTCTGCTCATTGGCCCAATAGATCCTCAAATTCCTGGACTGTGTATCCACATATGCAGCCATGCCACACCTCCATATTTTTCAATACTGACATCCCAGTTTTTTGATAATTCTATTACCATGTCATTGTAACAAACACTATTAAGTAAATTATCTATATCTGCCAATGGGCAGGCTAACTAAAGTTTGGGAAACAGGGAACAATGGTGGATGGATTGTTAGACTGGCAGTGGGATTGGTGTTGGAACATTAGATGCCAGAAATAATTATTAGGAGCTACAGTTGTAAGCCACAATGTTTAAATAAAGAAATGTATTAAAAATAATAAAAAAATCCCATTCACAGTTCCCCTTAAAACAAATATCTGAAAATCAACAAAGAAATTTGAAGGCTATAAATCACTATTAATAAAGAAATAGAAGGAATGAGAAAATGGAAACACATCCCCGCCCATGAATTAGAAGGATTAACAATGGTCATTTTTTAACCATGATTTAACAATGGTCAATGTTAAAATGATCATCTCACTGAAAGCATTGCACATATTTAATGCAGGCTCAATAATTAATTTTTGTTTGCTTTAGGGCATACACAATGGTGCACAGGTCTTACTCCTGATTCTGTGGTCATAGAACACTCCTGTGGTTGCTTGGGGAAAAATATGTGGCGCCAGGGATCTAAGTTAGGTCAGCATCATGCAAGGCAAGTGCTTTACCTACTGTACTATCTCTCCAACCCTTTATAAATTATTTTAAGAATAAATTCCAAATGTTGTAAAATTTTATATGGAGTAATAAAATTCCCATAAAAATCAAATTAATCTTGGGGACAAAAAATATGGGAAGCATTTCTTTTCCCAACTGTAAACTGTGCTACAAAGGTAGAATAACCAACACCATGTGGTTCTAGAATAAAGGCAAACTCTCAGATTAATAAAATAAAACTGAAAGTCCAGAGACAGACCCTTAGGTTTATAGCCAACTAATCTCTGATAAATGATGTAGGTGTATGCTGTGGAGCCAGGAAAGTCTTCAACACATGGCGTTGGAAAAACTGGTTAGTCAAATGCAAAATAATAATTATTATTATTGCAACTCAGATCCCTGTCTCACACCTTACACAAAATTAAATTTAAAAGGGGACAAAGACCATGATATTATACCCAAATCTATAAATTGCATGGATGAAAACATAGAACTCTATACAATACTGACTCTAGAGGTATCTCCAATGATGCAATGTCATTGGGCAAACAAGTAGCAGCAAAAATAAACAAATGGAACTACATTAAATTAGGAGCCAGAGCGGTGGCGCAGCGGTAGGGCCTTTGCCTTGCACGTGGCTGACCTAGGATGGCCCGTGGTTCAATCCTCCAGTATCCCATATGGTCTCCCAAGCCAGGAGTGATTTCTGAGTGCATAGCCAGGAGTAACCCCTAAGTGTCACCCGGTGTGGCCTAAAAACAAAAACAAAACAAAACAAAAAGCTTCTGCACTGCAAAAGAAATGATAACTAGAATAAAAAGACATCCAAAAGAGTGGAAGAAAATATTCATTCACCACACATCTTACTAATATCCAAGCCACATAAAGCATTTGCAAAACTTGACAGCAGAAAAATAACTTCAAAAAATTGGGGGAAGGAGATAAACACTTTCTCAAAGAATACATTCAGGTCAATAGATATGTCGATGAGGCCAGAGCGATAGCTAAGCAATAGGGCATTTGCTTTGCATGCAGTTGACCTGGTACCTACCCGGGTTTGATCCTCGGCATCCCATATGGTTCCTTAGCCTTCCAGGAGCAATTTCTGAGCACAGAGTCAGGAGTAACCCCTGAGAGCCGCAGGTATAACCTCAAAAAAAATGAAAGAAGATATGTCTTAATCAGTGAATGCAAATCAAAACAATAATGAGTTCTCACCCACATCGGTAAGACTGACACATCAAGTTATTATGTGGGAAAAAAAGGAAACTGCATGCACTGTTGGTAGGAATGTTGTCTGGTTTAGCCTGGAAAGAAAACAATATGGAGACATCTTTCAAAATAGAATTTGAGTTTTCATAGACAGAGCAATCCCTCTTTTGGTCATCTACCCCTAGTGCCTCAAACAGTATTGTATTTTATTTTTATAATAATATCTCTATTTAAGCACCATGATTACAAACATGTTTGTAGTTGGGTTTCAGTTATAGAAAAGAGCATCCCCTTCATTAGTGCAACATTCTCAACACCAATGTCCCCCTTTACTCTCCTCCCCCAACCCTGCCTGTATTCAGGTCAGGCATTCTATTTCTCTCACTCATTACCATTGTCATGATAGTTGTTAGTGTAGTTATTTCTCTAACTGCACTCACCACTCTTTGTGGTAAGCTTCATATCATGGGCCAGTTCTTCCAGCCCTCATCTCTATTGTCTCTAGTTATTATTGCAATACTGTTTTTGTTTTTCTTAAATCCCCAGACGAGCGAGACTATTTTGTGTGTGTCTCTCTCTCCCTCTGACTCATTTTACTCAGCATAGTAGTTTCCATGTCCATCCATGTTTAGGAAAATTTCATGACTTCATTTTTCCTGATGGCTGCATAGTATTCCATTGTGTATATGTACCCTAGTTTCTTTAGCCACTCATCTTTTGTCGTGCATCTTGGTTGTTTCCAAATTCTGGCTATTATAAATAGTGCTTCAATGAATATAGGTGTGCAGAAGGTATTTTTGTATTGAGTTTTTGTGTTCCTAAGGTATATACCTAGGAGTGGTATAGCTGAATCATATGGGAGCACAATTTTCAGTTTTTTGAGGAATCTTCATATTGTTTTCCACAAAGGCTTTATAGATGGAATTCCCACCAGCAGTGACTGAGTGTAAAAATAGTATTTTAAAAAGACATTTGCACTCCTATGTTCATTGTAGCACCACTCACAATAACGTCAGTCTAGAACAAGTGTCCAAGAACAAATGAGTAGACAAAAAAAATGGTCTTCATACACAGTGGCAAACTACTCAGTTATAAGACAAGATAAAATCATGTGATTTGGGGCCAGTGAGGTGGCGCTAGAGGTAAGGTGTCTGCCTTGCAAGCACTAGTCAAGGAAGGACCACGGTTCGATCCCCCAGCATCCCATATGGTCCCCCAAGTCAGGGACAATTTCTGAGCGCTTAGCCAGGAGTAACTCCTGAGCATCAAACGATGGGGGTGCTTCCCCCCCCAAAAAAAAAACCAAAAAATATATCACAAGATCTTCTAATCTGCAGGATCCTTCCTGTAGAAAGAAGTTCTTGGAAGGGCTCTAAAGGTTTTATTGCCTTAAACTAGGTTTGGCCAAATTACTCAGGAGGCCTGAATCCTCTGAGGGTGTCAGCCTGAAAGAAGGACCTATTCAAGATGGGGGCCTGCATTGAGGCTGCCAACAAAGACCAATTAGTCTTGATTGTGCAGACTGAATTTGGAGGGTGACGGCCCTCAGACCACCAATTCGTGTCACCAAAGTACTTCATCCCACCCAGGAGTCAGCCTCTATCCCACTGCAGACTCAGATGACCGCTGGGTCAAATGCCTTTTTCTTGGTGTTGCTTTTATTCCTGCCAGGTTACAGATGGTGCTCTTCATTCTAACCCCACTAGTTAACAGAAATTATGTCTTTAGGATTGTTTTGACAAATGAAGCTTGCTAATCTTCCTCTGTGTGTGTGTGTGTGTGTGTGTGTGTGTGTGTGTGTGTGTGTGTGTGTGTGACTTCCTTTTGGCCTATCTCCTGGTAACCCGGAAGATAAACTTCATTTGGAAGAATTTTGCTTCAGTCTTGAGATTATTTAGTCATTCATAAGATACACTTCTGTGACTGGAAATGTGTCAGAGCAATGAGATGAGGTCTTTTATTCACTTCAGTGTGATTTATTGAGCATCTACAAAGTACAATGCAATGTGACTCGTCAGCTATTTATCACACAGTGGCTGCCACTTTAAGATCTCACTGCCAATAAAGGTTATAAGCCAAATACAGAGTCCAGGGCCTGGGACGTGGCTCAGTGAAGTATGCCCCTTGCATCTATGCGGACTTGGATACTAGCCCTAGCAACACACACACACACACACACACACACACACCACACCACACAATTCTGATAACAGTAGCTTACTCCCCTTAAGCATTATGATATGCCGCCACCATGTGAAGTATTATGCACATTTCATTTAACCTCAAGTTTCTGTCATCTTTAGTCACAGTTCTAAAATAATGAGTTTTGAAAACATACTGATTCTCATGAACTTTCTGGCATACCAACTTGATACTGAAACTGAACATTTTCATGCGCTGACATTTGTTGATTTTCTCACTTTGTATCTTTATTCAGTTCTCTCACCAGAGAAATGCAAATGTGTTTATTTTTCAGGCTCTGTCCCAGACAACTGGAGAGCGGAAAGTGTACTCTATTTTTATAAAGCAAACAATTCTTTTTTTTTTCTTTTTCTTTTTTTTTCTTTTGGTTTTTGGGCCACACCTGGTGTTGCTCAGGGGTTACTCCTGGCTGTCTGCTCAGAAATAGCTCCTGGCAGGCACGGGGGACCATATGGGACACGGGATTTGAACCAACCACCTTTGGTCCTGGATCAGCTGCTTGCAAGGCAAATACTGCTGTGCTATCTCTCCGGGAAAGTAAACAATTCTTGATAAAAGGTATCCTATACAAAATATGTGCTAAACTTTAAAAAAAAACATTCTTGAATTTCCCAACGTTGCGTGGCTTCTGAATTTGGAGATAAGGAAACCATATTGTCATCATAATCATGTTTATTAACTTTTTGATATTATGGGGGTATACACCCATGGTGGGAGCTATTTCTGGCTCTATGCTCAGGTGACCGTAACAATGCTCAGGGAAGCATGTAATGTTGCCGGGTATTGATGTGGGGTTAAGGGAAGCGGTTGCATGCAAAGGAAGTGCATTACCTCCTGTACTATCTTTCCACTGAATTCCATTTATAAATGCTGAGCAAGAGACAGGGAGTGATGATGCAACTTGCCCATTATCACACCCCCAGCAGCTCACTGCAAGCACTAGGAGTGCAGCCCAGTTTGAACCAGCTGCAGAGATTATGTCCTTAACCAGTGAGCCATATCAACCTCTCATTAGAAACCACAATGCAGCAGCTATCAAAGAGGTTGAGACTGAGGGCAATAGGGTATTTGAGGAGGAAAAGGAGCCCTCCCACCCAGGATAGAGCCAAAAGCTCCAAAGGTTTAGGGGTACACGTGGTACTGTCCCTTGAAGCACAGCAAAGATTGAAAAGCAAAGATTATCTAGCTACAGAAACTTGCCCTACATAGCAGGGCAGGCAGCCCTGGCCCGAGAGAAGAGAAGCACGGAAGCCAGAAGAACAGGGGAGTTTGGGGATGGGAGAGGGGCAGAGTTTTCAGTGGGAAGCAGTAATGATCCCTTTTTGCCATCCCAGAGTATGTATGAGACATGTCACATTATTTCTAGGAGCCAAGAGCAGTCTTGAAGATCATGCCTGTAGCTTTTGGCTGCTGCTGCCTTTTATTTATTTTTCTTAGAGTTTATTAAGCAGATTCTCAGGAGCTGTTGAAAAGGCAGCCCCAGAGTACGGTCATCAAGACCAGCAATGGTCATAAACATCTATCGTGGTGGTATCTCTGCTGGGCTTTGTTGCTTCTTTGTAAGCACAGAGTTAAATTTTAACCAAGGACCTCATGCCTCACTGCAGCTGGCAGGGATTCAGTGGGAACCTGGCCCGCACCCCCATGACAACTCACAATCCCCCCTCCTATGCTTCAACTCTCCTCCACCTCCTCCTCCTTAGGAGGGATCCATCCATTACCAGGAATTTAAACCTAGAATAGAATTATGTCCTCTTTTGTCATGAATAATCCAAGTTCTAACTTGATATTTCAGAAATCCGGTGCAATCCATGAGTAGTGAATTGAGTGTGTCTAATTACATTTTATAGTCATTTAACAACTGTTAATAATGTAATTTTGTGTTATGCCCAATTTGCACTGAATTACTTTAATGACACATTGTATTTATTTTCCTTTTGGTGTAACAGTAATCAAACACTAGGGAATCGACTTGGACATGGAAAGAAATCATTTATTTCGGTCCGTTTGAGGAGAAGGGTTTCTTTTTCAAAAGCAAAGGCTAAATCATATCATAAAAATCAAAGTAGTGAGTCACACATGGATGCTTCTGTTTTCCCTGGCATCTTATGTTTGTAAAAAAAAATAAATGCAATGATCACAATACATTTGTTTCCCATCCAAGACTTGTATTGTTTGATGTGAATCAAGTGTTTGCAAATACGCATTCGATTGACAAGCTAATGAGCTTCCTCCTTTCCCTACCCCCCAAACCCCAAAAATCTTTCTTAACTTAAAAAAAATTCTGAGTTTCTGGCGTGTCTATTCAAAAGACACACTTTCCACAGAAAATGGTCTCCTCGGGAAACCGGGATTTTTCCTAGGTGAGGTGCGAGGACATGGGGCGCCTGAAAGGAGTAGAAAAAGACGCATAGGGGCATCTCTACCCCGTCTCTTCTTTTACGAAAGCTCTTTCTTAGAGTGAAAAGTGGGGGTGCATATGGACTCCAAAAAATAATTGCCATGGCACCTGGCAGCAGGGCCCGTTCCGTGGGTTTCCATTCTGGGTTAAGCTCTCGCGCCATTCAGCGTCTGATATTGTCGGTACATGTGAGCGTTTGCTGCAGCCCACATACGCCGGGGCTCTTTGTATTTGAAGTGAGCTGCGGAAAACAGGGCTCCCTTCCCCATTGGCAGGCTGCTGGCTGCCACCCCTACAGCCAGGGCTTGACCCGGCTTGTACGGCCTCGGCCCATTCTGCCTCCTGGGATTTTTGTGGGAGGAACCACAAATGCCAGTGCCTTCTCTCCAGGAACGTCCCGGCTACTTTGCATGTTTGTCAAGAGAGGGGGAAGCTAATTTCAGCCCCCTGATTGCAAAGGGGCCCCAGTGATTGGGGCCCAGGCAGGGGAGTGGGGGTTTTGGGGGTGGGCCAGCTCCACCCCAGGTGCAGGCAATAAGGTGGGGGAGGGGGCCCATTGCCTGTGGCGAATTCAAAAACAATAATAAAACGGACGGCCAGGCGGGCTGCTTTTCATGTGCATCGTGTGCTGCCCATGGCGAACAATGTCCCTGATAAAGTACTCCCGCTCTGGCGGGGCCCCCACTGCTGCCACCCCCACTTGGCCCTGCAGTGGAACGGGGAATGGGGGTGGGGCTGGGAGCCCTAACATTCCAGGAGAGTGGATGAGCCTCTCAGCTTCCAGGGCTGGACCTGGGGGGCTCCTCCTGGTCTCCAAGGCTACTGCACACCTGGCCCGGATGTGCTTTTCCTGGGCTTTTTCTCCCTCGCTCTCTCTGTGGCTCTTGCAAGTATATGCTTTTATGTTTGGGGTTTTGCTTGGGGGAGTTTATTGATTGGGGGGGGGCACAACTGCAATGTTCTGGAGTTATTCTTGTCTCTGCACGCGGGTCTTAATCTCTGAGGGGCTCGGTGCTGTATGGGGTGCCTGGGGTTGAACACTAGTTGGGCACATGCAAGGCAATTTCCCTATAACTGTACTATATAGCTCAATCCCTAATATATGCCTTTGTTTCGGTCTTGCTTTGGTCTTGCTTTTAGGTCATGCCTCGTGGTCCTCAGTTTACTCTTGGCTCTGGGGTTACTCTTGATGGTGCTTGGAGGAAGCTATGTGGTGCTTAGGATCGAACAAGGGTCAGCTGTGTACAAGGCTAGTCTCTTACCCTTTATCCTATCTCTCAGCCTGTCCACCTTTGTTTGCATCTACTTATGATCACGGTAAGTACGTCTGGCTCTAGGTGGTAAGTTTAGGGGTTGGGGACAAGTTGGTACCAGTTGGCCTAGAAGGCATTTTTATTTTTAGTCTTCTTTAACAAAAGTGCCTAGGACCTATGAAATTTATTTTAAAATGAGAAGGAAAAGGCAGCCTGACATTGAAGAAAATACTGTATAACATGCCATCTCTACTTATATGAGCACATAATACAAATATATAGTTGAATTTTTTATGGTCACAAGAATTATTTTCTGGCAAAATTGCCTAGGACCCATGAAAGCCATCATGTGGCCTGGAAAAGACCCTCTGTAGCACTGTGAGGACATCAGTTCAGTGTTGCCTATCAGCACCTCCCCATGCACATCAGTCTGATATGGTAACTCTATTAACCAGCTGCTTCCGCCTCCAACCCCAAACAAAGTTCACAACCTTTGTAACTTCCCAAATTTAAAGTGAATTATCACCTCAACCAGAGGCTCTCCACTCAGACACTGGTGAAGAAGAGATAGAAGATAGATTTGGAGTTTAATCCTGGGACCCCAGATCCTAAATCCAGCTCACCTTCAGGATTGTCAGGTCAGTGTTCTAGATGTGAGAGGTCTGTGTGGTGGAGAAAGAAGCAGTAGCTCTGCTTGAGTGAATCATGGAACTCTCTGACTCTGTCGCTAATCCACAGACAAGGGAGTGGACTTCTCCAGGACAGCCTGCCACTGGCTTCCTCCCTGCCAGCAGGACACAGAAGCTCTCCTGGACTTAATCTCTTTGTCCATCATGAAGCCCTAGGAGAAATCTCATTTCCCCAGTGCACCCACTCCCCAGAAGAGTGCACAGCCTCTACATATGCTCAGATTTTTCCATTGCACTTAATTGGATTCAGTTATGGGAGACCATGAATCTCAGATTAAGAGCCCTGGGTTGAACCAGTCCCCTAGTTTGTTGCCTTTCATTACCTACAAGCAAATCCAAAGCAGTCTTCTTTATTAAGCAGAGGCTCAGGGCCTGGGCCAGGAAAGTCCACAGTATTTTAGGAATCAAAGAAGTCTTTATTTCTTTTATAATCAGAAGAAAAAAGTTACCTTGACATTGAAGAAAATATTTGAATATAAAATGTACCATACATATTTACATCAAGACTATTTAAGAAATAGTCTTCATTTCTTTTATAATTAGAAGAGGAAAAGGTATCTTGGCATTGAAGATAATATTCAAATATGTAATATACCATATGAATTATACTAACATATAATATAAAGGTTTTTTAAAATATGGAAGCAAAAAGTCTTCTTTGATTAAATGTCTAGGACCCATGAAATTTATTTTAAAATGAGAAGGAAAAGACAGCCTGACATTGAAGAAAATACTCTACTGTATAACATACCATCTCTAATTATACCAGCACATAATACAAATATATAGTTGATTTTGGGGGATGGGTTTTGGTCACACCCAGTGTCACTCAGGGGTTGCTCTTAGCTCTGCACTCAGAAGTCGTTCCTGGCAGGCTCAGAGGACTATATGGGATGCCGGGATTTGAACCACTGTCCTTCTACATGCAAGACAAACTCTTTACATCCATGCTATCTCTCCGGCTCCTATAGTTGAATTTTTTATGGTCACAAGCATTATTTTTGGCAAAAGTGCCTAAGACCCATGAAAGGCATCATGTGGCCTGAAAAAGACCCTTTGTAGCACGGTGGGGACATCAGTTTAGTGCTGCCTATGAGCACCTCCCCATGCACAGAGACAAAATGTGTCAGTCCTTTCTCACCAGACTGGTGACAGTTCCCAGTAAGTGGAATTGGGTGGAGGGGCAGAGCTAACCTTAGCTCAGCCACTGACTGCTTGTGGACCAAGAGAGGTGTCCTGACCTCTGTTTACTTTTTTCTGCTAACTGGAGATAAGTCTGCAGAGTCCACCCTGGCTGCGCTCTGGGATCTCATACTCATGTGGACAATGCAAAACTATTGGATGAAAGGCCTACATTTGAAAGAGCAAGAAATTGGGATTAACACCTAAGTGATCTCAGATTGGTCATCACAATGGTGAAACTATTCAAGAAGAGAAAGCTGAACTTTACTACAGCCTTTGGGGTACAGTGATGTTTATTTAAAAAAGGGCAAAAGGAAAATTTCTGGGGCAATGGACATAGTCTAGAACTGCCCTATTGTAGCATATGGCAGTGGTGGAGAAAAGTACACATGCTTATATCAAATCTTATAAACCACCCTGTGTGTGTGCTGTAAAAACTAACTTCACACCATCAGTAAATAGGATTGGGGAAATGATAACTTTAAGCAAAGTGACACAGAACAAAACCAGCCACCAGCATATTTCTGTCCAGTAAAATATCTGGAGCTAGCAGAGATTAACAGATGGGAATATATTACACTGAGAAGCTTCTGCACCTCGAAGGAAATAGTGCCTAGGATGCAAGAGCCACCCACTGATTGGGAGAAACTATTCATCCAATACTCATCAGACAAGGGGCTAATATCCAAAATATACATGGCACTGACAGAAGTCTACAAGAAAAAAAAACATCTAATCCCATCAAAAAGTGGGGAGAAGAAATGGACAGACACTTTGATAAAGAAGAAATACAAATGGCCAAAAGGCACATGAAAAAAAGCTCCACATCACTAATCATCAGGGAGATGCAAATCAAAACAGCTATGAGGTACCACCTCACACCACAGAGACTGGCACACATCACAAAGAATGAGAACAAGCAGTGTTGGCGGGGATGTGGTGAGACAGGAACTCTTATCCACTGCTGGTGGGAATGCCGACTAGTTCAACCTTTCTGGAGAGCAATATGGAGATTCCTCCAAAAACTGTAAATTGAACTCCCATATGATCCAGCTAAACCACTCCTAGGAATATACCCTAGGAACACAAAAATACAATACAAAAACTCTTTCTTACACCTATATTTATTGCAGCACTATTTACCATAGCAAGACTCTGGAAACAACCAAGATGCCCTTCAACAGACGAATGGCTAAAGAAACTGTGGTACATATACACAATGGAATATTATGCAGCTGTCAGGAGAGATGAAGTCATGAAATTTTCCTATACATGAATGTACATGGAATCTATTATGCTGAGTGAAATAAGTCAGAGAGAAAGAGAAAGACGGAGAATGGTCTCACACATCTATGGGTTTTAAGAAAAGTGAAAAAGACATTTCTCAACAATTTTCAGAGACAAAAGAGAGGAGGGCTGGATGTTACAGCCGACCTCATGAATCTCACCACAAAGAGTGATGAGTTTAGTTAGAGAAATAACCACATTGCAAACTATCCTAACAGTGAGAATATATGTGGGAAGTGGAAAGCCCTTTTAGAGTACAGGTAGGGGCAGGGTGGGGAGGAGGGATATTTGGGTCATTGGTAATGGGAATGTTGCACTGGTGATGGGGGGGGTGCCATCTAATATGACTGAAACCCAACCACAATCATTTTTGTAACCATGTTTAAATGAAAATATTGAAAAATTAAAAATAAAATAAAATATTCACAAAATAAAAATATTAATTAAAAATTGGAGCTGGAGTAATAATATAGCATGTAGGGTACTTGCCTTAAACACCAACCTGGATTCAATCTCCAGCATCCCTTATGGTCCCCTGAGTACTACCAGAAGTAATTCCTAATCACAGAACCAGGAGTAAACCCTAAGCATCACTGAGTGTGAACCAAAAACTGGGGGAAAAAAAGCATGACTATATCTCAATAAAGATCTAAAACATACCTAATATTTACCAGTTATTTGTATTTATTCGTCTTCCAGCTCCAAGTCTTGTGTAGCTGGAGCCCAATTCAGCAGCTCTGGGTACAAGATTGGACTTACCCATAGACTGGACCATTGCAGTACATATCTCTCTCTCTCTCTCTCTCTCTCTCTCTCTCTCTCTCACACACACACACACACACACACACACACACACACACACACACACACAAATAAACTCACTCAATCTGGAAATCATAGTGACAAACCTATAAATGCCACAGGTTTATCAGAGGATGTGACAGGAGCCCAAAGCACTAGAATGAAACCCAGGCAGAGCTGAGGAGAAAGTAAGCACATGGAACAGTAGCTCTGGGACATGATTTAATTCTTATCAACATTACAGTGAAATTATAGTATTTAGGGCCCTATTGAATGTGCATGTTTAATTACTTCACCCAAAATTCTTTGTAGTACTTATTGAGGAAGGAAGGATGGAAGGCTGGATGAAAATACATTTATTGTATAATTATTTATTTATAAATATCCTATTATTGAGGACATCCCAATCCCCCTCCCTATAAATAACTAGCAAGCTATAACTAGTAATAGCATTAGCTATTGCTATTAGTATTATATACATCATATATATTATATTAATAGCATTATATATTACAAGTAATACTTTTACTCCTAGCGCTGTGCTCAGGGAGGATTTCTGGCAGTGTTTGGGGATCAAATGCAAGCTAAGCTTTGTAACCCTGTACTATCTCTCCAGCCTCTCCCCAAACATTCTCTGAATGACTTTGCTTAATCACCCCTAATTCTTAAAATGCTCTTCCCTAATGCTACATATACTTCCACCTAGCATGGAATTGTTTACCCCAAAGTCTAGCAGTGTGTAAATCAGTCAACCTTGTGGCATCTGATTCTTGTTCTATGCCCCTGAAAAGTTTGGTGCTGGGCTGGGCAGCCCAGAGCCTGGCCTCCACATGAGCGCAGCTGCCACTCCTGCAGCCATCTGCTCTTCAGCTGGCCCAGGCCCGCCCTGGCGGCCTGCCTGACTGCTCAAAGCTGCCTCTTCTTCCTCCCTGCTGAGCTGCCCCTCTTAGAACCAGCCAGGGCTCCCCCGCTGTCAGGGACAGGAGGGGCCTGCCACCTCTCTGTCCCTTGGGTCTTGGGAAGAAAACGGTACTGGTCTTTAGCTTCTTTTATAGGCCAATCACCACATGAACATTGTCATGTACTGCTTTCTCCTACTTCCTAGAACTCAACAGTCTCACTCCTTCCTTTTTTCCTTCCTCCACTTTTTATTTTTCTTTCCATCCTTCCTATTTTCCTCCCTTCTTCCCCCTCATTCTTTGTCTCTCCTTCCTTTCTTCCTTCCTCTCTTCCTCCCTTCCTTTCTCCCATCCTTCCTTCCATTTTACTTTATTCTCTCCCTCTTTCCTTCCTACCTTTAATTGCTTTGCTCCCTTCCTTTATTTCTTCCTTCCCTTCCTTCCTTTCTCTGTCTTCCTTCATTTCTTTCTTTTCATTTCTTCCTTTTTTCTTCCTGCCCACCTTCCTTCCCTCTTTCCACTTTCTTTCTTCCCTCCTTTCTTTCTTCCCTCCTCCCTCCTTTCTTTCTTCCCTCCTCCCCTCGTTCACTTCCTCTCCCCTCCCTTCCTTCCTCCCTCCCTCCCTTTCTCCCTCCCTCCCTCCCTCCCTCCCTTTCTCCCTCCCTCCCTCCCTCCCTTTCTCCCTCCCTCCCTCCCTTTCTCCCTCCCTCCCTTCCTTCCTTCCTTCCTTCCTTCCTTCCTTCCTTCCTTCCTTCCTTCCTTCCTTCCTTCCTTCCTTCCTTCCTTCCTTCCTTCCTTCCTTCCTTCCTTCCTTCCCTCCTTCCCTCCTTCCCTCCTTCTCTCCTTCTCTAAGCAGACTTTGTGCTTGCTGACATCCCAGAAAGTTCTATTCCCTCAACTACTGATCTTCTCATGGCTAACTAATTTTTCTTCTTTGAGTCTCTATTCATTGCCTCCCTTCTTTGGGATGTTGCTTTACCTAATCACTATATACAATTCTAAGTTTATTTAAGTAGTAGTTTGTTTAGGAGTCTTTTCATTCCATTGAAATATGAAGTATGAAGTTCCAGGATATAAGCCTTCTATCTTTGTTTAATCATTCTATTCTGTGTCTCTCATGACTAACACAGTACCTTGCAGATATTTATTGAAGGAATTGCTACTTTGAAGGCAGTATGTCATGTCATAAGAATATGTCTGTGTTCATAAGATTATGTCATAAGAACATGTCTGTGTTCTTGACCACAGTATTTTCCAGTGCTGATTTGAATCCATAACTCATGATTTTGATTTTTGCTTTGTCTAGGATCATTGGCTCCTTCCCTTTCATCTCAAGAATAATCTTTAGTCTTTTACTTTCAAAAGAAGATAGATAGAAGGGTTTGGGAAATAGCTTAAAGATCTTAATTTTGTGCTTTACATGTAGTATCCAAATTTGATCCCTTACACCAAGTTATCCTCTGAGGACTGCCAAAAGAGTTCTAGAGCACTATCAGGTATGATTCAAAAATTTAAAAGAAGAGGAAGGAGGGTATCATATGATTAGATTTTCCTTCGTTAACTCGGTCCATTCACTGCAAGGCTCTCTCTTTGAAGGGTGTGCCAACAATCTTCTCTGCAACATTCTAAGTTAACTGTCTAGCCTCTAATTATTTCTGTTCTACACTGTTGACCACTGCCCAGAAGTTTCAAGGCCAGCATTTTTCATGTCCCACCCTAATTTTTAGCATTTCCCATATCCATGTATCAATTGACTTGAAAGGTGACTGTCTGCTTGTCACTTCTGTCTGTACTTCTAGTTAATCATTCCTCTCAACAATCATCTCTCTTTCTCCTCCTCCTTTCTTCATTTCCCTTTTTCTCTTTTTACTCCACTTCTTTTATTTGTTTTTGGGTTTTGTGACACTTTTGCAGATGTTCAGAAACTACTCCTGGCAGTGCTTGAAGAACTCTATAGTGTCAGGGATTAAACACAGGGTTCCTGAATGCTAAGCATGTGCTCCAATACTTTGAGCTATCTTTCCATTCCTAATATTTCTACTTGTCTTCTTATGGATTCTGGCTCCCTCTACCTACGTCCAAATTGTCGCTATGAGATATTTTAGGATATCTTTCCTCTTTTTGCGTCATTGCAGCTTTTTTTCCCTTCCAAGTCAAGTTATATTATATTCACTTTTCAGGATCCAGCTCAAAGTCTTCCTCCCTAAAGCAGCCCCTAACATGATAGTCCTCTTGGTTAGCTCTTCCTTCCCATAATACATCTAAAATTTAGCATGGGCAATGTATACAAAGGAGAACATTTTCCTTTCCCTCTTCTTCCCCCTCTCTCTTTGCTTCCCTTTTTCTCTAATTTCTGTTGCAAAACATCTCATTTGTGCCTGACTGTTTGTGGTCACCAGGGATCACATTAGGGTTCAGTGCTCACACACTCGATTGTGTTGCTCTCTGGGCATCACTCTCTGTAGAGACAGTGCTTTCATACATGCTCATAGTGCTCACAAGAGCTCAAATTTCCTGATCATGGTATTTGCACAGCCTTTAGTAGTGCTTTCCAGAGGTTGGACCTATTCAGTTATGTTCACAAACACCTGGCTACAGTGTGGCCAGAAATCACTTATGGTCCTGGAAATTGCAGACAGCAGAGCTGCCAGGCTCACAATCAGCTCTGAAGGATTGAACTTGTGACCCTATACTTCTAAGTTTCCCATTCTAAGTCACTGAGCCATTCCCCTTGAGTCCATGATCTTTTTGGAACTTGAAATCATCACTCCTTAGTTTATAGACAGTTATTCAATTGATGTAATTATAGAAAAAATAGGTGACATAACATTGAATTTATTGTTGCAGATTTATTGTTACAGTTGTTAGAAATTAGGAAATTACATAGTCAGTGAACTCTTGAATATCCAAACTGCCACTTTGATTGGATTCATTGTCTAGTAGTGTTCCTTCTTATTTCCCATGTTAGACTTTCTTCCCTGCCTAAGTACATGGTAATGCGTTGACTTTGAAATATGACGACTATGAGGAAGTGGTCAATAAATAGGGACTTCCGAAAGATACTTTTCACTTGTTTTATGAACTAGCTGTACAAAGTACTGCTATTTAAATTGTTTAGAAGAATTCTAGGCCAAGAATAAAAGTGTGAGGTGAACTTAGTTTTGATAACAATGTAATTATAGTTCTAAAGAGCAGCGTAAATTGGTTTTAAGATCATAAAATCCCAGACATAGAAAAGACACAGTTCTCCACAACAGCTCCAGGAACCAAATCCCCTCCAGGGCACCCTTAATACTGCTCTGACACCAACATGCGCCAGTTCTAAAATGATATCCTGAGAACGAGAAATGGGAACAACTTGATCTAAGAGCAGGTTGTCCTACCTCACCAGACAACGATAAGACAAAATCAGAAGACTTGTCACCCTTTGGTCTGTGCAAAAGCCAAGATCTCTATCTACAGATGACTGGTCATTAAAACCATGACTGGACAATATGCATCCTGGGACCAACAACAAAGTTCTAGCCGATGTTTTGGTCTACAATCAGTACAACAAACATGATCTCTAATGCCAGAGATCTGACTGAGACAATCACAACTGAACGGGTCCTCTGGAAACATAACGAAAGACTATATCCCTGGTTCCATCCTAGGAGCAGCACAATGACCATGACCACCAACTACAGAAGACAGATTAAAATGACACGGAAGGAACAGAACTCCTAGAACCACAAAGAAAGGCTTCATCATAACCTCCACTCCTTAACCTGTGCAGCTACCAAGACCTTTAGATACAGAGGTCTGATTTTAGCACCCATGACGAAGCAGAAGTTTTCCATACATCACAAAAGCACCCAGGGGAGAGTAAATGAACAGACAAGGAGTCTACAATCAATCCCATGACACTATACTTAAAGGGTGGAGAGACCCTGTACCTCCTAGGCCAAGGGAATTTCCTCTCTAATGCCCCCAATATTTACTATGCCTATGCAGGAAAAAAAAACAAATAAAACGAGGGGGGCACAAAATAATCTTTTATATTTATTTATCTATTTTTTTATTTTTATCTTTTTTGACTTATTTGTTTTGGTGCAGATATTGAAGTTGATGTCCCCAATCTTATTTTATGTTACTTTATCTTTCTCTTTCATTTTGCGCTCTGGCATAGTTGTATTTCAGGACCAAGACTATTAAGTGGTGCTTGCCTTTAGTGCTGTAGTGCTCACTGGATTTTTTTTATATTTCTTTTTGTATAGTGGTATTTCAATTCCTTTTTCCTGTCCTCTCTCAAACTGAGGTTGAGAGCCTCTAGAAGGACTACACCCATCTTCGGCTTATTTGATTTTTACCTCACTTTATTGCTTTTCTCTTCTTCAAACAAAACCTCATAACTTGAACCATTGAGTTCCACCTCTCAAACAGAGGGGGAAATAAGGGAGGATACCAGGACCAACCAGATATATGATCACTAAGTAGTAAGCTAGACACAGAGGGGACCACTTATTCTAGCAGCCTGGGGGGTGAGGGTAGGGGATATGGGATGCAGGATGGGAACGGGGGTGGAGGGAGGACAATTTTGGTGATGGGAATTCCCCTGATTCAATGTTAATATGTACCTAAAATACTACTGTGCAAGATATGTAAGCCAATATGTTCAAAATAAAAATTATATATAAAAAATCATAAAATTTCCCTAAGCCCTAGGTTTCAAATTTAGCTGTGCCTTTTATTAGATGTGTGACTTTTAGTAAATCTTTCTGTAGGTTTATTCTCTTATCTATAAAATGGAATGATAAACCTTGTACTTAAAAACTCAAAACTGTTACTTATTATTAGTATCCGTGGTGTTCTTGAAATTTTGCTTAATTATTGGCTGGTTTGGCATCTTCAGATTCTGGGTGAATATTAAAAAGTATGACAGTAATGTCCTGATCTTTCATACATTCATTTTAAGGTGTTATATTTGTGGAAGCTATTATTAGTACATCAGTAAAAATCAACTGAATGTAAATCCTTCCCTTTATTTGTACTAAATATTTGAGATGAATTAGTGTAAAAGACTTTTTAGATATACTTGTATGGCTTATGTCCTTTTTGTTGTTTTATTTTGTTGGTTTGGGGCCACATCCAGCAGTGTTCAGAGATTATTTCTGGCTCTGTGCTCAGGGATCACTCCTGATGGACTTGGAAAACCATATGAAGTGCTGAGAAATGAACCTAGATTAGCTGCATGCAAGGTAAGAGCCTTACCCATTGTACTATCATTCCAACTCCTAATAGGCATGCGTCTTAAGGCTATCTTGGGTCAGATATGGATAAAAGGGGAAAACTGATTACCATACTGCCTTATTACAAATTGTTTTCTATGTATGTATAAGTGTTTTGAAATTCCTTAGTAATGTTAGAATATTGTTACTTAAATTTATTTACTTACAAAGTAAATAAAATACCAACGTTTTTCATTTTTACTAATTATTACATTTCCATGTGAGAATATCTTTTCTTTCTAATAGCTACATAAACCTTCAATGGCAATTAAGCATCAGTTCAATATTAATTTCCACCATTTTTATGGTAAGAACTTAAGCTAGGAAATATATTATTATAAGAGTTAGCTTCTGAATAACCACAAGCGACAATAGAAATTAAGTTGTATATAGTGACTTTTAGGAATACAAAACTCACTAGTGGAAAACTAGAATAAACATGTTAGAAGTTTGAGGGATGCTGAATCTCTGACAGTTGATGTGCTTGGAGTCAGCCAAAGAGATGGCAATGTTGTTGAACATGATCCTCACTTTCCCGTTGTGCTGTCTACAACTCTGGTAGAAAAATAATGTGGATCCAAACAAATTCTGATCAAGTGAACACAGAATATACTGGTGGAATAAGCGTTCCACAGAAGCTTTTTTCCCTACAAACTATTTGTTCCTTCAAATTTTCAGTAAAACAAACAAAAAGTGTGTCCCTAGTTTCGATGATTCATCAATGTCATCAGTAAATTATTTTACAAACTGGAGGCAGATCTGTGTCATATTTTCAAGCCTCAGCCTGCAAATGCACAATCTATGGATTTCCAGAAGATCTATTTGGGCCATATAGATATGATGAAAATGACTAGGGCTGACATTGTCAGTATCTGACAGTAGCTGTCAGTAGCTGTCAGTAGCTCTGACCTTTGAACCCATCCACACTATACATGCCATGCTCAGATATCAACATCTAAAAGCAAACACTTCAGATCTTTTACTGACATTATCCAATTCTTTTTGCCTTATTAGTTACTTAGGCTTATTCTGTTTAAGTCCCTCCTAGATCCAGTTCATGTTGTACACTAATATCTGTGTTTTACAGTCAACTTTTGGCTTTTCTTTTTATTCCTAGCTTTCACAAATAAAGTATTCTTACTCCAGTTTTCCCCCTGAAATGAAACCATGGCATCAGTCTAATTTTGTGATCTCTTGATATACTAGGTCTTAAAAATATATCTGAAATATATCGGAAAAGTTTTCATTGATGGGTTTTGCTAAAGGTATGAATCTGAACAAATAAATTCTGATGAAGTGAAGTACAGAAGATACTATCGAGATAGAGTATAAGGTTGGGTCCAGGGCAATAGAACAGTGAGTTAGGTGCTGACCTTGCATGTGGCTGACCAACGTTCTATCTGTGGCATCCCCAATAGTACTCTCCTCCACATCAGGAGCAATTCCTGAGGCAGAGCCAGAGATACCCTTAATCATCATAGTGTGTGACCCCAGAAAAATGTGTAAGGTACTAAAATCTATCAGAGAGATAGACAATAGATTTTGTTCACTTCTCTTGCAATAGATATATTGCACAAGAATGAGCTGCAAAAAATGAAAGCCATAGTCATGAAATGACTAGTTGACAAATAGTCACTGCATGGGAAAGTTTGGATGATTCAGGAAGCTGATTATTGTGATAGAAAAACACATACTACCCAGCATGGATTTCATCAAATCACAGAATGTCAGTCACATATTGTTGGCTGTTTCTGAGTAGGCTAAATTATTATATCCAGACATCCTCTCTATAAAGCAGATCCCCAGAGCAAAGCCTGTCTCATAATATGCTCAAAGCTGTTCAAATTGTCACACTGAAAATTTCCTCTTTATGAACTTGGGCAAGTAGAAGACTTCTAACTTGTTTGGGAGGAAGAAATGCATTATGAACTATCGCAGCTTTAAACAACGATGATAACTGTTGTCTGTAAAATGTGGTCACACATGAGTTGACCAGACTCGGAGTCAACATTGCTGTGTTGAGTGAAACCAGACTTCCTGTTGAAGGGCACCCCTAAGCAGGATTCCAGCAGCTGTTTTTCTTGTAGAGATCTCCACGCTCTAGCATGAAGGCTATCAGGTGTTGGCTTTACAATTGGACAATCACTTCTCTCAAAACTCCCTAACTTGCTGAGAGGTATTAGTGACCTTCTGGTGACCTTACACCTACCCTTAAACTTGAGCCCTGTGTGTCTGACCTAGCATAATGATGAAGAGAGATAAGAAAGAGAAATTACATGCAGATGAAAGAAGAAAAATCAGCTGGTTCTCTTAGGCGTAAAAATATACCTGGTGTTCTCCTCAGTCTCAATGTTCATAGCAGCTCACTAATTTCCTGTGTAGCCTATTACTCAAGGCAATGGTAGTTGAGGGAAAACTAGTTTTTAACAGTATCACCAAATGGGCATGCTGGTCAGATAAGTATTATATTTGGTCTATAAAATGTTAAGTGCAACATTTGAGGTTCTGAGTATTGCCCTCATGAAGACATATGCCCCTTGTTCTAGCCACAGAAAGTATAAAATAGTCACCAACTTAGAACACACAGAGAAGAGATTGTCGTCCAACCAAGTGCATGGAAGGTCTAACGTCAGTAAGCCCATAAGCTTGAGTGAAAGGAAAGGCATAAATTTTCTTCTGTCTTGGAGGCTGGAGTGATATTATAGTGGTAGGGTGTTTGCCTTGCTTTGGCCAACCCAAGTTCAATCCACAGCATCCTATAAGGTCCTATGAATCTCCCAAGAGTAATTTCTGAGCACAAAACCAGGAGTAAACCCTGAGTGTCAATATGTATGGTTCTAAAACCAAAAAGATATATAGTTCTGTTTTCATATAATACCACTTCTAAGTGGCTAGGAGTATGGGCTCTGGAACCTGTAATTGTGGATCTTAATCCAACAAAAGCCCCCAACTTATTGTGTGACCTGAGACTTGTATCTTGGAGACTGTCTTATCCATCCAAGATTTTAGTCAAGATAAACACTCTACTTTTCTATTCACTTGCTATGGACTCAAAACTATACTAACAAATGAAATCTAGAGCCAGAGAAAGTCCAGTGGTTAAGGCAAGAAAGGTAATGTAAGAAACACAATCTCCAGCATTGTATATGGTCCCTGAGTACCACCAGGAACAATCCCTCAGCAGAGAGGCAGAACTAAGCCCTCAGCCACAACCAGATGTGGCCCCAAGGATATACCCAAGGTATCATCTGCCTTAAAGGATTTTTGTGAAGTACTAAGAATTTTGTGAAGATTCTTAAGTTGGTTAGTAGGTTATTATGTGTTAGGCTGAAACCTATCTGTGCTCTGCTTTATGATGATCGGATGGTGCCCTCTCAAGCACATTTTATTCCTGTTCCATGTCTTCTTGCTTTGCTTTATTAAAAGGACAGGAAGAAGGACTTCAAGGCAGAATACAGAAGAGGAGGCTTAATTATACTTCCTGTTGGCTTCATGATATTTATATATTGCATAATGACACCTCACTCTAGGATTAGCCATTCTTTCAGGAGCACCAGCTGAATCTAGCTATTTTCCCAAGTATGAGTATTTTCCCAAATATTTTTCCAAGCCTATTCAGAGAGATATCGGTTCTAGCTACCCATGCTCCCTCCTCAGACATCTGGGTTCAGCTTCATGAAGACCTTCATGGGTCTTCAGCTCTTTTGAGCTCAGATTCAGTTTCACCACTGAGCCACACCCTCCTCTCAAGTTCAAGTTTCAGTTCTGGAAGTCTCCTGCTCCAGGCTTCAAATTTTTATAACTCCAACATCTTTTTATGGTTCTCCAGGGATGGCAGCTCTGTTTTACTTTGTCAATGACCATTTTGTAATCTAGTTTTGCCTTTGAGGGGGTAGGCTGTACCCTGTTGCACTCTGGGATCACTCCTGGCTCTATGTTCAGAAATCACTCCTGGCAGGCTCAGAGGACCATATGTAATGCTGGAGATCAACCATCCCAGGTTGTCTGCATGCAAGGCAAATAAATGCCTTACTGCTGTGCTATAAAACTGGCCCCCTAGTTTTGCTTTTTAAATTACCTAGATTACAATTGTAATTGTAATTACAGTTGTAATTATAATTTACCTAGATTCCAATTTGTCAGTGACTTTGTTGGTGACCATTGTGTGTTATAGTTTTGCTTTTTTAATTGTCTAGATTACAATTGTGATGCCTATTTATCAGCTATTCACACTAAAGTCTCTTTGTTCATAAAATTGATATGCATTCTGTTTGATAGTACTCTTACAAATTTACTACATGGCCACCATTTATTAAGCACCTACTTTGTGATAGTTGCAGTTATACACCTTATTAAATGCTTTAACTATTTGAACCTTACTCCATACCTTCAGCACTGGATTTTCTCTGGCTCTAGATTTCATTTGTTAGTAGAGTTTTGAGTCCATAGCAAGTGAATAGACAAGTAGAGTGTTTATCTTGACTAAAATCTTGAATAGATAAGACAGTCTCCAACATACAAGTGTCAGGTCACACAATAAGTTGGGGGCTTTTGTTGGATTAAGATCCACAATTACAGGTTCCAGAGCCCGTGAAGGGAATGAAGTGGATATCACAGTGCCCAGTTAGTACTAGCTACTCTTTTAGTTTGGACTCCTCCATAAAAAGGCCCTGAAACAAGGTCTACTAGCTTATTTGGGGGATAGCATTAGGGAGAAATTGGTATGAGAAAATCATCAATGATCAAAAAGTAATAGTATGCAGATTTACTATTGGCAAGGTGGGACACAATTATAATACTGAGAGATCCTCCTTCTAAAAACTTATGCAAATATGCTTCTATAGTTTCTCATTAGAAAAGCATAAAGGAATTCATCACAGCACTGTTTACAATAGCCAGAATCTGGAAGCAACCCAGGTACCCATCAACAGATGAGAGGCTAAAGAAACTGTGATTATATCTACACAATGGAATACTATGCAGCTATTAGCACAATGGCTTCATAAATTTGCTTATACATGAATGGAGAATATTATACTGAATGAAATGAGTCAGAAGGAGAGGAATAAATATAGAATAATCACACTCATCTGTGAGATATAAGGAAAATAAAATGCAGCATGGGGATGATATCTAGAGACAATAGAGTAAAGAATTAGGAGGACCAGTCTATGGAAGGAAGCTTTCCGCAAAGAGTGGAGAGTGCAGTTTGAATAGAGAAGGGACTAATATGAAAGAAACATTCATGGCACCCCTTCATTAGCAAACCAAAATGTCAAAAAAAAGAGAGGGAAGAGAAAGACTGAAAAAAGAGAAAGTGTAGGATACTCACCCAGAGGCAGGTGAAAGAGGGGGGTGGGAGGAAAGAGGACATTAGGGTGTGTGATAGGGAAATAAATGACATTGGTGGTGGGAAATGCGCACTGGTGAATGTATGACTGTAACTTAATCATGAACTTTATCTGTGAATAAAACTGTCATATGAAAAAACCTTGTAACCATGGTGTTTAAAAATATAAATAAAAGTAAATAACAACAAAAAGAAGAGCATAAAGGGGATGGAGAGATAGCACAGTGGTAGGGCATTTGCCTTGCACATACCTGATCCAGGAAGGTTAGTGGTTTGAATCCTGGCATCCTATATGGTCCCCCAAGCCTGCCAGTGTTTCAAATCAGCCCCTGATGAGGTTGACTGATGGAGGGATGGAGGATGAGGCCTTTCTCCTCCAGCTCGGACCATGTGTCTGTTACCCTGTGCAGCCAGCGGTTCTGAGGTGAATGCGGTGGGAAGAAAGCCATCAGGCAGTCAGGCTTCCAAAGAAAACAGCTCTTTATTCCATGAAGAGGCCGAAGCCAAAAGGCCTAAGAATAGACCCCAGGAAAAAAGACCCTCACTTTCCACAGACCCTTGCTTTTATGCCACAGAATCAGGTACCATCCAATGGTGGGAGCAGAATCAGGTACCACCCTAGGGTAGGAGCAGAATGCCAGGTCACACCCTAGGGTAGGACACAATCACTGATCAGGGTAGGTCAATAGCATAATAATGCCATAAAAATGTTTACATACACAACATGCCAGGACCAATTTCTGAGACAGAGCCAAGAGTAACCCCTGAGGACTGCCGGGTGTGATCCAAAAATAAACAAACAAAAAAGAGACCTTCAAAAAGAACATAAAGTAAAAAAGAAGAAAATAAATAAGACTGAACATTTATCTACACTGTCCTAGTACCTGGCACTTATTCTCCCCATTTCCAAATTAGATAAGTAAATAGAAGCAGGGTTATGAAAAACATTTGCTAAAACTGTTATTATCCTTGTGGTTTAGGATAGAGGTTATATTATCTTTGAGAAGAATCAAGATTGTAAAAACAACAGAAAATATCAGCACAATGAAAAGCTGGGTTTTGAAAATAAAAGTAAATTTGACACCCCCAAATCCACCAGCAATATAATGTAGCACCACTTCTTCCTGCAAAGACATATTAAAAAGGGGGAAATTTTATGTGTAAAAACAAGCTCTTATCTACTAGGGATAAGAACTCATACTTTTTACAGCACAGAGGTATCTCCCACCCTGAAAGTATGTCATGTGGAACCAACTTAGACTCCAGGGAACTAGACACCTACTGTCCAGCCTTGACTCCTGGATCCCAGACATAGAAATGACAGAGTTCTCCACAACAATTCCAGGAACCAAATCCCCTCCAGGGCATTCATAATGCTGCTCTGATGCCAACATGCGCCAGTTCTAAATTGATAATCTGACAACGAGAAAATGGGAACAACTTGATCTAAGAGCAAGTTGTCCTTCCTCATCAGCCAATGATAGGACAAAATCAGAAAACATGTCACCCTTTGATCTGTGCAAAAGCCAAGTTCGCTATATACAGATGACTGGTTGTTACAACCAGGACTCGACAGTACGCATCCTGGGACCACCACCAACAACAACGATCTGTTCAACAAACAAGATCTCCAACTCCAGAGGTCTGACTGAGACAACCGCAACTGAATGGGTCTTCCAGAAACATAACAAAAGACTTTATCCCAGGCTCCATCCTAGGAGCAACATAATGACCAAGACCACCAACTACAGAAGATGGATTAAAATGACACTGAAGAATCAGAACTGCTAGAACCACAAAGAAAGACTTCATCATAAGCCCCCCTTGAGCTGCACAGTCACCAAGATCTCTAGATACAGAGGTCTGATTTTACCATCCAAGACGAAGCAGAAATCTTCCATACACCACAAAAGCACCGAGGGGAGAGTAAATGATCATGCAAGGAGTCTATAGTTAATCCCATGACAGTATACTTCAGAGATGGAGAAACCCTGTATCTCCTAGGCCAAGGGAATTCCCTCTATAATATCCTCAATAGTTAATGTGCCTATGCAGGGGGAAAAAAGAAAAAAAAAGCACAAAATAATCATTTTTCCACATATTTATTTATTGATTGATCGATTTTCTGACATCTTTATTTTGGTGAAGATATTGAAGTTGAGGTCTCCAATTTTATTTTATTTTATCTTATCTTTCTCTTTCTTTTTTGCACTCCAGCATAATTTGATTTCAGAACCGAGACTATTGTGTGGTGTTTGTCTTTATTGCTGTAGTGCTCACTGGATCTTTAATTTGATATTTCTTTCTGCATTGTTGTGGTGTTTCAATTAACTTCTTCATGTCCTCTCTCAAACTGAGGTTGAAAGTCTCTGGAAGGACTCTGCCCATTTCCAGCATATTTGACTTATTTATTTATTTTTTTTTCTTATTTTGTATCCCATTCTATTGCTTTTATTTCCTTCAAACAAAACCACATAACTCGATTTATCTAGCTCCGCCACTTAAATAGAGGGGAAAACAAGGGAGGGTACCAAGACCAAGCAGATATATGATCACTAATAGTAAGCTAGACAAACAGGGGACCACCTACTCTAGCAGCCCGGGGGGTGATAGGGGGGGAATATGGGTTGCAGGAAGGGAATGGGGATGGGGGGAGGACAAATTTTTTGATGGGTATTCCCCTGATTCAATGTTAATATGTACCTAAAGTACTACTGTGAAAGATATGAAAGCCATTATGATCAAAATAAAAATTAAAAAAAGTAAATTTGACATACTTTCTGTATTCACCAGAAAAAAAGACTACTCAAAGTTAGAAATGAGAGAATACAACTGATGGTGACAAATAAAAAGTTTCATAAGAAATTATTATGAGGTATTAAATGATCCAATCCCATATGATTTAATAACCTAGGAGAAATGGGTACTTGCTGGAAACACACAATCATGATGAAATATAAAAATATCAATAGTTCAACAATATAGTATTGAATCAACAATGAAAAACTTTTCAAAAATGGAAAAGGCCTAGGATAAGATGATGTCATGGATGAATTCTACCAGTCATTTAAAGAAGAATGCCAAAAAAAGTTGGGGGGAGGAATTCCTGCTGGTTGATTTTAACAGGTCAGCATTGCTTCACGTCAAAGTCAGAAAATAAAACTGCAGGCTAATATCTCTGATGAACATAGATCCTCAAAAATACTATCAAATTGAATCATCAGCACATTACAAGAATCATACATTATAAAATTTTGATTTATCTGTGGAATTCAAGGATGGTATGATGTATACAAATAAACTTATATACAAGAATTACAGAACAAAGGATAAAATAAATTCAGTAGATACAAAGTCCTTGACAAAATTCAATATCCTTTCATGATAAAAAATAGGTATAGAAGGAATATAACTCAACATAATAGGTCAGGTTTTTTAAGCCTATACTAATGTAATAGTCAACCGTTGAAAAGGTGAAAACTTTTCCTCCAAGATCAGGAATAAGACAATGACACCCCCTCTTCACCCCCAACACAGCACAGTATAGGAAATTCAAATTAGACCAATTAGGTAAGGAAGAAAAGTTATAGAAAAAGAAATTAGTTATAATTTCTTTTGTCCATGACCAGATCTTTTAGTTTAACATCTAAAGACTCCACCAAAACTACTATTATAAAACATACACAGTGGTACTCAGGGGTCCATATGATGCTAAGGCCTCCCCATATAAGGATATGCATTATCACTGGAACCATGTCCCTGGATGGTCATTGCTGTCTTAGGATTTTTAACAGTGCCAGGATTGCACTATTTTTTTTTTTTTTGGTTTTTGGGCCACACCCGGTAACGCTCAGGGGTTACTCCTGGCTATGTGCTCAGAAGTTGCTCCTGGCTTGGGGGACCATAGGGGACACCGGGGGATCGAACCGCGGTCCGTCCAAGGCTAGCGCTGGCAAGGCAGGCACCTTACCTTTAGCGCCACCGCCCGGCCCCCGGATTGCACTATTATTGCATTTCTTGGAATTACTAACCTGTGTGTTGCCAGGGATTGCACCCAGTCCTGAGTATGACACTTGGTAATGTGGGTTAGTTCCTGGGATTGAATTTAGCACCTCTGGCATGCAAGTCACGTGCTCTGCCACAGATAAACATTCCCAGATCCCTTGATTATGTTTTATACCCTAATAACAAATTATGAAACTAAAATAAGAAAGCAATTTCCCTTAAAATAGTATCAAAAAGTGAAAAATGCTCAGGAATAACTTTCAGCAAGACAAAATATCTTAACACTGAAAGCTGTAAGATATATTGATTAAAGAAATGGAAAACACAAATAAATGGAAAGATATTTCATGTTCATTGATCAGAATTAATATTCTTGAAATGGCCCCATTTGGGGAGGGTAGAGAAATAGTATAGTGTGTAGGGTACTTGATTTGCAAACACTGGTTTGATCTCTGGCACCCTATATGGTCCTGCATTCCTTTCATGAGTGCTCTCTGAATGCAGAGCTAGGAGTAAGTCCTCAGCACAGCTGGGTGTGGACCCCAAATCAAAAATAAATGGTCCCACTTGGACCAGAGAGATAATACAGAAAGCAAGGTACTTGTCTTGTATGCAGCTACCAAGCTGGAAACTGGATTGAATCTTCAGCACCACATATGACCCTGAGCATTGTCATAAGTCATTCATGAGCACAGAGACAAGAATATGCCTGAGCACCACCAGATATGCCCTAACCACCCCCAGTTATCACATTGAAGGAAACCAATATATAGATTCAATGTAATGTCTATAAAAAAATGTCAGGGGTATTTGTTCACAGAAATAGAAACGACAGTATAGTTAGGATAGAGAAGGGACCCCTATGACAATGAGAGTTGGAAATGATCATTATGGACAAGAACTAAGCACTGAAATGAGGCAAATTGATATGCATGATTTGCTTTCAGTAACAGTATTTTGAAAACTACAATGCTTACAAGGGGGAAAGAGAAGAAAAATGCCATGAGGCAGCTAGAGGGAGAGGGCAGGAGGGAAACTGGGGACATTGGTGGAAGGAAATAAACATTAGTGAAGGTATAGGTATTAAATATTGTATGACTAAAACTCAGCCTCAACAATTCTTTTTTTGTTTTGGGGCCACAATTAGTGATGCTCAGGGTTACTTCTGACTCTGTCCTCAGGAATTGCTTTTATCAAGCTTCCCAGGGGGCCTTATCGGATGCCGGGGATTGAACCCAGGTTGTTCACATACAAGGCAAATGCCCTATCCACTATACTATCCCTCGATCCTCTCACTAACTCTTTGGCTTTGTATCTCATGATGATGCAATAACAAAATAAAATATAGGGCCAGAGCAGTGGTACAAGCTGTAAGGCATCTGCTTTGTGCACGCTAGCCTAGAACAAACCGTGGTTTGATCCTGAGGTGTCCCATATGGTCCCCCAAGCCAGGAGCAATTTCTGAGTGCATAGCAGGAGTAACCCCTGAGCGTCACTAGGTGTAGCCAATAAATAAATAAATAAATAAATAAATAAATAAATAAATAAATAAAATACAAAAAAGTAGAAAAGGCGATCATAAAATTTGTATTGAACTATAAAACTCCCTAATTTGTAATAGTAGTCTTGAGAAAGAAGGGGAAAACACTGAAAACACCCCACTTCCTGATTTCAAACTATATTAAAACTCTTTCTTTATTACAACATAGTACTCAATAATAAAGTATACACATTGCTCAGTGAACAGAAAAGTGAGCCCAGATGGACCCATGCTTAATGGTTGCGAGATCACATGATGGGAAAGGGTAGTATTTACAATAAATCTCATTAGGAAAACTTGATATTCACCTGCAAAGGAATGAAATTGGGCCCATAAAAATACAAAAAGACAGATTTAAGTTTTAAATACTTAAGATATTAGACTAAACCTTTATGACTTTTTAATAACACCAAAGGTACAAGCTTCACAAGTGTAACATATTAAACTAAAGTGCATTTGGATGTGGGTGAGATCTGGTTGAGATATCTGTCACCCCATTGATCACCAGGGTTGATTCAGCTGACTTGGCTGGCTAGGAGAGTGTCCCCCGTTCTCCCTCACTAGTCCATGTGGGTCCCTCCTAAGTTGTGTGCTCAGTCAAAGAGAATGAGCTTTCTTGAGAAAAGATGTATTGTTCTTTGGTTGAGGGTATGTGAGTAGCTATGCTCCATAGATAAAACAAGATGTCAAAATACAAAGCATCTTCACAGCATATGAAATAATCCCTAAAATGAAAGGCTAGTCTATGGATGGGGAGAAAATATTTAGTAACAAAATTCTTATATAAGAATATCAATAGGGAAAAAACTTTTAAAATAGGCAAGGAAATTGATTAGACATATTTTTACCAAAAAAAAAACCATAGAAATAGCGATAGGTACAAGAAAAGGTGTTCAGCATCATAAGATATCAAGGAAACACATATAAAAATATCAAAATCATAATGAGATTACCTATTAGAATGGTTTTTACCTATTATCTCATACCTATTAGGATGTTATCTCTTCAAAAAGATGAGATAACATGTGTTGATAAGGATGTTGATAGTATTACAGGAATGCATGACCATTATGGAACTGGTATGAAGATTTTCTCCAAAAAATTTAGTATTACACTTCTTGGTATATATGCAAAGGTAATAAAAATTGTATTTCAGAAAGTACTCAAGCATTATTCCCAGTAGCCAAGATAGGAAAACCTTAAAAGTGTCTTCCCAAAAGTTAATAATGTGACATATTTACACACTGGAAAATAATATAGCTATGAAAAAGAAGAAAAATCTTGAAAGAGCATAGATCACCCCAGAGAACAGTGTGCTACGTGAAATAGACTAGGCAGAGAAAGGCAGATACTTTCTGATCACACTTACTTCAAATGCACACAACTCCAGCTCATTGAACCAAACAGTGGGGTGATGGTTGCCAGAGACTAGATCTGAGTAATTGCAAGATAATTATCAATGGGTATAATCCTCTAGTTTTGAGATGAGTAAGTTTTTTGGAATCTAATCACACTGAAGTTATAGTTAATAGTTCAATATTATAGACTTTAAGTTTACTAATAGAACTTGACATTTCTTGCCACAGTGGAAAAAAGATAACTCTAAGATGATAATTGAGAAATGAACTTGATTGTACAAATCATTCTACAAAGAATATGCATATTAAACATCTCATTGAATATTCTAGATGCATAAATATTTTCTTTGTCATATTGTCTAAACAAAGCCACAGGGGAGTAGAATTATCTTTTTGTGGAAAATAGCAATTAATTTAGAGATGTACAAATAAATTGTACAGTGACACAAGGGACACACTTTACATTGTAGAATGAGTCTCTGCTCATTCCTACCTACTTGTGGTTGTGTGGTTTTAGAGCAGAGAAGGCAAAGGATTGAACTGTTACAATGACAGGCTTGGCCAGGCAGACTCTATGAGAAGAGCACATAGGCATTGAGGGATTAAGTTAAAGATGGTGGAGGACTCATGTGATTTTTGAACCCAAACCATGATGGATTCTGAGAAAATAGTATGGCCAAAGGGCATGAGTTTTTTTTGTAGTAAGATTTAGTATAATAAGATATTGTGTAGTAAGATCATTAGAAGAAAAAAATCAGTTATTGTTAGAGACTAGTTAATGGAGCTCAGGATTCACAATGCTGAAGAATTCTCTGTGAGAGGAGTCAAACAGTAGCCATCCGTGAAGAGCTCAGTTGGTAGGTAAGGAAGCTGCTGTGGGTCAGTTCAAGGAGAATGAGAATCATGGATATAAAGTGTGTTGTCATCAGGGACATTGAAATCCCCCTTTGACCCTCAAGGACAAAGCATAGGGCAGAAGGGAAACTTTAGAGTCAGGACTCTTGGTCCTTATTTTGTTTTGTTTTTGTTTTTGGGCTGTCTGCTCAGAAATAGCTCCTGCCAAGCACGGGGGGACTATATGGGAAACCAGGATTTGAACCAACCACCTTAGGTCCTAGGTCAGCTGCTTGCAAGGCAAATGCCGCTGTGCTATCTCTCCAGCTTAGGACTCTTGGTCGTTAATGAATGTTTGAAAGTGACCAAGAGGGTAATTGATGAGACTGAAATAGCAGGGAAAAAGAGTTATGGTTTGGAAATAGCAATTACCTACTAGATAAAAGATCCTGTCTCTGGGCCCTGTGCTAAGGAGGCTAGAAAGGGAACTCACTGGGGAAGCTGCAGAGGAAGCCGAATATACTAGTTCCCATGGAAGTCCCAATACTGGAAGACAAAGCTCTTATTTTCTATCCACTGATTTATAAAATTTATCCTATTTTTTTTGAATGTGGGAAGCCATACCTGGTAGTTCTCAGCATTTACTCCTATATCTGAGTTCAGGGCTCACTCTGGGTAGAGGAATATACAAGGTACTTACCTGGGTAGCCCTACCTGCTGTACTACCACTCTGTTCTGTTTATTGAAAGCTAACAATTATTATTACTTTCTATAAAGTATAAGCATATGTAATTAATAATCAATATGTACCTAGTCTGCTTTAAATTTTCCACTAGATAGCCTAGCCTTGGTGACATTTCAGTCCATTTCTTTCAAATAGAATTAGAATTTTAACACTTAAACATTATCTAATATATCCTTTGGAGATTGGACTTATTAAAAGAATCCATGGGGTAGTACTTCAATGATTTAAGTGTGCTCTATGAAATATGATTGTTTGGGAAAGGTGTAAAATGTACTCCATATACTTGTACATTTAAAAATGTACTCCATAGTATTCTGAGACTGACCCCATAGGTATAAAATCAATTGATAAAGGTGAAACAAATACAAAGTGGAGCAAGGAAAATCCTTTTCAATAAAAGGTGTTGGGAAAACTGGTCAATCACATGCAAAAAATAATGAACTCAGACCTCTCCTTAACACCATTCACAAAGGTTAAATCAAAATGGATTAAAGACCTTGATATCAGATCTTAAACCATAAAGTACATAGAGGAAAACATAGGCAGAATACTCCATGACATGGAATCAAGGATGAAACACCACTGGGCAAGCAAATAAAGACAAAGATAAACAAATGGGACTACGTCAAATTCAGGAGCTTCTGTACCTCAAATAAATTGTGACTAGGATAAAATGCTACCCATGGAATGGGAGAAACTATTCATCAATACCCAATTGATAAGGATTAATATTAATCTTCAGGGAGATGTACATCAAAACAACAATGAGATATCATCTCATACCACAGAGACTAGTACACATCAAAACACAAACAAAAAGCAAGAACAACCAATGTGCAGAAAGGAACTCTCATTCATTGCTGGTGGGAATGCAGGCTGGTCTAGCCTTATTGAAAAATAATATGGACATTCTTTTAAAAGTTAGAAGTTAAACTTCCACATGACCCAGAAATTCCACTTCTAGGATATATCCCAGGAACATAATAACACAGTACAGAAATGCCTTCTGCACTTTTATGTTCAGCACAGCACTATTTACAATAGCCAGAATCTGGAAACAACTCAGGGCCCAAAAACAGATGAGTGGCTAAAGAAACTGGTACATCTACACAATGGAATATTATGCAGCTGTTAGGATAAATTAAGTCATGAAATTTGCCTACACATGAATGGACATGGAGACTATTATGCTAAGTTAAATGAATCAGGGTAGAGAAATAGACATAGAATAATCTCACTCGAGGGGTGGGGAGAAGAAAAAAAATAAAATAATCTCACTCATTTATGGGATATAAGAAAAACAAGAGATTGTATGGTAATTATACCCAGATACAATAGAGACAAAGGTCAGGAAGTCCAGCCCAGGATAAAAAGCTTATCATAAAAATGATGAGTTGTAACTAGCATAGAGAAGGGTCTACTAGGACAATGGTAGATGGAATTAATTACTCTGCATAAGAACTTGGTGCTGAAAAGGGGAAAACTAACACACAAGGCACCCCTACATTAACAATATTAGTGCAAACCACAGAGTCAAAAATGAAAGCAGGGAAAGTGAGAGAGAGAAGCAATTTGCTTGCCCCAGTGCAAGGCAGTCATGGGGGGTAGGGTGTGGGAGAGAGACAAGAGACATTGGTGATGGTGACAGGAAGAGTGTACTGGCAAAAGATGATGTGCATTGTATGACTTAAACCCAGTGATGAATAAATTTGTAATCATGGTGCTTAAATCAATTAAATTTTATAAAATGTAGTCCAAAGGGCTGAGGATGTGACTCAGCAGCAAAGTGCCTTCCTTGCCTGCTTGAGAATTGTGTTTCATACTGGCATCACAAAAAAAAAAGTACCCTGAATGCTAATCAATATCATAATGTTCAATGCCATTACACCTGGGAGAATGACTATTATCCAAAAGACCAAAAACAAACAAGCATTGGTGAAACTGAGGAGAAAATGGAAGCTTGTGTCCTGGAGATTTCCTCTGAGGGCTAAATGGGAGAAACTCTTTGAACTTCTCCTGGGTCTTTTGCAACCTTGGCCTGTATTACCCTGATCTTTACTTTCATTGTAACCTGGCATTCTCCCTGTGTAAATCTGGTTCCCAATTTTCACTAGCATCAGGATACCCACTGGCAATGCTGCATTTGACATCCCCTTTATTTGATCATCTATGGAAATTGTATTTCCAAACAATGCACCACGTACAGGGTCTCTGTGTTAGGACAACTTTGGTGCATGGATGTCAGTGTAGCGCTTCAACCCACATTAGTTGGCATCCGTGTTCCCACTAACAGATACCCCAAGAAATAAAACAACTTTTTCTGTCAAATCAATAAATAAGCCAACCTGACTAAGGATTCCATCCCAAGTCACCTGTCTCCAAAATGTGGGCCCAGTCCACACCAGTCTAATTAAACCATCTCTCTACTTAAACTATTCTTTTCCTGTCTCAGAGAAAAAGGGCAAATGTGGATTGCCAGAGCTCCGAAGGCTCTAAGCATGTTTTGTTCTGCCAGGTGGGCTCAGGGCTGTGCTAGTTGTGGCCCTGGGTGCTTCTCCTACCATTCAACCTTAGCAAAAAGGTACCATGGTACTTTGGAAACAGTCCCAGTGTTTTTATTTCTTCATATGAAGATGTCATGGGCCTAGAAAGCTTGGGATCCTTGGATCTGCCACTGGGCATTCCCCTGGTATGGATTCTGGCAGGAAAGACCCAGACTGGGCAAGAGTCCAGAGCAGACAGTGTTGGCTGGAAGCCCGGTTCCCTGACCTGGCCCACTGCCCTCCCTGGCAGTCAGACAAGGTTCACAGAGCCTGCAGACATCTGTGCCCATTGGGAATAGAGAGGGAGCTGCAGGATCTGGAGACACAAGAGGTTTCCCTTTGTCCCCTTCTGTCCTCGCTAGTGGCCCGGGGCCCTTCCCAGGAGAGCAGCTGGAGGGTTGGCCTGTGACCAGAAGAATACAAGGCTGCCCTTAAAGGGGTGGCCCCACTCTTGGCAGTAAACACACAGGTGCGGCTGGGACCCTTAGTTATAGTCCTGGCCCAGGTGAGGGCCATGGGCCAAGCCACAGGGTCCCGCCCACACCACACAGGGGTGGCATTGCCCATTTGGCTCCCAACCAATTTGGAATCCACTGCTTGAATCTGACCTCCCACAGGAGGTGCCTCCGCACTGCTCCTATTGAACCCTTGGCATGGTCCAATTCCATATGCGCGAATGTGCGAGGCCTTCCGGCTGCTGTGATGCTCACAGACGTGGGTGCTTGTGCAGAGGATTAGCATTTTATGGAATCTGGACTTTACAGTCCAAGTCTTGTGGTTTCACTTAGTTCCACCTCACTTGCTGGCTGCTCCCTTCAGGTAACTGCCTTCATCCCTGCCTCTATCTCTCCATGCTCTCCTTTCTGTGTCCTGCACCTCAGCCCATCACCCTCACTCCTAATATACACCTCAGCACATAATACCCATTTGTCCTACAACCAATGCAGTTTAGTTCTTTTATGCATCTCTTTCTCCAATATTTTTCTTTTATCGAAGCAAGGTAGCATTTTATTCAATGAAACTCAGGAGGAATAAGAGGAGAGGAAGGAAACAGGTGTTCAAGGGAGAATTTTCCAGGATGTAAAATGCAGGCAAGGAAAGGTACACAGAGACAAGCAAGCAACAGGGAGAATATGAGCTTGAAGAACCTGCACATCACTTCTGAGGTCTTTTCTATTCCTTGGTACCTACTGGCCTTAACCCATGGTTTTGTCCCTTTACTTTTGTGCCTCTGGGTTCCAAGCATTGTGGCTAATGATTAGGATGGAATATCCCTTCCCCCAAGTGGTTATGGATTCAACCCTACAACACATCATGAAAACTACCTTCAAATATGTATGGTATTTTGCCTGTTTCTGTGCCACCGAATTATTGGAGGTGGTAAACTTGGGTCCATACACCTGACAGAGGAAGAAACTGAACTAAGCGAGAGGTTAAGTATCTTCCTCCACACAATTAGGGACAGAAGTGCCCACCCAGCCCTCGCCTGGTGCTTGTTCTCTGCTTTTATGATACATTGCTTCTCCAAGGACAGCCCCAACAAAAGTCTGGCCAAGGACTGGTCACAGTCCTCCTGTTGTTGGCTACTCTTTTGCAACACGGTAAAAGCTTTTGCTAGACTATAAATCAATAAATATACTGTTTGCTTCAGAAAGCATTCTGGATAGGACAATAACATAGCAGAGTAATGCAAGAGCAGGCTTAGTGCTTGAGTTGGCTTACTTGGGCACACAGTCAGCTAGTACAGATTCAGTCCTGTGCCCAACAGCCCTGATGCCTATGCCTATGACTGCCCCTCAGGAAGCTGGAACTTCTGCAGAAGCTATGTCTCGCTTCCTGGGGTAGAACCAACCCATTGAAATTGAGGCTGGATTCATGGGTCATGTGGACATGGAAAAGCCACACCTTCCAGAGGTGAAAATGGCCATATAAAGTTGTCACCACAAGTTTTATGCTCCAGCCCAACCCTATGTATCTGGCTGCTCTGGGAGCCTGGATGCAGATGGTTTGTTGTTTTTGTTATTGCAACTTTCTGCTCCTGTAATGTCTCTGCGTCAATCTTGAGCATACTAGCTTTTTCCTACTTTGCTCCACCTTCCTAATGGTCCAACCTCTGTTGCCCAGCCAGAGGACGGCAGGTGGAGACTAGCTGGAAACAGAGAAGAGAAGAAAGAAGCCAGAGGATTTCTTCCATGGTACCCTCCATGTCACCAGTGGATCAACTTCTAATTTGTCCAAGACTGGTTTCAGTACCTAATGTCCCAGTAAACTCTAGTTCTGGGAGAAGTAATAGTGTTGGTCAACTCATCCTTGCTTTGGAAGCTTCTCCTGGGGGGTGCAGTTTGTGATCCCCCCCAGCTTGTGTTGGAATGCCCCCTCTGTCCCTTGGTACAGATATGGCCACTGTGATTGCAGCTTTCAATTTTCCTCTAAACCCCTGGGGGCTGCCACACTTACCCATCCTTCATCCTTTTCTCTTTGATGTCACCAAGTCTTCCCATTTAGTTCACATGACTGTTTACACTTGTAGTGCCTTCTATTTTACTGCTTATATCCTGAGGTTGCAGTGTGAACAATAGTACTTCCTTTATAGCCTGATTATGAGGATTAAATGAGTTAAGTAAACCACTTAGGACAGCTCTGGACCATGGTAATTGCTTGTTAAACGTGAGCTGTTAATATTGGTGCAGTGGGAAATCACATTTCCATGCTCTTGTCACGTGCCAGGTACCATGCTAATCACTTTATACCCACCAGCTTGAGTAAGTCCTATATCCCTCTCACCTGGGTTTGCATGTTCTCCCATGACTTGCTGAAGAAGCCAATTTACATTTCACATGGAACAGTCTTCAGGTTTGTCATCACTTCCCCTTCAAGACATCAACCCTATTGCCTCTTCATGGAGCTCTCAGGCTCTCAGGACAAATTGAAGCTTGCACATGACTGGCACCAACTGCCATGGAGAATAGCAAATGTGCTAGTTGATCTGTCCTGGTAGAAGTGGCCTGTGCCAATTTAATGTGCATGGAAGTGGGCCAGAGCAGTAGACTCAGTGCTGAACCTTGGAGCTTATGAATGATTTTCTCTATCTCTCTGACTACCTACCTACCATAATGTCAGACAAGGCCAATTAATAACCTTCTCTGTTTCTGTTGTCTTATCTGACAAAAGTATCTTTTGATGGTTCTTCTCATATGAGATGCTTGTTTTATTTGTTGTTTATTTGGGGGTTTTGGCCACACCCATCTGTGCCCTAGTCCTGAAGCCCTGGGGGCTGCACACAGATCCATCCTACAATTACGGCCAGGCCAATGGCCCAGCTTCACTGCTTCTCTACTCATCTCTGCAGTCTCTCAGATGCTAAAAATTCTCCAGGGATATGGGTTTTGTGGCTAACATCTCCAGGGACTTTGAAGCCAGGGACTTTGAGGCCTCCTTTCCTCTACATTTCCAGAAATCCTAGCAACCACCCATGATCCAGAGCCTTGCACTATGTCTGTGTATTCAGTCAACACCATACACTCATGTAACTCCCTTAGGAGGGAGATCATCAGCCCAGCTCCACAGATTCTCAGTCATAGACCATGTGGTACCCCCATAATTTTAATACTTATTTCATAGTAGGAATACACCAAATCAGTTGCAAAATTATTACAGAATATATATAACCTTCAAAATAGAATCAACAACAAAATACTCAACTAGCAACATAGAAGTTAGCAGACCTTCAGACAATTACATCACACCCCATTGCAAGATAGGACAATTTTCAGAAATTTTCTTTCAACTAAGGATTTTTCCTACAATTCCATTACCATTAATTGTACCAAATAATATTAAGTAAATTATTTTTACTTACCAAGGGATGGGCTTCAGGGAGGGTAGGATACTGATGACCAGGTTTGAGGGAAGGTTACATTGGTGGTGGGATTGGTGTTGGAATATTGAATGCCAGAAATAACTGTATTGTGAACAACTCTGTAAATCACAGTGTCTAAAAGAAATTTAAAGACATATATTCAGGACTAACTCCTGGTTCTTTGCTCAGGAATCACCCCTGGCAGGGCATGGGGACCATGTGTTGTTTGCAGGATTAAGTGAATTTAACCTTGTCATGTACTTAGAACATTCAGGTGTCAAATATTTTGTTTATTGAATCACACCAAAATACAGAATATGAAGCAGATCTAAGGGATCCAAAGACTGATACCACTTTATTCTTTTTGGTTGTGTTTGGGGCTGGGGTCATCTGGAGGTGACACTGAAATGGGATCCTGAAGACACAGTGGATATTTTCCAGGTAAAGAAGAAATTGTCTGTATCACAAGAAAAGCATGTGGCCAGAGAGTTAGGAAAGGCTTGTCTGGTTTGATGGTTAAAAACACTTAGACAAAAAGTTTAAAAAGTCAGACTATTGAATAGTAGAAAATACTCTAACAATCTGTCCTATGAGGAGCTCATATCCAAGATATATAAACACAAAGTTCAACAACAACAGCAACAAAACAATAAAATAGGGGGAAAGCTAAGCACTATCCCAAGGAGAATATTTTAGGAGGTGAAAGAAAAATATTGACAATCACTTATTATCAGGAGAATAAAAATCAAAACATGAGAGATCATCTCATACCAATGAGAATTAGTTCATGAAAAGACAGTGCTGCTAGAGATGTAGTAAATAAAGTATACTCATGAGCCTGAGAGATAGTACAATGGGCAGGGCACTTTCCTTGCAAGCAGCACATCTGGGTTTGATACCTGGCGTCCCATATGGTTCCTCTACGCACCTCCAGTAGTGATCTTTAAGCACTGCCAGATGTTCCCCCACAAAATAAAAGAGTTGTGGTACATATACTCAATGCTATACTATGCAGCTCTAAGAAAAGATTAAGCAAATCACTGATCATTGGTACAACTAAGTGGAGTTAAATCAGGGAAAACAGTAAATACCAGATTATCTCACTTATCAAGGATTTATAGAGAGACAATGCAAGATGCTGAACAGTGATCTTTGACCTTGGATTACAAAACTGATACCAAGTAGTGGAGGGTCTTAGGGTGTGGCAGTATAGAAAGTCAGAGTGGGCATGACACAGGGACAATGATGGAGGATTGTGGAGACTAAAGTGGTGGTGGGGTACAGTAATTCTGTACATTGATAGCCATAAAGTTTATACTATTGTAAACACCTAAACTTTAATAATTTTTAAATTGAAAGAATACTCTTGGGAGGTTATATTTATCAGGGCATTGAATGACAATAAGAACCAAAAAAAGGGGGGGGGAAGGAAACTGAAGTTTTATTCAGAAGTAAGGAAGACGGGAGAAAACAGAACTTTAAATGGAAGGGGGACCAGAAATAGTACAGTGCTTAGGGAGGGCAAGTGCCGAAAATATGCCTAATGATAGTTCAATTCCACACCTCACTGTTCGCCACCCTTTGCTAGGCTTAGCCTGGAGGACCTCAGCAAGACTGAGTGAAAGCCTAGTCCCAAATGCCTCCCCCAGGCTATGTGTGGCCTGGTGCCCTTCCCTCGAGGCATTCCCAGATGTAACCTATAAAAATTAAAATAAAGACATTTGTGGGAGGTCAAGCAGTAAGTCAGGCTCCGTAGCTATACATCCAAACAATAATCCTTACTACAATCATAGTTTTAAAATCCTCTAAAGTTGGAGAGGTGAAATCATCAATTTTGTTTTGTGAACATGTGTTCTCATCAGTGCAAAGCTGAAAACCCCATTCGAGTATTATTTATTTATTTTTGGATTTTGAGCCACACCCAGTGGCACTCAGCGGTTATTCCTGAATCTACACTTAGAAATCACTCCTGGCAGGCTCAGAGGACCATATAAGATGCTGGGGATTGAACCCAGGTCCATCCCAAGTTGGCAGCATGCAAAGCAAATTCCCTACCACTGAGCTATTGCTTGGACCCCCTCAAGAGTAATTTTGATGATTGAACCACAAGTTCCAAAATAAAAACTATTTTCATGGCCACCACTGATCGAATAGACACATAGAATTGTATACTTAACCTCAGAACACTATAGAGCACTGAACATGCATTTTTGATATATAGGAAGAGCACAGGTGGGCCCCCAAAGCCTAAAGTTGGGCAAATGGAGCCATACATGAAAGGACATATGCTATATCTTTTGCTTATATAAAGTTTAAGACTAGATGACATAGATCTTTGTGTTGTTGGAAGTCAAGCCAGCAGTTATATGATGAACCATTACTCTGGAGCATAGTGGTGACAGAGAGGATATACAAATAGTATTTTGGCTGCTAGTAATGTGTGTCTTGCACTTAATCTGGGTGTTGTTTTTTATATAATTTTTATTTTAATCATTGTAGCTTACATATCATTGACAATAATATTTTAGGTACATATTAACATAAAATCAGGGGAATTCCCATCACCGATTGTCCTCCTCCACCTCCGTTCCCGTCCTGCCTCCCATATCCTCCCCCCTCATCCCTGGGACTGCTAGAATGAGTGGTCCCCTCTGTGCCTAGCTTACTACTTAGTGATCTTACACCTGTTTGGTCTTGGTACCTCCCTTATTTCCTCCTCAAATTGGGAGGCGGGACTAGATAGTTCAAGTTATGTGGTTTTGTTTGAAGAAAAGAAAATAATCTGGGGTAAAAATCAAATACGTCGAAAATGGGCAGAGTCCTTCTAGAGGCTCTCATCCTCAGTTTGAGAGATAAAGGGAAAAAAGAATGTGAAACACCACAACAGTACGCAAAAGAAAAGAAGTGTCAAATAAAATATCCAGTGAGCACTCCAACAATAAAGATAAGCACCACATAAAAGCCATGGTCTTGAGATGAAAAACATGTCATAGCGCATAAAGGAAGAAGAGAAAAGAAGAAAAATAAAATAAAATAAATAAAAATGGAGACAACAACTTCAATAACCACACCAAAACAGAGAAATCAACAAATATTAGATAAATATATATGAAAATAATAATAAAATAAAACATGTTTGTGCTTTTGCCTTTTTTTCCCCTCCTGCTCAGGCACAGTAAATATTGGGGTCATTTGAAAAGGAATTCCGTTGGCCTAAGAGATACAGGGTTTCTCTCCCCTTGAAGTATATTGTCATGGACTCAACTATAGACAAGATTCAGGTTCATTTACTTTCCCCTTGGTTTTTTTGTGGTGTATGGAAGACTTCTGCTCCATCCTGGGTGATAAAGTCAGACCTCTGTATCTAGAGATCTCGGTATCTGCACAGGTCAAGGAGTGGAACTTATGAGGAAGTCTTTCTTTGTGGTTCTAGAAGTTCTGCTCCCTCAGTGTCATTTTAATCCGTCTTCTGTGGTTGGTGGTCTTGGTCTTTGTGCTGATCCTAGGATGGAGCCTGGGATAGCCTCTTTCCTTATGTTACCAGAAGACCCATTCAGTTGTTATTGTCTCAGTCAGACCTCTGGAATTAGAGATCATGTTTGTTGTGCAGGTCGTAGATCAAACCCTAGACTAGGGGTTTTTTTTGATCCCAGGATACATACTGCCTGGTTATGGTTCTATCAGCCAGTCATCTGTAGATCACGATCTTGGCTTTTGCACAGACCAAAGGGTGACAAGTTTTCTGATTTTTGTCTTATCGTTAGCTGGTGAGGTAGGATGACCAGCTCTTAGGTCTCTTAGGTCAAGTTGTTCCCAATTTCCTCATTGTCAGGATATCATATTAGAGCTGTCTCTTGTTGGTGTCCAAGCAGTGTTAAGGATGTCCCGGATGGGATTTGTTTCCTGTAGCTGTTGTGAAGAACTGTGTCGTTTCTATGTCTGCGATCCAGGGTTCAAGGCTGGACGGTTGGTGTCTAATCACCTGGGGTCTAAGTTAGGTCCACGCGATTTATTTTCAAGGTGGGAGATGCCCCTGTATTGTAAACAAGTATGAGTTCTTATCCCTAGTAGATAAGAGCTTGTTTTTATACGTAAGATTTCCCCCATTTTTAGTGTGCCTTTGCAGGGAGAAATGGTGCTAGATTATATTGCCAGTGCATTTGGGGGTGGAAAGAGAAGAAAACAGAAACAGGTCACACACCCCCAAAAAAAGATAAAAATAGAAATAAAAATATATGTGCTCACATATATATATAAAGAAAAATATTTTAAAAATAAAATAAAAAGTAATTAAAGAAACAAAGTGATGCAAGAAACTACCTTACATTTGGAGTAAAGCAGTTAAAGAGGTAGTTTAATACAGTACTTGTACTTATGTTGGAAGTGTAGGTTTCCCCATTGTTTTTGATATTTATTGTGATGTGTGGGTTCTGGGTACCCTTTTATCACACACCCTGATCTTCTTGAGATTGACCAAAGATTTGCGGCAGGGGGGTCTTTGGAAGAGTTCTTGCCTTGGGGATCCTTTTAGAGCTAAATTTAGTTTCAAGTAACAGTCCATGTTAGGAGAAGTGGGCAAGAAGGGCCATGCAGCATCAGTCAGCTCCATTACCCTGGAGCATAGTGGTGACAGAGAGGATATACAAATAGTATTTTGGCTGCTAGTAATGTGTGTCTTGGACTTAATCTGGGTGTTGTTTTATTGACAACCACTTTATGTTCATGTTCATAACATAGCTCCTTTAAAAAACAGAAGTGAGCTTTTTAGTGGTCTATAACTATCATATAGGGAAACAACTAATTCTTTCTAGTTTTAAAACACAGAAAAGCCTTTTAGCCCTGCATAGAATCAGCTAACCAGTAACCACAATAAGAAACAGGGTGCCTTGAACACAGGCATAGATGATGTAGGTGGTTCTTTCATCATAGGCAGACCGTTTTTATAAAAATTGTTATTGAGGCTCAATGGCTAAAAATTCTACTAATCATTACATTAATTATATTATGTATTATAATTATATAATCATGTTAATTATATTAATTAATAGTAATTATTATTATATCATTACTTCTCATGTGCATCTTCCAACACCATACCCATAAACATACCTTTCCCAAGGTCCCTAAGACTCTTTATAGTTCCCCCAACTCAATTGTGTGAATCAGTTCTTCACTAATGTTGCCTTTGGACCTTTGTTGCTATCTTAATGTGTCTCTTTAAGTTCCACATATGAGGTAGAGCATTCTGTCTCTATTCTTTTTTTTCTAACTAACTTCACTCAGCATGTTACCTTCTGTTTCCATCCATGTTGCTAAAAATTGCATGATTTTGTTCTTTAATGTTAAATATTAAATATTTTTCACAATATTCCTTTGTGTATATGTACCACAACTTTTTTTTAATTTTTTATTTTTAATTATGAGAACAAAGATGCAAAGAAAGAGGACAAGGTAAAGTTACAGTGGAAGGACAATCACCCATAACATAATTCTCAGAAGTAGTCCCCTTGCTGATATCTTAACATTAAACTTTCAGCCAAAGAACATTAAGACAAACAAAATAGAATCCATGTACAATTACTTTGTCCCTCAAGTCCCCAGATTGTAACTCATTATAATATTTCTTAACAGCACACAAGGCAATCTAAAGCCATAAAACTTACATAACTCCTTAAACATTAGAGGCATAGTATTTTTTACATTTCCCTGTACATGCATATTAGCTTAAGTTAACCTCAAATTTTAAGTGTTTTTTTAAGGATTAGAGTCAAAGGAGCACAGTAGAAACAGTGTTAGAGTGGCAATTGCTGTTTGCATAGGCCCACCAAAATATGAGAGGCATAGAAAGGAATAACCTTGGCCTAAATACAAAGAGACCCTACCCCTGAAGTTTCCTGGCATAAGACCAATTCTAGGCTCCAGGCAAGTTAGATCGTCCAATCCAAGACCTTGTTCGTAGTGCCAACACACTTTTCACACAGTCTCTGTTGTTGGTATCATGTTTCTGTATTAAAGATCCTGGAATCTGCATATCCTACATAGAAGTCAGGATGTGGAACATCCTCTCGTTTCACCTCACCATTAAAGGGCAATGCAGGAAGCCCTGTCCTGTAAGCAGGTCGTTGTTGTTAAGTCTTCTCAGTGTTAAGGGAAGTCTCTTTTGAGCAGGTCGATGTCTGAGCAGTGGTAGGGTCTTCCGTGGTAGAGGATTGCTTCCAGGTGATGTTATAGACAAACCTGGATGTTTCGTGGATGTCTTCTCTAGATCAGGGGTGAATGAAGAATGCCCATTCTTCTGAGGCCTGTGCCAGGTCATTATGTTCAGGGTGTAAGGTCCCTTTGCACTACAAGATTAGTGTATTCCAATCTCTATTAGATAGTATCTTATTTGTATCTATAATATTTTCTCATTTTAATGTGCCTATGCAAAAAAGGAGCAATGCCACATGGCGTAAGAACAAGTCCAATAATCCCCATGACATGGTTCAATCATAAGCATTAAACTGGAGGACTCTTTCACCAAAATTCCTTGTTGAACAACTCATAAAGAGAAGATAAAAAGTGGTTAGAATTGTCACTGTATAAGAGAGTATTTAGTAAGACTTATAGTTGTCAGGGAAAAACACAAAATATTCTAAAGACATACGTGTCCATTTTATGTCTTTTGAAACAGTTTGGGGTTGTTACACACAATGCACGGCTTTGGTCTGTGATTAGGATTGTGCAATACTGAAGTTAAAAAGAGTAATGTGGGTTAGTGATGTTTGGGGGAGTGAGAGAGTTAAGGAGTAAAAAGGAGCTTTGAAGGAGTACCACAACTTCTTGATTCATTCATCTATAATTGGAAATTTGTTGTTTCCATATCTTTGCCATTGTACTAAAGCAGTGATGAATATAGATGTGTGCATATGTTCTTTTGAATTAATGGTTTTAAATTTGGGTAAAAGATGACAGGACATGGTAATACTGGATCATATGGTAGTTCTATCCTACTTTTTGAATGAGTCTCCATATTGCTTTCCATAAAGTTTGGACCAGGTGATATGCCCAGCAATAGTGAATGAGGATTCCTTTCTCAATAAAAACCAGCCAGACCAGGCTGCTTCTATACTTTTGGTTATATATGCAATTATCACTGATATAATATTATATCTCATTGTTTTAACTTGAATTTTCTTTTTTTATTTATTTTTACTTGAATTTTCTTAATCATGACTAATGATGAGTACTTTCATATGCTTCTTGGTCATTTATATGTCTTCTTTTGGAAGTGTCTATTCATCCCCTTCCCACATTTTTGGATGGGGTCATTGAATTTTCTGTTGAGTTTTGTGAATGCTTTACAGATCTTGGATGCCATCTTTTATCTGATGTATTGCAGGCAAATATTTTCTCTCACTCAATATGGTGATGAGGCAGACCATTTTGGAATGTTGCGAGGTGATACATTCAGGTATGAAGACCAAACTTATTCATGATCATTATGTGCTTCTGAAGTTTAGATTGCAAGTACTTTAAATAGTGTTCTAAAGAGAGACAAACCTTGGACTTGGACTTCAAAGTTAAGGGTGATTTCAGCTTTATATGTAATGGTTTCTGTTTATAAGAAGAGAGTGTTCACAAGTAGTGCCATGTGGTATTGTTCCTTTTTGCACAGACACATTAAAATGGAGGATATCTTACATATAGAAAGAAGTTCATATCTAATAGGGATAGAAACTCATAAATTAATAGCGCAGGGGCACCTTTCACCCTAAATATTTGTCAGTTGACTTGACTTAGGCCTTAGTTGATTGGACATTGACTGTCCACCCCAAACCTTGGATCTCATATTTGGAACCACAAGATTTTCTGCAACAGCACCTGGAATTAGTCTTCCATGAGGGGAGGCCCTAATGCAGCCCTGGTATCAACTTGCTCCAGGGTGGATTCATATGACACCCTGACATATAGGAAATAGCAAAAACTTGTTTTCAGGGCAGGCTTCCCTGCCTCACCACCTAATGATGGGATGAAATCAGAATACACTTTTCAATACCCTGGCATGACATAGGATTTGTATAAAAAACAAGATCTCGGGGCTGGCGAGGTGGTGCTAGAGGTAAGGTGTCTGCCTTACAAGTGCAAGCCAAGGAAGGACTGCGGTTTGATCTCCAGGTGTCCCATATGATTCCCCCAAGCCAGGGGCGATTTCTGAGCACTTAGTCAGGAATAACTCTTGAGCATCAAATGGGTGTGGCCCCCCAATAAAACCAAGATCTCTAGTTACAGAAGCCTAAATTCAATAACCATAATTAAGGAGAACTTTTACTGGGGCCATAAAAAAAGACTTAAGGGTTAGACAATTTGTATGCCTGGAGCCTGTAGTTGGTCTTATGACAGGATGCTTCATGTGTAGGGACACCCTGTATTTTAGGTCAATGGTTTTTCTTTTCTAATTTCCCCAACATTTTTTGTGCCTATGCAAAAAAAACCCCTGCAACCCCATTTTTTATCTTATAGATAGGGCCTCCCACCTTTTGCATAGAACCTTGGGACATGAATTTTTTGTTTTACCTCATATTTCTTTATTTTCTATAAAATTTAGAAGAAGAAAAAGAAAGGATGAGAGCCAGGGACTAAGTGGTCTCAGGGACATTGGTGGAGATAAAAAGGACAAAACTAAATATCCAAGCCAAAGTCAACAGCAGTAAAATCAAGAGAGCTAATCTATAATAATCTATATTTAAAATGTGCCAGTTACACTTGCTTGTCAGGGGCTTAAGGGTGGTGGTATAGGATGTATACTGGAAACTTTGATGGAGGGATGTCAACACTGGTGGTGGTAATGGCTCTAATTCATTGCCACTATATGCCTGAAATCCAACTGTGAAGGACTTTGTAAATCGCAATGGTTTCAATAAAATTTAAAAAAGAAAAGAAGAGGTTGTTTAGATTACTGTTGTCTATTTAACATTTATCAGAAAAAAGAAGCACAGTTATGCCTAGTTATTACATGATGATGTTGATTGTTGGATATTATTTCATGAACAGAGAAAAATCATCAGGCCTGTATTGGGAATGCTAATTGATGGCTTGTCTTTATTACTTTGTTTTTTTTTCCTTTGGGGCCACAACCAGCTGTGTTCAGGGCTTACACCCGGCTCTGCACCCAGGAATTCTAGCAGGAATGGGGGTCCATATGGAGTTCCAAGAATCAAATCAAAGTCAGCTGTTTGCAAGGCAAGTCCTCTGCCTTCTAATGATTTGTAATTTCTTGGTTCACACCTCTAACTCCTCTTAGGTATATTGATACCTTGGGAACCCTATACAGATGAAAAGATTGAGGATTTGAAATGGACAAACATCCAATTGGTGTAAAACCCCTACTCTCATCCTAGTCCATCAATTCCAAATTCCATATCCAAGAGATATGCCATTGTCTCCAATTTGGACAGTTCTCAAGAACTTACCCCTTTGTCCCACTCCCACCCTAATAGCTATGCTTCCCAGTTTTCCCACTGAAACTCCAGTGCCCTCTTCAGGTAGCCCTGTCACCTCATGGCTTTCCCACTCTTCAACATCTTGCATGTCACTTTAGAGTAAAGACACACACCCATCATTCATTCACACCTTTCCAAATCCATCTCACACCAACTTCCTTGTCCTTGATGTTCCATTTATACTCATTTTAGCATCCCAAAAGCTTGCCATGACCCCCAGTAAAGCCTTGGTATGTGCTATTTACCTTTGAAAATGATGTTCTCTTCTCCCTGTTTATCAAGTCACTTACTCATCCTTGGAGTCTCAGTGGACAATCTCTTTCTCAAGAAAGCCTGTATAGACAGATTTAAAAAAAAACACTGTATAGACAGATTTCCTCAAGTGTTTGTTACAACAAAATGGTAAAAAAAAATATCAATTAAAAGAAAAGTCTTATCTCACAACGGAGTTATTATGTCATTGCCTAAAGGTTTACTAAGCTGTTTGGTGCTAGTTGAGCTTTCCATAGTTGATTCTGTTTGTTGAGCTGGGGTGGGTTGTATGATAATTCCACATCGAAGTTGGTGTATTCCTACTGGGAAATTGAATCTTTTCAAGGAAAAAAGAATTCTAAAAGGATGAAGCAAATGGGTGTCCATTAACTTCCCTTGCAAGGCAATTTTGCTGAAATAGCCGCCACCTTCTCTGAAGGACTGTAGATATTTAAAGATCAGTAAGGGGAGCGACAGCATCATCTAAGAACAGGGAGAACCATCGCTGGCTTAGTACAGGCCTTGCTTGTGTCAAAGCCTCCCTGTTGGTATCTGTGTGACCTTGTAGAAGTGACCTCATTGACCTGGAGTTTCCTGAGGGTGGGTGGAGTAGAGCAGATCTCCCCTCAAGACAGCTGTGAGGCTCCAAAGATCACTTGTTAAGTGCCCGACACACCATAAATCTGCCCCAACGTGTGACAACTTTTCGCTTCATTATTAAATGACCACACTTCCAAAGTTGCTTCAACTCAGGTGCTGAAGAGAACAAAAGCTCCCAATTTGGGAATGACTCCCTCCAAATTATTTCTGTCAACAGATCCCTCAGTGAAGAGGATATAGCATTTAGGAAGACTAGAACTGGCCATGGTGAAGGATAAAGATTAAAAGTCAGCGCCTCTGGTTTTCTGGAGCTCTGGTTAACCCCACTGAGGCCTGAATCTGCACTTTAGGAGGTATATAAAGTTGAAACAGCCTTAAGCCACCACCCCGCACATAGTAAGTGCTCAACAAACTAGAACAATCGTACACACACACACACACACACACACACACACGCACGCACGCACGCACGCTTGCTTGCTGCTCGGATTTTTCTTCAAGCAAAGCCCTGGCTGCCTTTGGTGCACCATCCAAACCATTTCTCAAGCTTCCCAAATCAGGGACCTTCTGGGCCATTTAAAACACAAAGGCAGGAAGGAGGGTGGCCCAGAGGGCGCCAAGGTTCAAAGGCCTTTCAAGAGGCGAGGTGCCCGGGTATGGGGTGGCGCGGCGGGGGCACCGGGCCGCCCGGTGCCCCCCTCGGAGGTGTTCCCAGGTACCCAGGGCCTGGCGGCAGCGTTTTCAAGTGCGGACTGCGGAGCTTGAAAAGGGCCCGCCGTTGGGCCGGGCGTTTTGTATTTGCCAAACAAAGCATGAAGGGAGAGTGAGCAAAGGGGGCGGGCCGGGCACAGCACAAAGGCGGGGGCGGGCCCCGGGCCGGGGAAATACAGTTCAGTGCGCCTGAATTGAGACGCTCGGCCCCCCGAAAGCCCCGGGCTGGCCGATCACAGGGCTGCAAGGCCCTGCAAAGAGCTGTCGGCTGCATTGATCCAATCCCGAGGGAGCAAGCGAGCGAGGGGTTGCCAAAGGGAGGGGGCCAGGTGGGGGAGGGCAGGGGGCCTGGATGGGCCAAGTCGAGAATAAGGGGGAGCAAAGCTGGAGGGTGGTTGGGGGAAGATGTGAAGGCGGGAGCCCGCAGATCGGGCACTTTCCTTAGAAATGAAGGCCTGGGAGCCTCCCTTGGAAGCCAGGGGCCAGGCTTGGAATGTCTCCCCCTCTTACTGTGGGGAGCCCGCAAGCCATGGGGTCAGCCAGGACAAAGTTACTTTCTCCCCTCTGCTGGGCAAAAAGATGTTGGGGTGGGGTGCAGAGCGATAGTACAGTGGGGAGGGGATTTGTGTTTAATTTGGAGTGGGGGTGGATCTCTGGCATCCCATATTGTCCCCTAGCACCCTCAGGAGTTATCCCTGAGCACAGAACAAGGAGTAACCCCTGAACACCACAGGGTGTGACCCCCCCAGACCAAAAAATACTTTTATCTACGCCCCTATTTACTGCAACCCCTCCATGCTTTTGATCCCTGCCTTGTACACCACAGTTCTCCTGGTGCATCCTGCCCTTTGAAAGCGTTCATTGGTGGGCAGAGGAGCACACTGGTCGCCCATTTGGGGAGGACTTGGAAACTATGAGGAAGCTTTAGCCACTTGGGTGTGCCATCCTTAGCTCTTGTTTCTGGGACCCCTTTTGGGGGGGTATAGATTGTGTGGCATGGCCTCAGTTGGGTATGATTACGGGGGTTCTCTTCCTCTCTTTGCTCCTTGTGTGCTCTGAATCATGGAATAGAATCAAACCTTGATAAAGAGAAAATAGATCAACAAACATGGTTTAAAACAAAGAGGCAGCCAGGGAAAACTTAACAGAGACGCTGAAGTGAAGATGTTTTCAGGATACCCATCATCTTGCACACATTCCCAGCATCCAAAGCTTCTCAAGGGCACAGGTCCGGGGTAGTGTTCAGGCAGTTGCCCCGGGAACGCAAAGCCTGGCATCGCACAATGAGCTGCTGCTGGTGGCATCCAACAAGGTTGCTAAGGTCCCCAAGAGTGAAGTGTTGCAAGACAGAAATGTGCCAACTGCAATGCTAGGGATCTTTCCTCTCATCCCCAGAGAATCCAGGAGGGTTTCTTCAAATATTGGCTATTTCACTTGGCTGCTCTGTGTTCCTTTCTACTCGATGAGGCCCCAGGTTTCCTCTCTGAAGGTAAAACATTTTGTTTGTTGTTGCCCATTATGGTGCACTCAGCATCAAGAAGTGCCCGTCAAGTGGAATCCTGTAGTTGCAATAGAAGCCTGTGAGCACTGGATCTTTTGGGGAACTTTGGTAGGAGGATGACGCCGCCTGCTAATGAAAAGCCTTTCTGTGTTCTCTTAGGATCTACTTGACAGTTATTGCTAAGGAAAGCCTCCAGCCTGTGGCTGAGCATTACTGTGATTTGGAAGTATAAAGATTTGGCTTCTGAGCGACTCAGATCTTAACCCAGAGAGTTCCCTGTCCATCGCTGCTTTTGCTGACTTGTCAATGGTAACTGATCCAAAACACTCGAAACTTAGCCTTGATTTGAAGTTTACTGAGTGAATCAGGCCCAGTAATTGAGCAAAAATCTTACTTTTTGATGTCAAGTCAATACTGCTTAAGGCAGTTTTCTATGAAATCCTTGAAACAGGTTTGTACCATAATTTATTGCAATTCCTTTCTGAAAATTTTATGTTGATGTCCGTTTTCTTCCTTGAAAAGTATCCTTGGCCAGTATATATTTTCACTTGAAGCATTCATCATAGTAATGAATATCAATCTACTACTTTATTTTTAAATGGAGTTCTTAAATGTGGTTTGGGGAAATTCTGAAACCTCACATGAAATCTTTTTCTTAAAAATGCACCGTGCAAATCCATCCTGATTTGGCCCATCTGTTTTGATGAAAAATCTCTTGGCTTTCGTAGAGAGGAGGGCATGAGGATTTCCCTGCAATAATTTTCCCTTTTTCCTGTCTGAGAAGCCCATGAATGAAATGAGACTTCAGCATTGCATGAGATAATTTACATACTAATTAGGCGGTGTGCTGTGTAGAAGACAGAAAGAGCTCAAGAGACAGCTCCGGAAGCTGTTAGATATGATCTTGCTTCATGGGAGGGATAGGTTGTGAATTTGCCTATTCTTCCCGAGTCTTCAGTTCATTCACTACTCAAAAGTCTTAGGGCTACTAAAAGGATAAAATAAAATAATAGGGCCTGGAGCCATAGCAGATAAGCCATAGCAGATAAGGCACTTGCCTTGCATTGTATTTGATCCCAGCACCCCATATGGTCCCTTGAGCACCACCAACAGTGAATCCTGAATACAGAGCCAAGAGCAACTCTGAGTATCACCAGACGTGGCCTGTACGCAAACAAAGAAAAACTAAGATCTATATGAAAAGCCCTTCACCCTGTAGATATTCAAACAGTGAATATTCTATTTAACTTCTCATCCAAAGTCATCTCTTTGCTTCTTCTATCCAAATGATTGGTTTCTTCACCAATGAAGTAGAGTATATGAGGCAATGAAGGTCGGAGAGTAGGGGTACAGGAATGAGGATGAGCTTCCTCACTTTTTGGAACGTGTCTTCTTTTGCCCATGCACCCCTTCTCAGTCTTCTTTTAAATGCCTAAATAGCAGGCTGTAGATTGCACAGAGGAAAGCAGTTATAATGAAATGGTCATCTGTCTACTTAAAAAGACTAATTTGTGCCTGATGTGCATCCTATAATAGGGCACCAAGATTCCACAGCCTGAGTAATAGCTTGCACTGTTTCAAACAAGTAATGGACTTAAGTGCTAGAGGGAGATAAGAGTAGAGACTGCAGTGTCCTGTGAAAGGTTCTGCACTATTCCTCTTGGTGAGAAAGTCGCTGCTAGTGCTCATTCTATTTTGATTGGTTGCTTACATTCATCGTAGCAGGAATGCTTGCTTTCAGCTTGAGGTTTGTAGCAATTATTTTCTATTCCCATACAAATTTATGGATCCCAGGCTAAGGATAAAATTGTGATTGGGACAATAAATTCCAATTATTATTACATCAGTAGGGTCATGTGAATTGTAGGGGTTAATAAATGTGCCACCCATGGTAAATAACAGGCACTTAATACTGGTAACCAGTTTCATTTTTTTTTTTCATTCTTCCACAGCTGTTCTAGATAATATGTGACAGAGCAGGCTAGCCCATATTACCATCAAATTTTATGTACAGAAACAGTTGGTCAGTGAAAAAATGCCATCACCACTTATCATTAGGGAAGTCCAAGTCAAGACAACAATGACATATTACATCAACAAGAATGGCACACAACAAAAATACTGGGATAAAATTGTGTCGGTAGGGATGTGATGAGAAAGGAACTCTCATTCACCACTGGTGGGAATGCTGCCTGGTACAATGTCAATGGAAGATAGTATGTAGTATTTTCAGTAAAGTCAAAATTGAGCTGCCACATAATCCAGCCATCTCTCTTCTGGGTATCTATCCCCAGGACAGAAAAGCATTCATTCAAAAGGATTCATGCATGCTGCTATTCATTGTAGCAGTCAGTATAATAGCTAAGACTTTAAATCTACCTAGATGTCCAACAGCAGATGAGTAGATCATGAATACGTGGTACATATAAACAATGGAATACTACATGGCAGTAAGGAATGATGCCATCATGCAATTTGCTGAAATGTGGATGGAACTAGAAGATATTATGTTAAATAAAATAAACCAGGGAAAAGGATAAATAGAATATCACTTATATGTGGTATTTAGAATAACTTAATGAAGAAATACAATGGTATAATGGGGTAGTTAAGAACATACAAGGCTCCACAAAATAGCAAGGAGAAAGAAAGAAATTGAGTGGAGGAGAAAGATATATAAATAATGGGAGACAGGGGCTAAAGGGTCTCAGGCACATTGGTGGTGTTAAAGGATAGAACTAAATATCATAGCCAGAGCCAACAACAATGAAATCCTGAGACTCAAAGTTTAGCCAGCAAAATTGAAATGGTGCCGTTATAGTGATAGACTGAGGCAGGGGGTGGACCTTGGTAATTTTGGTGGAGAGAGGTTGACACTGATGGTGAGACTGGTCTTGAAACACTGTATATCTAAAAATCCAACTCTAAATAACTTTGTAAATAACAGTGGTTTAAATTTTAAAAAAATAAACAAACAATTGGCCAGATGGCAGGATTTGACCCCTGAGCCACAATATACTGTCCATGTATTAAAATTCTATTCGCTGAACCAGAGATGTAATTCAGTAGTAGGAACATGGTTTACATGTACAAGGCCCTGGGTTTGATACACATTACCTCCCCTAGCCAAAAATAAAAAAGTAGGGGTCGGATCAGTGGCACAAGCAGTCGGGCGTTTGCCTTGCACACACAAACCTAGGACGAACTGCAGTTCGATCCCCCGATGTCTCATATTGTCCCCCAAGCCAGGAGCAATTTCTGACTGCATAGCCAGGAATAACCACTGAGCATCACTGAGTATGGCCCAAAAACCAAAAAAAAAAAAAAGTAAAAACCAAAATCAAAAAACCAATCCTTGAATAATGTCAAATTAAACTTAAAACTATTTTAAATTATTATGTCTTGTCAAGAACTTGGCACAGGACCTTGCTGTAAAGGGCTGTGAATATTCTTTATAAAAACCAAAAATTGTTTCAAAATTGAGTTAATTGATTGAAATCAGAAATTTTTTTGCCTGTTTTCTGCTGTTTTGCCTTTGAAGGCACCAAAAAACTTAAAGTGCATAGTGTGAATAATACACTAAGGAATGAGGACCAGCAGCCTATTGATATGTGGGGAAAGTAGATGACATGAGATAACAATCTCACCTTGTTCCTGGAGCATTCTCCAAGGAACATTGTCCACCCTGCAGTCCGTAGACATTAAGTAGATATGTACTTGTTGATAGACTTTCCCCTAAGCTCCTGATGAGTCTCTGAGGAAGACAAGCAGCATGTCTGTTAATTCTTAAATCATAGTGCTTCCACTGTGTTCATATAGTCTTCTATCATTGATAGAAGGACAGAAAAACATGGTGGATGGTTGAATGGAAAAGCAGATGGGTGAGCTTCCAGTATAAATATCTCGAGAAAGAAAGCAATATAGAGCTAAGTGCCAAGTGCTGGGTGAGTAAATGTGAATTTTTAAAAAAGCAATGGCTTTTGCTCTCCCTATCAAACAAGTATCTATGATTAAGAGTATGTGTTAAGAATAAAAGATGTGAGAGGAGCCCAGCCACTCTGAATCACTCTGTGGTCATGCACATCTCCTAGTCAATGAACCCTAGCACAACACATAGAAAACATCACACTATAGTTGTGGCAATGGGGAAATAATGTAGGCCAACATAATGCATAGATAATGAAGATGGTAGCTCTGATGACCCAAAAAATACCAACCACCTATTAGCTTCTCAAATAAGAAGTTTAGAGAAGAAATATGCAGGATGTTCATAGAACTCAAAGAAAGCATGGATCAAGCTCAAGGAACCACAAATAAGAATCAAGAGGATAGGGGCTGGAGCCGTGGTGCAGGCCGTGAGGCGTCTGCCTTGTGTTCACTAGCCTATGACAAATCGCAATTTAATTCCCCAGCATCCCTTATGGTACCCCAAGCCAGGAGTTATTTCTGAGCACATAGCCATGAGTAACCCCTGAGCATCACTGGGTGTGGCCGAAAAATAAAAACAAAAAAAAAGAAAAAAGAAAATAGAAAAATTAAAATTAAAAAATTCTAAACTGAAATAACAGGACTGAAAAACTTGGTAGGTGAAATTAATACCTCACTGAAAAGCCTCTCAAATGGGGTAACAGCAGCTGAGGACTGAATCAGTGAGCTGGAAGATGAGATGCATAACAACTCCATACAACAAAAGAGATTGGAAAAGAGCCTTAAAATAAATGATCAGATAATAAAAAAAATCCTCAAAGAATGTGAACAGATAAAAATATAAGTCTTTGATAAACATAACAGAAAGAGCATAAGAATCATTGGAGTCCCAGAGGGCCAGGAAGAAAATCCCCATAAAGAATCACAGTCAAGGACATCATTACAGAGAAACTCCCAGAGCAAAAGAATGCAAGCAACCAAATCCTACATGCCCAAAGTGTAACAGCTAAAAGAGATCCAAAAATAAAAAAAAGCATCCCAAAATACATCCTAGTCACAATAAACCACAGATATGGATACAATACTGAAAGCAGTAAGATCAAATAGGGAAATTACATTCAAAGGAGCATCCTTAAGATTCACAGCAGGCGACACAAGGTAGGGGACCTTCCGGAGCCTTTGCCCCTCCCCGGCCCACGTCTGAGAGGTTTCCCGGGTCCATACAAGGGGTTCTTGGAGACAAAGGGTGAACATACTACGGTGGTACCTCAGTGATCAGTCACACAAGGCACCATACTCAGCTTGAATCATGAAAATGGCTGGATAAAACTCTTTAATGTACCCTTTATCTCTAGATTATGCCTTCTTTTAGGACCTGAAGCACATGACCAGCCAGATCACTGAAGTAACAACCGTGACCTACAGATTTTTACTACAGGGCCTAAGCATTGAACATGTTCAAGCAAACTAACAGGCCCTTGCTCTTGTACACTCTGTTCTCATTACTTCGTATTTTTGTTGTTGTTATTGTTTGATTGTTGGTTTGTTTTGTTTTGTTTTTCCTTCTCTCACTTCTTGTCTCCCTCTTTTTCCACCTTCTCCTGCTCATTATTATCAATTCAATCTATGTCAAATAAAAACCACACAGTTACCTCCTCTATAGGAAAGGAAAGCTGACTTATAGAGTGCTGTGGACAATACTGCAAAGGGTAAACACCTATATAGATAGACCTCACTAACACAGTGTTCAGTACTCGAGACACAAAAACCTATACATATCCAAAAGTTGATCTTTTAGTTTCCTTTCCTTACAAGTACTATACTTACCTATCTTTCTGTACTCAGTGCACCTCTTGCCCTCCCCACCTCTCTACATTAATATACACCTAAGCTAACTTCTATATGTTTATATATGGGCAGGAGCACACAGAGATAGGAATCCTCCTTAAGGGACAAACCTAAACAACAAACAACCCATACCTATACCCCATATAACCTCTCCCATATATTATTCGCTCCCCCTCCTCCAGAAATCCGACTATCACTTCACCCCTCAATCCCACACCTAATATCCCCACCACATTGTAACTCTTCACCCTCAGTTCTTAATCCATTAGGCATCAAGACCGACCTCCTACCCCAATGAACCAGTACCCACTATCCAAGTGAAGAGACACCCACTCAAGCTCTCACCTTGTTCCCGGCAAGAAAATACAACCAACACCCTGACCGACTTATGCAGTGTGGCCCTCCTAATCACCTTTCCCTAACGGGGACTGTGGCTTGATACCAGAACTAGCTCCAAAGGACCCTCACTGCAAGAACTCTATCCAATACCTCCCTGCCTGGTCCACACACTTCACAAGGAAATCTCAAAAGACAATGGGGAAGCCTATACTTTCATCATAAGTTAGACCTACATAACACTACCTCTTACCTGTTTCTCCCCAAATGTAAAATAATCTCCTGTTTCACTTCCTCCCTTTTTTTCTTTCTTTTTCTTCTTTTCTTTTTTATTCTTTTTTTTTTTTTTGATTTTTGGGCCACACCCGGTAATGCTCAGGGGTTACTCCTGGCTATGTGATCAGAAGTTGCTCCTGGCTTGGGGGACCATATGGGACACCGGGGGATTGAACCGCGGTCCGTCCAAGGCTAGCGCAGGCAAGGCAGGCACCTTACCTTTAGCGCCACTGCCCGGCCCCTTCTTTTTTATTCTTGTCCGGTTTTTTGTTTTCTTCTGTTTTTTTTATTTGTTTGTTTTGTTTTGTTTTAGTTTTAGTTTTTGTTTTTTGATTTGATTTGTTTTTGCTTCTTTTGGGTAACTCCAGGCAGCGCTCAAAGGGTGCTCCTGGCTCTATGCTTGGAGATTGCCCATGGTGGGCACAGGGGACCATGTGGAATGCCGGGATTTGAGCCACCGTCCTTCTGCAGGAAGGACAGACACATTGTCTCCATGCTATCTCTCCTGGACCCACTTTATTTCTTTAATTACGTCTTTTAAAAAAAGAAACTTTTTTCCTTTAGATATATGTGAGCATATATATTTTTAGTTTTTGGCATGTGTCTGTTTTCTTCTCTCTCCACCCCCAAAAATCTACCAGCAATATAATGTAGCACCACTTCTTCCTGCAAAGACATATTAAACAAAGGGGAAATTTTACGTGTACAAACAAGCTCTTATCTACTAGGATAAGAATTCATACTTCATGGAAATGTAAGAAAATACTATGCCTGTAATGTTTAAGGAGTTACGTAAGTTTTATGGCTTTAGATTGCCTTGTGTACTGTTAAGAAATATTATAATGTGTTACAATCTGGGGACTTGAGGGACAAAGTAATTGTACATGGATACTGTCTTATTTATCTTAATGTTCTTTGGCTGAAATTTCAAAGTTAAGATATCAGCTTTAGGAACACAAAAATACAATACAAAAACCCCTTCCTTACACCTATATTCATTGCAGCACTATTTACCATAGCAAGACTCTGGAAACAACCAAGAGGTCCTTCAACAGACGAATGGCTAAAGAAACTGTGGTACATATACACAATGGAATATTATGCAGCTGTCAGGAGAGATGAAGTCATGAAATTTTCCTATACATGGATGTACACGGAATCTATTATGCTGAGTGAAATAAGTCAGAGAGAGAGAAAAACGCAGAATGGTCTCACTCATCTATGGGTTTTAAGAAAAATGAAAGACACCCTTGCAATAATAAATTTCAGACACAAAAGAGAAAAGAGCTGGAAGTTCCAGCTCACCTCAGGAAGCTCACCACAAAGAGTGATGAGTTTAGTTAGGGAAATAACTACATTTTGAACTGTCCTAATAATGAGAATGTATGAGGAAAATGGAGAGCCTGTCTAGAGTACAGGCGGGGGTCGGGTGGGGCGAAGGGAGACTTGGGACATTGGTGATGGAAATGTTGCACTGGTGATGAGTGGTGTTCTTTACATGACTGAAACCCAAACACAATCATGTATGTAATTAAGGTGTTTAAATAAATTAAAAAAAAGACATGACCTCCCAAACAAAATAATTAAGAAGAATTCATTTCTACCATGATTACACCTGAGAAGTTAAAAATAAAAACTACTTAATGGAACATTAAAAAAAACTTAAAGAATTCATATAGATATTGTTTGCCTTCTAATATAATGCTTTTCAAAAAAAGTGCTCAAATAACCAAGAGTCAAATTGTAAGTCAAACAAAAGTTTTAATAATCAACTACACTTCTAAAATGCCTTTATTTTAGAATGACATCATTAATCCTATAACAGCTTTGGGTGGGGAGAAAAGACAGTAAAGGAACATTTATAATAAGATATCCTGATTTCAGAAATGAGAATAGTGGTACACTTAAACATAAAAAAAAAAAGATATCAGCAAGGGGACTTCTGAGAATTATGTTATGGGTGATTGTCCTTCCACTGTAACTTTACTTTGTCCTCTTTCTTTGCACCCTTGTTCTCATAATAATAAAAAATATATATACAAAAAAAAGAATTCATACTTCTTTACAACACAGGGACAACTATCACCCTGAACGTATGTCATGTGGAACCAACTTAGACTCCAGGGAACTAGACACCGACTGTCCAACCTTGACTCCTGGATCCCAGACATAGAAACGACAGGGTTCTCCACAACAGCTCCAGGAACCAAATCCCCTCCAGGGCATTCATAATGCTGCTCTGATGCCAACATGCACCAGTTTTAAATTTATAACCTGACAACGAGGAAAAGGAACAACTTGATCTAAGAGCAAGTTGTCCTTCCTCATCAGCCAATGATAGGACAAAATCAGAAAACATGTCACCCTTTGACATGAGTAAAAGCCAAGGTCGCTATATACAGATGACTGATTGTTACAACCAGGACTCGACAGTACACATCCTGGGATGACCAACAACAACAGCAACAAAAAGCTCTAGCCTAGCTTTTGGTCTACGATCTGTTCAACAAACAAGATCTCCAACTCCAGAGGTCTGACTGAGACAACTGCAACTGAACGGGTCTTCCGGAAACATAACGAAAGACTTCATCCCAGGCTCCATCCTAGGAGCAACATAATGACCAAGACCACCAATTACAGAAGATGGATTAAAACAACACTGAAGAAGAACTCCTAGAACCACAAAGAAAGACTCCATCATAAACTCCATTCCTTGAGCTGCACAGTCACCATATCTCTAGATACCGAGGTCTGATTTTACCATCCAAGATGAAGCAGAAGTCTTCCATACACCACAAAAGAACCAAGGGGAGAATCTACAGTTAATCCCATGACAGTATACTTCAGGGGTGGAGAAACCTTGTAACTCCTAGGCCAAGGGAACTCCCTCTATAATATCCCCAATACTTAATGTGTCTATGCAGGGGGGGAACACAATATAATCATCTTTCCACACATTTATTGATTGATTGATCGATCCTCTCTTGAGCTGGAGACGATCTCAATTACCTTTTTCATGTCCTCTCTCAAACTGAGGTTGAAAGCCTCTAGAAGGTCTCTGCCCATTTTCAAAGTATTTGACTTCTTTTTTATTTATTTTTTATTTTTCTTATTTTGTACCCCATTCTATTGCTTTTCTTTCCTTCAAACAAAACCACATAACTCGATTTATCTAGCTCTGCCTCTTAACTAGAGGGGGAAACAATGGAGGGTACCAGGACCAAACAGATATATGACCACTAATAGTAAATTAGACAAAGAGGGGTCCACCTACTCTAGCAGCCTGGGGGTGATGGTGGGGTATATGAGTTGCAGAAAGGGAACTGGGATGGGAGAGGACAAATTTGATGATGGGTATTCCCCTGATTCAATGTTAATATGTAACTAAAATACTACTGTGAAAGATATGTAAGCCATTATGATCACAATAAAAATAAAAAAAAGATTCACAGCAGACCTGACACAAAAAAAATCTCAAGGCTAGAAGACAGTGGAGGAATATAGTGACAAAACTAAATAAAATGAATGCTTCACCTAGAATACTGTCTCACTTCCAGGTTTCAAGGAAGTATACATAGCTTCATGGATAAACAACAGATCAGAAATTTTGCAGACTCAAAACCAGCCTTAAAAGAAAACTGAAAGATCTACTTTAAGAAAAGACAGACCAAAAGACACAACAAACTTTTATAGAAATATGACACTAAATCCATGTCAATTATCTCTCTCAATGTCAATAGACTAAATGCACCAGTTAAGAGACACAGAGGGGGCTGGAGAGATAGCATGGAGGTAGAGAGTTTGCCTTACATGTAGAAGGACAGTGTTCAATTCCTGGCAACCCATATGGTCCCCTGTGCCTGCCAGGGGCAATTTCTGAGCCCCGCCGGTGTGACCCCAAAACAAAACAAACAACAACAAAAAAGAGACACAGAGAAGCAAAATGGATCAAAAAACTAAATCCAACTTTCTGCTGCCTATAAGAAGCACATATGAATAGTCAGAATAATCCTATTTAGGTTCTTCCAGGAAATTGAAGAAACAGAAGCATTTCCAAATAGTTTTTATGAAGATAACATCATCCTAATACCAAAACCAGACAGAGATGCTGCAAAAAAATTACAGACCAATACCCCTGATGAACATAGATGCAAAGATCCTCAACATCAAGTAGATTTTATTCCAGAGATGCAAGGATGGTTTAACATTCTCAAATCAATCAACATAATATACCATATCAACAAAAGATAAAATAAAAATGATATGTTCACATCAATAGATACAAAGAAAACATTCTATAAGATCCAATACCCTGGTGATTGCAGTTAGGGAAATACCTACAATAACAACTATTATAGCAATCTTACTGAGTGAGAGAAGTAGAATGCCTGTCTTGAATACAGGCAGGGGTTAGGAAGGGGAGCATTGGTGGTGGGAATGTTGCCCTGGTGAAATGGGGTGTTTTGTTTTTGACTGAAACCCAAATATAATCATGCTTGTAATCATGGTGCTTAAGTAAAGATTAAAAAAAAAAGATCCAACATCCAATCATGATAAAAACTCTCAACAAGGTTGGAATGGAAGGAAATTTTCTCAAGATAGTCAAGGTCATTTACCACAAGCCACTGGCAAATATAATCAGTGGGGGAAAACTAAAAGCCTTTCCACTAAGATTTGGCACATGTCAAGGCTGCCCCTTCTCCCCACACTCCAATTCAATATAATAATGAAAGTATTTGCAATAGCAAATAGGCGAGAAAAAGATATCAGAGACATTTAGATAGGAAAGAAAGAAACAAAGCTGTCACTGTTTTGCTAATGGCATGCTAATATATTTAGAAAACCTTAAAAACTCTATTATAAAGCTTCTAAAAACAATAGATTCATATAGCAAAGTAGTAGACTACAAAATTTACATGCTAAAATCAATGGCCTTCTTATACACCAATAATGATAGAGAAGAAATAGACATTTAAAAAAGCTATCCCCGGGCCCGGACAAATAGCACAGTGGCATTTGCCTTGCAAGCAGCCGATCCAGGACCTAAGGTGGTTGGTTCGAATCCCAGTGTACCATATGGTCCCCTGTGCCTGCCAGGAGCTATTTCTGAGCAGACAGCCAGGAGTAATCCCTGAGCACTGCTGGGTGTGGCCCAAAAACCAAAAAAAAAAAAAAAAAGCTATCCCCTCACATAAATGCCACACAAAACTCAAATACCTTGGAGTCAACTTAACTAAAGAGCTAAAGGACATAGCCAAAAAACCTACAAAACACTGCTTTAAAAAAATAAAATAGGACACAAGGAAATGGAGACATATACTCTTTTCATGGATGGGAGGATTAACATAATTAAAATGGTAATATTCCCCCAAAGCATTGTAGAGATTTAATGCAATTCCACTATGAATACCCATGACATTTTTCAAAGCAGTGGATCAAACACCCATAAATAGATAAATCAACTCTTAGGAAAAAGAGGATGGGAGGCATCACTTTCCCCAATTTTAAATAGTACTACAAAACAATAGTCATTAAAACAGCATGGTATTGGAATAAAGATAGACCATCAGATTAATGGAATAGACGTGATTATTCATACAATCTTCCCTATACATTTATCTATTATCTATTTACCTTTGATAAAAATGTAACAAATACAAAATAGAGCAAGGAAAGCATCTTCAACAAGTGGCATTGGAACAACTGGTCAGCCAAAGAAAAAAAGCGAACACAGACCTCTAACATCATGCACAAAGGTCAAATTCAAATGGATTAAAGACCTTGATATCAGACCCATAACCATAAGGTATATAGAAGAACATGTAGGCATAACACTCCATGACATTGAGACCAAAAGCATCTTCAAGGAGGAAACAACAATATCTGAACAAGTGAAAGCATAGATAAACAAATTGAATCATATTAAACTTAGAAACTTTTTCATCTCAAAGGAAATAGTAACTATAATGCAATATACCCACAGAATCAGAGAAACTATTCACCCAATACCCATCAGATAAGAAACTACTATCTAAGATAAACAAGGTACCAACAGAACTTAACAAGAAATAAAAATATCTAACAGCATCAAAAAGTGGGGGGGGGGAATGAAAAGACGTTTCCTCAAAGAACTATAAATGGCCAAAAGGCACATGAAAAAAATGCTTCACATCACTAAATATCAGGGATATACAAGTCAAAGCAATGAGGTACCATCTCACAACACAGAGACTGGCACACATCACAAAGAACAAGATCAGTACTGGCAGAGATATGGGGAGAAAGAAACTCTCATTCACTGCTGGTGGGAATGCCATCTAGTTCAGCTTTTATAGAAAACAATATGGAGATTTCTCCAAAAACTGAAAATTGAGCTCCCATATGATTCAGCTATACCACTCCTTAGGAAGATACCCTAGAAACACAAAAATCCCTTCCTCACACCTATATTCATTGTAGTGCTCTTTACAATGGCCAGACTCTGGAAACAACAAAGATGCCCTTCAACAGATTAATGGCCAAAGAAACTGTGGTACAGCTACACAGTGGAATATTATGCAGTTGTCAGGAGAGATGAATTCATTAAATTTTCCTACTACATGGATGTTCCTGGAAACTATTATACTGAGTGAATTAAGTCAGAGGAAGACAGAGACACACAAAATAGTCTCACTCATCTATGGGTTTTAAGAACAACAAAAGACATAAATATAATAATGCCCAGAGACAATAGAGATGAAGGCTGGAAGGACCAGCTCATGCTATGAAGCTCACCACAAAGAATGGTGAGTGCATTTAGAGAAATAACTACATTAACAACTATCATGACAGTATTAATGAGTGAGAGAGGTAGAATGCCTGTCTCCAATATAGGCAGGGGGTGAGGGAGGGGTGCCATTGGTGCTGGGATTGTTGCACTGGTGAAGGGGGTGTTCTTTTTCTGACTGGAGCCCAAATACAAACAAGTTTATAATTATGGTGCTTAAATAAAGTTATTATTTTGTTTAAAAATATCCACTTTAGGATATTTTCTGCACAGCGGATAGAGCGTTTGCCTTGCACTCGGCTGACTGGGGTTCGATCTCTGGCATCCCATATAGTTCCCTGGACCTGCCAGGAATAACTTTTGAGTGCAGAGCCAGGTGTAACCCCTGAGTGCTGTCAGGTCTAGCTCCCCCCAAATCCATTTTTATCACTGTGATTTACAATATAGTGATAGGATTTCATGCATTCAGTGATCTAACACAACATCCACAGCCAGAGTGTTCATTTCCCCTCACCATTGACTTAGGGTCCCTCTACCCTGACTTAAGTTCCGGTCTCTCCCTCTATCCTGATCGTGCTAAGATCAATTTTAAAGACCGTCTGATTCCTGATGGTAAGTCATGGCAACACTCAGAAGAGAAATGCTCCACATTATTTGAACTTTGGTCATTTGTCTTTTGTTAAATTAGGTCAAGCCATTCTGAATGGGCTTTACCTATCAGTACCTATAGATCTCATATTGGTAACCCTATACTGACAGCACAAAACATGTCATTGATATCTTAGAAAACAAGCTTTCAACATAACTTATAAAACATGTAAACTTTGCCCACTTTTTGTTTAGTGTTGTAGAGGACAAGTGATGTTTGGAGAGCCCTGCAGTGGTGGATATGGAACCCAGGGTCTCCCATGTGTAAGGGCCATATTCTGTCACTAGACATATATTCCTGGTAATAATTTATTTTTTGAGAAATCATTGGTCAAAGAATAAATAAATGAATATATATTAAAATATACCTTGACATAAATGAAAATTAAAAGATAATGTATCAAGGTTTTGGGGTATAGCAAAAAGAGCATGAAGTAGAAAATTCATGACAGTAAACACATATCTTATATGGGAAGAACTATCATAATGAGTTAAAGTTCAAAAAACTAGGAAAATAAATTATATTCCTATACTTAGACCAAAATAAATAGAAATATTCATTTTCTAAATCTAGAATAAAAACTGACTTGATAAATTTGAGAAAATGAGCCCAAGAGTTAGAAAATAGAGTAAGGTACTTATCTTAAATCCAACTAATCTCAGTTTAGTTCTTGCTACCATATATGAATCCCAAACAATTTGCAAAGTGATCTCTGAGTACAGAGCTATGATTAAGCCCTGATCATAGACAGGTGTGGCCCAAAAACCTAAAAGAAATTTTTTGAGAAAACCAAGAACTGAGAAGTTGACCCAGTTTGAAAAGAGACATTATAACTTAGACCACAGAAATCAAAATAATCATAAGATTCTTTGTATAATTGCTATGAGTGATTATATGCCTACTAATTATGTTCTTTAGAAGAATTGGGTAAACTCTTGGAGTTATATGATTTATCAAGACTAATTCATGAACAAACTAAAAGTCTGCACAGTTCTACACTAAATATGGAGATTTAATCAATAATCAAAACCTCCCAGCAAACAAAATTCCAGATAGCTTCACTGTTGAATTATACCAGGCATTTAAAGAAACAGTAGGTCATGTGTTATGGCAGGCTTAAGACCATCAATTTATATAGTCAGGCACTGCCCCACATAACTGAGTGTGCCCATTGGGGAGCAAAATAAAAAACAAACAAGTAGGACTGCATCAAACAAAAAAGCTTCTGAACAGCTAAAGAAACCATCATCAAAATGAAAAGGCCACCTGTGGAGTCGAAAACCTATTGCAAAACTACATACTGAACACAGGATTAATCTCCAAAATACGTAAGGAACCTCTACAAAATAATAGTACAAAAAATCTAGTAACCCAATTTCAAAAGGGACTAAGAACTTGAAAGGACATTTCAGTAGATATACAAATGACCATTAAGTATATGGGAAAACTAACCATCATTGATTATCAGGGGAATGCAAGTAAAATCAAAATAAGATATTACCTCACACCTGTTAGGATAATTCTTGCTGGGGAAAAAGGCAGCAAGTGCTGATAAGAATGTGGAGAAGTCAGAACTCTGTATTTGTACCCCATTGGAAGGAATGCAAAATGAGTCACCCACTATGGACAATGCTCTAGAGGTGCCTAACTAAATATAGAGGTACTATAAATGATCTAGAAAATCTACTTTCAAATATTTATTTAAGATTTTGGATAAGGACCTCAGAGAGATCGAAATTTAATGTTAATTGCTGCACTAATCATAATGTCCAGGATGTGGAAACAGACTAAATATCCATTGCCAGATAAATGCATGAAGAAACAGGTATTAACAGATCATGGAATACTGCTCTGATTTTATGTAAACAAGAAGCTCTAGGTGCTGGAGCAATAGAACAAGAGTTAATGTACTTGCTTTGCATGTAGCTAACCCTAATTTAATTATTGGCACCTCATTTTATAGCCAAGCACCACCAGCAGTGACCCCGGATTACAGAGCAAGCAGTAATCCCTGAGCACTATTAGGTGAGGCCATCTAAAAGGAATTTCTACAAGGGTTTAGAATGTGAGTGACCCTTAGGAACATTATGATAAGAAAAATAACAGAAAGACATGTTAATGAAAAATCTAGAATAGATGCAATGTAATTTAGAGACTCAGAGAGTGAAATGTAGGGACTGGGGGAATGGGAAAAAAGTCATTACATAGAAACATAAAAACTTTCAAAGAAGATAAATAACATCTCATGTGTTGTACATATGCTTATAATTATGATAATATACACTTAAAGTGTGTTAAGCCAAGGGGTTAGAGTGATAGTACAGCAGGTAGAGTATTTGCCTTGCTTTGCAGTTAACCAGGAATCAATTCCTGGTGTTCCATAAGTTCCCTTGAGCACCACTAAAAATAATTTCCCAATACAGTGTCAGAAATAACCCCTGAGTAACATTGGGGCTACTAAGTAACATTTGGGTTGACCCTAAAACAAAAAGTGATATGTTAATATATATATCATTGTCTTTCCACAAATAAAAGGGAAAATAAGTGAGAACATCATAGAAAAGCAATTCCCCTGAATGATAATGATGGGCTACTAATAAGAATGGAGTGGTAGTTACTTATTTGTTATGTATCAAATACTTACACTTAAGTTTTATATTCATTGCCTCATCTAATAATGTGATCTCTTTCTCTGCAGAGCTTCAGTTTCTCCTTTAAAGAAAAAGTATCAACTAATATCACAGAGACTCATACATATTGAAAGGAACAAAACAACCAGTGTTGTCATGGATGCAGGGTTAAAGGGCCCCCATTCACTGCTGGTGTCAATGGGCATTAGTCCAGCCTTTCTGGAACACAATTTGGACATTCCTTAGAAAACTATAAATTAACCTTCCATATGATCCAGCAAGTCTATTTCTAGAATATACTCCCAAAGGCCTAAAAACACAGTGCAGAAAAGACATTTGCAGTCCTATATTTACTAAAGCTCTATTCAATAGCCAACATCTGAAAACAACCCAAGTGCCCAAGAACAGATGACAAGATAAAGAAACTATGGTACATATGTGCAATGGACTACTACTGACTGTGTTGAAAGATATGATTTGCTGCAATATGAATGGATCTGGAGAGTATCATGCTGAACACAGTTAGTCAGAAGGAGAAGGACAAACAAAGAATGAACACTCTCATATGCAGAGTATAAGGAAATATTGCAAGGGAATAACAATAGTTCAAAGGCAATAGAAACGAAGAACATGAGAACTGGTCTTCATGACGGAAACATGGGAGGAGGGAAGCAGTCACTCCATTGGAGGGGGTAGTAAAGTGGAAGTTAGTAAAGTGATATGCATGAAATATTAACAGTAACTCTATGATGAGACATAGTGCCTGGAAGATGAGTGTGTCTGCCATAGACATCCTGGGCAGAGGTGGGGGGCAGGTAACTAGGGACTTTGGTGGGAGGAGGTTAACATTGGTGAAGGGATTGGTGTTGGAACATTCTATGCTTTAAAGTCAATCATGAATAACTTCATAAACCATGGTGCCTCAATATGAAAAAGAAAGAAAAGAGGGGCTGGGTTGATAATCCAGCATGTAGGGCTCTTGTCTTGCATGCCACCAACCCATGTTCTATTCCTGGCAGTCTGTATGGTCCCCTAAGCCCCACCAAGAGTGGTATTTGCATGTAGAGTTAAGAGTAAGGATTGAGTATTGCTAGGACTAGCCAAAATATCCCCCAAAATTAAAAAGGAGATGAGCCCTTTCTGCTGCAAATCATTTCTCAAACTCAAGAAGTCCAGGATATGTGATGAGAATGCACCCTGGATTCCACCCCCCACAAGAATATTTCAAAAGACAATGGGGAAGCCTATATTTCCTTTATAAATTTAAGACCTATATAATACTACCTCTTAACCTGTTTGTCCCCAAATGTAGTCTTCTGCATCACTTTGTTTTCTTAATTAATTTTAACTCATTTTTTCTTTATATATATGAATAGATGATAGATAGATAGATAGATAGATAGATAGATAGATAGATAGATAGATAGATAGATAGATAGATAGATAGATAGATAGATAGAGACTTGTTTCTGTTTTCTTCTCTTCCTTAACTTTACCTCTTTTGGTTCTGCTTAGTACAAAAACCTAAAATTAAAAGTCTTGCCTGGGATAATAGCTTAGGTCAAAACCAGGGCACAACCATCCTGACTACAATATAGGATATGCAGATTCCAAGATCTTTAATACATAAACATGATACCAACAACAGAGACTGTGTGAAAAATAAAAGTGTATTGACACTACAGACAATGACCTGGATTGGACAAACTAGTTTGCCTGGAGCCTAGAGTTGGTCTTTTGCCAGGAAACTTCAGGGGTAGGGTCTCCTTGTATTTAGGCCAAGGCTTTTCCTTTCCATGTCCCTCATATTTTGGTGGGCCTATGCAAACAATAATTGCAACTCTAACACCGTTTTTACTGTGCTCCTTTGACTCTAATCCTTAAGAAAAACAACCCACTTAAACTTTTGAGGTTAACTTAAACTAATATGCATGTGCATGGAAATGTAAAAAAGTACTTTGCCTTCAATGTTTAAGGAGTTACATAAGTTTTATATATTTAGATTGCTTTGTGTGCTGCTAAGAAATATTATGTACTACAATCTGGGGACTTGAGGGACAAAGTAATTGTACATGGGTTCTGTTTTCTTTTTCTTTTTTTTTTTTTTTTTTTTTTGGTTTTTGGGCCACACCCGGTGACGCTCAGGGGTTACTCCTGGCTATGCGCTCAGAAGTCGCTCCTGGCTTGGGGGACCATATGGGACGCCGGGGGATCGAACCGCGGTCCGTCTCCTAGGCTAGCGCAGGTAAGGCAGGCACCTTATCTCGAGCGCCACCGCCCGGCCCCTGTTTTATTTTTCTTAATGTTCTTTGGCTGAAAGTTCAAAGTTAAGATATCAGCAATGGGACTACTGAGAATTCTGTTTATGGGTGATTGTCCTTCCACTGTAACTTTACCTTGTCCCCTTTCTTTGCATCTTTGTTCTCATAATTAAAAATAAAAAATTAGAAAAAAGAAAAATACTACATACTTTAGATAAGATCTATAAAAATAAAATTGCAAAAATATAAAAACCAGGGCACAGAGATGATGGAGCCTGACATTCTCATATACAAATGCACTAGCAATATAATATAGCACCATTTCTTCCTGCAGAGGCATACTAAAAAAAGGGGAAATTTTATGTATAGAAACAAGCTCTTATCTACTAGGGATAAGAACTCATACTTTTTTACAATACAGCAGCACCTCCAACCTTGAACATATGTCATATAGACCCAACTTAGACTCCAGGTGATTAGACAGCGACCGTCCAACCCCAAGCCCTAGGTCCCAGACATAGAACCAACACAGTTCTCCACAACAGCTCCAGGAACCAAACTCGCTCTGGGATATTCTTAATACTACTCTGACACCAACATGTGCCAGTTTTGATATGACATCCTGCTAATGAGGAAATGGCAACATCTTGATCTAAGAGAAGGTTGTCTTAACTCACCATCTAACAATAAGATGAAATCAGAAGACTTGTCATCCTTTGATCTGTGCAAATGCAAAAATCACTATCAACAGAAGACTGCCTGTGACAACCATGATTGGCAGAATTTATCCAGGGACCAATAAAAAAAGACCCTAGTCTAGGCTTTGGCCTACGACCTGTCAAACAACCAAGAGCTCTAATTACAGAGGTCTGACTGAGACAACTGCAACTGAGCAGGTCTTCTGGAAACATAATGGAAGACTATCCTAGGTTTTATCCTAGGATCATTACAAAAACCAAGACCATCAACTACAGAAGACTGATTAAAACAATATTGATGGATCAGAACTTCTAAAACCGTAAAGAAACCGTAAAGAAAGACTCCATCCTAAGATTCATCCTTTGATCTGTGCAGGTACCAATATCTATAGATACAGGGGTCTGATTTTTTCATCCATGATGGAGCAGAAGGTTTCCATATACCACTAAAGGACCTAGGGGAGAGTAAATGAACATGTATGGAGTCTGTAGTTATCTTCAAGGTTGGAGAAACCCTGTATCTCTTAGGCCAAAGGAAATTTCTTTTCTAATCTCCCCAATATTTACTGTGCCGATGCAGGAAAAAAGAAGCAGCACAAAATAAATTATTTTGGGTTTTGTTATTGTTGTTGGTTTTTTTCCTTTTATTTTGTGCTTTGTTTTGTTTTTCAGGATCGTGGTTATTGTGTGGTGGTTGTCTTTATTTCTGTGGTGCTTTTTGGATTTTTTGTTTGATTTTTCTTTTCCTTTTTTTTTTTTTTTGGTTTTTGGGTCACACCCGGCGGTGTTCAGGGGTTACTCCTGGCTGTCTGCTCAGAATTAGCTTCTGGCAGGCACGGGAGACCATATGGGACACCGGGATTCGAACCAACCACCTTTGGTCCTGGATAGGCTGCTTGCAAGGCAAACACCACTGTGCTATCTCTCTGGGCCCTGATTTTTCTTTTTGTATTGTTGTTATGTTTCTCTTCCTTTTTTATTCTCAAAAATTGATATATATATATATATATATATATAGAGAGAGAGAGAGAGAGAGAGAGAGAGAAGGACTCCACCCATTTTTGCTTGTTTGATTTTTGCTCCGTTTTATTTTTTAATTTTTTTTCTTTCCTTCAAACAGAACCACATAACTTGAACCATCTTGTTCTGCCTCACAAATTGAGAGGGAAAGAATGGAGGGTACCAAGACCAAATAGTTGTATGATTATTAAGTAATAATAAGAAATGATCAGACTTAAACACCAAATACAAAGCCAATGATAGCAGAATTGATACCCAATTACAACAAGCTAGACACAGAGGAGACCACTTATATTAGCAGCCTGGGGGGTAAAGGAAGGGGATATGGGATGCATACTGGGAACAGAGATGGAGGGAGGACAACTTTGGTGGTGGGAATTGCCCTGATTCAATGTCACTATGTACCTAAAATATTACTGTGAAAGATATGTAATCCACTTTGGTCAAAATAAAATGTTTCTTTCTAAGAAATATTAAAAAGGAGAGAAAAAGTGAGAGACTGCCATTGTTGGGCAGTAGGGAACTGAGAAGGCTATAGCAGGACTCTTGTCCCTGAGGAGTACTGGTTGACTTTGTCTGATTTCCAGTGCCAAGGGTGTGCCTCACAAACACCACTTGTGATATTGACTTTGTTTTTAGTATCATTGGGGTAAAAGGGAAAGTCTATCCCAACAGATGAGTGTTCATGGTATACATTCAGGAACTCCTGGCTGGACTGCTTTTATGTTCTGGAAGGAAATACTGCTCATTTGATAACTGGGTGATTTTTTGAATTCTAGTATCTTACCTATTACTAGGTATACGTATGATCCCTTGTCTTCCTCCCACAGCTTTTTCCAGAGAGGAGGGTGAGTGATCTCTGTAATGGAAACATCCCTCTTGAAGTGGCCCGTTTGCCCACCTGAGCCTCAGATGTGTTTACCATATGGTGAGCACTGTCATGAGGTGGGCATAAATGGAGCCTTCTTATCTCCCACTATGAGCAGCTGATAAATTCGCTTCTAAAGTCTCCTTCTTTAGTGCTCCTGATTTTATTCCTCACCTCACCCCTGCAAAGAAAAGCTCTTTTAAAATCCACAGAAGAACGAAGACAATGCGAGCAGTTTGGCAACTGAGAATTGGGGATGTGCTAAATCCCCTGACAACGCAGCCTGTCTGTGGGATTAAGTTCCCTATCTTCATTTGGAACTGGGTGCAGCTGACCTGAATTATGAAACCAGGGGCCCAAAGTTATGAATCTCCTACTAGTATTGTTTCATTAGGATCCCTGTACCAAAAAAAAAGAGAAGAAGAAATGGGACTCATCTCATCAGCTCGATTTTATGGCATGTGATTAGACTACTATTTTCTCAGCAGGCCCCTTTTCTTTAAACTGTTGACTATGGATGGCCTGCTGAATAGAATGAACTTTGGACCACTAAATTGCAGCATTATGGTTATTTAGTGTAATTTATGAAAAAAACGGAAGAAACCATGATCACTTTCCTCTTGTTGCTAATGATATCTCTATTTATCTGAACAGGTATGGGTTTGGACTATCCTTTCCTTCCCCAATACTCATCCTGGAACATTTCCCAATTAGACAGCCCCCAAATATTATGTGCAGGCACAAACTCAACAAATGAGATATTAAATTTTAATTTGGAAAATTGCTGCCACATGCATTGCCTAGCATCCATCACCAGCCTCCCCTCAGGAAAGCTATCTATGCATTTTCCCTACCTGTGGCTACCTCGGAAGCCCCTGCATTTGGTGTTTTACTTATAATTCAATGAATTTGGTAAAAAGCCTAGGTAGGCCTCCTGTGAAATATACCCCATTAGCACATCACTGCCTCTATTGGGAGATGGAAGGGAAGGGGTTGAAATTAGAGTAGTATTTATTTCCAGCATCGCGATAATTAACGTAGTACCATGTTCCACTCTGTTCTGGTCTGTGGCAAATCCAGATGCAACTGCCTTGCAAATGTGAAAGCTTTCCTAGAACAATTGCAGTCAGGATGGGTAATCTTCCATCCTGAATAGTCAGAGAAGCTGTGAAGCACCTTGGGCTACATGTAGTTTTTCTCAAGCATCTAGTAACTAAGAGACCAGTGCGCTGGAGTGGGTAAGCAAGGACATATGCTTTGGAAGGAAGCCAAGCTGGAGTCACAGGCTGGTTCGACATTATTGAAAGCCTTGTGACCTTGGGTAAGATGTTCCTCTTCCTGAGCTTCTGTCACTTTAGAAAAATAGGCGAAGTCAATGCAAACCTCATCAGGCATTTAGGAGTTAAAGGAAATAGCATAAATAAGGGGCCAGGCTCAGTGCCTGATTCACACCAGATGACAACATTCGTATGCACTTTCCCTTCCTATAGGGAAGAAAACGCTTTCAAGGGTTTACTCTCTATTGGTCTAAGTTTTAATAGTTCCATTTGCCTTTGTGTTGTAACAAAGAATTTGAAGTCAGTGTGTTTGTGCACGTAAGAGGCAGGCTGGGGTGGTCCAAGGGAGACTGGGGGCATTGGTGGAGGGAAGGCCACATTGGTGGTGGGAATGGTGTGGGAATGTTGGATGCCTGCAACAACCATATTGTGAACAATTTGGTAAAATATGGTGTTATAATAAAAATTATAAAATAACTTATATGCACAAAAAGTAAAGTGTTTGCCATCATCATCATCATCATAGGAAATCTCCAAAGAGTTCTCCTTTAAAAGATAGTTTTACTCCACCTTATATTTATTTAGAAATGAGTCTCAGTGAGGCCAGAGCAATAGCACGACCAGTAGGGCACTTGCCTTGCATGTTGCTGCCCTGGATTCAATCTCTGACATCTTTTTGTTGTTGTTTTTGGTCCACACCCTGTGAAGCTCAGGGTTTACTCCTGGCTTGGGGGACCGTATGAGACTCTGGGGGATCGAACCATGGTCCATCCTAGGCTAGCACATGCAAGGCAAACGCCTTACCACTTGCACCACCACTCCAAACTCTGGCATCTTATGAGGTTTTCTGAGCACCACCAGAAGTGATTCCTAAGCGCAGAGCCAGGAATATAAGCAGTAAACACCACTGGGTGTGATCCAAAAACAAAGAAAAAAGAAATGTATTCCACAGAGAGCATGCCTAGGAAATGTAAGATACGGGGTAGGTGTATGACAAACTCAGACACTCCAGGACCCAAACCACAAAAAAAGGTTTCTTTTCTACTAAAGCTGCTCTTATTTGGGAGGGTTGGGAGTAACAACCCCCACCCAACACCCTTTGTTCAAAGTGACAATGACATGGACCTGCTCAAATAAATAATTTTCCTTTTGCAACTGCTCACTTGGGACAAATGACAGAGTTTGCTTTCTTTATGCAGCCTGACCCACATACACTCAAGCCCTGATGGGAATCCAGTGTGTCTTTGTGTTTCCACAGGAGCAGCACTGAAAAGTGGCCAACTTTTTCTCTTTCTCAGCTTTCAGAGGGACACCTGTAATTCTGCTGGTACTTAGGTGCATGAAAGAATGAGCATGCAAGGAGCACATTTTAGACATTGTCCATTGCTGAATGCAGGCACTTCATCACAATTCTGGAGCTTGGTCTCTACTTAACCACAGACTTGATCCTTTACAAATCTGGGTTTGAATTTAAGTCAATGACAAGCAATGGTGATTCTACATGAGAGAGATGAAGTGGGGTGAGATGGGTTGTCATAGAATCCCATAGATAGTGATAGAAGAAGTTCAGTACTGTGGTGCTGGGTTTGATGTGACAACTTATTCCTAAAGAGGGTAAGAAAAATGTCCTGTAACAGGCAACAAGTTTAAGGAATGTTACCTCAGGAAGAAGAAATTCCACAATTATTATGCATTTTGCAAATACTAGTCCTATTCCAAGAACGCCCTTTTGGGACAACAGTCTCTATTTTTCTCTCTAGGTGTTCTTTCCTGAAAACTCCTTCCCAAATCTTTCTGCAGCAACAATTGTGCTGTGTTGAAAGTGAAGTGCCAGAGTTTCAGTCTGGGTTAGTTGGTAATCTTTGTTGGCAGGATCTTTCATTTCTCTGGGCTCCAGTTTAGAGTGGGGGGACTTCTATGGCAACATTATTGCTGGTCTCTGCACACTCCATCTGGTTGAGGCAGTGGGGCAGAAGAACGAGGCATGAGCAGCACAATCCTTCCTTTCATGTCTGCTTACCTGCCCAGAGGGTGCATTCTGCCACACATACTGAGTAAGCCCTTCCCAAGGGGTTGGGCAACCCAGGAGCTGATACCATTTTTTGGAGGAGTCAGACAACTCATTCAAGAAGTAAATACCATAAAAATAGAAGATGGTAATCCAGTGATATTGGGGTTCTCTGGAGGCAGAGAGAAGGCATAAGTTAATTATTGACAGCTGCATTAGCAAAAATCAAGTCAGGAAGTTTGCATAGCATGAGCATTAAGGAACAATTTGGAGGTAGCTTCAAGCACATACATGTTAAGTATCTCCTCAGCATCAAGCTCTGTGCTAAAATCTAGACATAGAAGAAAAATAAGACATCATTTATATTGGACCGTAAAGTAAATGAAGACTTCAGTATGGTTCAGAGATGGATTATACACACAAAGGAAAGCAGAGGAGGTGGCATTAATATTGTCTCGAGGTCAGGAAAAGTCACCAGGAGAAAACATGTCTTGAGTTGATTCTGAAGGAATTTAGCTTGCTGACAAATATAAATAGTGCCAGAAAGATCATATGGGGGGAAAGGTGCTTTTCTTATATGTAAATGACCTCAGTTCAAACCACAAGCACTGCATGTGGTCCTCCGCACACAACTGAGGGTAACCCCTGAGCTCAGAACTAGGAGTAGCCCCTAGATCCACTGAATATGACCCGAACTCTCTTTTTCCCAAGAAAAAGGCAATATCAGACTACACACAGGGATCATAATTTTTAAGGATATGGAGAACTGGAACATTTTGAGAATGTTGAGAAATAAAACTTTTATGAGAAGCAAGGCTCACATAAGGAAGGTCCTTATAAGCCATGCTGAGGACCTGAGAGTTTCAAACTTGATTTTGTATGAAGCAATATTAAATGGTAGCAGGGGTGTAAGTTGGGAGGTTGCTGGACAGGGGAGTTGAAGAATGGCTGAGTAAGGTCAAGACAAGAGAAAGGGGCCAGAGTACAGATAGTACAGTGCACTTGCCTTACATGTATCTGACCCAGCATCAATCCCCGAAAATTCTCTATGATCCCCTGAGCCCACTAGGGGTGATTCTTGATTGCAGAGCCAGGGTGACCAATGAGCCTCTGTAGGTGTGACCCAAAACAAAAAATAAATGAGAGAGAGAGAGCAGAGAGATGTTGACTTGGGCAGAGGGATGTTGGCTTGGGGAGGTTGATAGAGCATGGGTTGTGTGGCAGAGAGCAAAAGAGGGGTCTTGGATGATACATCATTTTCTGTTTTGTGCCTTACAAACCTTGGGATTATTGGAGGAATATACATGGTGAATATGGGAAGGAGGATGGTGAGATAAAGTTTGGGCACATCAAATCTGAAGTCTTTTAATTCAGGTCTAGTGATGGCTTCTTTCAACAGAGATGATGTGTACTTTCTGCTCACTTTCTCTGATATGTATTTGCATGAATCAAATTGATCAAATCTTAAAAATTTATCAAGTCTTAAAATGACATAGAAGAGACATCAAAGGAGGTCCCAAACTAGGCATAAAGGAATATTCATTAGGAATAGAATGAGCAAAGGAACCTCATTGGAACAGTGTCCTACATCTGATTAGATGTTTTATTTTGATTCCATTCCTAAAGGTGTCTGACTTTGTACTGTCAAATATATCAAGTGGGAGATGAAACTGGAAAACTTGCCACAACATACTTTTCTCTTGATGCACCTGGTGGCTTCTGTGGTCAATAAAAACAGAGGAATACACTCCCAGGGACAGATTGACACCTATTTTCTCCAAAAATAGCTTTCAAGGAAAGGAACAGTGTGATTCGTTTCTACTTGTATTAGTTACCTTTTAAATAATAACTTAGTTGAGAGATTATTTACATACCACATAAGTAAATCCTCCATGTCCCCCCTAAATTGGTGCGGCTCAGGGCATGATCCCCTTCATCTGGGATCTCAGTGGTTTTCCACACGGCTCCCTGTTGCGTGGTCCAGCCTCCTTCTGTTAGGCTACACTAATTTCTAGCTGATTGCTCTATTGTTTTCTACAATCCTGGGGACTTGAATTGCTGCACAGTTTGATCCAATGCAATTCAGGCAGAGTTAGCTTCATGACAAGAAAGTCTTTGAAGTTTATTTTAACTCCAGGTGGGCGCTTAGCTGGGTCTTTCCCTGGTTATTTCCCGGCAAATGAGAAAAACTAGAGTTTTATCTTGTTGCTCTCCTGGTCCTCCCAGTCTCCTCTTAGTTGTTTACCTGCAAAATCTTTATTTATTTCCACCACCAGGCTTAGAATATCTTTATACTCTTTCAAATAAAGCCAATTTCTTAGAGAATCATGTCTTTGTCAGAGACTCCTGAATGCCTTGAGTTTGGGGCAGGACTGGGATCCTCTGGTCTTCTTAGTTTGCCTTGCCCAGTGTGGAATCGGTCTCTTCCTGGCAAGTTGGTGGTTTAAGAGTGGTTTCTCGGCAAGAATCATCTGCCATGCTTGGTAATAAAAAACCTCTACTTTTTACAGAAGTGCTACATGGATGGGAACTAGTTCCATTTTCCTAGAAAATAGAACTTGGTCACACATAGCAAGAGTAGAGTTTCCATCATCAAACAGCTTGGTGGGGACAGGAGAGAGCTGTTAATGACTAAGATGCTGTACTTGAGATGATTTATTAGGTTTTCTTTTGTTTTTAAATTTTATTAGGTTTTCTTAAGTAAATCTTTTTTCATTTGGTATGTGCCAGCTCAGTGACTAACTGATTGATTTTTAGGAAATTGACTAATGTCAGTCTTCTTTCATTTTCAACTTTATTGCAATATAATTGAGAAGGAAAAAAGTGGACACTGTGTTGGCATATGTATTTATCACTAAGTGATCACCACAATAAAGCAAGTACATCCATCACTTTATATGGATGCTGTGTGTGAGAGCACATTTAATTCACTCTCAGCAACTTGCAAGTTAACAATGCATTGCTTTGAACTATAGTCACCATGCTATGCACTAGTTCCTCAGAGGTTACGCTTCTTAGTGCTGAGAGTGTGTTTTCTTTCACCACTTCTTCCATTTTCCCCACTCTTTTGCCCTGGATATCTCTATTGTCCATTTTGCTCCTATGTAAAAAATTTTAGATTCCAAATGAAAGTGCGATCATACCTTGTTTGTCTGCCTACATATGATATACTTCTCTTAGCATAATGTCCTAGAGATCTATGAGACGTGTTACAAGTGAAAAGATTTCTTTTCTACAGCTGAGTAATATTCTATTATATGTATCACAACTGTTCTTTCAGCAATGCACATTTAGTTTCCATGACCTATCTGTTGTAAACAATGCTGAAATGAACTGGGGAATGCTACATCTCTTTGACCTTGTTTCTATTTCCTTTAAATGTATACTCAGAAATGGAATTTGGTGAATGCATTTGGGAATTCTCTTTTATTCAGAAACTGCCATACTTTTACCAATGTTGTTCATACCAATTTACATCTACACCAATACTGGACAAGAATTCTTTTTTCTATACTTTCTAACCAACAGTTTTGAATGCTTGTATTTTCTATAATAGCAATTCTAACAGATATGAAACAACATCTAATCATCATGTTGATTGATTTAACTATCATTTCCCTGATAGTGATGTTGAATACCATTACATGTACTTGCTGATCATGTTTTGTTTGTTTTAAGGTTTTAGGGTCACACTCGGTGGTGCTTAGGGGTAATTGTGGCTCTGTGTTCAGAAATTAATTCTGGTAGGCATGTGGGATGCCAGAATTCGAATCACTGTCCATCCTGAATCAGCTGCATGCAAGGCAAACACCCTACCACTCTGCTATCTCTCTGGCCCCACTTATCATGTTTTTATTAAAAAAAACCATCTATTCAGATCATGCCCCATGTAAATTTATGTAACTAAGTAATCATACTTAGTTGCATAAGTTATGTGTACAATTTGCACTGTAATCCTCTTATGAAACAATGATGCAGGAAATTCGCCTTGGGGTGTTTATCTAAGGAAGCAAAAAAACACCAGAAAACCCATATGCTCCCTGATGTTCATTGAAGCATTGTTTACATAGAAAAGATGTGAAAACACTTAAGAGTTCATTGATAAAAAATGTGATATGTAGATGTGTGTTCGTGTGTGCCTACACACCTCATATAACATACTTTGGTCATATAAAATAAATTAATATGCTATTTGCAACAACATGGATGGACCATGAGAACTATGTGAAGGAAACAGACAAAGGCAAATACAGAATGATCTCACTTATATCTGGAATCTTTCTAAAATGTAGATACAAAGAATAAATTGGTATTACCAACATCAACTTGAGTTCAAGTGGTGGGTGGGTAAAATGGGTTAAGGATGTAAAAAATATACAAATATCATAAAATAAATCATTTCTGAGGATCTGAGGTATATGTTGGTGGCTATAGTTGTTAAGACTGAAGTATATACTGGATAGTTTCTAGGAAAGAAAATATGGAAAATCATCATCACATAAATAAAATTCCAACTCTATGTCAATAAGGAAATATATATTGATTATTTTGCAACATATATTTATATTGATTTATACCTAGTGTCCTTTACCTGAAATTAATATAAATCAACTATAATCTCTAATATTTAAAAAAATTGGGAACCCCACTCAGTAGTTCTTAGGATTTACCCCTGACTCTATACTCAGCCCTCAAAGAACTATGTGTGGTGCAAAGGATCAAACTTAACTCTGTTGTGTGCAAGACATATGTCTTAACCCATCTACCTTTCCCCTTTCCCATACCTATATTAGAGACGGGCATTCTATTTCTCTCATTCACTACTATTGTCATGATAAGTGTTAGTTATTTTCCTAATTGCACTCAACACTCTTTGTGGTAGCTTTAATTCATGGGCTGTTTCTTCCAGCCCTCATCTCTATTGTCTCTGGGTATTAGTACAATATTCTCTTTTATTTTTTCTTAAATCCCATAGACGAGTGAGACTATTCTGTGTCTATCTCTCTCCTTCTGAATTATTTCACTCAGCATAATAGTTTCCATGTCCATCCATGTGTAAGAAAATAAAAAAATTACAATAAAAAAAGAAAGAAAATGTCATGACTTCATTTTTTCTAAAGGCTGCATAGTATTCCATTGTGTATATGTACCACAATTTCTTTTGTTATTTATCTGTTGTCAAGCATCTGGGTTATTTCTAGATTCTGGCTATTTTAAATAGTACTGCAATGAATATAAGTGTGCAGAAGGCATTTTTGTATTGTGTTTTTATGTTTTCCATAAAGGCTGGACTAGATGGCATTCCCAGCAGCAGTGAATGAGAGTTCTTTTCTTCCCGCATCCCAGCCAGCACTTATTGTTCCTGTCCTTTGTGATGTATGCCAGTCTCTGTAGCATGAGATAATACATCATTGTTGTTTTGGTTTGCATCTCCCTGATAATTAGTGATGTGGAGCATTTTTTTCATATGCCTTTTAGCCATCTGTATTTCTTCTTTGAGGAGGTGTCTGTTCATTTCTTCTCCTTATTTTTTTTTTTGGTTTTGGGCCACACCCAGCGGTGCTCAGGGGTTACTCCTGGCTATCTGCTCAGAAATAGCTCCTGGCAGGCTCGGGGGACCATATGGGATGCCAGGATTTGAACCAACCACCTTAGGTCCTGGATCGGCTCCTTGCAAGGCAAACACCACTGTGGTATCTCTCCAGCCTCATTTCTTCTCCTTATTTTTTGATGAGGTTAAATTTTTTATTGTTAAATTCTTTCAGTACCTTGTATATCTTAGATATTAGCCACTTATCTGATGTGTAATGGGTGAATAGTTTCTCCCATTCTGTTTAGCCCCTACTTTGAATAGAAGATTAGTTCATAATTTCAAAGAAAGGGGCTGGAGAGATAGCACAGTGGTGTTTGCCTTGTAAACAGCTGACGCAGGACCTAAGGTGGTTGGTTCGAATCCCAGCGTCCCATATGGTCCTCCCTGTGCCTGCCAGGAGCTATTTCTGAGCAGATAGCCAGGAGCGGCCACAGAGCACCGCAGGGTGTGGCCCAAAAATAATAATAATAATAATAATAATTAATAATAATAATAATTTCAAAGAAAGATGTAGCCTCATTGAAACTTAACCAAATGGCATTGTTTTGTAATATAGCTATAAAATAATTTCATAAAGTACATCAATTCTCATCCTGGATGGCAACTTTCTAAGAAAGGGCTGGGAAAAATCGCATAACCTCCTCAGCAAAATGAAGATGACACCTCATGGCTTGTTGTAAGGCTTTCAGGAACCCAGAGATTTAGCAGTGCCTAGAGCATGTCTGGTGGCCTAGCAAGTGAGAGCAATGATGAAGATGATATCATCAGCTTGGAGATTTGTCCTTGGTAAAATTCTCATCCTGCTTCAAATGTAGTCCTTCAAATTATCTTTAAAAATGAGTTTTCCAGGTACCCCAAAACTAATACATCAGGTAGGGTGCTTGTCTTGCAGGGAGTGGCCTTGGTTTGATTTGGTCTCACATTGCTAAGAATGACCCCTGATCACAGAAACAGAAGTAAACCCTGAACACAGCTGGGAATGACCAAAAACAATTTTAAGAAATAATAATTGAAAAAATCACTTTCTTTTCCTCAGAGTGATATTGCAGAAAGATGGTGGAGAAAATGCCTTCAACAAAAAGTCATTGGTCATGAAGACCAATGTGACAAAAGACCAATCTGTTGTTATAGGCATCAAGTCCTTCATGATGTTGGAACTGACAGCATGTCTGATCAAGTGATGCCATTGAAGATATTTAGCCAAGGGTGATGCTGTGGGATGAAATTAAAAAGGACAATGACAAATAAACTGTGGCAACTAATCAATACCTAGCCCAGTCTGGAAGCGCACAGTCCCTCTGAGAGCAGGAGCTGGCTTTTGCCATGCCCACTTTTTTGTAGTCAACAATTGGGTTTTGTTCTAATCATGGGTGTGAATTGCTCAGTGACGACAAGTGCCCTGAAATTGACATTGTACGATAAGTATTTCTTTCTTTTGTCATCCTTAATAGCTGGGAAATGAATGAATGACAGCTGATAGCCAGATCGATAGGAAGTTGATAGCTCCTTTCAATAGTGCTGTAGAAGAAAATCATTCAAAATCACACTTTTCAACAGGACCAGAAAGACAGATGTTGGGGCTATATTTAGGCTTCCTCATAGGAGCTGCCTTTTATTTTCTGATAACTTCACCTCAAATCTATCTATCTAATTTTGCTTGCCTTGTCATCGTGTTTCAGGCACAGTTCTTAGGTCATAAACTTCAACCTACTCTCCTTAGCTGCTCTTTGGCACAAAGGTCCTTGCAGTCTTCTCCTTTTTTTTTTTTTTTTTTTTTTTTTTTTTTTGTTTTTTTTGGGTCACACCCGGCAGTGCTCAGGGGTTATTTCTGGCTCCACGCTCAGAAATTGCTCCTGGCAGGCACAGAGGACCATATGGGGCGCCGGGATTCGAACTGATGACCTCCTGCATGAAAGGCAAACGCCTTACCTCCATGCTATCTCTCCGGCCCCTGCAGTCTTCTCCTTAATATTCAAAGTGATTTAATGATATCAGGAACCTCGGCAGACTTGACAACTGATTGCCACCCAGAATGCATGAGCTTTGGTCAGGCCAGTAGCCTCTTCAATAGGCAGTTGTGGGCTAAGTAAGGTGATAGTGGGGGTAGGGGTGTCATTGAGCCCAGCATTGGCTGACAAAAGAGCTTAGGAATTGCCAAACAACAACTCACTGGCCAAATGCAGCCCGTCAACTTGCTTTGGTAATTCAAGTTTTGTTGGCACAGTGCCATGCCTATTTGTTACATATTTCCCATGACTGCTTTCTCAGTGCAATGCCAGAGTTAAGTAGATGCAAAGACTATATGCTTCACAGTGCCTACAGAGCATTATTATCCAGCCCTTAGCAGGAAAAATTGGTCAATCCCTGTCCTAGATGGCAGCATCCCTACTCAAAATGTTCCAATGGGTTTAAAAATCCTAGGCAAGGATGGGAAGGAAAAAAAATTCACCTTTCCATACACTGTTGGCTTGTTTGTATTTAAAGGAATAAGAGTTCTTGCAGTGTTGTGAAAGCAGGCTGCAACTACTTCCCCCAGTCTTGCTGTGGTTCCTCTTCCTTGTGGCCCTGTTCCATTCTATCAGTCTTTCAGGATTCTATTCCACTCAAGCATCCTTTGAGATGCTTGCCCTGGCTACAGAGATGCAGTCTTCACTCCACTTCTCAAAGCTCCTCGTCCATATCCCTGCTTCCACCCAGGTGGCTTTTGGGGAAAAACTAACCCATCAACCCTCCTTAGAATGCTCCTGAGACAGCAACCATGGTGTATGTCTCCATTACCCAACCTTATCTGATCCTATCCTATGTCAAATTGTGGCTTTCCTCCCACTGTTTTTAGCATGGCAACCCAGTATTGTGCACCTCGTCACTTGCCACCCTGTTCTGCTCTTACCTCTCTCATTTGCAGTAAGAGCAGTCTCTTTGCTGGGACACTAAGGCTCTGTCCTCTGCTATAAACCATACACTGGTGGAGACGTGGAACCCAATCAAAAGGCTGCCTGTAGCCTGCAGGGCCCTGGATGACCTAATTCCCCACCTGACTCTCTTTGTGCTCCTTTTCTTGCTAGCTCTGGTCTCCTTGCCAACCGTGCCACGCATGCTCCTGCCTCAGGGTCTTTGCATGGGCTGTTCCCAATTCCTTGAGGTCTCTCCACACAAAACGTGACATAGCTTGTTCCCTGTCTCAATTCAGGGGGCTGCACCACATCATCTCCCCCAAAGGTGCCTTACTTCTCTCAAGTAACTTACCAACCCCTTAAGTTTCTATGGTTTTACAACATTTACCAATTCCTGACATTACATAGATTATCAATATATGTGTTCCTTACTCGCCTGCCTTGCTAGGTAAGCAGCTCTTGGATAGCAGAGGTACTATCTTCTTACTGCTCTATTCCCAGTGCTTGAAATCAGATCGCCTTCTAGAAGGTTTTCCAAGAGCCATTGCTACAATGCAAATAAGTGTATGAAGTTTGCCTGTTTAAATATTTTAAAATCTTTAAATCACTGTGATTTCACCACAGAGACTGGCACACATCAAAAAAAAAGAACAATTAGTGCTGGCACGAAGGTAAGGATTAAGGGTCTTTCATTCACTGCTGGTGGGAATGTAGACTGGTCCCTCCTTTTTGGAAAACAATATGGACATTCCTTATAAAGCTAGGAATTAGGCATCCATTTGACCCAGCAACTCCACTTCTTGAAATATACCCCAAGGTCCCCAAATAAAAGTGAAGAAAAGACATTTGCATCCCTCTGTATATTGCTGTATGATCCACAATAGTCAAAACATGAAACCCACATGTCCAAAAACAAATGACTGTATAAACAAACTGCCATACATCTACATAAAGGAATATTACTCAACCACAAGGAAAGATAAAGTCATACAATTCATTGCTACGTTCAGAGACTTAAAGAGTGAAATTAGTCAGAGGTAGAAAAACTGATACAGAATTCTCTCATAGGTGGGATATAAAAATATTAATGGAGAGTAATGAACACCCAGAGACAGTGGGAAAAACATGAGAAATGCTATTCAGTGGGAAACATGTCACTTGAGGTGACATGGGAGAGTCAACGTCTATAGTGGAGGGATGCATTCAAACAGAAAGAGGAAATAATACTAAAAGGTGATCAAAGTATTATGTATGAAACTCTAACAGAAGCCAGAAGGTCCAGTCCATGTAGGAAGCTTGCCACAAATAACAGGGGAGTGCAGTTAGCTGTGTGCTGAATGAAGATCAAGTGATATGTTTGATACCCATTCACCAACAATATTTCAAACCACGGTGTCTAAAAGTGAAAAGAGAGAGAGAGAGAGAGAGAAGAAAAATGTCTACCACAAAGGTGGGCAGGGGAGAAGGCAGGGGGTAGGGTTGGAAGGAAACTGGGAACATAGGTGGTGGGAAATGTGCACTGGTGAAGCATGCTGGACATAGTATGACTGAAACTCAATTATGAGTATCTTTGTAACTGAGTATCTTACAGTGGCTCAATCAAAAAACTTATATAGGGGGGTGGTAGTGGGGGATATGGGTTGCAGGAAGGGAATGGGGGTGGAGAGAGGACAAATTTGGTGATGGGAATTCCCTTGATTCAATGTTAATATGTACCTAAAATACTGCTGTGAAAGATATGTAAGCCAATATGGTCAAAATAAAATTTTTTAAAAAATGAAAAACCTTATTTATAAAAAAATTAATTCAATTTTTATTAAACGGGCCCTATCAGCAACAGTACTTTAAACCACAGTTCAAAAACATATGTGTATGGAAAGCGCCTCTCATAGAAGCAGGGTAGTAAGTGGAAGGTGAATGGGGTGGGGGAGGCACTGGTGGAGAGAAGTGGACACTGGTGATGAGATTGGTGTTGAATAGTTGTATTCCAGAAACCAAGTCACAAGTATTTAATCTTACAGTGACTAAATTTAAAAATTAATTTACATAAAGTCACCATGGCTTCTGAAGTTGAGTTTAGTCCCATCACCAATATCAACTTCCGATCACCATAATTTTAGTTTTTTGTTTTATTTTGACTTGGTTCAGGGCTACACCACAGAGTGCTTAGCACATCCTCTTAGCTCTTTGTTCAAGCATCAATCCTGGCAGTGCTTGAGGGTCTATGTGGTACAGAACCAAATTGGGATTGGCTACGTGGAAAGCAGTTACATTAACCTCTCTGCAACTCTTCCACCACTGTTGATTCTCATTTTGTCAGAATTCTGACAATGGTACAGCACTGTTTTTATCTTCTCCATGTATGCTTAGAGCACTTTATTTTTAATTAAATTTTATGAATTCGGGGCCGGTGAGGTGGTGCTAGAGGTAAGGTGTCTGCTTTGCAAGCGCTAGCCAAGGAAGGAGAGCGGTTCCATCCCCCGGTGTCCGATATGGTCTCCCCAAGCCAGGGGCAATTTCTGAGCGCTTAGCCAGGAATAACCCCTGAGCATCAAACGAGTGTGGCCCGAAAAACCAAACAAAATTTTATGAATTGACCGTTGATGTATACAGCTACAAAAACTGGGGAGCTCAGGGGCCTGAGAGCTAGACAGAATTGAAGGCATGTTTCGTACATGTGGCTAACCCAAGTTCAATTCCTAGCACCGAACATGATTACCCACCCACTGCCTGAAGTGATCCTTGAGCACTGAGCCAGGAGTAAGCACTCAGTAGAGATGGGTGTGCCTAGAAGACAGATGATCATTTCAAGTGTACCCACCTCTCTCTGTATACATGTTTTGCTACATGCCATACCAGAGACCTATTCCATCCCATTGTCAAAATGACACTACACAGTTTCCCCTCTCTTTCCCTCCCATTCCCTTAACTCTGGTAGCCACTTTAGTTTTTCAATCTAGGAGTTATTTGTCTTGTGTTTTTCCAGTCTATTTGCTTTGGTTATTTATGTTCTGCATTTCGGCGAATCCATCCAGTAATTCTCATTCACTCTGACTTACTAAGAGCACTCTTAGGGAAAAATAACAGTCCACAATAGGAAAGGCGTGGATTTTAGGAGGAGACAGATTTTAGCTCCAATTCAAGCTCTATCAGGTAATAATTACATGACCTTTCCAGGCCAAAATTTCTTTTGAGTTAATAATAAGATAATTATACCCACAATGTAAGGTCCTTGCAAAGAAATCATTGAGGTAATACATGTATTGTGCATTTTTTCAAAAGCAAACTACAAAATATTTTAAAAGGTACAAACCCACTTTTGAAAAGGTGGATGTGTGCTTATCCTTGAGGGCATAACCCCATAAGTTCACAATGGGCCTAGGCAGTGCTGTTTTGTGTGATTCTTTTCCTAGTTCTCTAGCCACTTGTTTGCTAATTCAAGTTTTATTTCTGTAGCTTTTTGTTTTACCATGAAATGCATTAGTTGAATTGTCAGCAAGGAGAAGGGCCATTTTCATTCTGAAAACAATTACAGGGAAAAAAGGACCACCACCATCACTCCAGGCTGCTCATCTACTTGGGTCCTTGGGCAAAGGAGACTCTTGTAGCATGAGTGGGCAGGGCCAGGTGCAGAGCCCAGTAGGCTAGGCAATAACTGCGAGAACAGAATTGGAACAGAGCTAAATTTATTCTCTTCTTCATTCTTTCTCCTTGGACAACTAAACAAGGTTGTAAGAAGAGTGCTGAGTCTCAGTACCATTTTCAGTATCACTAGCACCCCTTTGATTGGTGTAGTGGCTTAAATATGCACCTGGGATGGGGCTTCAGTGACCGAACACATGTCAAGTGTGTACTATGACCTGGATTGCATCCCTGACATCACAGTGCCCTGAGCACCACTGTAAGTGACAGGCTCGACTAACATGAAAATAATCACAGACTAGAGCATTATATGCATGTGTCCATAACAAATCAAACGGCCAAATGTGTAGCCTAGAAACCCGAGTTGACATCCTTGTACCCTTCTGACTAATGATAGCCTTCCTTATACTTCCAAACCTTTGTTTCTCCCCCTCTGCCCCCAAAAGGAAGAATGATTCAGACCTGGCCCAAGTACTGTGAGGATTCCTGAACAAATGGCATCCAGAGGCTCCAATCTCCCCTCTTCACCTTAAATTGCACACTGGACACAGCCTCTGTGCCCCACATTCTCGGAATGGAGAACAAAGGGGAAGAAGAGAATAGCACATCTGCTCCCTCCAAGCACATGTTCCTGGCCTTGTTTATGTGCAGGAGAAAGCCAGGAAGGAAGGTCAAGGAGGTTGGTGAGTGACTCATCACTTTGTGTTGCTGGAACAAGTGTGGGAGGTATGCCATATCGCTGGCAGGCCATGGTCACATGAATAGCCCCTGTTCAATATGAAGCCTTGACAGCCCAGTGGGGGACAAACTATTAAGAAGATACCAAGGCCAACATGGCTGCTTAGCATTAGATGGGGAGCAGAAAAAACAATAATTAAATAACCTTATGTTAGCATGACCTTATGTGTATCTGGTTCCCAGAACTGATAGGAGTGAATGAGGCTGTGGACTTTCACATTGGGACCTTTGGTGCTTTTGAAGCTGGAAACTACTCAAGTTGAAGTGGATTTGATGTGTGCATGTGATTTAAGGGGAGGGAGTGCAGGTGGACCGATGGCTCCATTCCTCTTAGGTGGCATTTGGAGTCCTGGCAAAAAGGTTATCGAGTGAATAGGAGACTATCCCTCGTTCGTTCTCCCCATCGCAGACTATTGAAGACCCATGCTGTTTCCTTCTATGAGGTCAAGAACTCTGTCAGGGGAAGAGTACAGTAATAAGTGGCCATTTGGTCTCTGGCAGCTGCAATGTGTCAAGATACCAGGAGGGCCATACTCAGTGCAAGGCAGTAAACCCAAGGAGTGTCTTTCTAAGGCATGGGTACTTAGGGTTCAACTCCTTCAATTGCAATATTTCCTTTTGTTTTGGGTGTGATGCCATACTTGCTAGTGCTCAGGGGATATTCCTGACTCTGTGCCCTGGATGTGCTTGGTGGTCCATATGTGGTGCCAGAGATTGAACCAGGTTGTCCATATTCAAGGCAAGTGCCTTCCCTTTGGTACTATCTCTCAAGCATTTTATTGTTGTTTTATTTTGGAGCCACACCCAGCAGTACACACAAGTTATTTCTGGCTCTGTGCTCAGAAATTACTCCTGGCAGGCGTGGAAACCACATGGAGTGCCTGAATCAAACCAGGGTGGGGCATATGCAAGGCAAATGCCCTACTCATTGTGCTATCACTCTGTCACCCCCCAATAATTTTAGATACCTCTCCTCACTTGGTCTTGATTTCCCATTTTAATCTCACTTATTTTTCCCTCCTATCCCCTTCTTTCTTAATTATGCCCACCTTACTAAACATCCTCTTCATACCTGCATTTCTGCCTTTCCCAATGTGGCCCTAACACCCAAAATTTCTTCCCTTTGGCACAATCCAACTAGATGCCTATTTCAATCAAGCCAGTTTCTATGGTATAGCTACTATTCAACCATCTCTACCTCAATGCCACTCAATAAAATCTGTCCTCCTTTCAATCTTCAATTTGGGGACATTTCTTGAGAACTTATCATCATCTTCTTTGAATAGCCAAATAGTTTGAAACACAAGTCTTCAGGGACAGGAGACCAGATTACAAATACCAACTGTGAGACACAAGGTGACTCCTTTACTTACCCATTGAACCTTTGATTTTATCTTCTGTATGATATTAATAATGCTTGTATATATACATATATATATATATATATTTAGAGTTAGATTTAGTATATAATATAATGAGGTACAATTGAGTACCTGGACCATAGTACATCTTAAGGATGCTCCATCAAACGTAATTTTCTGTTTTGATCTTGCTGCTTTCTGTATTATATCCCTATCTATGGGATGCATCATAGTGATTAAGATATATTTTTGGGTATTTTTCTTCAGATCTCCTTTAGCTGGTACTCTTCAAACATGCAGAATTTGGTTACATGCACTCTTTAGCTCCATGAGTTTCTCTGCAATGATGTCCTTGATTGTTGATTTTTTTTTCTGGGAATTTTCTTCCTGGGTCCCAGGAACTCCAATGATTCTTATATTGTTTCTGTTAAGTTTATCAAAGATTTATATTTTTATCTGTTTACTTTCTTTGAGGATTTTTTCCTTTGTCGGTTCGCTTGTTTTAAGGCTCTTTTCCAATTGCTTCTGTTGTATGGAGTTGTTATACATCTCATCTTCCAGCTCACTGATTCAGTGAGCAGCTCAGCTGTGTTACTCTGTTGGAGAGACTTTCCAATAAAGTTTTCATCTCACCTACTAAGTTTTTCAGACCTTTTATATCAGTTTGAATTTTTTCTCATTTCTATTTTCATATCCTCTTGATTCTTATTTGTGGTTCCTTCAGCTCAATCCATGCTTTTTTTGAGTTATGTGAACATGCTTCATATTCCTTCTCTAAACTCCTTATCTGAGAGGCTATATAGTACTAGTAAAAATTAGGACTTTTCAGGTCATTAGAGCTGCCCTCTTCATTCTCTATGCATGGTGCTGTCCTGCATTGTTTCCCCATCTTCATGCTTGTAGTGTGGTGTTTTTCTACGTATTGTGCTGGATTCATTGACTAGGAGATGTGTTTGGCCACAGAGGTTGGCTCCTTTGGTTCTGCCCTTCCTGGGTGTGGCCACCTCACCTATGTTGATATGGCTTCCACAGGCTTTTCTAGGCAGGATTGGTCCCACACTGGAGCCACGGATCTTCGATGGTAGCCACATTGAAAAGCATGTGGCAGAGATTAACATGCTTTGCCATTCATCAGTACTTGGCCCATAGTAAAGCTTCGATAAATTGCAGCAATGTTTCCACTATGTTCTTGTAGTCTCCACTCTAAATAATATGCTATTAAAATATGGGGACTATTATTAATTTTGTATTGACTTCTTCAGGTTAGTTAATATTACTTAGTAGGTGCTCCATAAAGGTTAACCAGACATTGTTAAATTAATGCCTTGAATATCAGGGCAATTTTAGGAATGTCCAAAGTTTAGCTTGGTGATCTAAGATGTGGTGTATCCCTAAGCTCATAATATTCTCCTAATACCTACCTTTATCAAACAACCCCCTTATTTGAGAACCCTCCTTAAAGGTTGGAGTGAGATGAGTATAGTTTTTCTTCAGGCCACTAGTGTAATATTAATCTGAGCTAGTTTTAAATGAGTGTAATTATGGAACTGTTTAGGGGCTGAGATCATTGTAACCCTAGAAAAGTTATCTGAAGTGTTGATGAGCAGATTAAAATTTATACTGTAGACACCTGGAATAAAGGAGAAAGAAAATGAACCATACCAGTCATCCAGGAATAGCCCAAAGGAGCACAAAATAAAAGGAAGACATAGAAGGGCAATGCCATCCTGTTGAGAACCCTCTGTAATCTTGATCTGAAGCAGGGTGAGGGCTAATGTTGATGTTTTAAACACTACCTCAGTCTCTCAGTGGGCCTGACCTGAATGGGGAAGACAAACAGAAGAGGGCCAGTCACTGGCATATGTGTTGGCAAGTCGCATAATTTTAGTAACCCTTAATCTTTGCTGGAATAGATTTTATAGATTATTCTTAGCTCTGATTTCTCCTGACTACCCCAGTCTTGTTGGAACTCTGCATTGACTTGTCACCCTACTTTTTTATCCTATTTCTGTAAGCCATCAGAAATCTTTCTTGGAATGATGCAAAGTATAAATAGGTCAACATTTTCTTGAAAAGGGACACCTCATTTGATGCTCAGAATAATCCTGACCTACATACTATGAACTTTGCATAATATGTGATTGGACCAAAAATGGAAGAGCTTGTGAGTAACTTCTGACTTCAAGTCCAGTGCACTTTCCATCAATAAGTTATTGGATGAGACTTTACTGTGAGCCAGTAACATTTTACCAGAGGCTAGGGCTGGAGAACTTCCATGATGCCAAGGGCATTCTTTCAGTCCTATAAGTATTACTGTCAACTTTGATGTATAAGTTAGAAATCTGATACCTCAGTTTTTAATACCAAAGACTAAGCTACAGACCTGGATTCTATTCCAATATGTGCTGGGTGCACAGTTTAGTCCCACATGATAAAGGTAGCCACTCATTTAGAAAGTATTAGAGATCACACCATGCCATCTAGACTTCTGCACCTATCTTGAGTCCAGAGCTCCATTTTGTTCTATACCCCTTCATAGTTAAGTTTTTTTTTGCCTGGGTCTAATTCTTCTGTGAAAGAGAAGTATGGAGAAGGCACAGAGATAATATCGTGGATAAATTGCTTGCTTTACATGTGGCCCACCCAGGTTTGATCCCTTGTACCACATAAGAACTCTTAAGCACTCCCAGGAGTATTCCCTGGAGCCAGAGGTAGGAATAGCCCCTGAGACCTACTGCATTTGTCCCTCCCACCAAATATTGCAAAACCCTTCATAGTTTCCCTTTCTGGCACTTTCACTCATATAATTTTATACTAACCAGTGGAACTATTTTACTAATGTCTATCTCAGTAAGTTGTAACTCCATGAGGACAGGAACTGATATGTTAATCACTGGATCTTTAGTACCTATCACCCTAAAATAGTGCTCACTGAATGTTTGTAGAATGAACAGAGGAATGAATAATTACTACTACTAATAATAATAATAAATAGTGAGTGAGTCCATACTTCAATGATGAATACTAGGCTCAGAGAAATAAAGTATCTATTTTTCCACTTTTCTCAACTCTAATCACTCTTTTTTATTTTTACTTTTTATTTAATCACTATGTTTATAGATATTTTCATAATGAGGTTTCAGTCATAGAATATACACCATCCCTCAGAGTGCTCTCTTCTCATCACCAATGTCCCTTCATTTTCCTCCCCCACCCCAAGCCCCTGCCTGTCTCTCAGGCATTCTGCCACTCTACCTCACTATAATCGTCATGGTAGTTATCATTGTGGTTAGTGCTCTAGCTGGAGTCACTGCTCTTTGTGGCAAGTTTGATGTCATAAGCTGGTCCTCCCAGAGTTCAGCTGTATCATTTCTGGGTATTATTACTATACTGTCTTTTATTTTTGTTAAATTCTACAGATGAGTGAGACTATTTTGTGTTTATTTCTCTCCATCTGACTCATTTTACTCTATGTACGTCATGTGTAGGCAAATTTTATAACTTTATTTTTCTAACTGCTGCATAGTATTCCATTGTGTAGATGTACCACAGTTTCTTTAGCCATGCATGTGTTGTCAGGCACCTAGGTTGTTTCCAGATTCTGGATATTATAAATAGTGTTGCAGTAAACATAGGGGTGCAAAGGGGTGTAGAGGGTATTTTTTGTATTGTGGTTTTGTGTTCTTGGGGTATATCCCTAGAAGTGGTATTGCTGGACCAAAAGAAAGAAATAAAGTATCTAACTCAAGTATCCCTACATTTGCATGCATGAAATAATCTGAAATATTTATAATTGAAGCATCAAATGGATAAGCACCATTAAGTATTGATTCTGCTATCAAAAGTTAGTCAGGTAACAGAGTTTTAGTGCAGTGATTCTGTGCCACTGTGCTACATCCACAGACAAGGAATACATTTCCTGCCTATTTTCTGTCACCAAAGAGAAAGCTTAAATGTCTAAGATTGCTTGGTATGCTGCGGGCAACAGAACTAACTGCATATGACCAGAACCTACAATCCTGTATGCAATATGGAGAGATCAGGGTAGAAAGACAGAGGTTTAATCATGTGGGGTCTTATTTGTCATGATAAGTAGTATTTATACAGCACCGTGCAAGGATTTTTAGTTAAGAATGCATTGACTCAAATTAGCAGAAAATATGTTAGTAATATTATTTGTTTCTAAAATTAAAATTATATAAAGGCAGGCCATAAATGACGCTGACTTAGAAGCTCAGCAACACTGTTGAAACTCAGGCTCTGTCCTTACATTTAATCCTCCAAATTATTTGCTTTTACACCTGAGGATTATTGTCTCATAGTCAAATATGGCCACCATAGCTCCAGTCATCATGTCTGTGCTCAGGAAGTTAAAGGGAAGTGGGAACATTGCCCTCAGTAGGGAAAAAATTCATCAGGAGTTCCTAATAAATTAAAATGTCTAACTCATAGACTGTGGTTGTGGTATATGGGCACACTAACTCGAAGGAAGGCTGGAAGAATTAGTATTTATGGTTTCAAGCTTTTGTAACAAAAGCACACAATGATTGAGAATGGGTATCTTGGTACCCAGCCAAAGTGATCTGCTAACAGTGGGACTTCACTCAGGAAATTGGCAGTAGCTAACCTATCAGGCACCTCTGCCCCTGTGGTGTTATTATAATTCTTTCCAAAATGTTTTCTTTTCTTTTGGCAGCACTGAAAAGCTGAGGAAATTTTTCAGGCAGACCGGAAAATAGCATTGGCATCCAATCTCATTTGTATTACCTGACAGCGTTTTGAGTTTGTTTAGAGAATAATGGAGGATCCCAGGTTGCAGAGAGGGGCTGTATGATACCTGGTTCAAGTCAATTTTGCCACTTTGACCTAGAGAAGGAGCCATCCCATCATCCTCCAAATTAGAGCAGTTGGCCTTAGGAAGCTTATACTGTAAGAGAACCATTATTAAAAAAAATCCACTCAAGAAAGATCAAATTTGAAGTGGTTGTGGTTATAGGACTCTTCTCTCCTACTCTGCTTCAAGTTACTTAACTATTGTCTTGTCTGAGAGACACAGATTCTGCTGCCAAAAATTAAAGATATCCCTACAGAAAAGAACTTACTATAACAAACAGAAAAGGATCTACTGAAGTCCCAGTCTCCACCAAGGCCCTGAAAAGTGTATTTGTTACTCAACTTGCAAATGCTACTCAGCAAACCTGAAAACAAAGTGAATTCAAAACACATTTAGAAGCAGAAGATGATTGAGAATTCAACTTCTGCCAAGACCCCTTGGCCTCGGCCACTCTGCACAGAAAGTGCGGGAGACAGCTATTTCTTCCACTTTTCCAAAATAGTGTTAGGACAATTAAAATTAATAATTATTTTACCTATATGAATTACTTAATTATATATCCACTAACTCTTAGCTGGACCTCCCAAGAACATACCAGAACAGCACAGTTAAGGGCCAGTTGTACAAGACTGTGTATGACTTAGACTAAGTGTCTAACCTGCTAAACTCTTTCCCAACTTGCACAACATGTAGACTTTTGGGAATTGATTTCATATCTAAATCTGGAATACAAGGTTTTTTTTGGTAAATTAAATGCCAAAAGAAAACCCAATCAAGGGGAATGAGAGCAAGTACAGCAGGAAAGGCACTGACTTTGCATGCAGAGCTGAGCCATGTTCAATTGTTGGCATAACATATGGTTATCTGAGAAATGACAGGAGTGATTTCTGAGTACAAAACCAGAAGTAAGCCTTGTACAGCACCTTGTGTGACAGCCAAACAAACAAACACAAACAAAAAACCCCATAAAATTCTTTTTTTGTTGTTTTTTTTTGGGGGGGTCACACCCAGCAGTGCTCAGGGGTTCCTCCTGGCTCCATGCTCAGAAATCGCTCCTGGCAGGCACGGGGAACCATATGGAATGCCGGGATTTGAACCAATGACCTTCTGCATGAAGGCAAACTCCCCACCTCCATGCTATCTCTCCGGCCCCAAACATAGAATTCTTTTTTTTTATTTTTTTAAAATTTTTATTTTGATCATATTGGCTTACGTATCTTTCACAGTAGTATTTTAGGTACATATTAACATTGAATCAGGGGAATACCCATCACCAAATTTGTCCTCCCCCATCCCTGTTCCCTTCCTGCAACCCATATCCCCCACCATCACCCCTCGGGGCTGCTAGAGTAGGTGGTCCCTTCTTTGTCTAGCTTACTATTAGTGATCATGTATCTGTTTGGTCCTGATATCCTCCCTTGTCCTCCGCCCCATTTGAGAGGCAGAGCTCGATAATTCAAGTTATGTGGTTTTCAAACATAGAATTTTTAAAGGAATAATCCAAATTGATACCCATCTCTAAACATTTGTGACTATCAATTTGGACTTTGTAAATTAACTAAGCTATTTACATTGATTGTATTTACTTCCCTTTTGCATGAATTACCAACTTGTCTGACTAATTTGTGACCTACAGTTACTACTTTGATCAATAGATACCACACAAAATGCTCTCCTAGTAAGAAGAAAAATGATGTAATTTAAGCATATGCCTCTATGGAGCTAGAGAAATAGTACAGCAGGTAGGGTACTTGCTTTGCACACAGTCTGATTCCTGGCACCGAATATGATCTGAACCCAATCAGGAGTGAGTCCTGAGTGCAGAGCCAGGAACAAGTCCTAAGCATCACTGGGCATGGCCCCAAAAGAACCCCCCCCAAAGATTTTATGATTCTAATGTGTAATTGGGTTGAAAATTCTATCCTAGAGATTATTCAAGAAATCTTAAAAGACATGTGTTAGAATGCATGGGGTTTCTATTTCCAAAAGAAACTAATCATTTGGGAAACATCTAGATCTGAGACCACCTCAGTCCTCTACTCTCAGATCTGCCTACCATTTATACAATTAGTCATCTAGAAAAAGGTAAGTTTTACAGAGCAGGTTATGATTGAGTTCTGGTGCAGATTAATGGAGAAAATAATAGATTATAAAAAGTGAAATGACCTATCAGATGCATGAAATTGCTATGAGTTCATCCATTTACTGCCCCAAACTTGAATTCTTTTCTTGAGTTTTCTAGAGGTCTTAAGATACTACAAGTTGTTGCTATCTTCCTTACCCAATTTGTGTGTATATACCCATTAATTTGACAAATGCCTATTAATGATCTATTATGAGTGAAATATTTATTAGTTTCTAGATATATTTAATGACAAAATAAGCAATTTTCCTATTCTCATGGGGCTTTTCTTATTCTCTACTATTACCCTGAGTAGCTATATGCCTGTGATAACCTGAGAAAGAACCCATTATACAATAGCAGAAGAATGAGAGTGTAAGTAGGCTCTGAAATCTGGTACAGTGAATGTGGGAAAACCTAGGAAATTTCTAGAGACTAGTCTCTGACCTTACTAAATGTACTGCTAGCATGTGTTTTAAAATGATGTAGTCTATGTAGAAAAGAATGTTCCTTAATGAAAAAAAGTATTGTAACACTGTAATTTACCAAGTTGTTCATAATAAAGCCATTTTAGGCATTAAATATTCAAATACCAATCCTCCCACCAATGTGGCTTTTCTTTCACCATTGTCTCCAATTTCCTACTCACCACCTTAATCTTTCCCCATGCAGGCCCCCAAAAATTTACTTTATATTGTTCGTTACAAAACAAAGGCAGATGGAATGATCAGAACTTAGATAAACAAAGGTCAATTTTAAATGATTGTTCTACCTCTTCATGGTGTTATTAAAGTCAGTGTCTGAAGATTTACTGAGCTGTGGTTGGTGTTAGTTGAGCATTCTATATTACTGTTTACTCTCACAGAGGTAGGTAGATTACTATGTAATATTTTCTGTGGTATCCGATTTTCTGTGATATTACTGGGCTTAACACTACTGCAAATTTTTGAGTTGCCTCATGGCTCTTTCTGCGAGTGGTCAAGAATTTCTAGATCTGAAATGAATTTGGTGTTATGGTAGTTTGATAAGGATACAAATGCTCCTTTTCCCCCATATATTTATGTATTTACTGGAAGTCAATGCCTATTGACATTTTTATCTTTTATTAAATTTACTTTAGACACTGTGGTTTACAGAATAGTTTATAATACAGTTATTTCTGGCATTCAGTATTCCAACACCAATCCCACCATCAATGTAACATCCCTTCTTCCCTGGTTATCATTTCCTAACCTCACCAAAGTCTGGCCCTTAGCAGGTAGGAATAATTTACTTAATATTTCTTTTTTTGTACCTATAGTGTTTTCTTTTTCTTTTTCTTTTTAATATATAAAATATTTATTTAAGCACCATTATTACAAGCATGGTTGTAGTTGGGTTTCAGTCATAAACAAAACACCCCCCTTCACCAGTGCAACATTCCCATCAATAATGTCTCCCTCCTTCCCAACCCTTGCCTGTATTTGAGACAGACATTCTACTTCTCTCAGTCATTAAGATTGTCATGATAGTTGTTAATGTTTCTTGATAAAATTTAATGGTAATGGAATTATAGAATAATCTGCATGAAAAGAAAATGTGTTAACATTGCCATATGCAAAGAAAATTTGTTAACCTTGCCATATCTCACAATGGGGTATTATGTCGTTCATTGTCTGAATGTCTACTAACCTATATATTTCCAATTGAGCATTCTGTTCTTGTTTTGGTTTTGTTTTTTTTTTAGGGGGGTTGGTTTTTCAGTCACACCTGGTGACACTCAGGGGTTACTCCTGGCTATGTGCTCAGAAATCACTCCTGGCTTGAGGGGACCATATGGGATGCCGGGGGATCGAACCACAGTCCATCCTAGGCTAACAAGCGCAAGGCAGATGCTTTACCGCTTGCGCCACCACTCCAGTCCCTTGTTTCTGTTTTTGAGGTTATGTGGCATATATGGTAATTTTTCATCAAATTTGGCATATTCCAACTGGGAAATCAGTATTAAAATATGGGGGTGTCACAAGGCTGCATAATGATTGCATGTGCCATGAATTAAAGAATCTTCTGAGCTGAACTAATGATCTCAGACAGTGACAACATGGATCACACAACAGTATAATCATCTGTGAGGCCAATATGTTCATGAGATTTTTCCTTCTCATTTGGTCCTCTCTTTTGAGAATTAGATGGGTCTATGGTATTGGCTGCTTGGCCAGACATGGAAGGAAGCTCTAGATCATAGGTGTAGCAGCTTGGGACTTCTGAAAATACAGAGGTGTGGCAGAGAGGGAGGTGGTCTGATCTGAATCCAAGGATCCCTGGAGATATCAATCACAAAACTGGCTTACCTGGAGTGTTTGTCTACTAAGAGTCTGCAGAGATGAGTGGAGAAGCAGTGAAGATGGGCCATTGGCAAGGCAGCAGTTAAAGGACAGATCAGTGTGTGCAGCCCCTGGGGCTTCAGCAGAGTTGGGGAAGGTGTTGCCTGTCCCCTCACAAAGGCCCCAATTCGATCGGCTACAAGGCCTGTATATCTGTGGATTTTCTCTGCTCCTAAGGCCTCACTTTCAAGAATTAGATGACTCTATGGCATTAGCCATTCTTTTTTACCCAAGATGTGTTTACTTTTTCTATAGTAACAGACTATTAAAATAGCAACATAATCACCTGAAATAAAGATTATGTTTTGCATGACCAAGTTTAGTCAGAAGTCTAAATTTTGGGCAGTAAAGTACAATATGACTAGAAGTGATGGAATATCTAGGAAGTTGTTATAAACTGAAAAAGAAGGCATCCCTTACCTTTCTGCTTTTCTCCTCCTCACTGGCCAGGCATTAGAGTGAACTATATTTAACCATACAGATAGGGTAATATGCTAGGAATGACAGTACCATGGCAGAAGGAACAAAGATTCCTGGAAAATTAATTGACTAGTACTACATATGTTGCTACATTGTTGCTACAATGTTCCTGCCCTGTGCTACCTACTTAAAATATATGAAAGAGAAATCAGCTCACATTTTGTCTAAGCTCTCCTTTTTTATTATAAATCCTTATTTCAACACCATGATTACAAGCATGTTTGTAGTTGGATTTCAGTCATAAACAGAATACTCCCCCTTCATCAGTGCAATCTTGAGATTTTTGTTTTAGCAAAAGAACATTGATCCAATAATGACGGATGTATACAATAAGAAACTCACTACACACACAACTGAGAGAAATGTTTCCTGGCACCACAAAAAAGCCTTTGGGATGGGGTAATGAGTATATATGGAGCCAGGGTTTGATCCCATGATGGTATGCTTCAAGGATGGAGAAACCCTGAATCTCTTAGGCCACGGGAATTTCCTTTCTTTCCCAATGCATACTGTGCCTATGCCAAAAATAGTGGGGGGAACGCCAAACCCTGCCACTCTAGCACCACTACTTTTTCTTGTTTTGTGTTGATTTGTTAGCTTTTGACTTTATTTTCCTTCTCTTTTTTCTTCCACTTTTCTCTTTCTTTTTCACTCTTGTGGTTATTTGGTGATTTATTTTTATTTTTATTTGCCGGGTGAATTATTTTTCTTTTTTCTTCCATTTTTCTTTTCTCTCTCTTCTTTCTTTTTTTGGTAGTTGTTACCAAATTTTTCTCCCCTTTTCTTATCCTTTTTATTTCCAAATCAAAAAGGAAATTAAAACTTTCCTGGAAACAAATGATAATGAAGACACAAACTGCCAGAATCTATGGGGCACAGCAAAAGCAGTCCTGAGAGGAAAATTTATAGCTCTACAAGCACACATCAGGAAGGAAGAAGGGGCATACCTGAATAACTTAATGATGCACCTCAAAAAATTAGAAAATGACCAACAAAAGGAACCAAAAATAGGGAGACAGAAGGAAATAACAAAGCTGAAAGCAGAAATCAATGAAGTGGAAAACCAAAAAACAATCTGAAAGATTAATGAAAGCAGAAGTTGGTCCTTTGAAAAAATAAACAAGATTGATAGACCATTGGCAAAACTCACAAAGAAAGAGAGAGACAGACCTGATAACCCATATTAGAAATGAAAAGGGGAGATCACAACAGATATTGCAGAGATCCAAAGGGTAATCAGAGACTACTTTGAGAAACTTTATGCTACTAAACGTGAGAACCTAGAAGAAATGGAAAAATTCTTGGACACTTACAACCTTCCACAGTTAAGTAAGGAGGATGTAGCATATCTAAACACCTCCATCACTACTGAGGAAATTAAGACAGTAATACCCTAAGAACACAAGAATACAATACAAACACCCCTTCCTCACACCTATATTTATTGCAGCACTATTCACAATAGCCAGGCTCTGGAAACAACCAAGATGCCCTTCAAAAGATGAATGGCTAAAGAAACTGTGGTATATATACACAATGGAATATTATGCAACTGTCAGGAGAGATGAAGTCATGAAATTTTCCTATACATGGATGTACATGGAATCTATCATGCTGAGTGAAATAAGTCAGAGGGGGAGAGAGAGATGCAGAATAGTCTCACTCATCTATGGGTTTTAAGAAAAATAAAAGTCATTTTTGCAACAATCCTCAGAGACAATGAGAGAAGGGCTGAAACTTCCAGCTCATTTCATGAAGCTCACCACAAAGAGTGGTGAGTGCAGTTATAGAAATAACTACATAGAGAACTACCACAATCATGTGAATGAATGAGGAAACTAGAAAGCCTGTCTGGAGTACAGATTGGAGGGGTGGGATGGAGGGAGATTTGGGACATTGGTGGTGGAAAGGTTTCACTGGTGAAGGGGGTGTTCTTTACATGACTGAAACCTAATCACAATCATTTATGTAATCAAGGTGTTTAAATAAAGAAAAAGGAAAGTCACTAGTTACCTAATGAGTTGAGGAACATAAAAGAAGTGAAAAGTAGTGAGAAAGGGGTGAATGTATACATCTTTCTCAAGTAGACCATATATAAATGGAAGGAATGTTAGGACAATAGCTATAATGGATGTTAGAGAGAAAGTTGGATGTAGTTTTGTTGATAAGAAACAATTTTATCTTGTTCTGCCTTATACATTGAGGGGAAAAAGTAGATGGTACCAGGAGCAAACAATCACATGAACATTGAGTGGAAATAAAAAATGATCAGACCTAAATACCTAAGTACCTAAATACCTAAGTACCCTAAGTCAACGACAACAGAATCAAGATTTCCAATACAACAAGCTATATACAAAGAGGACATGTTACACAAGAGTCCACGGAGCAAAGGGGAGAGGTGTGGGGTGCATGCTGGGAACAGGGGTGGAGGGAGGAGGACAGTACTGGTGGTGGGAATGGTTCTAATTAACTGTCATTGTTTATGTACCTTATATATAGCTGGAAAGACTTGTAATTAACACTGGTCACAATAAAAATTAAAAAAGAGGGCTGGAGAGATAGCACAGCAGTAGGGTATTTGCCTTGCATGCAGCCAATGTAGGGCAGACAGTGGTTTAAATCCTGGCATACCATCTAGTCCCCCATGCCTCCCAGAAGCGATTTCTGAGCATAGAGCTAGGTGTAACCCCTGAGAGCTTTGGAGTGTGACCCAAAATAACAACAAACCAATTGGAAAATTTTTTAAATTATCATATCTCTAAAATTATTGGAAGGATCCAATTCAAAACAGAATCTTAAAATATAGAAGGAGTAAGGAGTAACTTATAAAAAGAAACCCCAGCATCAAGATGATTGAGATTCAGAAACCATATTAGAAAGAGAACAATTTTGGGGCCGGTGAGGTGGCGCTAGAGGTAAGGTGTCTGCCTTGCAAGCGCTAGCCAAGGAAAGATCTCGATGCGGTTTGATCCTCCAGCATCCCATATGGTCCCTCAAGCCAGGGGCAATTTCTGAGCACTTAGCCAGGAGTAACCCCTGAGCATTAAATGGGTGTAGCCAGAAAAACAAAAAAAAAAAAAGAAAGAAAAGAAAGAGAACAATTTCTTCTGAGAGGAACATGCTAGGTAGAAAATGAGTGTGGGGACATATCTTCTCAGGAATTGGAGGGATCTTTTCTGAGCAAGAGGATGCGTGAACATCTGGGTGTATGAGATGTCACTGTTCAGGACTTGCATTTGAGTAGTAAAGTTTTGAATAGTTAGATTAGGTGTGAAGTTGACCAAAGACAGGGGAATTTCAGGCTGAGAATATGGGTCCAGATGGAGTAGAAGTCTATTATTCCACACAGTTGTATGATTTTTCTCTAAAAACAGCTAACTAGAAACAACAGAAATAATGAAAAGAACATGTCTATAAACAAAGGAAGACCACTATATTAACACTATAGTAGCAGACCACTATATTAACACTATAGTAACAGACAATCATATGTGAAGTGGAACAAAAGTAGTACAGTAGGTACTTGCCTTGCACACAGCCAACCCAGGTTTGAGCCAATAAACCACATATAGTCTTCTGAGCACGACCAACAGTATAGAGCCATCCAGAAATAAAACCTGAGCATTTCAGAGAATGGCCCCAAAGCAAAGTAAAACAAATAAACAAAAATACAAAAACCAGACATTAATCAAAAAGAAGGGCTACCTGGGGCCAGAAGATAGTACAATGGGTACAGGGTTTCCTTTGCACATAGCCAGCTTGGGTTTGATCTCCGGTCCTCCATTTAGTCCCTGGAGTTATTTAAGTGTAATTTCTGAGTGCAGAGCTAGGAGTAACCTCTGAGCATGGCTGATTATGGACCAAATACAATCAGAAAAAGAAGGCCTACAAAGCTGAAGGAATTCCTTTTGTTGTTGTTGTTGATTTGGGGAGGCCACACCCAGCAGTGTTCAGGGGTTACGCCTGGTTCTGTGATTAGAAATTACTCCTGGCAGGCTCAGAGGGCCATATGGGATGCCAAAGTTGGAACCCGGATTGGCTTCATGCAAGGCAAATGCCCTCCCCGCTGTGCTATCACTCCAGTTTCCTGAAGGAATTCCTTCTTGAAGAGGAGACAAATGTCTACTTTTCTGAGTCAGAGACCTTGCTGTATTTTACAAAATATCAGTTCATGCATTTCTCACTGCAACACATGAATTTGAGTATCACTGCCTCCATTTCTTACATATGAAATACAATTAAGTCATAACAATGGTTAACTAAAAAATAAGAAGTTCAGCTTCATGCTTCCCACTGATTTTAAACTTTATGCCCAAGACACCCTCCCACCATACACACATACACACACACACAAAAAAAATACACACACACTATGCTATCAAGATTCCAGAAAATGATGATCTATTTGAAAGACAATTTTTCAACAGAGAGAAAGAAACTATTTTTTATCTGCAATTTCTCATTAGTTTGTTTTTTTGAAAGCCACTTGAACTGTCTCTGCTTGTTTATTGGTTTTTTTCATTCGCATGCACTCTGACCTAAGTTGCAATGGGTGACTTGTTGCCAGGATATCTCTGTAATAGTCAGAGTGGGAAGTAAACAATAGCAAAATGCTACATCTATCTAGCTCTTTGTGATGTCTGCATTTCTTTTCATTAAACCTGTTCCTACTACATTTTTTCATTGAGTTTGGTTACAGAATGGGAAAGTTATTAGCAGCTGACTGGTCTTTATTTGAAATATAGTTATAGTATATTCAAATATTGCTCTGCAAACATTTAACATCCAGCCTATTTCCCTTTCATTAAATTGCTGGTGAATACATAGCCAGATTTAAAAACAAATCTTAAAGGTATGCAGAAAACACAGGAAATGGAACGGAATCTTTAAATCCTTAAAATTTTCCAAATGGGAAGAAAACATGTGGGAAACTCCATTTGAGCAGTATCAATACTGATACTTGAAGGACTCTGATACTTCCTCACATAATCACATGATAAACTTGTAAATCTCATAATTATGCCCATTATATAGGTAGGAATCTAAAATTCATATAAGTTGAGTGATTAATATAATGTTACATAAACAAATAGTAAAAAAATATAATTTTTTTGTTTTGGCGCCACACCCGGCGATGCTCAGAGGTTACTCCTGGCAGTCTGCTCAGAAATAGCTCCTGGCAGGCACGGGGGACCATATGGGACACCGGGATTCGAACCAACCAGCTTTGGTCCTGGATCAGCTGCTTGCAAGGTAAACGCCACTGTGCTATCTCTCCGGGCCCAAAGAGACATAATTTGAATTTGCCATTCAACAGTCCAGAATAGCCAAAATAATGCTAGAAAAGATGAAAATTGGGGGCTTTCTTCCTCAATAATATAAAAAATTATACTATGAAACTATAATCATGAAGGCAGTTTGTACTGAAATACAATGCAATAGAACCGAGAGCCCAGAGATAGTCTCAAATTTTATGGTCAGAAAATCTTCAACAAAGAACTGGGCATATAAAGTAGAGCAAGGAAAGTCTCTTCCACAAGTGGCTTCATCGAAACTGGTCAGCCACATGTGAAAACAAAACAAAATAGAACTTAATAAAGTTGCACCTATCTCACACCTTATGCAAAATCAATTTAAAAATGAATTAAAGGTGTTTATATCATACCTCATTCCATAAACTATAGTGAGGCATAAGCAGAATCCTTCATAATAATGAATCTAAAGGTATCTTCAATGGCTCAATGCCACCAAGCAAAGAGAAGAAAAAATAAATGGGACTACATCACATGAAGAAGCTTCTGCAACACAAAAAAATGACTATGGGCTAGAACAATAGTATAATTAATAGAATGTTTGCCTTGCATGTGGCTAACCCTGGTTTGATTATGGTACCCCATATGGTCCCTTGAGCCTACCAAGAGTGATCCTTGAACACTGAATCAGGAATAACCCCTAAGACCAGCCTACAGTGCTCAGTTCTTTCTTGCCTGATTCTGCATTCAGGGATCCGGTTCATTCTGGCATGGTGCAGGTACTATATTTGGTGTTGGGTATTGAATCCAAGTTGGCTGGCTGCCTGGCAATTGCCTTACCTGCTATACTATCTCTCAGGCCTCTCATTTAAAGCCTTTGTTTCTTTTCTAATATGGAAAGTGAGTGCTATAAATCCCTTTAAACTTTTTCTTTAACAGCTTTCCAAATGGTTTATATGTCTTAAAAATGTGTCCATCAAGTATATAGGTTGAAAGGTGGGAGAGAACCCTGAGGTCATTGGTAGAGGATACAACCTAGAATTGGGATTCATTGCATGCCTGAAATGCAATTGTGAACAACTTCTTAAACCATGGTGTCTAAATAAAAATTAAATTAAAAACATGTATACAGGGCCCGGAGAGATAGCACAGCGGTGTTTGCCTTGCAAGCAGCCGATCCAGGACCTAAGGTGGTTGGTTCGAATCCCGGTGTCCCATATGGTCCCCCGTGCCTGCCAGGAGCTATTTCTGAGCAGACAGCCAGGAGTAACCCCTGAGCACCACCGGGTGTGACCCAAAAACAAAAAAACAAACAAAAAACATGTATACAGTGATTGGAGAGATAGTTCAGTAGGTATAGTGCTTTCGTTGCACAAAGCCTGGGTTCAATTGTCAGCATCACTTAAGGTCCATGGAGCACTGCCAGGAGTAATTTCAGATTGCAGAGCCAGAAGCAAACCCTGCGCATTTCTAGGTGTGTCCTAAAACAATGTAAAATTACATTAAGTTTCACTCATAAGCATGCATAAAAAATTTAAACAAAATTGTAACGCATGAAATCTCCAAAAACGCTAAAGAATAATATATCATAAACAATGTGAGAAGGGAAAGTGATCCAGAAATGCCAGAAGTTTTCCCTTTCAAATCAGTTCATAGAATTGATCATATTAACAAACTAAAATTGTATGTGTATGTAAAACACACATGTACTATGTCACACACACATACTCATGTGTAAGATGACATCTAGCTATTAATACAAAATAAATGCATTCCCCATCTTCATTTTCCTGTAAATATCCCTTTGATATGCAAAAGTCCACCTGGATCACTCTGTCCTGCCTGCTCTGGTGGATTTTGTTCTTGGGTAATAATTAAAAGTCAGTTATGGCTTTTGGGAGAGGCAGAGAGATGTCAAGGTGAAAAGCTTCATGGCTTCATGGCTCTTTCCTGACTGACTTGGCTTATTATTTCTTTGCTGCTACCCTGCTTCTTCAGATTTGTCCACCTGTGAAGTTAGAAACAAGGCATGTGGGGTGATCTCCCAACTTGTGTATTTACACTTGTGTAAAATAAAGGATCATCTAAATACAGAATTTTGTTAAAACCAAAATATTTGATAAAATCATCATTCATTCAAATTTTAGACTCAGCATAGAGCTCGGGAGATCCATAAAGTGCTGATCTCTAAGTTCTGAGTCACATTGTGCTCCCTTGGGCATCAACATTGGTGCTTGTTCTTGACTCTGTGCACAGGGATTACTCCTGGAAATAATCAGGGGATCATTTATGGTGCCAGGAATCAAACCCAGATTGGCAGCTTGTAAACCAAGCACCCTACTCACTGTATTATGTTTTGGTCCTCAAAACAATCCTTTGAAAGAGGAAAAGATAAGTTGGAAGTACAGTTTCAAACATCACTTGCAATAAGAAAATATTAAAACAAGTATATTTGATATAGGGCAGGAGAGGTGGCGCTAGAGGTAAGGTGTCTGCCTTGCAAGCGCTACCCAAGGAAGGACCGCGGTTAGATCCCCCAGCGTCCCATATGGTCCACCCAAGCCAGGGGCGATTTCTGAGCGCTTAGCCAGGAGTAACCCCTGAGCATCAAACGGGTGTGGCCAAAAAAAAGTATATTTGATATGTTATGTATTTTTGTTGTGAACGCTCAGATCAGCTACTTAAAATACATGCATATATATATGTATATATATGTGTGTGTGTGTATATACATATATATAAGCAGTAGAGATAAGTTGAGGAATATTCCGGTAACACAAAGAAAGACAAATTAAATTTCAAAGTGTGTGATCGCTGACATTTTGCAACCAAAAGTATATGTGAGCACCCTAGTGAAATTGTGTGCTCCCCCACCCTGTGCCATGTGTGAGCATAGCAGCCATGTGGCTACAGGTTCTTCGCAGAAACAACAAAGAGATTATAAGAGGAAAAAGAATAGAAGAGAATGAAAAGATCTACTGTACAAACACATAAAAAAGGGTTTAAAAGCAAGAATGAGTATATTCATCAGCTAAAGTCTGCTTCAGAATACGGGAATTACTAGTTATTGATGGGACACTCAACAATGAAAAAATTATATCCTAGGAATATACAATAATCCTATATGTGTGCTCACTAAACTGAGTCTAGAAAATCCATAAGGCAGGGCTGGAGTGGTGTGGTGCTAGAGGTAAGGCGTCTGCCTTGCAAGTGATAGCCTAGGACGGACCACGGTTTGATCCCTTGGTGTCCCATATGGTCCCCCCAAGCCAGGAGCGATTTCTGAATGCATAGCCAGGAGTAACCCCTGAACATTTTGGGGTGTGGCCCCAAAACAAACAAAAACAAACAAAATAACAAAAAAGAAATACATAAAGCAAAAATTGACAAGGACCAGGAAGAGAGCTGAAAGGTCTAGTGGAAAAATAGAAATAATAAATGACTACAATGAAAGCTGGGCACTTCAACAATGTACTCTCAGCAATCAATGTAGCTAATAGAAAATCTGAGAAATAATAGACAAATTCAGTACAATTAACCTGCATGATCTAGTTGATATATATAGAACACAGACATTCAATCCAACCGTAGTTGAATATAAAATTTTTCAACTGCCTATGGATCACTTCCAAGAGGAAGTCACAAAGAACATTTTTAATTATTAATTTTAATTATAATGATATATTTAAACACCATGATTACGAACATGTTTGTAGTTGAATTTCAGTCATAAAAATACACCCCCCTTCACCAGTGTAACCTCTCTGCCATCAATGCCCCCCTTCACCATCCTCCACCACCCCCACAAAAACTTTTTAAAAAATTATCCTTGAAGAAGAAAACAGAAAATTATTAGAAGAACAGGAAAAACTGCAAAAAGCTGTGGCAAGGAAAATGAAGAAGAAAACAGAAAATTATTAGAAGAACAGGAAAAACTGCAAAAAGCTGTGGCAAGGAAAATGAAGAAGAAAACAGAAAATTATTAAAAATTATCCTTATTGAGGTATTATTGGCTTACAGAATCATAAACATTTATATGTTTTAGGGGTACACCACAGTCACCATCAAAATTCCAGTATCCTTCATCACAATCCATAGGGAACCTTTGGTCCAGCACAGTTCCACATTTTGGTAACCCCAGCTCTCTTGTACATTGTCTCTTGTCATGGTGGTCATTGGACATTGTTTCCATGTTTTGTTACTGGCCACAAATGAGTGATGCATGGGTTTGTCTTTCTTCTTCTGACTTGTTTTACTTAGCATAACACCATTCAGTTCAACCCATTTTGCAGCCAAAAGCAAGACTTTAACTTTACATATAGTTATGCAGTGTTCTATTGTGTATAAATACCACAGTTTCTTTATCCATTCATCTGATTTGAGTGCTTGGGTGTTTTCCAGACCTTGGATATTACAAGTCGAGCTGAAATTAATATAGATTTGCACATATAGTTTGGGAGTAGGTTTATGTGTCATTTGGATATACACCTAGGACTGAAATTGTTGGATCCTATTGGCATTCTATTTTTAATTTTTTGAGAAGTCTCTATATTGTTTTTTACAAGGCTGAACCATTACATTTGACAGTCCTACCAACAAATGGATGACAGTTATTTTTACACCACATTCCTCTAAAACTGATTATTTTTGGACTATTTTATATAGGCATTTATACTAGTATGGGATTATATCTCATTGTAATTTGACTTGCAGTTCTCTATCAGTCTGATGAGCACTTTTTTAATGGTGTTTTGGGGTTTTTGGGGGGTCATGTTTTTGGCTTCTTTAGATACATTTCTATTCAGCTCTTCTCCCTATTTTTGTAAATGTTTTATGTAACATGGATATCACTCTTTTATAATGTATTGTGTGCAACTCTCTTCTAATCAGTAGAGTGTCTTTAGCCCAAGTTTCATTTGAACTGCACACACATTTTGGTTTGATGTCCTCCTATTTGTTTATATTTGCTTTTGTTTCTTTTGACAGTGGGGTCAAATCATGAAAGACTCTTCTGAAGCCATTGTCAGAAAGTTTGGCCTATATTTTTCTCAGTATATTTTATGGATCCAGGTTTAATTCCAAGGCCATTAATCTATGTTTGAATTAACTTGTGTATGCTGTGAGACAGGGGTCTGATTTGATTTTCTGCTTATGACTAATTTTCCCTAAAAAGGCATTCGTTTATACATCTAGCTGCACCCAGTTCCTTTGCTGAAATCAACCTTAACTGTTCATGTAAGAGGGTTTACTTCTAGGTTTTGAATTCTTTCCCACTTTTATCCAAACACTGTATAATTACTATAGCTTTATAGTACAATTTAAGATCATAAAGCATCATTCTTCCTTTCAGCTTTATTCTGAGAATTGCTTTGATGATTTGGGGGAAGATTTGTAATTCCATACAAATGTTATCAATGTTTTTTCTATATCCTTAAAGAATATTACTGGAATTTTGGTTGCATTAAATTTGTATAATACTTTGTGTAGAATACTCATTTTTGAAATGCTTATTCTTACAATCTATGAAGATGGAGTATTTTTTCATTTTCTTGTTTTTTTCCTTTCTCCTTTGATAGGAATTTGCATTTAAAAGAATTAATTTAATAAATGTAAATAAAGTAACATTTATCAGAAGATTAGTATTATTAGTGGATGTGTTTGTTAATAGATGTAGTGCATTAATTTAACCGAATTTATTGAATAAACTGAAATTATTTTTATTTATTTTTCTTCTAGTTATTCTAGAAAATTTTCTCTACATCTTCTGTAGTCTGCCATCTTGCTGCCTAGGTTTATTGTTCTTAATAGCTTTCTGGTATATTCTTTATACCAGAAATATACTATGTGTATTATCATATTGTATGTAAATAGTGGTAGTTGAATTTATTTTCTAACTTAAATTTCTTTAATTTATCTTTCGTCCTTAATTTAAATGCCTGAGACTTCCAATACTATATTGAATATTTCAGTTGTGCGTCACTGATTATGCTATATTAGCTGTGGATTTGTTATATTCAGAAATATTTCTCTCTTCTTTGTTTTATAGGCCACATATGGTGGTGCTCAGAGGTTACTCCTAACTTTGCTCTCAGAAGTTACTCATGGCAGACTCGAGGGACTATATGGGATGCTGGGAATCTAACCAAGTTGGCCATATGCAAGGCAAAAGCCCTCCTTACCCACTCTGCTATCACTCCAGCCCCATGAATATTCCTTTTTATCCCCCCGCCTTTCTTTGATCTTTGGTCCCAACCAGTGGTACCGAGGCTTACTCCTGACTTCCTGGGATCATCCCTGGTGGGATCAGGGGACCATATTTGGTGCCACAGTTCATCAAACCCAGGTTAGCAGCATTCAGGCAAGTACCTCACCCTCTGTACTTCTGTGCCTCTGTACCCTCTCCAGAACTTCTACTTCCATTTGTAGGAGCTTTTTATATTATAAACAAAGGTTGAATTTGGTTGAAAACATTTTTTATCCATTGATATTACATGATTTGTATCTTTCATTTTGTTCATGTAGTACATTTCATTACTTGATTTGCATACATTAAGCCATCGTATATTCTAAATAAATTCCATGTGGTCATGAAGAATGATCCTTTTAATTTTTCTAAATTTGGTTCACTAAGATTTTGTTGAAGGTCTTTAAATATAGGTTTATTGGAACTATTGACCTATATGTTTCTTCTTTTGTTATGCTTCTGTCTATTAGTATAATGCCTTCATAGAATCTGTTCAGGAGAATGTCAAAGGAATCTTTAATACAGAGAATGAAAATGAAAATATTATATATCAAAATAAACAGAAGGCAACTAAACTAAAGCTGTGAGGGAAATGTATAGTGAAAAATGCTTACATTGCAAATAAGGAAAGGTCTCAAGTAAAAAATCTAAATTTGCAGCTAAAGAAATTAGAAGTGCAGAGCAAAATAACTCCAAAGCATACAGAAGAAAATAATGCAAAAGCATAAATCAATTGGAAAGGAAACAATAGAGAAAATTTATTTTGAATATGTTACTTGGACAAAATTAATAAAATTAATATATTTTAACAATAAAATAATAAAAGATCTAGGGACATAATAAATAATAAAAGATAGAGGAGCACAAATCAGCACCAAAGATGAAATAGAAACTGGAACTACAGATCCTGCCACTGAGAAGTAGAACTACAATGAATAACTTCATACTCATGAATTCAGTAACTTAAAAGAAGCACACCAATTCTTTCAAACCCACAAAGTATGAAAGCTCAAGCAAGATGAAATTAGAAACATGGTATTTGTTTTAGGATAGGTAAACAAATAAATAGAACAATACAGAGCGAAACAAAATAATAAATATTTAAGGTTTTTGATTTATTATTATTGTAGTTTTGTTCTATTTTTCTGTTTTTTTAATTAAAAAGAACAAAGACAATAAGAAAGCTGCATGTATGTATTTCAGTAAAATCATATAAACATTGTAATTTGATTTTCATTGAAATGTCATATGCCATGAAATATTTTTCTTTTCATTTTTCAATCATCAAAAGTATCAAAGAAAAAGCCATATTACCCTGACTGCCAAATAAAGGCAAGCACATAAGAGACATGTTGAAAGCAAGTGAGATAATTCACATTTCTAGCAACTTAAATATGGTCACATAACCCGGGAGGAGTTTCTTGTAAGATGTCTAAAATATTAGGTACTGAAAAGCTTGGGAGAGAACAGAAGCAACTATTGCTAGGGATTTGCTTAGAAGAAACAACTTCTCTTCTTCCACATAGATGAACAGAATTGAACAGGGAGAGGAAGTGGCAAGTAAGTTTAGGAAGGCTCTGTATGATTTATTAAAGAAAACCCCTTTCTCCAACCAGAGTATCCAAATCTTTTTAGCATGCCTTTCTTCTCCAAAGGGTGCTTTGCAAAGTTTGTTTTACTGAAAACTGACTAGATCAAGTGACTTAACCAAGGTTGGTCATTGATGCACCTGATTGCTCTCCAAAGAGCATGTGTAGGGAGAGTGGGAGGCCTGGGATGGGTAAATGGGGAGCTTTGACCAAGCACTCTTCTCTCAAACTAATGGCCTTTCCTGATTACCCTCTTGTCCTTCCAGGTGCAAAAGAGAGTCACTCCTGAACAAATGATGTTTGCAAGCCCAAAGATAACTCTGAAACATCTACCACCCATTCAAGGAAGTACAAGACAGGAGAAAGGCCAACAATATTCATTGGTGATTATATGCTGAATAAGAAATAGAATCAGAGGGTTGAGAAGAAAGTACAACAGGCAGGGCACTTACCTGGCATAGAACTGACACATGTTCAATCCTTGGCACCAAAAAAGGTCCCCTGAGCATTCTAAGTTTTGATTCCTGAGCACAGAACCAGAAATAAGCCCTGAGTACTGCTGGGTATGATACTTCATGCCACCAAAAAAAGAAAAGAAAAGAAAAGAAAAGAAACAGAATTGTAGCCCAGGAACTACTAGAGAACTCCATTCCCAGTAATTTCCTGTGCCTGAAGAATTCAAGGTATTTGCTGTATCTCCAGATGATCCTTGGCTTTCAATTATTTGGATCCACATGACAGAGATATAATGTTTCCTCCAAGTCCATTTATATAGCTGCCCTACCAGTGGTACATTCTGTTCTTTCCCCTTCTCATTATCTACTACTTTGATTGTGCTACCTAAAGCTCCTCCAAGATATTGTGACTTTTGACTTCAATCATTTTAAGTCACTCTTGTGGAAACCAAATATTCTTCCTCCAATATACACCAATAGTTATGATTAAAATGAAATAAGTAAAATAGAAAGGGGATCAGGAGACACTACATCAGTTATGGCACATGTTTTATATATTCCCTACACACTCCACCAGTCCCTGTCATCACATGATCCAGGCATCTACAGGAATGTCCTCCAAGGCCTCCAAGCACTGCAAGGTAGCCCAGGTAATCCCCAGAACTTTCATTGAACTATTAGCCCAGACGGTTAAGTACTACTACCAAAAGTGGCCCAAGTTTTCCCTGAGCACTTGATTGGGTGACCTCTGAAACTGAATTTACATGCACCTGAAATTAGAAATATAAAGTAAAAATGTAAAAATTTGAATTCTATAATGATAGAAAGGGAAGGAACAGAAGAGGCACGTGGCTGGAGAGATAGTATAATGGGTAGGGCATTTGCCTTGCTTGTGCTAACTGAGCACCCCAGGACCCCAAATGGTTGCATGAGCCTGCAAAGGGTGATTCCTAAGTGCAGAGCCATAAGTAAGCCTTAAGCATGCCCAGAATAAAGGGAAGGAAGAAAAGAAGAGAAAAAAAACAAGGAATAGAAAGGAAAAAACAAAGAACAGAAAAGAAAAATGTAAAAAATGGATGAATTTAGCGGCCTAGTAGGCAGGTCCATGATTAGCAGAGTCTGGCAAAAGAATATGGACCACGTATGGGCTGCTATAAAGGACAAATTTCAATTCTTCATCTAGCTGATAAGTGGGAAAAAGGACTTGGTATTTCTACCTGCCTACTGTGTGTGTGTGTGTGTGTGTGTGTGTGTGAGAGAGAGAGAGAGAGAGAGAGAGAGAGAGAGAGAGGAGAGAGAGAGATTTTGGAAATCTAGACCTGTTATAATAGATCTAACTGTGAGTCCGTGTGGATGGTTGTAAGATTAGCACAATGACCACAGAATGTGTCAAGCATTAAATTATTTTACAGCAATATAGGTACATCTATGTTTACTGACTCTCAAATGTAATCTTCTGTAGCAGAGAAAACACAACTTCTGCATCCAAGAGAGCAATCCTACCTGCCACATCTCCCTTTTCTTCCCCTTGTTCTTTTTCTCTTCTCCTCCCTACTACCACACCTGAGAGATTATATATGCTTCAACTCCCACCCTGTAGCTCTTATAGTTTATTGATTATAGCTCTTATAATATTATTGATTATTCATCAGTCAGGTCACTTACATATTATGGTAAATTAGAATATATATTATATATATCATTATATAATATTATATTATATATATCAAAAAGAACCTTAGGGTACAGCAGTGGCCTACCAATGGCAGCTAGTGGGAAAACTCACCTCAGTGCAAGTTGTATTAAGGAAGTGTTGTTAAGTGAAGTGAGTCAGAAAATAAAAGAAAAGATAAATACCAGATGACCGTACTCATATACAGAATATAAAGAAGCAAAGAAATGAATTAGATGGTCTGCAATGCTAACAATGTCTGAGAATCAATCAATAGAATTTGGAATTGAGGGACTTAAGGGAGCAAAGAGATGTGTAAGGGTCTGTCTGGGACATAACACTGGAAGCATCTTTGAACACTGGTGAAGAAACACTGCAATGGTGAATCAATGGTTTTAATAGTATGAACTGTGATAGTTCAACTTAAAAATCAAAAAAACCAGAGACTTGTCCACAGAAAGTTAAATTCCAGAATTAAGCTAAGAAAGTATTGATCCTACTTTTTTCAATACACTTAGAGAAATGTTCTAGAATTTACTGAAAAAGGAACAGGACCTCACTAAAATAGGCTTGATAAGAAGAATAATAACCATGAATGGACATTAGTAGCATCATGCCCTGTAAACAAGAGGCATCGAATGAAATCCCCGGTAACACCCCTCATGCAGAGCAAGTGAGATTTAGGTAGCACTACTTTTAGGATCTCCTAAACAGGTACTACTCCACAGGTAGTACTGCTGTTTAGAATCTCTAGATCACCAACAAAGTGTGTTATCTCTGGAAATGTTCAAGAGCACAGCAACCAAGTGTCGGCAACTTCCTGTCATGACAACAACAAAGGAAAGGAGAATAAAGAATAGGACTAGTCCTCTGTAAGAATAATTAAAAATATATTCATCATCATTACTGTAGTGTGGACAAAGCACAAAGAGCGAGAAATATTCACCAGCGGAAAATAGAAAATCCAGAAATGGACTCAGACAATAAACCCAAATGATATTTGACAAAAGACAAAAGCAGTTAAACACCACTGTCAATAAATGACTTTTTGACTAATTGGACATCTATAGACCCAAAATTGTGAAAAGCAATCTGATTCACACCTTATGGAGACATTAACTCTAACGAATCCAAAAGTTCACTGGAAAAATGTAAAACAAAGAATTTTTGAAGGAGAAAAAAGATAGTAGAAAAAGTTTGGAATATGAGGGTCTTTGAGTTTTTAGATCCAATACCCAACGTACAACCTATAAAAGATAAAACCAACACATTGGACATCCTGAAAGAAAAAAGTTCTGCTCTGAGAAAGTCTATTAAGATGATATAAGGACAAGCAATAAACCAGGGGGAAAAATATTTATAAACCACATATCTGACAAAGGACTACTACCTAAAGTACGCATGTATAATGAATTCTGAGAACTCAACAATAATAGCAATAAGAACAAAAATAAAATCAGCAATGGATTATTATGGAGACAGAGTTCAAGTGTGCCTGGAACAGCTGCTTTGAAACTCGGCAACAAAGGGGGAAGAGAAGTCTTAATGAGAAGGAACTCGAGTCTGCTAAGCTGTTTTCAGCCACCTGTATTTCTTTTTGCTGATGCATAAATGAGTTGTCCAAGGTCATTTGGAAGTTAATAAACATCCCAGAGAAAAAGGCCTGGTATGAAAACAGTTGCAAAATTGGAAAATTTTGCACTGGCTCTTCATTTCTACTTAGACTAAAATTGAGGCATCAAGTTTTAATTATTTTTCTTTACATTAAATAATGTTCTAATTTGTTAGATTCTGATGTGTAATTTATTATTTCTGTTACTCTCAAATTTGTAATATTACAAAATATATACCTTTGTACATGGATCAGAAACATCAGCAGTATTGTAATCATAGGACCTAAAATTATATATAATATGTGTATAGTATATATAGATAGATGATAAATAGAAAGACAGACAGACAGATAGATAGATGATAGATAGATAGATAGATAGATGATAGATAGATAGATAGATAGATAGATAGATAGATAGATAGATAGATAGATAGATAGATAGATAGATAGATAGATAGATAGATAAAGAGAGAATGTTTCAGTGATAGGCAGCTGTCTAAGTCTTTAGATTGGCCATGATGCTTTTTGTTCAAGCTAAAATCCTGGTTCCTGGGTGAAGGAGTCTGAGTTCAGTGTGAAAGTGACCTTGCTTCAGTGTAGGTACAGAGTTTGGTATGGAAAGAAGGTGCAGGTGACACATCTGAAAGGAAATTCATGAACAGTAGCTTAAAAAATGGCTAGGATTTGGATGATATCTCTGATAAGAAGTCAGTGTTTCCTTCACACACACCTGCTATCCAAATAGAAGAAATAAAAAGGTAAGTTGATAATCACCAAAGATTAGAATTATCTTTATTCTAAGAGAAGAGCCCATGACCCATGTCTATATCTATCTCTATGTTCTCCTAGTTGAATGCAAGCCAAGCTACCTCAGGAGAGTTACCATAGGAAGATGGTTTTGGATGACATAATTAGTACCTGGCAGTGAAGACTCTTCTGGTGATGTACTGGGACTAACTCTTTAAAGTCAGGAAGTAAGTTGTGCACTGCACTGTTTTAGCCAGTGCCCATGGAAGGAGATGAGTGTCTTCAATTATGGTATCTACCGTGGGCTGATGAATAAAGACAAAGATGTTACACATATTTTTCTGGGATGAGATACAATATTCTAAAACAAGCCTAGGAATCATTCAAATGAGAGAGGGCTTAAAAAAGGAAAAAGTAATTGGCCTGGAGATGGACAACATTTAGAGTACAAGATTGCTCTAGAACAGGGGTGGCGAACACAAAGAGCCAAAATTGTAAACTGTGAGAGTCAGAGAGCCACACCACGCAGTGACCTGCCAAAACAGAAAAACACTCACACAAAAGCATCTAATTTTAACAATAGTATATTAAACACATATTGCATTTTGCCATTTTGAGTGAGGGTCAAAATCCTGCAGTGATGGTGAGGGTGTTCTGCGTCTTCCACAATAAGAACTAACGGCAAGATGTGACCCAACATGTAACACAAGGGTCCCCCTGCACTGGCCCTTGCAGTTGTTTCCGAGGGATGGGAGACGGGATGATGCAGCCTGGGGGTGGGACTATGCGCTCAGAGATCTCTCCTCAGAGGTCCCTCCTCAGAAGCAGCAGAACAAAATCCAAACTTGGCAAAGAGTCACGGTATACAAAAGAATGATAAGAGGCAAAGAGCCGCATTCATTTTGGCCAGGAGCCGCATGTGGCTCCAGAGCCGCGTGTTCACCACCCCTGCTCTAGAACAAATAAAAAGTAAATTCAAGAAGTCTTAACTAGAAGGAATAGAAGGGGAAAGGATTTATAGGTCAGTAAGTAATAGATTTTCAAAGAGAGAGCAGACAGCTCCTCAATAGCAGTGATTTGTTTTCTATTTGTAGGTACTTAAGTTGACTATTCACTTTGTTGGGAAGGTGAAGAGATGTAAAGTCACATTGGGAGGTGAATAGATAGTATTAAGTCACTTGCATTGCATAAAGCTGATTCTGGTTCAAATCTCCCCAAGCACCGCCAGTCATTACACAAGTGCACAGCACCAGAACTAGCCCTGAGCTCCATATGGAGCTCAAATTCACTTGGATGTGATTCTGGAAATCCTAACACATGACACTTGTCAATATGTGTAAAGAGTTTTAAAATATCACTTCTAGGGGCGGAGCAATAACACAATGGTAGTGCATTTTCCTTGCATGTGGCCAACCTGGAATGGACCCGGTTCAATCTCCGGCATCCCATATAGTCCCCCAAGCCTGCCAGGCAATTTCTGAGTGCAGGGCTAGGAGTAATACCTGAGTGCTACCAGGTGTGGTCAAAACAACAACAATAACAAACAAAACAAAAAACAATAAAATAAATCACCTCTAGAGAATTCCTATGGAGAACCTACAGATATTAAACACTTGGAGATATAGCTATGTGTGTATATATGTATATATATATTTATCTCAGAAGTAAGATTCTGGAGAAAAGTTGGAAAGAGTATGTGCTGTACATCTATCAAAAAACATGCAAACAGGGCCCGAAGAGATAGCACAGCGGTGTTTGCCTTGCAAGCAGCCGATCCAGAACCAAAGGTGGTTGGTTCGAATCCTGATGTCCCATATGGTCCCCTGTGCCTGCCAGGAGCTACTTCTGAGCAGACAGCCAGGAGTAACCCCTGAGCACTGCCGGGTGAGGCCCAAAACCCCCAAAAAATGCAAACATAGACAGTGATCCTCCTAGAGCCATAGATTCTCGGGTCATCTGAAGATAGATATGGTCATCATTTATTGATAAGTGCAGTCCTGTATAATAAAATCCTTTCTCTCTTGGAAAGTCACAACTTACTTCCAAGCCTGCTGTTTATGTTCCTAGTCTAGGTCCTTCCATGTTCCCTAAACAGAAGTGCTGACAAGCTTGAAGGCACTGATCAAAAGTAGATCGAAACTCACTCTCAATAGAAATGTTCTTTTGTGGGGCCGAATTGAGAGCCATTTGAGAATTTAGACTTTAGGAATTGCTCTGAGAAAACAAGTACCAATCCTTTGGGAAATTATCTTTTATGTCATTTGACCCTGAGAAACATCTATCAGAGACTTTTCGAAGTTTTGTCCTGCCAACTGGTACCCCCTCCAGACACCGTCCCCAGTAAAAACCAGTCTTTGCATGTTCTCATCACTTATACAGCTGACAAGGGATCTGATTTCTGAGAATGGCTTCTTAAAACGTTCTACCTCTAGTACTTTTTGTTCCTATAGCTCCCATTCTCTAACCTGGCATATGATTTTTTTTTCAGTGGACCTGCCTTTATCATAAAAACAAAACCAAAAGACAGTGCATTGTCAGAAAGATAAAATGAAGGCTCTAAGATAAAGGTGGTATGTAGCTTTTTGGGTATGTAAGAAGGAAATGGTGTACTGCTAGTTGATCTATTGAGACAAACTAGAACTAGTGTTTTCAGCCTCTATTTTTGGTTTTCTTCATGCTCTGCCAATCTCAGGCTGTCTTAAGAAAATTAGTAACAGGGGGATAGCAACAAGTGGAACACAGTGGAAAGTGGACTGAAATGAAGAAAACAAGTGGTCCTTCAAAAGCCTATAGCAACATGAGTGGGCCAGTCCCCATGGGTTTGAGATACTGTTAGAGCCCCAGGAAGCTTTGGAAAACATCTAGTCCTCTCCTCTTGGCTTTATAGCTGAGGAATGGAGCCAGTCTACTTGGTTAAGCTGCCAGGAGCTACTGAAGAACAAGCCTCAGTTCCCAGTGCCGCTTCATTCCTCTTTCTACACCACCATGACACTCCTCGTCAGGAACTCAGAGATGTGTGATAGTGTGTGTGGTTTGAACACAGTCACTGTTCACTGGCTACTAGTTGTGTTTTCTTATGGATTGAGTCACGGCATGTAATAAGAAATTGGACTTGATTTTTCAGTGCTTAAGTGCTGACAGCTTTGCCTGTAAGCCTCCTCTTTTTCCCACTGTTCACCACCTGAGAGGGTAAAGCTGGTAAGAAAGCTTGGGGTATCCTCCTTTAGCACTCGCAGGAGATTTAAAACTAGTTCCTTCGCACATGCGGGAACCGTCATCTCGGCGCCTCTCCAAGCATAAGAAAATTCATGCCCAGTCTTTTTTCCTTGCTCTCTCAAAGTATTCTTAGACCCGCTTTGGGAAGCCTGCCACACCCTCCCAAGAGAACAGCATGTTATGTAACGAACGAGCCTTTTCAGACCTTTTTGTTGTGTACTTGGCACCAGCAGTCTTAGTCCTGGGACCTGATTTGGGCTTCATGGTTACGGCCACTTCTGCTGAGGAGGAAACTGAGGACTACAGAAATCAAAAGAATGCCAATCCCCTAGAGAAACCTCTTCTCAAGATAAAAAGGCTGTGATCTCAGTGCACACTGAAGGCTATGTAAGTTATGACTAGTGTGTTACTGAAATGAAAATGAGGGGCGACAGATGCATTGTTGATGCCAGTTCAAGTTCTTGCTCCAGGTCACAAAGCTAGAAAGTGATGGAGTTAGGACTGTGACCCCATCCATCGACAATAGAATCTATACCATCAACATGGCAAGCAGATCTGTCTGATTGCAAAGCCTGTGCATTGGCCATGGCAGCAAGAGAGGAAACCTGTGTTACATGAAAGCAAAGGATATAGATTATATATAAATTATATATATAAACAACCCATGCATATAGGTTATAGATATAGATTATAAATGCATATATGCATATATATAAATGTGTTCATATATATATATAAAAGCCTGATTGTGCATCTAAATGGATATGCATGCATACAATATATCATAAATTATCTCATTATCATAATATACCATATATCAGGCATTATGTTATTCTGTTTTAATTTTATTTTTCTGTTTTTGTTTGTTTGTTTGTTTGGGTTTTGGGTCAGACTCATCAGTACTTAAGGGTTGCTCCTGGCTCTGGACTCAGAAATCACTCCTGGCAGGCTCGGGGGACCATATGGGATGCCGGGAATCAGACCTCAGTTGGCTGCATACATGACAAATGCAGTACCTGCTGTGCTATTGTTCTGACCCCTTGGTTTTATTTTATAAAAATTTGTATTAAAGGCTAGATTGATAGTACAGTGAGTAGAGCACTAGACTTGCATGTGGCTGACCAGGACTGGATCCCTGAATTCCCATAATACTCCTGAGCTAGCCAGGAGAGAGTGAAGAGCCAGAAATAAGTCCTTAATACCACCAAGACTTCTGGTGGCCCTAAAATTAAGAAAACATTTTTTTTGTTTGTTTTGGGGCCATACCCTGCAGTGATCTGAGGTTACTCCTGCCTCTAGGCTCAGAAATTATGCTTGACAAACTTAGAGAACCATATGATCAAACCTGGATCGGTCATATATGAGGCAAACACCCTCCCCATTATGATATTGCTTCCTCCCCCAAGAAAATATTTATTATTAAGATGCTAAGTTTTGAAGCCTGAGTGATAGTGCAGCAGAGAAGGCACTTGCCTTGCACATGACTGACAGGTTCAATCCCCAGCATCTCATATGGTCACCCAAGCCCACTTGGCTCAAAGCTAGAAGTAACTCTTGAGCACTGCCAGGGTGAACCCCCCACATAAAGATGCCAAGTTTAAGAAAAATCTTACTTTCAACTCTACAAGTCAGTAACTGCTTTGATTATTACACTTTACATAGGAAGAAATTGCAGGCTCGTATCCAAGATGACCCAGCAGAGTAGCTGACTTGGGATATTCCTGGGCTTAGGGCATAAGGTACAGTTCCACAGTTCACTAGAAATACAGGCATTTTGGTTTCTCCCAGGTCTAGTAAGAAAAGGACTATTTCTCATGTGCTCACCAATAAGCCTTTGTCCCGCATCATGCTGTTAACACTTGGAACAAGGTTATAGGGCAGTTGTGGTGTGTTTCTTCCCATTTAAAAGAAGAGCTACTGGGAGTCCCAGTAAGGTTGATCAGGCATGTCCAGGGAAAGCCAAGTTAATGGCTGGACTTTAGGAGGTACAGAGATTTGAAATCCCTTTCACAGACCCATGCTTGAAAGTCTTGCTGGCTTTATCATTTGCACTTTGATTGTCTTTCCCTCTCTCCCCACCCCCCAGAAAATCTGCCCTGTCCAGCCAGACCTCACCCTATCTTTAGGATTTTTCAGCACAACCAGCTGCCCTCACACGGCCCTCCCCCCATCAGCACCTCTTGAGCTGTTACAGAATATTCCTCCTCAGCACCTCCTGTCAGATGCCTCGTCCTGGCTGATTTCAGGGCCTGGATTGTCACATGTGGCGAGGCCCCATTATCTCAAGGAGCGCCTGTTTCGGTATGTTAAGGATCTATTCCTGAGAAAAGGAAGAAGCAGCCAAGGCAAGCTGCCCACCCCTTTCTCTTTGCCACTCTCCTAGGAAATGTAGAACTGGAAATTCACAGCCCCAGAAAACAAAGTGTCCTCTGGGCCTGAAGAATTAAATAGAGAAATAGCCAGGGTGGTCCTTGTGGATCTGTGAAATCGATTCAGTAGATCCCACTTTCAGAGAAACACTCAACAGTGAATGGAATTTCTCCAGCTTCTTTCATTTCCTCAAGATGAGAACATGAGTATCCCTTACCACCAAGCGGACTGTGGTTAGTGCAAGCTGGACTTGCAGGGACTCAAAGAGAAACAGAGATGTTCCACCTAAGAAGTTCTTAAATTTCTGTTTTTCCCAACTTTAGAGGAGCATTGCTGCCAGTGGGGTGAATGTGGACAACATAAATCCTAAAAGCATCAGAGCTACTTTTGCGGTAATAATAAGAGCTCTTGACTTGGAACAAACTGACCTGGCAAAGCTATTTAGTTCTGTTCCAACTCTGTCACACAATAGCAATTGAGTTGGGTGAATACATCATCTCTGGTCCTTCACATTTTAGTTGAATTTTAATAACTCTATGACCTTTTATTTTTCTCTCTCTTTTAGAATTTCTTCCAGGGGCAGAACATAGTACAGTGCATAGGTTGTTTATCTTGCACACAGCCAGCACAGGTTCAATATCTGCCATCTCATCTGATCCCCTGCACACTGCCAGAAGTAATTCCTGAGTGAAGAGCCAAGAGTAACCCTTGAGGATCACCAAGTATTGCCCAAATACCAATCAACGAACCAATCAATCAATTTGTTCTAGTTCTAGAATGCCTTGAATTTATATTAGGAATGGACATGGATCAAATAGATAACACAGGAATTAAAGTACTGGCTTTGTTTTGACAACCCCAGTTCAATCCCTGGCACAGGATATAGGCTTCTGAGCCTCTCTACTTCTAAGAGTGATCACTGTGCACAAAGAAAGAGGCCTAAATTTGGAGCATATTGTGCTGAATGAAGTTTGTCAGGAGAGGGACAGGCACAGAATGATCTATCATATGCAGAATGTAAAGAAACTTAGGAGGGACTATTAAATGCTCAGAGGCAACAGAAACTGAGAAGCTTACCACAGAATTGAGTATTCTAGGGTGTGTGTGGTGGGGGTGAAATACTAGGATAATGGTGGAGGGAAGAGTACACTCGTGAAGAGTGTGGTGCTGGAATAATTTAAGCAATAAAACCTACCATTAAGAATTATTCTAAACTACAGTGATTAAAATAAAGTTTAAAAAATAATAAGCCCTGAACATCACTAGGGGTGGCCCAAAAATCAAACTGAACATAAGAGGGACAAGTTAGAAAGTAAGCAGGCAAAGAATTTGCCTTGCATGAGGCTGACCTAGGTTCAATTTCTGGCACCCCATATGGTCAATCTTACTTTAATCTCTGGAATTTTGAGTCTCACTAGGAATGATCCAGAAGCAAGCTCTGAAGCAAGCCTTGAGCCCTGATGGAGGAGAAGGAGGAGAATAATGAGGATGAAGAGGAAAGGGGGAAGAAAAAAGAAGAGGAGAAAGAAGAGGAAGGTGGAAGAGGAGGAGGAGGAGGAGGAAGTGGAAGAAAGAAACTGAGTGAACACATTGAGTGAACACAGCATAATCACTCAACTTGTAGAGCATATGCCTACAACATGAAAGCTATAGAGTTTCATCCTCTGTATAGGTTATTCTCAGTACTACTGGGTTCAGGTGACCCCTGAGCACCACTTACTATATCCCTTATTTAAAATATTTTTAATCAAGGGAAAGGGAACTGATGAACCCTTGTTAGGTTATTTGATAGATGTACCCCTATCCAAGTTCCGCAACAATGCCATAACCAGAAAGCGTGGGAAGACAGCTTGGGAAGGCAGTGAAAGATAGGGTGGGAATCACAGAGAAGGTACCACTGAAGCCTTCACTGCATGAAGGATAAAGGCCAGGAAACAACACTAGGCAGCAAGGGGCCAGAAAAACAATAAAACACGTATCTTGCACTTGGCCAAGTCAGATTCTTTCTTTAATACCAAATCTGGTTCACTGTGTACCTAGGTATCACCAGTGAACACCAGCCAAGAATTGTCCCCTACAACCCCTAGATATAGTCCAATCCCTCCTTCCTCCCAAGAAAAGACCTGACAGTGAGAACACACACACACACTTCCCCTAAAATTGTGAAGGAGCTGAAAAGAACTTGCTCATTTCCAAGGAACCTGGAAACTGTGTGAAGTTTGATATTGTGGAAAGGAGGTGTGTGATGATAAGAAAAGAGGCTGGAGTGTTAAACAAAATAAAAAATGGATCATGGAGAGCCTTGAATGGCTTGTCAGGGGTTGTAAGCTTTGTCCTATGGGCAGCATAGGTTGCCAACAGAAGGTTGGTTTTGAAGTAGAATTTCATAGTTGAAAGTTAGACTTTCACTGGGGTGACTATAGAGGAAGGCCTGGATGGGTGCATGGGAGGGCGAGGGTAGAGTCTGTCGAGGTCTTGAGGCTAATTAGAATTCACTAGTCATATTACAGACAAAGGATAAAGGCCCTCTGGTGGACAGATTCTCTGGTGGTCTCCAATGGTGTCCGTGGATGTCCTGATAGCCTGTGTAATCCTCTCCTTTTGAGTGCAGGCTACATGCAATGTCTCATTCTTAAGATCAGATTATGGAGACAGTAATTGAATTTCACTTCCAAGATTAATTAGGTTACCAAGACTGGGATGCTTCATCTATGTTCATTGTAGCAATATTTGCAATAGCCACAATTTGGAAAACCTCAAGTGCCCAACAACATATCAGTGAATGAAGACATTGTGATGGAATATTACTCGCTTGTGAGAAAAGAAGAAATCTTATTTGCTACAATTTGTTTGAAGAAATCCAGTTTGCTACAACTGGATGAAATTAGAGGATGACAGGCTATGTGAAGCAAGTCATGAAGTAAAAGATCAATAGCAGATAGTATCACTCATATGCAACGCATAAAGAAGCAAAAGATGATGATTTGAGCATCCATTACAAACCAGAGTCAGTATCATTTTTTGTCTTTTTTAATTTTTAGCCACACCTGGTGAAGTTCAGGGGTTACTCCTGGCTCTGCACTCAGAAATTACTCCTCAAATGTTTGGGAGGAGGCATATGAGATACTGGTGATCGAATCCAGGTCGAGCACATACAAGGCAAGCATTCTAACTGCTATATTAACATGACCTCAGTATGATTCTTTTTTTGTGTGTGGTTTTCGGGTCACACCCGGCAGTGCTCAGGGGTTATTCCTGGCTCCATGCTCAGAAATTGCTCCTGGCAGGCACGGGGGACCATATGGGACGCGGGGATTCGAACTGATGACCTTCTGCATGAAAGGCAAATACCTTACCTCCATGCTATCTCTCCGCCCCCCCCAAGTATGATTCTTTTTTTGTTTGTTTTTGTTTTTTGTTTTTGGGCCACACCCGGCAGTGCTCAGGGGTTACTCCTGGCTATCTACTCAGAAATAGCTCCTGGCAGGCACGGGGGACCATATGGGACACCAGGATTCAAACCAACCACCTTTGGTCCTGGATTGGCTGCTTGCAAGGCAAACGCCACTGTGCTATCTCTCCGGGCCCCCCAGTATGATTCTTAATGGTGAAAAACTAAAACCATTTCTTCTGAGATCAGACAAAAGGAAAGGATGTCTACTGTTTTTACTTTTATTCAATATAACTAGAAGTCCTGACTATAGCAATCAGGCAAGAAAGAAAAACAAATTAAATGGCTCTAAATTGAAAAGGAAGTCAAATTATCAATATTTACAGGTGATATAATAATATACATAGAAGATCCTAAAGAATCCACAAAACAATAAACCAATATAACAAAGTAGCTGGCTACATAGTAAATATACAAAACTCAAGGCTAGGGAGATAGCACAGCAGTAGGGCATTTGCCTTGCAAGTGGCCAACCCAGGACAGATGGTGGTTCGAATCCAGCATCCCATCTGATTCCCCGGTGCCTGCCAGGAGCAATTTCTGAGCACAGAACCAGGAGTAATCCCTGAGGGCTGCCGGGTTTGGCTCAAAAGCCAGTGTGTGTGTGTGTGTGTGTGTGTGTGTGTGTGTGTGTGTGTGTGTGTGTGTGTGCGCGCGCGCGCGCGTAAAACTCAGTTCCATTCTTATATACAAAAAAATAAGAGGAGAGAGCAAGGAATCTATTCCATTTAAAATAGTATCCAAATAACATAAGGTATGTAAGAATCAACTTGACAAATGATTTGATAGACATATACCATGATAACTTGAAATCACTTAAGAAATAAAGACCTTAGGAAATAGAAAAATATTCCATGCTCATTGGATTAGAAGAAATGATATTGTTAAAATAACTATCCTACCTAAACTATTATATAGATCAATGTAATCCCCATTCAAGTTCAGATGACATTCTTCAAATATCTAGAAAAGTCAATAATAAAGTTTGTATGAAATTAGAAGGGACCACAAATAGCCAAAGCTATACTAAAATAAGAAATTTCGGGGCTGGAGAGATAGCATGGAGGTGGGGCATTTGCCTTGCATTCAGAAGGTCAGTGGTGTGAATCTCGGCATCCCATATGGTCCCTTGAGCCTGCCAGAAGCGATTTCTGAGCATAGAGTCAGGAGTAACCCCTCAGCTCTGCTGGGTGTGACCCAAAAAAACAAACAAACAAAAAAATTCAGAGGGATCTCACGTCCAAATTTGGAACTGTATAACCTATAATGATCAAAACTGCCTAGTAGTGGAATAAAATAAACAGGCTCTCTGATCAATTGGTCAGAATCAAACATCCAAGGAAAAAATGTATTATATGTGGTCAGTTAATTTTTGATAGAGGAGATGAGAACATAAAATGGAGTAAAGATAGTCTCTTCAGGGCCCGGAGAGATAGCACAGCAGTCTTTGCCTTGCAAGCAGCCGATCCAGGACCAAAGGTGGTTGGTTCGAATCCCGGTGTCCCATATGGTCCCCCATGCCTGCCAGGAGCTATTCCTGAGCAGACAGCCAGGAGTGACCCCTGAGCACTGCCGGGTGTGGCCCATAAACCAAAAATTAAGATAGTCTCTTCAATAAATGATGCTGGAAAAACTGGGTAACTACATGTAAGAAATTAAATTTTGATCCCTATTGCACACCTTACATAAAAGACAATTCAATGCAGATCAAAGATCTTAGATATGACCAGAAAATATAAAGTACGGGGCCTAAGAGATAGCATGGAGGTAAGGCGTTTGCCTTTCATGCAGAAGGTCATCGGCTCGAATCCCAGCGTCCCATATGGTCCCCTGTGCCTGCCAGGAGCAATTTCTGAGCATGAAGCCAGGAGTAACGCCTGAGCACTGCCAGGTGTGACCCAAAAACCACAAAAAAATAAAGAAAATATAAAGTACACTTAAAAGAATATAGATAGAACACTCCAAGTTTTGGAACTCAAATGAATCTTCAGTGACCTAATACCATAGGCAAAGGCACAAAATAAAAATAAACAAATGGAACATTAAACAGTTTCTGCCAGGCAAAAGAAGCATGGGCTAAAAGAGAAATAGAGCTAATTGAATGAAAAAAATATTTGCATTCAACACAACAAAAACAAATTCAAAAATCTCTATCAAAAATAGGCAGAAGAACAGATACTTCTCAGAGAAAGACAAGATTATTACCAATCTGTACATCAAAAAATGCTCAGTATCACTTATCATTAGGAAAATTCAAATCAAGACAACAATGGAATACTATCTCACACCAGTTGAGAATGACACATATTAAAAATAGGAGTGTGGGGGACTGGAGGGATAGCACATTGGATAGGGCATTTGCCTTACACACAGCTAAACTGTATTCTATCTCCAGCATCTAACATGGTCCTCCAAGTCTGCCAGGAGTGATTACTGGATGCAAAACAAGTCATAACTCTGAGTGCTGCTAGGTATGACCCAAAAGCCAAAAAATAAATAAATAAATAAATAAATAAATAATACATAAATAAAAATAATAGCACAATTAGAGAAATAACTACATTAACAACTATCATAACAATGATAGTGAGAAATAGAATGCCTGTTTTGAAGACAGGCAGAGGGTAGGGAGGACGGAAATGGGAGGCCTTGGTGGCAGGAAGGTTGCATTGGTGAAGGGGGGTGTACTTTATATGACTAAAACCCAACAACAAACATGTTTGTAACCATGGTGCTTAAATAAAGATATTAGAAAAAAGTAAAATAAAAATAAGAGTGCTCACTTTGACAACACATACACTAAAACTGGAACAATAGAGAAAAGGTTAGATTGGACCCTGTGCAAGGATAACAGAAAAAAAAATATTAAAAGCTCCATACGTTTAAGAAAGACAAATAATGAAGAATGGGTGACTGTGCATAGGTGTCTCGGGTACACTGGTGGTGTTAAGAAAAGACAGAACTAAATACCCAAGCCAGAATCCACAACAATGAAATTACGAGGCCCAAACTTTATTGACCACAATTTAAAATTTGATCATTATGCTGGCAGGCTGGGGCAGGGGGTGGTGGCATGTGTGGACTCAAGGAACATTGGTGGAGGGAGGTTGACACTGGTGGTGGGATTGGTCCTGACACACAGCATGCCTAAAACCCAACTATAAATAACTTTTTAAATCACAATGGTTTAAATTAAAAAAAATGTTTTAAAGTAGGAACAATCTTTGGTAGCAGGGATGTAGTAATAAAGAAACTCTTTTCCACTGCTGGTGGAAATGTCTGGTACAATCCCTATAGAGAGTTCTCAGTAAACTCGAAATTAAGTTGCCATATGGCCCAGTAATCCCACTTTTGGGTGTCTATCCACAAGACTTAAAACATTCATTCGGGGCCGGTGAGGTGGCGCTAGAGGTAAGGTGTCTGCTTTGCAAGCGCTAGCCAAGGAAGGACTGTGGTTCAATCCCCCGGGGTCCCATATGGTCCACCCAAGCCAGGGGCGATTTCTGAGTGCTTAGCCAGGAGTAACCCCTGAGCATCAAATGGCTGTGGCCCAAAAACAAACAAACAAAAAACAAAACAAAACAAAAACATTCATTCAAGGGCTGAAGAGATAGCACTTTATTAAGGCATTTGCCCTGCATGCAGCCAACCCAGGATGGACGTTGGTTCGAATCCTGACATCCCATATGGTCCCCTGTGCCTTCCAGGAGTGATTGCTGAGCACAGAGCAGGAACATCCCCTGCATGCTGCTGGGTGTGACCCAAAAACCAAAGCACAGGTTCAAAGCTGCAACCACTGAACTTTGTGATGTATTTGCCAAGGTGGCAGGCAGGGTAAGGAAGGAGGATAGGGTTGGGGTGACAGAGTATGGGAACACTGGCAGAGGGAGGTGAGACTAGAGGGGTTTGGTTTTGAAATATTATATGCCTAATACTCAACTATCAGTGACCCCACAAACCATAAAAACCACAGTTATTTAATTAAATGAAAAAAAATTTTTGAGACCTTGTAGACATAGTACACTGAGTTAGACACTTGCCTTGTATGCAGCCAACTCAGCTTTGATCCCTGGCATCAAATATTATTCCCCTGAGATCTGCCTGAATTGTGTGCAGAGCCTGGAGTAAGCCCATGTGTGGAGAAAGAAAGAAAGAAAGAAGAAAGAAAGAAAGAAAGAAAGAAAGAAAGAAAGAAAGAAAGAAAGAAAGAAAGAAAGAAAGAAAGAAAGAAAGAAAGAAAGAAAGAAAGAAAGAAAGAAAGAAAGAAAGAAAGAAAGAAAGAAAGAAAGAAAGAAAGAAAGAAAGAAAGAAAGAAAGAAAGAAAGAAAGAAAGAAAGAAAGAAAGAAAGAAAGAAAGAAAGAAAGAAAGAAAGAAAGAAAGAGAGAAAGAGAGAAAGAGAGAGAGAGATAGAAAGAAAGAAAGAAAGAAGAAAGAAAGAAAGAAAGAAAGAAAGAAAGAAAGAAAGAAAGAAAGAAAGAAAGAAAGAAAGAAAGAAAGAAAGAAAGAAAGAAAGAAAAAAAGAAAAAGAAGGAAGAAAAGGAAGGAAGGAAAAAAGAAAGAAGAAAAGGAAGGAAGGAAAAAAGAAGAGAAAGAAGGAAAGGAGGGAGAAAGAAGGAAGAAAGGAAGGAAGGGAGGGAGGGAGAAGGAAGGGAGGAAGGAAGGGAGGGAGGGAGGAAGGAAAGAAGGAAGGAAGGAAGGAAGGAAGGAAGGAAGGAAGGAAGGAAGGAAGGAAGGAAGGAAGGAAGGAAGGAAGGAAGGAAGGAAGGATGGATGGATGGATGGATGGATGAGAGAAAGGAAGGTATAAAAAGCAGTCCTTGCCAGACTCTGGAAACAACCAAGATGCCCTTCAACAGATGAATGGCTAAAGAAACTGTGGTACATTTACACAATGGATTATTATGCAACTGTCAGGAGAGATGAAGTCATGAAATTTTCCTATACATGGATGGACATGGAAACTATTATGCTGAGTGAAATAAGTCAGAGGGAGAGAGAGACACACAGAATAGTCTCACTTATCTATGGGTTTTAAGAAAAATAAATGGCATTATTTATGTCATTATTATTCATTATGTCATAATTTCACACAATTATTTATTGTCCAGAGATGAGGGCCAGAAGGTCTGGCTCACAATATGAAGCTCACCTCAAGGAAGGGTGAGTGCAGTTAGAACACTAACAACTACCATGACAATGTTAATTAGTGAGAATAGTAGAATGCCTGTGTCGAATACAGGCAAGAGGGTGGAGGGATATGGGGTGTATTGGTGGTGGGAATGTTGCACTGGTGGGGGGGTGTTCTTTTTGTGACTAAAACCCAACTATAGTCATGTTTGTAATCATGGTGTTTAAATAAAGATAAACATGAATGTGAAAATAGAAAGAAAGACAGTTGCGACCATAGAGATAGAGTGGAGGTAGGATATTTGCCTTACATCCAGAAGGTTGCTGCTTTGAATCCTGGCATTCCATATGGTCCCTCCTGCCTGCCAGGGGAGATTTCTGAGAGCAGAGCCAGGAGTAATCCCTGAGCGCTGCCAGGTGTGACACCCCCCCCAAAAAAAAGAAAGACAGCCCTTATGTAAAAAAAAATTCTTAGATATGATCAATAGATTTGAGAACTAAAGGGGCTAAGTGGGGGTCTCATGAGCATGAGACCGTGTTGGAAGGACCTTGGCACATTAGTGGAAGGATTGGAAGGATTGGCAGTATTAGAGGAATTGGTGCGAGTAGGTCTATAACAGTAAATCAATGACACTAATATTACTGTAAACTGTAATACGCAATAAAAACAAATGTTTTAAGACTATCTTCGAATTTAGCTGCCATATTGTGTGCCACCATAAAGAGAGGTGCAGGTGATAAGAAACTGATGCCATGGATCAAAACCCACCTAAGGCACAGGCCCACCTCCACACACTTGAGTGGGCTGGGAAGGGTGTTCTGAGTTAGATGAACTGTATGTATTTAAAGTCAGATTGGAGTTTACATAGCGCTGTAGTTTCACAACTGTTTCCTGAACAACACGGACACAGCCTAAAGAGTAAGCTAAGCCACTAAACCATGTCACAGAAATGACAAGGTACTAATTGTCTGGGTTTTTTTTTTTCATTTTTAAATTGAGACCAATGTGAATTACAAATCTTCATAGTTGTATTTCAGGCATATAGTGACATGAATTAAGAACATTCCCACCACCAATGTTGATCTCCCTCCACCATAGTTCCCAGCATGCATCTCATACCTCCATCCTTAGCCCCCTGGACTGTTGCTGTAACTGGTCTATTTTGTGCATAGCTTGTTACAGTTTGGGTTTATTTTATTTTTGGCTTTTGGGTCACACCCAGCAGCGCTCAGATGTTACTTCTAGCTATGCGCTCAGAAATGGCTCCTGGTAGGCTCAAGGGACCATAGGGGATGCTGGGAATCAAACTCGTGTCAGCCCTGGGTTAGCTGCATGCAAGGCAAATGCCCTACCGCTCTGCTATCACTCCGGCCCCATAGTTTGGGTCTCTTAATTCTATTGTTTTCGACATTGAGCATTGAGTGGAAATGAAAAATGGTCAGTGTCTGTTGTTTTATATTACTAGCATGTTACATGATTTTTTACATAGCAGTAAATGCAAAACCTTCAAAATTGATGTTTGAGGGTTGAGCTATCTCTGGGCATAAATGGATGTTTTTAACGTTAAAAATAGTTGAAGGCATTTACTTTTGGAGGAAATAGAGTTAATTTGATCTGGTGAAAGCTTTGTGAGGTTTGTTTGTTTTTTTTGCTTTGGGAGGGGCACACCTGATGGTGTTCAGGAATAACTCCTGGCTCTGCACTCCAGGATCACTCCTGGCAGTACTAAGGGGATCGTATGTGGTGCCAGGAATCAAACCCAGGTCAGCTGCATACAAGGCAAGTATCTGACATACTATCTCTCCAGTCCCAGTTTGGGAGGAGGCACACTTGGCAGTGCTCAGGGCTTGCTTCTGGCTCTGCACTTAGGAATCATGCCTGACTTGGAGTTTGGGAGCCATATGGGGATTTGGGATCCAAATCTGAGTTGGCCATTTGCAAGGCAAGCACCTATCCCTTTGTACTGTCATTCTGTCTCGATAGTTCAAGGAGTACTTTTATTTGGCTTTAAGGTCAGTCTGGTGGTACTTAGGGTTTACCTCTGGCTCTGAACACAGGAATCACTCCTGGCAGGACTCAGGTGACATATGGGGTGCCAGTGATTGAACCTGAGTTAGACACATGCAAGGTTAGTGCCCTACACACTGTACTTTCTCTATGGCCCCTGCTGCAGTGAAAGTTTAGGAGCCCATGGGCATACCAGTGAATATGTTCAAGAGGCAGTTGGATTCAAAGTTTAGAGGCACAGGCACAGGTTAAACATTGGGCAATGCTAATGCAGATATGGCTCAAGAAGCACAAAGAACAAAGCTCAATTAATTTTATTTTCTAAATATGTTTATTTAGGCACCATGGTTAGAAACATGATTATAGTTGGGTTTCAGTCATAAAAAGTACATCCCCCCCTTAACCAGTGCAACTTTCCCACCACCAGTGCCCCATCTTCCTCCTCTCCACCGCCTGCCTGCCTTCAAGACAGGCATTCTATTTCTCTCACTCACTACCATTGTCATGATAATTGTTAGTGTAATTATTTTTTACAGCACTCACCAATATTTGTGGTGAGCTTCATATCATGGGCTGGTCCTTTCGAAACTCATCTCTATTGTCTCTGGGCGTTATTACAAAATGTCTTTTATTTTTCTCAAAACACATAGATGAGTGAGACTATTCTGTGTCTATCCCTCTCCCTCTGACTCATTTCACTAAGCATAATAGTTTCCATGTCTATCCATGCATAGGAAAATGTCATTTCATTTCTTCTGATGGCTGCACAGTATTTCATTGTGTATATGCACCACAGTTTATTTTGTCATTTATCTGTTGTTGGACATCTGGTTGCTTCTAGATTCTGACTATTGGAAATAGCACTGCAATGAACATAGGTGTGCATAGGGCATTTTTGTATTGTGTGTTTGTGTTTCTAGAGTATATCCCTAGTAGTGGTATTGCTAGATAATATGGGAGCTCAATGTCTAGTTTTTTGAAGAATCTCCATGTTGTTTTCCACTAAGTGAAAGAGAGTTACGATTTCCCCACATCCCCGCCAGCACTAGTTGTCCTTGTTCATTTTGATTTGTGCCAGTCTCTGTGGTGTGAGATGATACCTCATTTGTTGTTTGTTGCTTTTTTTAATTAGTGATGTGGAGAAATTTTCATGTGCCTTTTGCCATATGTATTTTTTCTTTGAAGAAGTGTCTGCTCATTTCTTCACCCTATTTTTTTGATGGGGTTAGAATTTTTTCTTTTTAATTTCTGTTGGTACCTTAATTAATTGGGAAATTAAAAAAAAAGAACAAGGCTCAAACTCTGGAGATTTTTAACAGTCAGAGAAGGCTCTTGGGGGCCAGAAAGATATAATGGGTAAAGTACCTGCATGCTGCCAACCCTGGTTTGATCCCGAAAATTGCCACTGTCAGTAACCACCATAATCCCCACACACAACATAGAAATGCCTATTTTATTTATTTATTTATTTATTTATTTATTTATTTATTTATTTAGTGAAGGTTTTTTTTTTTTTTTGGCTACACCAGTGGTGCTTGGGTTACTCCTGGCTCTTCACTCAGAATTTACTCCTGGCAGACTTGGGGGGCGGGCATATGGGATGCTGGGGATTGACCTGTGTGTAAAGCCCCTTGCAAGGCACTCGGCCTACCTACTGTGCTGTCTCTCTGGCAGAAAAATCCCTTTATCCTCAAGTCTGATTTTGTTCATGTGCATGGATATATGTGTCATTCTTATGTATGAATTCCTCCTCCAAACAGTTCTCCTCTCATTCTAAAAGAATTTTCCTTTATTTCGCAGCCAGGTTCTGTCCCAGTTTTTCCTCACTTCGAATCCCTGCTCCAACTTTCCAGGTTCATCTCAACACCCTCCAAAAGAGACAAGTGGCAGCTGAAAGAATGATGCTCCCACTGGCTTCTTGATTTCCATCATTTGCAGTTATTTGCAACATGGTTCTTTGCACATTCAGCTGAATTTACCCTTTGTTAAGAAGGATTTATCTTAATGAACAGAGCAGGGGAATTTGTTGCAGGTAGACATATGGCACGCAGAGAGTGGAGATGTTGAGTTGATCCAGAGATCTTTTTCAGGCGTTGGTGGTGGTGGTGAGAGTGTTTCTAGCTAACCTGCAGAATGTAAACAGAGCCTGCAGACAGACTGAAAGACAGCTCTATCAGCTTTGCTGGAGGTGTTGACACCACTATCCTACCCAGGGTGTGAGCACAGAAGCTTGTTACCATTCCAATGTGGCCGAACTGCTTGGGGCTTTTGACATTCGAGATAGCCAGAGCTCATGCACCTAGTAGAGCCTTGGAGAAGAATCTGAAAGTTAGACAGCACCTTAGAAGTCTTTCTGGAAGAGTGTGCAACCGAATTTGGAATGTTTACAACTCAGTCCATGCAAATAGCATGGATGTTGGTTCTCCATGGGGCAGTAGTATGAGGTGGAATTCAACGACTTTATTGGCCTATAAAACTCTATCAAATTTCTTGGATTAGTGACTCATTTGAATAACATTCATATATTATGAAAAATTGTGATTGTGTACAGAACATAACACCAAACTAAAGTCACACAAGTGCATAGTTTCACTTGAAAATTTAAGAATTTAGACTATCCTTGGTTTTAGGGTCATAGCCTGATGTGCTCAGGAATTATTCCTGGCTCTACATTCAGGGATCATCTGCTATACTGTCTTTCCAGTCCCAGACTCCCTTTCTTTTTATGTATTTTTTATTTTTGTTTGTTTGGGGACCATTTCTGGTGGTGCTCAGGGCATCATATGGATGCTAGAACCAAAATCTGGTCAGCAGAGAACAAGGAAAACAATCTACCTACTATAATATTTCAGCCCTACACTCTTTTTCTTAAGCTTTCTATTCCTGTCAATGCATCTCTCCCCCCAGAACTCCCCATTCCAGATATGATCAAGATATTTTCTTTTCCATTTTCCTCATTTTGAATTTTTATCCGGGGTGGAGGGGACCACACTCAGCAACCCTCAGGGCATACTACTAGCATGTGATATGGGATATATACTGATGAGTCTCAGGGAATCATATGGGGTGTCAAAAGTCAAACTTGCATTGGTGACATGCAACCTATTTACTATACTATCAGGCAACCTACTATCAAAGCAGGCAACCTACTTACTATACTATCTCTACAGCTCATTTTATGTTTGGGGGCCATACCTGGCAGTCCTCAGGGATTACTTAGGACTCTGCACTCAGGAACTCCTGGATGACTCAGAGGACCATATGGGATGCTGGGGAACAAACCCAACATGGAAAGTGCATGCAAGGTAAACACCCTCCTCTTTCTATTATTACTCTGGCTCCAACAGCCCATTTATTGGGATAATTAACACCAGTTCACATGACTGTAGGTGCTTTAATTTTAAGGATTTGTATTAGGCCACCATTATGCTCAAGCCTTACTCCTGGTTCTGTACTCAGGGTTTTTTTATTAACACTGGCAGTGTTCAGGGAATTATATGTGTTTTTGTTTTATTTTGATTGAGGAGATTAGGACCATAACCAGTGGTGCTCAGGGGTTACTCGTGGCTCTGCACTCAGGAATAATCCTGGTGGGCTTGGTGAACCATATGGAATACTAGAGATGGAATTTGAGCTGGTTGAATGCAAGGCAAATGCACTCCACACTTTGCTATCACTCCAGACCCATCAGAATATCGTATATGATGCTGCAGATGGAACCAAGGAAGGCTACATGCAAAGAAAGTACCTGAACTTCTATACTATCTCTCCAGCACTGACATCATATATATTTTAGGAACAGAATTCATATCTCTTCAAAGTCTTGGCACACCAAGTAGAGATTCTTCTTTCTACACCTAGAACTTCCTCTCAGTATCATTGCCCTGATACCCAGGAAGATCTTTCTGTTCATGAAACAACATGTCTCCAATTTGCTGTTCCTGGTAGTTTCAGCATAGTCTTTATAAAGTACTAACCAAAATCTTAGCTTAGTTCCCACTGAGTGAAGACCCTGGTGCAAGACTGGTGCTGCCACAGTCAAAGCCACAAACAGGATCTGTCTTAGCTCTTCAGCCTCGTGTATTTAGACTCTCCACCTGCCTTTTAGACAGTCACATTATTTCACCAAATAAAGTTCTTGAGCACTGTGAGGGACAGATAATTCACTCTTTTTTGGGGGGGGGGGGGCCACACCCGGCGGTGCTCAGGGGTTACTCCTGGCTGTCTGCTCAGAAATAGCTCCTGGCAGGCACGGGGGACCATATGGGACACCAGGATTCGAACCAACCACCTATGGTCCTGGATCGGCTGCTTGCAAGGCAAACGCTGCTGTGCTATCTCTCCGGGCCCAGATAATTCACTCTTTTTAAGATTGTGTAGCAGCATGAAATGGCCATCTCTTTCTTTCCTATTAGCATCTTTTCTACTTCATGAGATTCCTCTTCAATGACCTGTTTTAGGAAACCCCTTCTGCGATCCTCTCGTGGGACCTGACTTATGTCTCCAGCTGTATATGGTTAGTTTGATGACTTTTCTCTTGTCCAGAATCTTCTAATATGTACATTGTCTTATATTTGTGGAAGAAATAAATGGATTTGGGCAAAGCTTTTAAGATATTTTGAAAGTCTCTCAGGGTGAGACTTTCAAATTAAAGTTCTGTCAATGTTCTGAGTACTGTACAGTATATAGGACACAGACTTTATTTTTGCATATCCATGGTTTCCAAGATGCTCATAAAAAGCATCTTTAACAGCAATGAATAGTATCTAAGTAAAATGTACAAGGTTATTTGGCATTCCCATAAAAAATTTACAAAACTTCATGCGTTTTGTGCCTTTTTAAAAACAGGAGACTTTTCTCAATGAGTTCCCTTAGCACAAAAGCTACATAATTTTGTTTTTATTTCTGTTTGGAGAATCACATTCGGAAGTGTTCAGGGTCTACTGCTGGCTCAGTGTTTGGGGCCCTTTCCAGTGATGCTTAGAGGATCTTTCCATGCCAGGATCAAAATTGGCACTCCTGCATGCACACAGCCCTTTGAGCTAGCAATCTAGTCCCCTCAAAAATTGCATCATTTGTGGTTCTGGAGTGGTAGTAGAGCAGGTAGGGCTCTTGCCTGTCCAACCTAAGTTTGATTACCAGCTTTCCAAATGGTCCCCCGAGCCATACAGGTCAGAGTCAGGAGTGATCCCTAAGCACCATCAGGTGTATTTCCCAAAGGAAAAATTAACAAATCAAGATTCATAGCAATATTTCAAGCAAGATTTTTAGACATTGAAAAGTTTATTTTGTTTTTCTTTCAGTAGTAATTTAAATTCGTCCATCTATTCGCCAGTGGAGAGGAGGTTTATGATGGTGATTTATTTAAGCCCACTAACACTTATTAAAGGCAGCTTGGAAAATGATAGTAAAAATTATTTACAGAGGGAACAGAAAGATAGTACAATGACTAGGAGCATATGCTTTGCATGTAGGAGGCCCTGGTTCAATCTCTGGCATTTCATGGATCACACCAAGAGCAATTCTTGAACAAATGTACTGGGTGCTCAGGGACTACTCCCTAAGTGGAGGAAGGAACGGAATTCATTAAGTTTTTTAAAATGCCATTTTTTGTTTGGTTTTTGGGCCACACCCGGCGGTGCTCAGGGGTTACTCCTGGCTGTCTACTCAGAAATAGCTCCTGGCAGGCACGGGGGACCATATGGGACACCGGGATTCGAACCAACCACCTTAGGTCCTGGATCGGCTGTTTGCAAGGCAAACACCGCTGTGCTATCTCTCTGGGCTCTAAAATGTCATTTTTAATGGAAGTGCCAAATGACTTTGTATATTTTATTTAGATTTCCCTAGAAAATATTTACAGAGAGGCAGTCCATTTACATTTTAAATTTATTGAACCTGGTACAATAATCTGTATGAGCTTAGTATGTTCAAGTCTCTCTTGGATTTTATATGTAAAATAAAGGTTTAGACTCAAAGATTTCTTTCTTGGCTGTGGTTTTGAGGCCACACCCAAGTGTACTCAGGGCTTACTCCTGACTCTGAGCTCAGAGATTATTTCTAGTGACTTTGGAGACTATGTAGGTACCAGAGATCATATCCTGATCAGTCACCTACAAGTCAAGCTCCCTATACACTGTAATAACTCGCTGGCCCTAAAATAAAATGATTTCTAGGCATTCATCCTGCTTTACCAGCCAAGGTTAGGAAAATGCATTTGAGCTTGAGTCTTTCTAAACAGTTGTTTCATTGCAATACAAATCAGTACCATAAAATTCGTCACTTAAAAATACAATGCAATGTGGTTTTTTTCACTATAATCAAACAGATGTGAAAACAACATCATAACCACTTTCTAAGAGTTTTATTATCCCCAAAAGAAACCCTGTACCCATTAACAGCCACTCCCTACTCCTTCTCGATTTGTCCAGCCTTGGGCAACCACTAAATATATTTCCTGTCTTCATGGATGTGCCTATTCTGTGCTTCCACATAAATGGATTCAGACAAGGTAGTCTTTTGTAACTGGCTTTTACACTTAGCACAGTGTTTTTCAAGGTTCATTTATGTTGTAGTATGCATCAATAATTCATCTTTTTGTAAAATCAGAACATTATGTTTTAGAAAAGCTTTGATTTACAGAAAATCGAACCTGGATAGCTACCACTGTGGCTAGAGCATTTGCCTTTCATGCAGCCGATCCAGGCTCAATCTCCAGTATTCTATATGGTCCTCTGCACAGTACCAGGAGTAGTTCCTGAATGCAAAGCCAGGAATAACCCCATGAGCATCATCAGGTGTGGCACCCCCAAAAAATAAGAAAATAGATTTACAAAAAAATTAGGGAGACAGTACAGGCTTTATATTTTTACTCCCATATTTAGTTCTATCATTGACATCTTATGTTAGTATGGAACTGTTTTTTTACATCAAGAAACTAATATCAATATATTATTAATTGATAAATGCCAAATTTGTAGGTTGGTGCCCTAATTTCTCATTACATGGCTATATTATATTAGACTACAAATAACATGCTTATTATGATAAAGTCAAAAAATATTCTAATTTACTCATTTTCCATATGATTGTGCCTGCTAATATATGCTTATGTCCACAGATACCATTGGAATAGTCAACTGCATGCTAGCCTCATGCTCATTCATCAAGTATGTTTTGCAATTCTTTTTCAATTCAAGTGAGTTTACTATTATATCATGATGCCTAGGTTTTCAGTTTGCCTTAGGGAAAGAATCTGAAAGCTCAAGACTCATTAGATGATAATTCATGGTGTAGTCTTCTTTTACAGTGCTCACTACCATATTACTTAGTATTCTAGACTTGAAACTTATGACTTTTTTTAAGAATTCTCTATGCACAGTCTAACCCAGGACACCTTTCTTCAGCAATGTTTACCCTCACCAATGATGATTTGCCTAGGAATTAGAAAAGTTTTCCATATAATCTGCCAGCTTTATATTTTTTAAGCACTCTGAGCCATTCCACCTTGGTCAATTTTTAAACTGCAACCTATGGGTCAGTCTTCAATGTCTGTCTATACGCGTATGAGTGTGTGTGTGTGGTGAACACTTCTATCTCTATCTAATATTCATCTGTATTGTACATAATACCTGTCTATGCTGTATATTACTTTCTCCCATTATATATAACCGTTCCTTTCCCCCTCCTCTGCATACCATTTTACAATTCCTTTTATATCCTTTCACGCTCTGGCCCCTGATCTGTTATTTCTCCCTATTTAACCCCTATTACCCTCTGTTCTTAACTCTTCAGGAACTAAAACTCCTCCACCCACCCCAACCAGCTGCCTGCCGGCTCCCAAAGCAAAAGGCAGCCTCCCAACCCACTTTGCCTCAGCAGAGAAGCTGCCACCAATAGTACTGCTGATTTGCACTTTGTGGCCCCTTTTCTCCCACCTCCCTTCACTGTGGAATGTTACTTGCTACTGGATTCTGCTTTTGAGAGACCCTCAGGTTGAGAACATTACCTGAATCCTGATGGCTGTGAGCTGTTTTTCAGACTCCACAAGACAAATCACAGGCTGAGATTGTGCTCCAGATTTTAATCTCCCCAGACTATTTCAAAATACTCAAAGTGAATAAAAAATACTTAAAGAGCATATATGTGTATATATATATATATCCTTTATATATTTCTTTAGCTGTATTTCCTTAATAGGTATAATTCTTGTATTTTATTTCCTTATATAGATGTAGTTTTGCCCATCCCTTTTTTGAATTTTCTTAGTGGGAAATGCTAGTTGATAAGTTTTTCTTGGGGGTCTGAGCTCAGTTTAGAACCAGGTTATAGGGATTGTTTAGCAGTCAGGGGTCCTCAAACTTTTTAAACAGGGGGCCAGTTCACTGTCCCTCGGACCATTGGAGGGTCTGACTATAGTAAAAACAAAACTTATGAACGAATTCTTATGCACACTGCATATATCTTATTTTGCAATGAAGAAACAAAACAGATACAAATACAATATGTGGCCCGCAGGCCATAGTTTGAGGACCACTGGTTTAGCTTGTTATTTTACCCCCATATGCACCAGTAGTATCATATGACATTGTTCCTTTTGCACAGGCACATTAACTAGGGGAAATCTTACATATAGAAAGAAGTTCTTAGCTAATAGAGATAGGAACACATACTCATAATTTCATACTTCAGGGCGACCTTTCACCCTGAATAGTGACTCGATATAGGCCTCAGTCAATTAGACATCAATCATTCACCCCAAACCTTGGATCCCATCTTTGGAACCTGAAAGGTTCTCTGCAACAGCATCAGAAATTGAACTTCTACTAGGGGAGGCACTAATGCTGCCCTGGCACTGACCTGCTCCAGGGTGGTGTTCATATGATACTGTGCCAACTTGGAAACAGGAACAACTTTTTGTCAGGGCAGGTTTTCCTGCCTTGCCATCTAACAATGAGATGATACCAGGAGACACTCTGTGACATCTTGGCTTCAACATAGGATCTGTGTAAACACCAACATCCCTAATTATAGAAGCCTGACTATAACAACCAAGACTAAGGAGAACTTTTCCTTGGACCTTGAAGAAAGACTTTGGGATTCTAAAACTTAGTATGCCTGGAGCCTATAGTTGATCTTATGGTGGCAGGATGATTCATGGGTAGGGACACCCTGTTTTTAGGCCAACGGTTTTTCCTTTCTATTTTCTCCAACGTTTGCTATGCCTATGCAAAAAAAACTGCCATCCTTTTTTATCTTTTAGATAGGAGTTCCTGCCTTTTTCATAGAACCTTGGGCATGGATTACTTTGTTTCACCTCATATTTCTGCATTTTTCTATGAAATTAAGAAGAAAAAAAGAAAGGATGAATGCCAGGTGCCAAGTGATATCAGGTGCATTGGTAGAGTTTTAAAAAAAGGCAGAGTTTTAAATATCCAAGCCAAAGTCAACCACAATAGAATAAAGAAACCCAAACTATAACAATTTAAACTTAAATGGGCTTGTTATACTGGCAGGCCAGGAAGCTAAGGGTGTGCTATAGAATGTGAGCTGGGAACATTGATGGAGGGAGGTCAACACAGGTGGTGGGAATGGCCCTGATTCACTATCTGAAATCCAACTATCAAGGACTTTGTAAATCACAATGGTTGCAATCAAATTTTAAAAAATTAAAAACACCAAACTTTATTCATATTTCCTCATTTTTCCCTATATCTTTCTCTGTCCCAGAAGCTTATCCAAGATGCAACACTAACATAATATTCAACCATCGTGACTCATAAGTCTGTGCGCAGAAGCTATTCTTGCCTAAGTAATAGGTGTTCTGACTTTCCACTGACCTTGACAGTTTTGAGGCTTGCTGGTAAGATATTTTTCAGGATTTGTTTGATGTTTTTCTCATGATTAGACAAAATATGGATTCTAGCGTGGAAGGCCACAGAGGGGAGAAAAGGCCATTTTCATTACTTTCTATCAAGACTGCCATCCTGACATCAGGATGGCTTAACCTTGCTGTTCTGGCTGAGGTCATGCTTGTCAAGTTTTGCCACTGTAGAGTTACTCCTTCTCTCCTTTTTCTATATTGTTCTCTCTGATAAGAGAGTTATAATGTGGAGCCTATATTAAAGAGTTGGGATCTTTTTCTCCACCTTCCAGGATTTGGAGTAATTACATAGAGTATTTAGACTTCAACATAGAGATTTGTTGCTTCCTCATCCTCACTTAGGTGCTTGCTTATTTATCATATGTATTCACTTATTATTTTTGAGCTTTGGGGAATACACCTGATGGTGCTCAGGAGATATTGCTGCATTTGTGCTCAGATTGGGCCCTGGAGATTATCAGGGGACCAGATAGAGAGCCAGGGATTCAAACTGGGGTGGGATACAAGGCAAGAGCCTTAACCCTTATGCCATATCTCCAGCCCCTATATTGGCTCATTTATTTATGTGGACACATGTATATTGATTGCAAATCATGCATTATAATACAATACTCTTTTATTTATCTCATTGCTCAAGTTGCTCAGAATTTGGGAGATCTTTTTTTAAATAATATTTTATTTAAACACCTTGATTACAATCATGATTGTGGTTGGGTTTCTGTCATGTAAAGAACACCCCTCAATCACCAGTGCAGCATTCTCATCACCAATGTCCCAAATCTCCCTCCTCTTCACTCCACCTCTGCCTGTACTCTAGACAGGCTTTCTATTTCCCTTATACATTCTCATTGTTAGGATAGTTCTCAATGTAGTTATTTCACTAACTAAGCTCATCACTCTTGTTTTGTTTTTGTTTGTTTTTTTTTGGGGCCACACCCGGCTGTCTGCTCAGAAACAGCTCCTGGCAGGCACTGGGGACCATAGGTGTCCCATAGGACACCGGGATTTGAACCAACCACCTTAGGTCCTGGATCGGCTGCTTGCAAGGCAAACACCGCTGTGCTATTTCTCCGGGCCCAAGCTCATCACTCTTTGCGGTGAGTTTCATGATGTGAGCTGGAACTTCCAGCCCTCCTCTCTTTTGTCTTTAAAAAGTATTGCAAAAACATCTTTCATTTTTCTTAAAACCCATAAATGAGTGAGACCATTCTGCGTCTTTCTGTCTCTGACTTATTTCACTCAGCATAATAGATTCCATGTACATCCATGTATAGGAAAATTTCATAACTTCATCTCTTCTGACAGCTACATAATATTCCATTGTGTATATGTACCACAGTTTCTTTAGCCATTCATCTGTTGAGGGGCATCTTGCTTGTTTCCAGAGTCTTGCTGTAGTAAATAGTGCTGCAATTAATATAGGTGTAAAGAAGATATTTTTGTATTGTATTTTTGTGTTCCTAGGGTATATTCTTAGGAGTGGTACAGCTGGATCATATGGGAGCTCAATTTCCAGTTTTTGGAGGAATCTCCATATCGTTTTCCATAAAGGTTGTACTAGACAGCATTCCCACCAGCAGTGAATAAGAGTTCCTTTCTCTCCACATCCCCGCCAACACTGCTTGTTCTCATTTTTTGTGATGTGTGCCAAACTTTGTGGTGTGAAATGGTACCTCATAGTTGTTTTGACTTGCATCTCCCTGATGATTAGTGATGTGGAGCATTTTTTTCATGTGCCTTTTGGCCATTTGTATTTCTTCTTTATCAAATTGTCTGTCCATTTCTCCCCCCCATTTCTTGATGGGATTAGATCAGGGGTCTCAAACTCGAGGCCCGCGGGCCATTTACGGCCCTCCATACAACATTTTGTGGCTCTCAGCAAGCCTTCAAATATCGCAGTATTCGCTATTATTTGCTTACTGAATAATCACAATAAAAATCGCATTAGTAAGAAAAAATAGCATTAAACGTTTGCATACCCCGAGCAGTTCCGTTTGGGGTATGCAAATGTTTAATGCGATTTTTTGCAATTTTTTCTTACTAATGCGATTTTCATTGGGAATATTCGGTAAGCGAATAATCGAGAATACTTTGCGCCTAGTGCAGACGCCATTTCCGCTGCTCCTGCCCGCTGTCCCTTGCATTATCAGAGGCCTAAGAGAGAGAAGCTTATTACAGAATTAGATTTTGTCATACCTTAATCATGACTTTATCAAAGCCTGCAGTGAAGAGAAAGATTGATGATCAGCACAGACAATTTCAGGAAAAGTGGGAGACACAGTATTTCTTTCTTGAGCACAGGGTCATCCCCACATGTCTTATTTGCTCAGAGAAAGTGAAAGTGCACAACTTGAAACGCCATTATTCAACTAAACATGCTGAGGAATGTGCAAAATATAAGGGAAATGAGAGAGCCAAGCGGGTTGCCAGTCTTAAAGCATGTCTAATGAGGCAACAAGATTTCTTCAAGAAAGCAACCAAAGAGAATGTTACATCAGTCGAAGCTAGTTACATGGTTAGTGAGATGATTGCTAAGGCAGAAAAACCATTCACAGAAGGAGAGTTTGTTAAAAAATGCATATTACAGGCTGCAAGTATTATCTGTCCAGAAAAGAAAGGTCAGGTTAGCAAAATCAGCCTTTCTGCCAACACTGTGGCAGAGCGCATTTCTGACATGTCAAGTGACATTTATCATCAACTGTGTGAGAAAGCCAAATGTTTTGATTAATACTCAGTTGCTCTTGACGAGGGCACAGATATAACAAACACTACACAGCTCACAATTTATGTCCGTGGTGTTAATTCCAATTTTGAATTGACAGAGGAGCTGCTCACAATAATTCCAACGCATGACCAGACCACTGCCAATGAGGTATTTCAGCATCTGTGTGATGCCATTGAGAATGCAGATTTTCCATGGAAGAGGTTTGTTGGAATAATAACCAATGGAGCACCATCGATGACGGGGAGGAAAAATGGACTGGTGGCACTTGTTCAAAAAAACTTGAAGAGGAGGGTGTAGAGAAGGCCATTGCTCTTCACTGCATTATCCATCAGCAGGCCCTTTGCAGTAAAAGCCTGCCGTGTGACAATGTGATGTCTGTTGTTGTGAAATGCATCAACCAAATCAGATCCAGGGGCTTAAAGCACAGGAGGTTCCGTGCTTTTTTAGAAGAAATGGAGTCAGAATATGGAAATGTGATCTATTTCACCGAGATATGTTGGCTCAGCAGGGGAAATGTCCTGAAAAGATTTTTTGAGTTGAAAGAAGTGAAAGCCTTCATGGAGAAGGATGGGAATGCTGTTTCTGAGTTGAGTGATCACAAATGGCTCATTTGTGGACTTAGCTTTTCTTGTTGACATCACACATAAGCTGAATGTATTAAACAAGATGTTACAAGGCCCGGGGCAGCTTATCAGTGCTGCCTATGACAACTTGAGAGCATTCTCCACAAAACATGTGTTATGGAAATCCCAGCTCTCTCAGACAAATCTTTGCCATTTCCCAGCATGCAAGGAACTTGTGAATGCAGACATACCATTCAGTGGTGAGAAATATGTTGATGCTATTTTTAAGATAGAGAAGGAATTTGATTACAGATTTGCAGAAAACAAAAAGCACAGAGCCACTTTCCAAATTTTTGTGGACCCCTTTTCCTTTGATGTGCAAGATGCCCCTCCTGTGCTTTAAATGGAGCTCATAGACCTGCAATGCAACTTTGATCTTAAAGCCAAGTTCAGGGAGATTAGTGTAAAAGCAGACATGCATGGGCAATATTTGAGAGAATTGCCCCCCAGCTTTCCTGAACTTTCCCAAATGTTCAAGTGCACCATGTGCCCTTTTGGGAGCACATATTTGTGTGAAAAGTTATTCTCCACATTGAACTTCAATAAGTCAAAGTACAGGTCTAGACTTAATGATGATCATCTTCAAGCCATACTGAGGGTTTCAACTGCTTCCTCTCTAAAGCCAAATGTGGTTCAGATTTGTGAGAAGTACTATCAAGCCTCTGGCAGCAAAGAATAGACAAAAGATGTCATGTTCAGAAGAACTGTTCATGATCTTCACTCAATATTCTATTCATGTTCAGAAGAAATAATTAAAACTATTAATAGGGGCCGGGAAGGTGGAGCTAGAGGTAAGCGCCTTGCAAGCGCTAGCATAGCACAGACCTCGGTTTGATCCCCCAGTGTCCCATATGGTCCCCCCAAGCCAGGAGCGACTTCTGAGCACATAGCCAGGAGTAACCCCTGAGCATCAAACGGGTGTGGCCCCCAAACAAAAAAAAACTGCTAATAATGATGTTTGAGGACATTTTTTGTGAAATCCCTTATGCAGCCCTGCCTCACCCCGACTTTGCCTCCTGTGGCCCCCAGGTAAATTGGGTTTGAGACCCCTGGATTAGATGTTTTTTTCTTGTAAAGTTCTGTCAGTGCCTTGTATATTTTGGATATTAGCCCCTTATCTGATGGGTATTGGGTGAATAATTTCTTTGGGAGATCTTTTAAAGAATTTTTGGATTCACAACCCCAAACTACATAGGAACTCTTTTTTTTTTAATAATTTTTATTGTGACTAATACGAATTACAAATTACAAATCTTTCACAATTATTTTAAGGTACGTAGTGACAGTGTATCAGGGCCATTCCCACCACCAGTGTTGTCCTCCCTCCACCTGTTCCCAGTATGCATCCCATAACTCCCCTTTGCCCCCTGACAATTGTTTTTTGTGTCTTTTGGATGCATCCTGTCACGGTACGATTTTCTTCCTCTCTTTTTCCTCATTACCTTTCTTCTTTCCTTCCTCTCTCCTCCTCTCTTTCCCTTTCCTCTTTGTCTTCTTGTATATCTTTTCTCCATTCATGGCACAAAATGTGCCAGATTCATTTTGTATATTTCTAGTCCCAGTTCTAAAAGCATTCATTTACCCAAAGGTTTGTTTTTATCACAAAATGGTATTAGAAAGTAAAATCTGGGCCCGGAGAGATAGCACAGAGGTGTTTGCCTTGCAAGCAGCCGATCCAGGACCAAAGGTGGTTGGTTCGAATCCCGGTGGCCCATATGGTCCCCCGTGCCTGCCAGGAGCTATTTCTGAGCAGACAGCCAGGAGTAACCCCTGAGCGCAGCCGGGTGTGACCCAAAAACCAAAAAAAAAAAAAAAAAAAAAAAGAAAGTAAAATCTGGGTGACAGATGTATAGGTTGCCATTGAGACATGATTGTTAGAACTGGGTAATATATGTATGCATAATAACTTGTATATAGAGAGAATATTTTTAATTTTATTGCAAAAATGGTATTTCATTGTACGAATATACACTTAATTTTCTCACTAATACTATTATATTGAAGTTCTATTTTAGTTATTATAAATAGCACTGATATGAATATTAAAATGCAAGATTTGTGTAGGCATATGTTTTAATTTATCTTGCTTGTCCTCAGAATGAAAGTTATGAATCTTGTGGTAACTCATGATGTTTTTTGGTTTGGGAGACAGGGCTTCCTCCTGGTTCTGTGGTGCTCAGGGGTAACTCCTGGAGAGGCTCAGTGGACCTTAGGGGTAACTCCTGGAGAGGCTCAGTGGACCTTAGGGGTACTGGGGATTGAACCAGGGTTGGTTGCATGCAAGTGCTTTTTCCCTACTTGCTGTAATATTGCTCTGGCCCTAGTAACTTAAGGAATTGCTAGAATATTTTTCAAAGTGGATTTACTATGGTGCATTCTCACTAGAACTACATAAATTTACTCATTTCTCCACAGCAACACCTGGGCTTGTTCCTGCTCATTGTTTCTAAGACACACCCAGAAGTTGTCAGGGCTTACATCTGGCTCTTTACTTAGGAATCATTCCTGCTCCAGGAACCATATGGGATGCCAGGGATACAGCTGAATGTACGGCAAGCACATGACCCTCTGAGCTATATCTCTAGCCCCCTAAAATTATTTGTATAGCTTCCCTATTTGTTGAAAAGTAGTATCTCCTTGTAATTTTAATTTGCAGTTATTGTCTTACTTGCTTTTTCATTATGTGTATACTCTCTTTGTTGTTGTTGTTGTTGTTGTTGTTTTGAGGAAACACACTTTGGCAATGTTCAGAAATTACTCCTGGCTGTGCTTAGAGTCAGCCAGTCAGCAACAAGAAAGGCAATTACTCTACCCTCTGTACTATTGCTCTGGACAAGTACACTCTATTTGTAGACAAGTTATTTATTTTTTGTCTTTTTTCGTTTGAGGGCCACACCCAGCAGTGCTCAGGGATCACTCCTAGCTCTGCATTCAGGAATCACTCCTGGTGGTGTTTAGGGGATTATATGGGATGCCAGAGATTGAATTTGAGTAAGTGGGGCTGGAGAGATAGCACACTGGTGGGACATTTGCCTTGTGCATGAGCTGACCCACGATAGACCTGAGTTTGATTCTCGGCATCTCAGATAGTCCTAGAAAGCTGACAGGAGTGAATTCTGAGCTCAGAGCCAGGAGTAACAACTGAGCACCGCCAGGTGTGACCCAAAATACAAACAACCAAAAAATAAGAATCTGAGTAATTCATGTACAAGGCAAGTCCCGATCCCAACAAGCTAATTCTTGATCCATTTTTAATTTGTCATTTTACCACTAAGATTTTAGAGTTTTATGTAGTCTAGATATAAGTCCTTTATCAGCTTTATGGTTTGCATATATTTTTGACCATTTTGTGCATAGTCTTTTTAATTTACTTTATTTTCGGTGAGGTACAGGTCATACCCAATGGAGCTCAGGGCTTAGATCTGGCTCTGTGTTCAAGGATCACTTCTGGTTAAGCTCAAGCAACCCTATCAGCTACTAGGCTTGGAGGGTGATTGAGATCCCATCAATCTTTCAAGCAAAAAAAATCAGCTTTAATAAGTCTAATTTACCTAGTTTTTTTCTATTATGTTTAAACTTTTGGTGTCATGTGGGTCATTCATTTGGGGAAGCACACCAATATGTACTCAGGTCTTACTCATTGTTCAGTGCTCAGGGATCACTCCTGAGTGGCCTTCCGAGACATATGTGTTGTCCAGGGTTGTAATTCGCATTGGCTCTTTGCAAAGCAAGCTCTATATCCATGGTACCATCTCTCTGGACTCCATTTATTTAATCTGTGTGCTTGGGCCCATACCAAGATATGCTCAGGAATTACTCCTGGTTCTGTGCTCAGGATCACTTTTGGTGGTGCTTGAGGAAACAAACAATGTGTCAGAAATTGGAAGTGGAGTTGACCGTATGCAAGACAATTTCTTTGGAGACCAGAAAGAGAGTATAAAAAGTAAGTCGCTTGCTTTGTATGCAGCTGTACCAGGTTCAATTCCCGATATCACTCACATATGCTCCCTCCAAGCACTGCCAGGAGTGATTCCTTAGTGTAGAGCCAGGAGTAACCCCTGAGCACCACTGAATGTGGCCTAAAAATCAAGCCTCCCCTCAAAGAAAAATCTCAGACAAGTTCTTTGATGCATTCCCTATTTCTCCAGCCCCTAGTTGATTCCTTTTCATGTTGGTGTCTTAATTTGACATCTCCCTATAAAAGAACTGACCTCAATCATAGAAATTATTATAGTGGGTAGCAGAAGGTATAGAATCTGACCAGTGGGCATTTCTACATCCCTAAATAGTCAACAGACATTGCTAAGGAGGCCAATAATCATTGCTAACAAATTCTGCACAATAGATGCATGCCAGACACTGTGCTCATCACTCATCATTGTAAGATTCTGGCGTAATGCTCCGTGGCTAGAGAGCTACTTGGCAAGCAGAAGGCTGGGAGTTCCATCCCCTGTGCTGAACATCTTCTCTGAGCCCAGTTCATCTCCTATTTGTGATCCCCAGGGAGTCGACAGCGATTTCTAACCACACTGAATCCAAAGGGTGCAAACACCAATAAGCATCATGGCAGAGTGTCTATGCAGAGTGTCTATGTCCAAGCACCACAGCCAGGTGTCTACGTGGTACCCGAATATCACAATGACAGCATTAAGAGAAGGAAATTGGGCCAGAGAGATAACACAGCTGGAAGGGCATTTGCCTTGCACACAGCAGATCCAGTTTCCATCCCAAGCATCCCATATGTTCCCCTGAGCACTGCTAAGAGTAATTCCAGAGTGCAGAGACAGGAATAGCCCCTGAGCATCACCAGGTGTGGCCAAAAATGAGAGAGAAAGAGAGAGAGTGCTGGGATCTTCAGCTTTTCCAACATAGGAGGCATTCTTCTGCCACATCCACAAAAACAAAAACTGATACAGAGTGTGAGAGTTCCTCAAAGGCTGAAAACTGCTAAGTTGGTGATGAGTTCAACCTTGATTTTCACAAACCTGCACTGATGCTGTTGGTTGGCTTAAAGTCCTCAAAGTCCCAATTCCTGATATATGCAGCAAATGTGCTTTTGAGAAGCCACTGGGGGAAAACACTGTGCTTAGGACTAGTGAACTAGACACAGACTTTCCCTCTTGGAACTTAGAAAAGCAGAGAGGCAGGATCACACATTAAAAGATAATCACCAATAGGATCAGTGCTGGGACCCAAGTTTAAAGCAGGGCCTGGACAGGTAGAAAGCCTTTTCTGGTTGGACCCTCATACCAATGGTGCTCTGACAATAACCTGTGGTGACTCCTGAGTCAAGAGTAAGGGTATAGCAGGTTGGGCATTTGCTCTGCACTCAGTCAACCCAGGATTGATCTCTGGCATCACATATGGTCTGCCAAGTACCACCCGAAGTAATTCCTAAGTGCAGAGCCCTGAGTAACCTCTGGCATTGATGGGTGTGGGCCAAAACCAAACAAACAAAACAAATTCAGGAATAATCTCTGAGCACTATTGGGTATGGCCCAACACCCTTCCAAAACAAGGGCTGTCTGAGGAGAGAGCAAAAAGAGCAGGTTGCATGCCTGCCATTGTGGTGCCACTCAAATCCAAACGCTGGCACCACATGGCCTATGGAACACTACCGGGTCTAGTCCCAGAGATCCCCAAGCACCACCAACTATGATTGTTGTAGTTCTGAGCAGTAGGGCAGTGCCTGACTAAGCATTAAAGAATTTGATCAAGATGGTTTAGTATTATAGTGAGTGGCGCCCTGTGCACTGCATGAGAGGTTTCCCCAAGTCATGTCCCCCCCAAAAAAGCTTAAACCAAGACTGGTTCTAATGTGGAAGAGCAGCAAGGAGGGCTCCCAGAATAAGAAGCACTTGCCAGCAACTTTTAATTAGCAGGATTGCTGCACTTGAGGTGCAGATTTGAGCAAATCTAGAAGTGAATAAAATGATCTATACTGTTCTTATTTATTTTGAGTTCAAGCAATTACTGGATTTTACAATGCAATTAGACAGGAAATGGTCGGGAGTCATAATGTAATCTAATTTAATAAACTTTCCCCAAAAGGAATCCTAGCAGGGATTGAGGGAGAATGGGAAGAGTAGCTGTGGAGGAGTTAAGAGACATGAGTTGGTATGAGATTAGGCAAAATTCTGGAAGAGCAGAGGCCAGAAAGATAGTACCAAAGGTAGTGTGGTTGTGTTGCATACAGCCCACCTGGGTTCAATCCCTGTCACCCCATATGGTCCACTAAGATCTGCCAGGAGTTATCTCTGAGCATAGAGCCAGAAACAAGCTCTGAGTGACATAGGGTATGACTTAACCTCCTTCCCCAAAATTGGGGCAGAGGAGATAGTACAGTGGGTCAGGCACATGTCTTGTATGTGGCCAACTTGGGTTTCATCCCCAGACCCACATATGGTGCTTCAAGCACTACCAGGAGTGATTCCTGTGTACTGATGGATAAAGCCCCCAAAGCAAAACCAAAAATTCATTGGGAGTAGTTGAGTTCAGGTCTTTCACTAAGAAGTGACCAGAAGGTTATTGAGAAGGAAGGTAAGGACGGCAGGATTTTTTGTTTTGTTTGCAAAGTGAGAAGGGAAAACTTATGGAATGGCAGAGGCAAAGTCTGGCAGAATAAAACCGGAAATAGGGAGAACCGGAAGTAGGCCAGGGACACATTCTAGGAGCCATGGCAGTGGTAAAGGTGAAAATGGTGAGCAGGGAAAGGAGAGATGCACCATCGAATCTATTGGATTGGCAGGATGAGGGCTTATCCACCTGAACTGGCTCTGCAGGCCCCTTCCCAGAGGGCAGTGAGGGGTGACTCAGGCCCCTGAGTTTATGCGAGTTTCTGCTTTCCCAGGAGCCTCTGCTCTCCGAGGCCCAAGCTGTTCAGCTTGGCTCCAAGGAGGTCTTTTTCTCCGGTGAGTGGGCCCAAAGAATGACTGGGCAGTCACTAATCTGCTCCTGCTTACTGAGGGGAGGACGCTTGGCGGGGGGTTTCTCAGGGGAGCTCCTCCTGCTTGTGTTGCCAGCAGGCCCCACCCCAAAGGAGAGCTGAAGGATTACTGTTCCCTGGGCTCCCTTCCCCCCTCCCAAATAAATGAAGGGAAGGCTTGACTGTTCCTCGATGGCTCACAGAAGAACAGATTTCTGTATTTGTGGACTGGAGAAAATCTATTGGAAACCCGCTTTTCTGGTGTTAAGGGGGAATTCAGTTTGAACAGCTCAGACACAGAGGAGGAGGAAATATCAAGCAGCTGATCCTGCCCTCGGAGCATCACTCCATATGTTTGCATCTCTGGCCACTTATTTAAAAGATGTTCATGGTTTATTTTTTAAAGAGAGGCCACACGCCCAGAGTCTTTTTCCCCTTAGGGTTTTAGCACTTCCCCCCGAGTCCACGCAAAATTTTAAGACCTGCAGTGTCGTCTTTCTCAAAGGCAATGTTGTCTGTTGCCTTTTGCCCGGGTGCTGGCTATTTGGGTGGTGTGTAGTTTCCCTTAGAAAGAGGTCAGCGATGCACATCGTTGAGTAATCTTCTGGATATGGATTGCCTCCCGACCTAGATTTTTGGAAGAGCAACTGGTGACAACGGATCGTATATGCACAGAGCAAAAAAAGACCCACCTTTCTTTAGGATAATTCCCACCCGAAAGTCAACTGTTGGGGGTGTTCAGGTCAGTAGAAGTCAAAGAGAGGCAAGTGTTCTTCCTTCCACAAAGGATCCCCCCCACCTCTGTTGCATCTCAACCATTCCTGAAACCCTGACTGCCTGGGGGTGGAGGGTGTGTGCAAGGAATTTCCTCTTTTCTCCTGAGCCCAGGGTGGATTAGGGGGGGTGGTGGTGAGCTGGGGCTAGGAGTTTATGGGTTTCTCTCTTTTCTTGGGCAGAGCAGTCTGTGCCCCCACCGAGCCACCTAAACCACCTGGGGTGCTTTCATGTCTCCCGTAGGGACTGATTTCCTCCCTTGTAAAACCAGCCCTCAACATTGGCAGTTGGAACGGATTTGATTTCCAACAAAAAAACTTCTCGGAGACACCTTGTAGACAACAGGGAGAAATTGTCCTGGTAGAAATAGGCAAAGTGAGGCCTAGAGGGACAAGAGGTTTCTTTGGGGGGTGGGGTTGCTGGAGTTTGCAAACTCTGACCTCGAGGAGGCAAGTTGGGCTTCAGTTCAGCGGGGCTCCCTACAGCTGTAGCGAGGGGGGGAAGGGGAGGCAGGACCTTTCATCTGTATTTAAATCCTCCGAATGTGCTGATTGATAAAATCTTTTCTCTTAAAGGCAATTTGGAAATCAGACAAAGTGGAGCACAAAGCCCTGGACTTGTAGAGGGGGAGTGAGCAGTGTGTGACCCCGCCACTTCTAAGGAGGCAGCTTCACAATGGGCTCTTCCAAAGAGGCAGTGTCACTTTGGTCCCCCCTTGGCACCGCCCCCTCAGTGGGGCGGAATTGCTTGTGTTGTTTTTTTTTTCTCTTTTACCCTCTCTTTCCAGGAGATATGGCAGATCCAAATCGAATCCCCAGTTCCTAGCAATTGGAATGCACAGTAAGCTACGAGCAGGTCTTTTACTGACAGGCCTGCAACCCGCGGTGAAATTTATCAGGGGAGTGTGTTGCATGTTTAAGTTTCCTCCTGCGGGTGCTTGTGGCCCGCCCGCCTGAATGACCCGCGGGCCTGGTCAAATCCCAGCTCCAGGATTTGCAGCCAGGGGAGGCCGCCGGGCCTCAACTCTGCAAAGCTCTCAGAGCTAGATCTGGAGCCCTTTCTGCACCGGATTCCAGGATATCGAGGCTCAGCGAAGGGGTCTGAGCGTCGCCGCCCCGCGCCTCTTACTCCAGGAGGTAGTGAGGAGATGGGATGCTGGAGGTGGGGAGGAAGCAGTGGCAGCATCTTCAAGGACCGGGATGGGGCTGTCCTGGCTGAGACAGGACCATTCAGGGAGAGCTTGGAGAGGCGGCCTGAGCTTAGTAGGCAGGATCCGCAATGGTGTGTAAAAAAGCGGGCACGATCCCCTAAGCCACAGAAAGCCTTCGCCCATCTCTCCCCCGTCCCCACACACACATACCAGGCCCGCCCGGGGCCCCGCAGGTGAATGGTTGACCCCGCACAAAGGAAGCCAGTTGGGATTGTGGAACGGAGAGCAATTTGCGGGACATTCTGTCTCCCAGCGTTGCTGCGGACCTCAAGCCAAAACCCCGTGGTCAAGAGTGGGTGACGATCAGAAAACAGTGCAGCGGGCCCCACTTATTGGAAAGAGTGAGTTTAGTTATTGTGTGATAGCGAGGTAACAGGATTAAAGGGATTAAGGAAATCACCTCAAACAGCTGAGGAGGGTTAAAAAACACTGGTTCTATTTGTTTTCTTCGTAGGCCCCGAACATACACTGGGGCCGTGTGGCTAAGCCGCAACGAAAGGCCTCGTGGGGGGGGGGGAGTAGCCCTCGATGTAATAGCTAGGGGTCATGACTCAGGGGAAATGGGGGTACCAAAATAAGTGAGCCAGAGGCTTGTGAGGAGTCAGAGACAGAGAGAAAGTGACAGAGGAGAGAAAGCGCACCTCTTTTTTAAAACAGGTGGAGTGGTTGACAAGTCCAAAAACAGAAAGCTCTGGGAAGAGTTTGAGATATAATTTTTGGCAAATCACTTCCCAGCGTGGACTGCGGGTTCCCACGCTGCAGCGTCCGGGATGGAAAGGCACCACATTTTCTGCTAAGGGGTGCTTGGGAGTAGGTTTTTTGTTTTTTTTTTTTTAAATAGGAGCTTTGATATTTCCCAAGGCTTTTCTTTTTGAACACATTTCATCTCTAGTGGCTTCCCGGCCCAGAACACAAAGGTAAAGATGCCCGATTTGGGGGCCCTGTTCTGGCGGCCGCGGACCGCGCCTCCCGCGGGGCACTTTCGCCGCTATCAACAAGTTCGTGGCCTCGGGCTTAGCTAGCTCCCTGGAGACGCGGGTCGGGAAGGCCGGCCCGGCCGCCTTCTCCGCGGAGTTTCAGCCGCCAACCCAGGCAGATCTGTAATTTCTGGGTTTAAGATAAACCAAGTCAGGTCAGGATTCCCTTCCTTAGTCCACCGAATCCACACCCGTTCCCACCCCACGCCCCAGGGACAGCCCCGCAAATCCTAAGAGGCAGTGACTAACACCCTCTTTTCCTCCCTTCCTTCCCACCCCGCACCTCAAGTTTCAAGCCCCCCAAAATCAGGAAGACTCCGTCCAGTTGGGTATAAAATTTATTGATCTCTCACTTAGGAATGAAGAGCAAAACCTTGAAAAAACCTGAAACAGAAACGCCCCTTCCCCACCAACCCCAACGAAATCCAAATACATTAGCGCGACGACATATCCAACAAGATCACAGGCACAAGTGGCCAGCTTGGCACGCGGCGCACCTGGCTATAAATTAACCTTGGCCTCGGCTGCCGCGCAACTTCGCGCGGGTCAGCACCCCACCCCGCACCCCCCCCCAAAATAAACGCCTGCAGGAAAACAGAGGGAAGGCGACGCGGGGCAGGGGGGAGGGGCGCTGCAGTTCTCGGGTCAGCACTTTCTTGCCACTCTGGCGGTAACAGCAAACTAACGAGACAAATGCAACCGCAAAAAAAAAAAGAGAGAAATAATATAGATCTAGGAACCTAGGAGGAGGTGGGGGGCTGCTTTTTCTTGGCACACAACACAGCGAGTCCCAGCCTACAAAAGGAGAGGGCGGAGCAGCGACCCGGGCCGGGCGCACTCTTTCCAAAGTCCCGTTTCCGCTGCTCCCGCTTGCTTCTTTCTGGCTTTTTCATTTACTTTTTTTTTTGTCTTTTTTTTTCTTTTTCTTTTTTTCCTTTTCTTTTCGCTTTTGTACAAAACCCGACTTGCTAACTGCAAAACTTTCGCTCCTCCCCCCCCAGAGAGCGGTACAAGGCAACAACAGTCCCAGGCAAAAGCAAAGCTAAAACAGCAAGGCGTTCCCCCCCTTCACCACCATCAGCACCCCCACCTAGAGTGTGTGGGGGGTGGGCAAAGGGTGTGTGGGGGTTGCGGGCCTCGGGGCTCCCCTCCGGCCCTGTGCTCAGATGTGGGTGAGCGGCACCGTGCCATTGACGGCAGTCCCGGCACCCTGGTAGTGCTGGTGCACGCCGTGCAGGCGGCCCCCGGGCAGCGGCGAGGCGGCGTCGGCCGCGTCCCCGCCGGGTGGCAGGTACATGCTGATCATGTCGCGCAGGTCGCCGAGGCACGCGCGCTGCGAGTGCGATGCGATGGCGGGCGGCGGCGAGCTGGGCTCGGTCTTCACCACGGCGCCCATCGGGCCCAGGCTCATGGCGGCGGCGGCGGCGGCGGCGGCGGCCCCGGGCTGCTGGCCGTAGGCGGCGGCGGCCGCGGCGGCGGCGGCGGCCGAGGGCGCCATGCCCCCGTAGCCCGAGGCGGCGGCGGCCGCGGCGTTCATGTAGCTCTGGGCGCTGGGCGGCATCATGGGGCTGTACTGCAGGCCGGCCATGTCGTAGCGGTGCATCTGCGGCAGCGCGGGCGGCGGTGGCGGGCTGCTCATGCCGGGGGGCTGCGCGTAGCCCAGCTGCTCCTGCACCAGCGAGTACGCGCCGTTGGGCCAGCCGTTCACGTGCGGGTACGTGTCCAGCCGCTGGCCCACGCCCACCGGGCTGCTAGCGGCGGCGGCGGCGGCGGCGGCGGCGGCAGCGGCAGCGGCGGCGCCGGGGGGCAGCAGGCCGCCGGGCAGCGAGTACTTGTCCTTCTTGAGCAGCGTCTTGGTCTTGCGGCGCGGCCGGTACTTGTAGTCCGGGTACTCTTTCATGTGCACGGCGCGCAGGCGCTTGGCCTCGTCGATGAAGGGCCGCTTCTCGGCGTCCGTCAGCAGTTTCCAGTCGGCACCCAGGCGCTTGCTGATCTCCGAGTTGTGCATCTTGGGGTTCTCCAGGGCCATCTTGCGCCGCTGCCCGCGGGACCACACCATGAAGGCGTTCATGGGCCGCTTCACCCGGTCTTGGTCGCTGCCGCCGCCGCCGTTGCCGCCGCCGCTCGCGTTGCCGTTGCCGCCACCGCCGCCTGCGTTCGCGCCGCCGCCTGCGTTCGCGCCACTCTTGCCAGCCGCGCCCGCCGCTCCCGGGCCGCCCGCACCCGCCGCGGCGGTGGGCGGCCCCACGGGGTTCTTGAGCTCAGTCTCCAGCAGGCTGTACATCGTCGGGGCGGGAAGTAGATGCGCCAGAGTGGCGGGAGGAGAAGGCGCTCCCGGGACTGGAGGCGCGGCCACGGGGTAAAGGCCCGGGGACGCCGTCGGTGGGGCGCTCGGGGGCCAGCCGCGGGGCCAGCGGCTCAGGCGGGAAAGACCGGCGGGCCCGAGTGGCCCGGACCAAGTCTGCAGGAAGCCGCGGGGGCTGCGGGCACCTGATGCGCGCTCGGGAGCTGGTAGCTTTCGCAGTCTGGCCGGCCGCGCAGCCGGGCCCTTATATACCTGCTCGGATCCCCCGGGGTTGGGGCTCGGTCCGCCCCTCGCCACCGGGAGGCCCCGTGATTGACAGGCTCGCCGTGATGCGCTCTAGCCAATCATCACGGAGCCCCCGTTCGGCCCCTCTCGGGTGGGGGGAGTTCGGGGAGCCCTTTCGTTCACCCCCACGCCCCTGTGGCCCCGGGTGACGTGATGAGAGTTATTCAGGAGGCGGGAGACCCGGAGCGTCTTTCCGAGACCACCAATTAGGGGCGCAAAACTTTGAAAGAGCGAAACTCGAGGAGGTGACTATGGGGGGAGGGGGCGCGCGAGCAGAATGGGGGGATTCAATAGGGGGGACGTGGGGTTCAGAATGTTACCGGGCCGCCCCGACCGGGGTCCCGTTGGCACTGGGCTTTGGGGCAGCGTGTCGGGGGGTGGTGGTCACTGTCCAGAGCTTTCCGCTATCTGCGCCTGAGTCCTGCGGTCGCTTCTGCGGCGGGCGCTGGGCACACGGAGCTTTGCCAGACACCCGGGAGAGCTAGGGCACCCTGAGCGCCACGGAGGGGCCCCGCTCTATGGCTGCCGAGAAATTCTCCATGCCATGCGACCCCTGTGCTGTGAAACGAGTGGCCAGCGCCTCTGGGATGGAGCGAGACTGGGGGATAAGAGAGACGGTGGGGGAATCCCTGGGACAGCAGAAGCGGGTCTGGGAACCGCGCGGTGCACCGGGGCTTGGCGAGGTTCTGGGGCGGTGGGTGGGTTGGGAGGGCTCGCGGCTCGCAACGTGGCTAATGTGTGGGGGCGAAGGGGGAGAACCGTTCTCGGATCTCTCTCTCTCTCTCTCTCTCTCTCTCCAGGCCCCCGCTTAGCGGCCCCTTTTTGTCTTTGCTCTAGGGCCATTTCGGTTTTTCCAGTCCGATGCCCCTGAGGGGGAGGGTCGGGCCCCTTGGAAAATCCGTTTTCATGGCAACACGGAGCCTCTCTGAGTGAAAGAAAAGTTTCTTGGGGGGGGGGAGACGGTGGCCGGAGAGGAGCCGAGGCTGTCCACGGGGCGGATCGCAGTGCACCTGCCAGGGAGGACCACTGAGCACTGTTGTCGCCGCCGCTGCCGGGCCGCCTCCCCGGGGAGCCGGCTCTGCTAACGGATTCCGTCCTTCGCCTCCACCTCCCCCCCTACTTTTGTTTTTTTCTTGCAGCCTGCTGGACTGGAGCCCCGAGACTGGAAGCAGAACACTCCCCTGCACATTTGGGATTGGCCCGCAAAGTCTGGCAGCGCGGGAACCGGGGCTGCGGAGAGAGGGAACCCCGACAATCGCCGCCGCCTCCAAGGCAGTGGCGCAGCGACAGAAACTCCTGGAGCCTCCCGCGGCGACGAGTGTGAAGGAGAAGTTACCCTGGCAAGAGATGGAAAGGTGTCCGCGCGGTGGGGGGGGGGGCGTATCGTCGTCGTCGTACCACCCCCCAATAACCAGCATTGCAGAAAGGTGGAGGACCCGAAGAAAGGCATCAATTTTAAGTATTGGGGAACAGAAAGAATGGTGACGAATTTCCAAGTGCCCAGGCCCGGGGTGCTTGTAGCGCTAATGAATGCAAAAGCCTCCGATTATGAGCGTTTCTGCAGCTTTGCACTTTGCTTCTTTCCCATACATAGTTGCACATAGATGGTGGCCCATCTGAGACTGCAGAGGGCTAGCACCCCAGTCTCTAGTTTCCTACTCGCATCACATCCCCGGAAGTTTGGCTTTTCCACCCCCTGCCCCCACCCCCCTGAAGTTGGGTCTGGCTTTACCGGGTCCCAAGCAAACCAACCGCAAGCAGGGACTGTGCCCAAACAATGGGTACCTAGATTTGGAGTGTGAGGGTAAACTCTGGAATGGCAATGTGGGTAGGTTTTGGGTGTGAGTGCAGGTGGGGGGTGCATTTGTGCGTCTATGAGTGCTTGCGTGTGCTTGCTCACCCTTCAAAGCTCTCACGGATTGACAGGCATGCCTCATAAAACCGAGCATCCACCAACGGTCACCTGCACCCATTTTTTTGAGGGGGTGGGCAACAAATGGGGGACAAAGAGCAACTTTGCCTGGGCAAACCCAGCATCTCCCAAGGACATCCGTGTACCGTGGCTCTGCCCTCCCGCCTCCAGATGCTTCTTTGGCTCTCTGAGACTGTTGCTAAGTGAAGCGCGTTTGAGAAAAACTACCCAACCGCCGCGCGTCCCACAGCCTGACAGATGTCAGGAAGCCTTCCAAGTTTTAGGACCCAAGTAAGCCGTTGTGGTGACAGCGCCTGGTCTGCATTTTCCCCCCAAGACCAGGGCTGTGGTGCTGCCCCCCCCCCCCACTTTCCCTTCCCCGCAGTTTATTCCGCAGAATGATTTCCCACTCCACAACCCATCTCACATTTTCATTCGATCTCAGTAGCCCCGCGGCTCAGGTGAGCGCCTTTTTCCCTCCTGGGTAGCCTGCTGCCAGAGTTACATGCATCTTCTGCCCGGACCTTCCACCTGCTCCCCCGCTGCCGGCAGCCTTGGGAGATTCGCGCCGCGTGGATCTGGAGTGATCTGCGCAGCCCCGAGGAAAAGGTACACGGACTTGAGCTTACGAAACGCTACCGGTTCGGTAGCCGGGGACCAACGGGTGGAGTACAGGGGGCAGCGGGTGGAAGGAAGGCTTTGCTCTGGGGACACCAACCAATCGGGCAGTGCGACCCTCCGCCAGGGGTCTGGACAAGTGTCGCCCTATGACCTCGGTGTCTCACTCGGGAGCGCTCATCCGCGCCCTGCGAGGCAGAAGAAGCGACCGGGCGGGGCGCACCACCAGCCCTCGCCCAGCTCGCTCGCCCTGCTCGACGGCCGCTCGCCCTTTCGCAGGTCCAGGACCTAGGGTGGTGGTGGTGGTGGGCTGGGAGCCTAGCCAAACACCCACATTTCCCCCCAAAGGTCCTGCCCACCCTCCCGGGCAACCTCACGGTTCCCTCCGCCAGGGCATGGGCACGGGCCTCCTAGGACCCAGGGCGCGCCAACAGCGCCGTTTGTCGGTTCCGTTGAGGAACTTCACCCAGAGTGGCGCCCCCTTCTCTTCTCGTCCTCAGAGATGTGGACTTGGTCCCGCTGCCTCCCCACCCCCAAGCGGCCGTCGGCTTCACCAGGGAGAGAAGCGCTGTTCTTCCCGGAAGGACCTGTTATTGTTGCGAACTTCGGGGTATATACCCAGGTCTTCGCGAGACTGGCCCGATGGGTTATGGAATACCGCGGCTCCCTTCCCCCACCCCGCCCCCATTCTGCCATCCTCGGTTGTGCAGCTTGGCAGAAACCCGTGTTCCCGGAGAGTCGGGTCTGAAAAATACACTTGGTGCAGTTGTGCCTGTGCCTTAGAACTCCTGGAACGAAGAGCGCAACGGGGCGGTGTGGGACGACCCACCACCACTCGGCGAGGGTGGTGGTGGTGGTGGTGTCCACGTTTGTTGCTGCTGCCCAGCGTCAGCTCTCTAGGAGCCTCGCTGGGCGTTTGAGCTGAATGAAGGCCCAGACTCTTAGAAAAGTGCCTTTTGCATGCATGGATGGGTGCCCCTCAACGGGGGTGCGATGGGGGCTGACACCTGCCAGTTTGTTGCAGCCTTTCTTCTGAGCCTGTCCTGCTTGGGGAAGGTAGTAAGATTTCTCCGTGCACCCTCCCCCTCCCAAGCGCTTTGCTTGCTGTGAGGGCAGAGTGGAGCGGGGAGTTTGCTCATCATTGGAGGCGGGATGGGGGGCTGTTGCATACCCAGCGATACTTCAGAAGTTACTAGTGGCTCTGCACTTAGGAATTACTCCTGGCATTGCTGAGGAATTATACCGCTTGCCAGGGAGTGAACCCTGGGCAGCTGTGTGCAAGGCAAGTGCCCTATCTGCTCGAGTTTGCTCTGGTCAAGGCAGTTTCCCCGCCTCTTTCCTGGACCACATCCCCCGACTTGATGGGCTCCAAGACTATGACAAGGGTGCACATGGGCTCTGGATATCAGATCTGTTTTAGAAGGATCTCAGAAAAGATCTTAAAAGTTCCTGGTCTTTCAAGAAGGGAATGTGTGTTTGGGGGGGGGGGGATCAAGAGAATTCCCTTCCAGTTCTCCCAGAAATTAGTTGGGCTCCTCTCCCCACCACCACTCTCCAGCCAGGCATCTTGGTTCCTACATTTCTTAGCAGAAACTAACCTAAAACCTCAGTCTGTGGAGTGCAGTGGCTAAACTAGGCCTGTCAGGGTCGCACAAGTGTGGGCCTGAGGCCTCCAGGCAGGAAAAAGTTCTCCCAAAGAGTCCCCCAGAATTTTCTCTCTCGCATTGCTGGAACTCTTTCTGGTAGGGGAGCACCAATCCGGGCTTCCACTCACAGGGTGAGCTGATCCCACCCTAGGTACTGGCTTGCTGCTGAGCATTTATTGTGCTCTTCATGACCAGCTCTCCTTTCGCCCTAGGCACAGAGCAACTTCACGCACTGGGCAAGCTTTGCCCTCGACGCCGGCCTCACCAGCCCAGCACCACTGCTATCCACCTGAGGAAGGCAGGCTCCAGCCAGGACCCGGATCCCCTTTCCAGAAAGTTTGTTTGCCGAGCCACCACCACGTCCGATGTCCCCCTTCACCCACATTACTTTCCTGGGTGCTGAGGTCCTGCAGCCACCAAGCCATGTGGAGTAGCCTCAGGGAGCCCAGCACCCCTGCCAGGCCAGCACTTCCTCGGAACCTGAGGCTTATCCTTTCAGTGACTGCAGTGGCTTGGCCCTCTTCCTGGGCTTTCAAACATTGTTCCCCCCAACTTGTTCCTGGCCTGATCTGAGCTCCCCAGCTTGGGGAAAGGTGTCCAGAAAATACCAGAACTTGCTGGATGCTTGAGGGGGGCATTAGGGGGACTCGGCAGACTTTGAGCCCCAACCACAGGGGACACAGAATGGAACTCTGGGGAGTGGAGTGGGAGAGCAGGAGAGCAACCAGAGAAAAATAGGGAAAGTCTCAGGTAACTATTCTCCCCACCCCCTTTGGCGCTCTGCCCCTTACTCTTAAGAGACTCTGGAATTCAATGTACAGAATTTGTGCTGGCTTCACCCCTCTTTGGTTTTTCTGTTGGGGGGCTCACACCCAATGATGCTCAGAGGTTACTCCTGAATTTAGGAATTATTCCTGGCGGTGCTGGAGGGAAACCCTGTGGTGTGGCTGGGACCGAACCTGGGTCTGACACTTGGAAGGCAGGCACCTTCCCTGTTGTCTGTCTGTCTGTCTGTCTGTCTGTCGTCTCTGTCTCTGTCTCTGTCTCTCTCCCTGTTTCCCTTTCTCCCCCCCCCCCCAGGCCCGGTCATTTTCCGCCTTTCCAGACTTTTCATTTCGGAGGAGGAACGCTTGATCCCCCCCTTCCTGTGAGCTCAACGATACATCAAAAGCCACCAGACAAGACTCCATTCGTTCCCTATCTGCCCCGATCTGCGACGTCCCGCGACAGCCGCTACTCACTCCTCGGAGTCCCCCTCACACACCCTCGCTCCGCTTTCCCGCCGCGTAAGCCGAGAGGCGCTCTGAGCAGCGCCCGAGCCCTGAGCTGGCCGTCAACCTCGTGGCTCCGCGGGGCTCCGCGGGGCTCCGCGGCTGGCGCTCGAGAGCGGGGGACGCGGCTGGGGAACAGCTCGCGGGGCGCGGCTGGCCAGGTCCTGAGGATGCCCGGCCTCGCCGGCGGCCAGACGGGACGGCAAAGCAGGGAGGCCCGATCGCACCGGGCGTCTTGGCGCCCAAGCTGCAGTCGCCCCAATTCCCATTTCCCAGGGACGCGTAGCGGGTGACGACCCGAGGCATTGCTAATGCGCTGTTGGTGTAATTAACACGGGCTCCCCCTTGTTTCGCTGTGGATTTCCTCCCCCAGCCCAGTCCCGCTTTCACTGGAGAAAGCAACGGGAATGAACGTCCCAATAACCCTTTCTAATGGGAAAAAAGTGTCCCTTTTGTGGAATGGTTTCTTTACAAAGCCAACAACCCACCTTATTTTCTAGTTCCAATGGCTACCCCTTTATGAGTTATATTATTAAAGAAATCCGACACTAATTGTGCCGATTTAACTTGTTAATTAGTTGCAAATAAACTATTCATTAGTGGTAAAATAAAATAAAAACCCATGTGCCTAAGATATCATTCCGCATTCATATATTGTAGTGGCTGCATCGCATAGGCATACTAAATTAAGTTCCTAAAAGGTTTCTCCTCGGGATAAATAATTAAAATATATTCTACTTTAATTGACATTATAGAGGACATAAATGAGCTTTTCCTTTTAGAAAGAAATAGCCATTTCTAAATAAAGCTTGCAGTCTGGAGAATGGAGACTTCAGCCAAATGAATAGTCATTACTACCTTTTCAACGACGTGGGCCTTTTGATCAGAAAAGAAATTAGCTCTAAAAAACAGACAATGGAAGCCTGCCCTGCAATAGGAAGAAAATTAGACGGCCAAGGCTCTTCACAACACCTATTTCTATAAACCATAGAGCTCCTTGCTTTTCAATTACAGCTGTTCATTTCATATAAGGGAAGGGGGAAAAACAGGCTTCTAATGTAAACTGCCTTTCACCATAAAGCCCTGCTTCTGGCCTGCAGCCAGGCTGCCTACTTACTATTGTTTTTAGTCCTCTCATCAATTAGCTAATACTATATATTTTAAATGACTCTGAGGGTATTCACAGGCTCTCTCTCTCCCCCCACCCTTCCCCACCCAGACAAAACCCAAGCGGGGCTTCTCTGAAAGACTCTCCATTGGCAGGGTGCACAACTCTTAAATGTATAAAGTTTAATGTTTTTATTGTTCTCCCAAGGAAAAAAACCATATTGAAAACCTTGCTTTGGTTGTATTTTTCTTCTCCCTCCCCCCATCTCCATATTTCACAGTCCATTATTGAAAGGCCCAGATGAGGTGATGACAGGGGAGGGACATACATGAGCAGCTTTCGGTATTGTTTCTAATTGTTCACAGAACTAAATCCTGCTCGAGATAATTTTTCTGTGCCCCTCAGCCCATAATCTGGTTAGTCTATCTTTGTGTTTTTAAAATATGGCTTGGGAAATTGGCTCACTTCATTGGACTGGTTTCATTAGATATAATGTCCTTTTTTTCCCTAAAAAAATATTACCAACTCTTTAATTCGATGGAATTATCTAGCCTGCAGAAAGGAAGAAACAAATCCCGGCTTGTAGGATTTGCCACAAAAATAAAACCTTCAACAAGACATAATGCAATCATCTGAGAAAAATATTCAGAGTCTTCATAAGCTTGTGGTGCATGTTCTAGGGACCTCCAAATAAAAACAGAACCTGAAAAGACTTTGCTGTCCTTGAAATATAAGTATTTCTTTATCTGGTTGATTTTTTCCCCGACAAATAACTATATAGAACTAAATGATAGTTCAATCCAAGAGACTAAGTCTGGGGATTTTTCATTTAAGATAGTGTTAATAGAAAAGACATAGAACTGTGGGGGTTATTTTTTATTTATTAATATTGGGAGCCATTAGGCCACACCTAATGATTCTCAGGGATGACTTTGCATTATGGAATTACTCTTCACCCTGCTTGGGGATCATGTAAAGGACTGAACACAAGTCGGCTGTGTACAAGGTGAGCACCCTACCCTCTTCACTATCTCTTGGGCCCCAAAATTGTGCTTTTTATTTTAAAAGAGAGATAATAGATTCATTTATTCTATAGTGAAGGTTTATTTTTTTATCAAAATAGATGACTTTAATAAAATCATACAATAACTATTGACTTGTCCCTGAGGCAAACCATCTCTTTTATCCTTGAACTACTTACTTAGAGGCAGCCCGCTCTGGAACGAAACAAAGTGGAGCCACTAGTAATTTGTCTATTCAGTGGCTTTTTGAAGAACAACCACAGAAATTGCTACGAAACTGCCCTTTCATTTCTTTTTCCAGCAAGTAGCCCCCATTGAAGCTGCTTCCTTTGGAACTTTAAGCTCCCACCATGGTTTTTGATATCAAGTAAATTGGGGTACTTGCTTTTGGCTTGTGAGCCTGAACTTAGTCTTGTGCCTTTGTTTGTATGCATGTCAGACAAGAGTGAGCAGACAGAAGCATGTTGCAGGAGAGCATGAAACTGCCACATACAACAGTCTGAAGAGTCAGAAGGGAATCCTTTTGTTTGTATGTTTGTTGTTGGGGGGACATGCCCAGAGGTGCTCAGAACTTACTCCTGGCTCTGAACTCAGAAATTATACCTGGCAGTGCTCTGTACCATAAGGGGTGGTGAGATCAAACTCAGGTACGCAGCATGCAAGGCAAGTACCCTCCCTGTTGTATTAAGGCTCAGGCCCTGGGACTCTTTTCTAACAAAGTCCCTTCACTATTCTTGCCCTTGGACTCCCAAGAGAAAATGTGAGTGGAAGACTGTTCCTCTGGTCTATTGCATGCCAGTGTGCCAGTTTGCAGAAGGGATTTTATAGGAATGGAAGCCAGGGTCTTGCCTTGTTCTCAAGGCCAAGTTTAATGCAGAAACCAGGAATGTGTGTTCAGTGATCAGTAATAGCCTGATATTGTTCAGGCTGATTGAGAGCTTCCTGAGTATAGGGTGGGTCCAATATTATTATAAATTACAGTCCTTGCTTTTCAAGCTGGAAAGGTCAAGGCTGGAAGTTTGGGGTCCTCTGATCTAAAGCATGTGGGGGGGTAGCTATAGCACTCAAATTGACATGAAGGAGGCCTGAAGTTTTTTATTTATTTGGAGGGACCACAAACAGCTTTTTTCAGGGATCGAACCTGATAGTTGTGCTGAGAGGACCATATGTGGTACCAGGAATCAGTCTCCTGGTCAACCCCCATGCCACACAAGTGCCTTCCCATTGTACTAGCTTTCTGATCTGCCTGGAGCTTTCACTGCAACTGTGAAGTGGGAGAGAAGTAGAAATGTTTCTCAGGCATAAAGCCGAGCTTGGCTGAAGAGTAAGAAAGATAGTATAATCTTAGCATTGCCCGCAACTTATCTGGGTTTGATCCTTGGTGCCCATAAGGTACACAGAACCTGGCCAGGAGTGATTCCCAAGGGCAGAGCCAAGAGTAATAAACCCTGAGCACTGCCAGGTGTGGCTTTCTTTCTTTATATTTCAAGAGTAGAGCCTGAATGTCCTAATTGTAGGATTGGGCACATTTACTAATCTCACTCAACTTTCTTCTTTTATTTTTAATGACATAGGTCTTTAGACTTTTTCCATAAGGTTGAGGATGTAGACTTCCTATGAGATCATAGAGCCAGCCGAAAGTGCCCGAGTTTTTCTGAGCCCCAAGTCAGTTCAATTAAGGGCACTATCTTGTTTTTCTGCGAGGCTTTTTCATTCTCCACAGAGGAATTGAAAATTCCTCTAGTGGGGGGAGAGGGGAACATGCCGCTTTTAAGACGACCCTTATAAGACTGCACAGATGTTTGTGGGATGAATCATGGTCCTCGAGGTAGCCCTTTTTAAATGAAAGAAATAAATGAACTAATTGCCCCTTGGTTCCAGTCCTGCCCTACAATCTCCCACATTCGGACACAGTCACTTGAGATTGTTTTTCCCCCAAAGAGCACTCACCGAGATGCTGGGGGTTTTGGTTCATGACAGAGGAGCCTCTTGTATTTGATTCTGAGATAACATAAAAATACCCTCTATAATAGGGACATGCCCATGATTAAAAATAAACAATTAGTGGCAGATGGACCTGTGATCCTTTAATTGGACTTAAAATGTAAGTTTCTGCAGCGCATTTTTTTTTTCTTCTTCTTTCTGAGCTCAATAGCATGCCTGTCCTTTCTGCAGAATGGCCTGGGAGTTTTGTTGAATGCGGAGCGCTTGTTCAGAGGTCTTCGCTTTTCCATTTTCTCTGAGTTCTCAGAAACAGGCACAATTGACCAAGCCAAATAACAACAGCAAAAAAAATTAGTACTAATCACCTGCCTAGAATAAAGCCTTAGCTTTATTAGAAGGGCTTTAATTTTAGAGGATTTAAGGAATTACAAAAATTATTGACAAAATAAATGAGAAACTTTACTTCTGATGAAGAAGATTTAGTAGTAAGACTTTGCCATTGCATTTGAATAAAGATATCTAGCCTAAAAGAGGCACTAGTTAAAATTTTCTCCTTAGAGGCAGGAGCTATCTATATAGCAAGTAGGGCACTTGCCTTATACGTGGCTGACCTGGGTTCAATCCCTGGCACCACATAGGATCATCTGAGCCCTATTGGGAGTGATCTCAGTGTGCAGAGCCTGGAATAAGAGCTGAGCACTACTGAGTATGGCCCCAAAACAAATTTAAATAATTTGTATAAATATAAATATAAATAAATTTATATAAATAGACCTCACATGTTCATTACCAACAATGCCGTGTGAATGTGCTTGGAAGGAATCTGTAATGTTCTCGGTAATACTTGATGGTTCTTACTCCGAGTGCTTCAATGGTGCTTTGGGGCCACCAGAGCCATCCAGTTGTTTTTTGGTGAGCATCAGGGATCTGTGGCAGTGCTCAAGGCTGCCATGCAATCAATGTCTAGGATCGAATTCAGGGACTAAGCATTAGCTCCACTATCTTGGCCATCTCCTTAATGACTTTATAAAAATTCTTGTGGAGTTAGTAGCTAAAGAAGAGATTCATACAATACAGCACAGAGCAGAGCTAGTTCAGGGGTTAAGGCACTTGCCTGAAATCTGGCCGACCCCGCTTCTATCAAGAACCCCATATAATCTTCTGAGCACTGCCAGGAAGTGATTTTTGAGAACAGAGAACAGAGTAGGCTCTGAATACCACCAAGTATGACCCCAAACAAGAAAATAAAAAACAACAAAATGCAATACAGGGAAATGGTCCCTAGTTCAGGCTTCCATCAGAGATTTGGCCCCTTAATCAAACTTCTCTACTTTGGGGAGCCTATCATATGGGGAAAACTGATCCTCACTTTGGAAGATGACTAGAAGAAATAAATAGGAGTATGTAAGGAAAGCACAGAACTTTATTTTCCATTTCAGCACTTCACAAAGTCTCAAAGAACTCAGTTCAGGTGAGATTAGAATCATCACAGCAATCTTGGGAGCCATGAGGCCCAGATGAGGCAAACAAATTATAGTTTAAGGAGATGGACATAGAAAAATAGAATGACTTGTCTAAAATGTGGAACTGGAGTCATAGAAATAGCACAGGAATAAGGTGCTTGCTTTGCATGCATCTGACCCAAACTCAATCTTGGGCACTCCATATGGTCACCTGAGCTTTTCATGGAATAATCCTTAACTTTGGAAGCAAATGTAAGCCCTGAGCACAACCAGTTGTGGCCCCCAGAGCAAAATAACAAAGTTTAAAAGCAAATTAAATGGTACCATTTGGGGCTGGAGAAAGAGTTCAAAGGACAGGAGCACATCCAGGGTCCTGATGGGTCCTGAGTTTGATCCTTGGCACTCCATGACCTCTGAACACCCCGGACCTCCAACAGTGTACTGGGTGTGGCCAAAATGCATAAGATAAAGTAAAATAGAATGTGAACTTATGATTGGCAGAGTCAGGCATGGAAAAGACCCCACCTAATTCCTAATTCCTTGTCTAGATATCTTGCCCCCCTCAATAACATATTATTGTGCTTAGTATCGAGTACATTTTTTTAAATTTTTGGGTCCCATCCGGCAGTGGCCAGGCTCTATGCTCAGAAATCATTCTTGACAGGCTCAGGGGATCATATGGGATGCTGGGATTTGAACAACCAACCTTCTGTATGCAAGGCAAACACCTTAGCTCCATGCTATCTCTCCGGCCCGAGTACATTTTTCATTACAATGTGTATCTTACAATGTTCAGGAGATTGCATACTAAGAAGTGTTATTATTTAATTCTATATTTAAGTAAAATCCCTCATTAGGTTATTATAGTAATTTTTTGTTTTATTATTGTCTATTTTGTTTTGGAGCCCTTCCTGGCACAGAGCTCAAGAATTCTTGTCTCTGAGCTCAGGAATCATTCCTGTCTGGCTTAGGAAAACATATGGAATGTAGGGGATAGAACCCAGGTCAGTCCAGTGCAATACAAATGCCCTCCCCACAGTGCTATTTCTACAGCCCCAGTAGAGTAATTACTATCTGAATGAACTGTGCAAGTGACAGAATGAGTATGAAAAAGAATGCTCCTAGCCCCCTGCTTTGGTTCCTGGGAGGAAGGCAGAAGAAATCTCATTTGTCCTCAAACTCTAATTAGAAATATAGAAATTGGATTTAGAAATAGAGTGAGATTCTGGACTAAACAAGTAAACCAATATATGATCGTGAGTGTCTCAGACAGTGTCTGCTAATCCCTCCTGATGATGCTTATTTCCTTTTATCCATTCATCGGATCCCAAAGAATCCGGATATTGTTTATCAGCCGGCCAGGTGGGCCAGCCATTGAAAGCCATAACAACAGCAAACAAGTCCCTGGCATCGAGTTTTCACTTTTCCCACTATTCAAGCTAATCACCTTGGTGGCTTGTGTTAGACACATACACAGGTAGTTTTCCATCTCCCCAACAAACCTAACCACCTAAATTCGAAAAGAGATTTGCACTTCTATGTTCATGGTAGCTCTGTTCACAATAGCCAACATCTAGAAACAACACAAGTGCCTGGCCACAGCTGAGTGAATAAAGACACTGTGGTAGCTTGACACAGCAGACTAGGACTCAGCTATGAGAAAAGATTTGCAGATTGTTACAGCGTGGATAGAACCTTAGAAGCCATTGCAGAGAGAAGTGAGGAAGAACAAATTATTAAATGAGGGCACTTACATCTCTAATTGATGGCTTCATTTTACTGCACTGCCCTAAGAAGACCTGGCTCCTTATCCTTTTACTTTCTTGAGGAGGGGCACATCCTGTGATGCTCGGAGGGTTACTCCTGGCTCTGCATTCAGGAATCACTTTTGTAGGCTCAGGGGACCATATGAAGTACCAGGGATTGAACCCGGGTTGGATGAATGCAAGACTAATGCTCCACTGTACTATCTGTCTATCCTTTATTGTGTGCTTTTAGACAAAAATCCTTCTTCCTGTATCTCACCTGTGAAATGAGGCAGTAAGGTGCTAAGCATCCTTCCCTTATAAGACATAAAGATTCTAGAAGTTTCCCATAGGCTGCCATTGTGAGTTTTGATCTATTTTCTTCACAAAGGACCATTCTTCTAAATGTCCTAATTGGAGGCATCTCTCGCAGCACCACTGACTGCAACAAATTTGTCAAGAAACAGAAACAAGTTAGACAAGCTAGAAAGTAGATCTTTAGCCACAGGGGCAGGCAGGAAGTTACCTCAACTCAGCTGTGGGCTAGAGGAGGAAAGTCTTTGGGGGGCTTGGTTGTGAGTTAAATGTGTTCCCTTTAAATTCATGTATAGAATAATCTAAAGAGTTAGTAAAGAGGGTGAGGTGCTTGCCTTGCATAGGCCAACCCAAGTTTGATTGTTCACACCCTATAAAGTCCTCCAGCCTTCCAGAAGTGGTCTGTGAGTATAGAGTCAGTAGTAAGATCTGAAAACAGTTAGAGTGACCCCCAAAATATAAACCAAAATATTCATATAAACCAAAATATAGTCACCAATACAATGCTGTTTTTTGTGATTTTCTGTGGTGAGGGGGACTTTGAGAGGTAATTCAGACATTGGGCATGCAGATATTGAGAACTCTAAGAAGCTTAGAGAGGACCTGGAGATCTGGGGCAGCAGTTAAGGCCTTGCATTCAATTGATCTGACTTCAATCCTCAACACCCTCTAGGATCTCCTGAGACTGTCTTGAGCATTGAACAAAGAGTAATACCTGAGCACCATTGGGTATGGAATCTCCAAGAAAAGAAGACTGAAGAGTGAATAAATTCTCTCTCTCTCTCTCTCTCTCTCTCTCTCTCTCTCTCTCTCTCTCTCTCTCTCTCTCTCTCTCTCTGACTTACACACACATACAGCACAGATGCGGTTTGGAGTTGGGATTCTGCAGGAAGCAAGATGATTCATCATAGCCCAACTGTGCTGGGACCCTGCTTAGCCTCTGGATTTTTATCTACATAGGCTCGTACTTCCCAGCCCACCCACTTTTTAGGAGTCTTCCAGCAGTGCTCAGGTGCTATCTGAGCTTTGTGGTATGGAGGTGGGGGTGGAGTGAGCTTGGTGTGGGGATCAAACTGGCTTGTGAGGCATCTTTTCCGGCCCTTTGAGCGCTCTCACTGGCACCTTGTATTGTTTCTTCTTTACACAGTTGAACCAGTATCAGTGGAGGTTTTCTAAAGGCAGGTATCGAGGTTACACCCAGTGATGCTTAATGGCTACTTTTGGTCCTGCACTTTGGGAGTCACTTCAAGCAGTGCTCAAAGGCCATGAGGTCCCAAGAATTGAACCCAGGCTCGAGTACTCTTTATTTGATCTGGTGTCACTATCAGATTTTTTTCCTGTTCCCCTCATTCCATAACAAGAGCTGGAACTCTCTACTCCTGTTGAAGGTATGGAGGTATGTATCCAATTGTGATGAGGAACATCACACTGAAAAGGGTTGGCTTGAAACCAGTAAACATTCAGACTGTGCCCTCTGGGAGTTCTCAGCTCAGTGCTAAGTGGCTGGTCCTCTAGGAAGCCAACCCTGCATTGCTCAGGGCAGTAGAAAGTCAGAGGTCTGAACCCGATGCAGTAGAGGGGGTGCTGACTCAGGTTGCACATGTCTGACCTGGGTTTAATTCCCAACATCCCACAGCATCTCCTAGGATAACCTGGTGCATTTCTTGAGTGCAGAGCCAGTTGCGTATAATCCAAAATTCAAGCAACATAAATAAAAATAAATAGCAAAGTACATGACCGTTTGGGGGTATGGCTGCTATTTCATGGATATCCATTATGTTGCTTCTCACATTGTTTCTTAGCAGAGCCAGCATCCTTATAGGACTTGCCCCGAAGACTCAGTTTCTCCAACTGTACAATCCAGGTGATGAGCTGCTTTGCTTATGAAATGCTCCTGAATTTCTTCATTGTGATTGTCCATTCTCTTTCCATTGTGACTGAGTCCCAATTCATTGTGACTGCACTTCCCGTTTTATTGTGACTATCTGTCTTCCTCCATTGTGACTCCCTTCTTCCCTTTCCCCCTCTCCTAGACCCTCAGACTAGCAAGTTTGGGCTCTCCTGTCCATTTCCTTGGAACTGAATGTCTTTTACTTGCCACCATTTCCATCTGCCATCGGGCTCTTAAATACAAATTGAAAACTACATAGTAGAATTCTCTGAAAAGAGACAGGTATAGCAGGTGGCCTTCGGGATGAAGATGACCGTAAATAAATAAGAAAGCGGCCTTCATTTCAACAGGCTTTGTGGCTTCTGCACAGACTTTGTCCTCATTTTGGTAACCCCCTACTGCTGCATTAAATAAAAATGCTAGACTGATGTTATTATTTTTCCATGTAATGCTTGTGTGTGTGTGTGTGTGTGTGTGTGTGTGTGTGTACATGACTGAGTGCCTCATCCAGTGATGCTAAGTGTAAGGGCTATTTCTGGCTTTATGCTCAGGGATCACTCTTGAGGAGATTCTGGGGACCAAAAGCAGTGCCAGGGATCAAGTGGGTTGAGCCACATGCAAGGCAATTGATTTAATCTGGACTATCTCTTTGAAGACACTAAGTGTTCTTATGTTCTTATCAGTTCCTTTGGCTGGGAGAATATGGAGAAGGTAGAGGTTTTGTGTTAAGTTCCAGTGGGAAAGGAGCTGGATGACAGCTAACCCAAGGTACATACCCAGGGCCTGTGCACTGCAAGGGAATAAGGAAGGTATTTGTTCAGTGATGCTCTAAGAGGATAGAAGGAATTCTTGGAGAAAGTGGGCTCTGAGGTGTGAACTGCACCTTCAAAAGCAGAGGATAAGGATTCTAACTCAGAGCAGCTCACACCAAGGTTTATGGTTTGGTGAGTGCAAAGCCTGTGAGAAGGAGGGCTGGCTAAGGAAGAAAAGACAGCCTGGGTCAGAGGACAGACAGTTGAGATTAAATTATGGAGGGCTTTGGAGGTTTTTTTGCATCTGTTGTTAAAATTATATTTTATGTATTGTGATTCTGTGGTTTATAATGCTATTAATAATGGTTGCTCATGCACATTATTTCAGTAAATTATGAAGAACTGAATGCAAAGCATAGAGCTTGGATTGGGCTCTGCAATTGTATAGTGAGGATCCAGCAAAATCAGTGTATGCCCCCACTCCCTGAAGGATTTGCATATAGTGTATCAGGAAAATGACCTTCACAGCTCCTCATTGTTATGGATCTGAGGATCTGATGCAGGTCTCTGTCTCTCTGTCTCTGTCTTTGTCTCTGTCTCTGTCTCTCTCAGTTGTCAGTCCCTAGAAGAAAGTGCCTTAGCCCTTGCTTGGTAGAGTAGAGAGTACATACATGCCTAACATTTGTGGGGCTCCAGGCTCAATTCCAGCCACCAAGTATATTGCCTGCAGACCATGTCAGTTCTAGTGGCACCTTAGATCTGCTGGGTGTAGCCCACCTAGTGAAACTGAAAGAATTGGGAGAGAGCAAGCAGGTGGAAAAGAAAGGAGAGGAAATGTCTGGTGATTTCTCCAATTAGGGAGAGGCCTGTGGAGGTGAAACCAAGAGTCTGAGGCTCTGAGGCTTAAGTACAAGCCAGCTTGGCTGTGTGCCCAGTGAGTGCCCAAGGCCATCAGTGCATAGGGCAGGCCTTGGGGCTGGTCTCTGCAAGGGGCCCAGTGAGCAATGCCTTTGCATCAAGAATGTCAATTTTCTTGGGAACCTGAGAAGTGCTTTTCAAAATTCCAACTGAAGTCTGAAGAGCTAGAACAGGGGTTAGAGTTTGTCTGTATGAAGCTGCCCTGGTCCAATCCCTCATAGCACATATAGGCCACAGGTAGTGCTGGAGCCATCAGGGAGGGCCTCCTCTGAACATTGCATTGTACCTCCCCCACAAGAGACAAAAAAGAAGTGTCAGTGAAGCTACATTTTAAAGCCATCTCCTCAGAGTTCCAGCTTACCTAGAGCCTAGGGTCCTTGTGAAAGCATTTTTTCCCACCTGAGTCCTATTTTCATTTTCTTTCCTTTTATTTTGTGGAGGGCTGCACCCAACAATGCCAGGATTTTTCCTGGCTCTACACTCAGGAATTAGTCTTGACTTCTTGGAAAGCCATAAGGGGTGCTGGGATCAAGACCTGATTGATCAGCCTTGGGTAACAAAAGTTCCTTATCTTCTGTACTATCTCTTCAGACCATCTTTTAATTTTTCTTATTTTTTTCCCACTTCCACTGGTGTTCAAGGATTACCAATGATGCTGCATTCAGCAACCAATCTTGGCAGGGTTCCCTTATGGGATGTTTTTATGATGAAACCCCAGGTTGGCAGTTTACAAAGGAAGCTCCCTACCCACCCCCACTGGATTATTCCTTTAACCTTCTATTTACACTTTGTGGGGGTTGTGTCACACCAGGCAGCACTCAAGGGTTACTCCTGACTCAATGCTCAGAAATCACTCCTGGCAGGCTCGAGACCTACCATATGGGATGCTGGGATTCGAATCACCATCCTTTGGCATGCAAGGCAAACACCCTACCTCCATGCTATCTCTCTGGCTTTCTATTTACAATTTTTAAAATGTGTACACCCCAAGAGTTAACCCCCAACAATCAACATGGTTCATCAGAGAAAATCCACTGAGCAGAATCATGAGGCCCCAAGATCCTTCCATTTCTCTAAGCACTGGAAAAGCACCGGAGAACAAAATGTTGTAGAGCTCTGTGTGTGTAAAGAGTGAGTGAGAGAGAGAGCAACAAACCATTCAACATAATAAAATATATAGTTTATGCGATGATAAATGCTCTAGAAGAAATCTGCAAGGTGAGAGGGGGTGTGGTGCCAAGTGTGAAAGCAGTTGGCACTTTATTTATTTATTTTTTTGGTGGTTTTTGGGTCACACCCAGCAGTGCTCAGGGGTTATTCCTGGCTCCAGGCTCAGAAATTGCTCCTGGCAGGCACGGGAGGACCATATGGGACGCTGGGATTCGAACCGATGATCTCCTGCAGGAGAGGCAAATGCCTTACCGGCCCCAGGCACTTTATTTTTAGGTTTTTTTTTTTTTGGTGTGTTTGTGTGTGTGTTTGTTTTGGGCCACACTCAGTGGTGCTCAGGGATTACTCCCAGCTCTGCACTCAGGAACCACTCACAGTGTGCTCTGGATACCATATGGTATGTCTGGGATCTAACCTGGGTCAGCCTTGCTCAAGGCATGCACCCTCTGTACTATCTCTGGCCCCAAGCACTTTACACTTGAAAAGAAAAGAGAAAACACTGAAGTAGTAGATTCTGTGCAAAGCCCTCAACAAAGACTTAAGCCAAATGTTGACAATTTCTAGTTTCAGATTAGTTTGAAGCTGCCAGAGTCTGCACGCTTTGGTTTTTGGGTCAGATCATTGCAATTTTGAATACCTGCTTGGACAAATGAATAAATGCCCATGAGAGTTATAGTGGCTCTTGTCACAGTGTGTCTCCGAGCTGTGAAGGGTGCTTGAACGAGGCTCTAGCTACATATTTGTAAGTTGAAGTCAGGTATCTATGTCAAGTGCAAAGGAACCATGCTCTAGAATTGACTGATTCAGGAGCCTAAACAAAAACAAACAAAAATGTCATCACGGCTGAGGATGAAGAGATGATGCAGAGACAAAGCATTTTCCTTGCATGCAGTGGACTTGGTTCAATCATGTACAGTCCCAGGATTGCCGCCAGGAGTGATCCCTCAGCACAGACCTAGGAGAAAGCCCTGAGCATGGCTTGCTGTGATCCACCAAACAAAACATCTAACCAAACAAGTTCCCAGTGCATCAAAGTTGCAGCTGTTGAAGGAAACTTTCTTTCTGACTTTGGAGTTTGAGGGCGGCAGTTTGTCTGGGTCATGTTTTCTTGGACCTAATTGATAGCACATGGTTTTCTTAAAAGCCAGTTCAGATCACATCATTAACCATGATGTGATCCAAACTGGCTCTTTGAATACAACTTTCTGAGATATGAACCTTAAGAATAGCAGGATAGATTCAAATCTCTGAATCAATAGAAAATATGTCTCTCTGTTAATTTTTCTCACCTCTTAAATTTTTAATGTACTTAATTTTATTTTTTATTCTTTTGGTTCTGGGCCCATACTTGATGACGCTCAGGGTTTACTTCTGGCTATGTGCTCAGAAATTGTTCCTGGCTTGGGGGACCATATGGGACTCTGGGGGATCGAACCGAGGTCTGTCCTGTGTCGGTCGCTTGCAAGGCAAACACCCTAACGCTGCATTATAGCTCTGGCCTCACTTTTATTTTATTTTATGCTATGTTTTTATATTATGTATATTTATACATAATTTACATAAATATATGACTACAAATTTCAATGAAAAAAAGTAATTGAAAGCACACTTTCCAGTCCTCAGTTTTAGATGGTGAAGTCACAGGACGCTGCATTAAAGAGGCATGATATTGAGGAAATTATAAATGTGGTTAAAAAAAATTGAGTTGTCTTTTTTCCCATTGTAATTTCAAAGTTAATAGTAAGTATAGCTAGTCCATGTTGGGAACACTAAGAAAAATGAGCAGAGGGCCAGAGAGATGGTACAGGGCACTTAGACAAAGTCAAACCTGGCGCCCAATATTGGCCTCTACCCAAACTCACCAGGAGTTGATCCCTAAGCACAGAGCCAGGAGTAAGTCCTTCCCACAGCTGGGTGTAACCCAGCAACAAGAAAAAAAAAAGAAAAGCGAGCTTTGACCTCAGGATTGATAAGCAGGTCACTAATGAGTAGGTGATCATGAGGGGTGAAGGGACAGAGATTGACTGCAGGACTGAGTGCATGCCTGGATTCTGTCCCCACCAGCATTACTGAGAGCAAAGCCTTGCACAGAGCCCGGTATAGCCTATCCCACTATCTCCCACCATCCCCAAATAAAAAGGAAAAGAGTGCGAAGATGGTGGAGTGGAAAAGAGGTAAGCAAGAAGGGTGGAATGGAAGGTAATGGCCCTGCTTTTTAACCAAGCTGACCTGGGATTAGCGAGAACAACCAACCAGGCTTCTCTCTTCCCCCATCCCCCCCATCTCTCTAGCTAGTGCTAAGTGCCGCCGGCCCCCAAGTGTGATTGTAGTGAGAGATGATTCTCCTTTTGGGGGGGGGGGAACCAGAAGGAGACCAAGTGAGCCCGCCTAGTTCTCCCATTCCCTTTGTCATGCTTAGCTCCAAGGTTGGTCCCTGCCCAAGGCCAGGACCCTCGGGCTTCTTTCCTGGATCACTCCCTGCAGAGCCCTAAATACCCAGCTTTCTGCCCTCTGGAGTGAATATGGTCACTTAACTGGTGACTTTTCCCTTACTGGATGTGCCTGAAGTCATCCTGCCAGCCTGATTCTCTTGCTCTCTTCCTTTGTTTGGGTCCTGATTTGTCTACTGAGGCCCTGGCCTTTTCTGCTCCATTCAGGCAACAATTTTTCCTGCCCCCGCCGTAGCCCCCATACTATTGTGTGTTCTCATCTATGCTGTCACTTGCTCTGGTTTATTTTCTACTCCTTGGCTTTGCCTTCACAACTCTAGCTTTTCTTTAATTTTTTTTTGGTTTGGGGGCCACACCCGGTGACGCTCAGGGGTTACTTCTGGCTATTCGCTCAGAAATCGCTCCTGGCTTGGGGGACCATAATGGGATGCCAGGAGGATCGAAGTGCGGTCCGTCCTAGGCTAGCGCAAGCAATGCAGACGCCTTACCGCTTACACCACCACTCTGGCCCCCACAGCTCTAGCTTTTGAGTCTCTGAAGATGAGGCAGTTTCATGGGTTTGGCTTGCTTTGGATTCCCAGCTGGTGGTGCTCGGGGCTGATGCCTGGCTCTGAGTTCAGGGATCAATTTTGGCCAGTTTGGGGGACCAGATGGGGTGCCAGGGATTGAAGTCGGGTCAGTTGTGTGCAATGTTCGCACCTTACTCCCTGTATTATCTCCTCAGCCTTATGCTGCCTTCATTCTGCTGCTGTGATCACCACATCTGAGCTGAAGGAATTTGCCCTTTTTGCCTCCATGGTCACATCTGGCCTCTTCTTTACATTGATTTTCTTTTTCCTTCTCCCCTTCTTGCCTGGGCTCAGCCCATTGGCTGGGTGGAGTGGGAGGGAGATGCTGGCCACCGGACAATAGGGAGGAGACCAGGGCTCTTTTGGGGGTGTCTGAGTCTCTCCCTGGGCACAGGAATTCTTTTATACCAGCTTGAGAGCCCGCAGACCCCAGGAGGGGCCTTGGGGAATGTTTCCACCCCCACTTTGCCCACATTCCCCAAGAGCAGCCTGCTCTTTCATTCTCTAGAATCTTTTGTTTGGGTGGGAGGCAAAAGGATTCCCTGCTCAAGCTCAGAGTGTTGACTACTGTTGTTCTTGTTTAAAGCAGAACTTGCTGTAGGTCAGAACAGTGCTGAACATGGAACCCCACTGCAGTTTTCTCTTGCTGGGTCCAGTAATCTGCACAGCACCCACCTTCCTTCTTTATACTTAGGGGAGATTTTTTCGTTTTGTTTTGTTTTAGAACCATAACCTGCAATGCTCAGGGTTTACTCCTGGCTCTGTGCTCAGGAATAACTCCAGGCAGTTCACGGGGATACCAAGTTTCTAACTCAGATCAGCCATGTGCAGAGCAAGCTCCCCCCCTTTGATGCACTATCCCTTTGGATCAACTTTGAGGGAGTTTACAGGTTGTGAACCTTTCCCTGGATCCCCCCCCACACCTGCCTGCCTGCTCCTTCCTTGCTGATTGAATGCTCCCCTTTCTTTTCCAGCCTGTGTATGATGCAGAGGCCTTCAAACTTTGGGAGAGACTTTTTTAAGTGCTTGTTGAGGGGGGCAGGGCAGCAGTTCTCTTTCTGGCCCTTAGGAATGATCTCAGCAAGGATCTGGAGCCCAGCATGAAGCCACTGTCAGTTTTATGTTGGTCATCCCGCCTCCAGCCCCCCCTGAATCTGAGAGCATCTCCAAGGTTGGGTTTCAGCTCACCACTGTGGCCCAAAGTATATATGACACTTATGAATGCGGGAAGGGTTTGTGGGAGCAGGATAGGTGACTTCCAGAAAACCTCTCTCATTTTCTAGCACAGGCCTGCAGAGTCAGAGTTGGGGGAATGTGATGGGGCTGGGGCGAGAGTGGAAGGGGAGGAGAGGGGCCAGCCAAGTGGAAAGGGGTTTATTTTCCAAGCCTTCTCAAAGAATTGTGTGTGTTAAAGAATTTCTCAACTCGTTCCTGAGCTGAGAAAGGAGAACCTCTTAAGATTACTCTGAGGCTCAAAGGGAAACTTAGAGTCACAGATGAAGACACTTCTCGCAATTTCTTTGTTGTCGTCTTTTTTGTGGGGGGAGGGGGATTCGGTGTCACACCTGGCAGTGCTCAGGGCTCACTGCTGGCTGTCTTGGGGAAACCATATGGAGTGTCAGGAATCAAACCCTAGTCAGTCACTTGCAAGGCAAGCGCCTTACTGTACTATCCGTCTAGTCTAAAATGTCTCTTTATTTCCTTCTTCTCCTTAAGCAATTGTTCATAGCAACTTGATTCACCCCCACCTTTTAAATTAAGTTATCACGGGCTTCCAATATTTTACTCAACTATCAATATATAATGCCCCTCCATTCCAGTGCCATCCCAGGTCAAAAAAAGCCCTTCTCCCAAATCCCTCTATCTCCATACCCACCAGTCCCCTGCCAGGGATTGAACAGAAGGCCTCCCACAAATTAGGCCAGCGCTCTCGCAGACCCCAACACCTGCTTTATTACTGCACCCCAAAAATAGTTTCGTTGATTTATGGCAATTGTTTGTTGTCCTGATTTGGAATCGACACTCAGTGAACCCAACTGGGTAGAAATCCAACATTTCTAAACCCAGAGAGTTGTCTTTAGATCCAAAGCTATAGGAATTTGAGAGCAGGGGCTTCAAGTTGGCTTGGAGTGAAGGAGCTTTCGCAGGGCAGGGTGTCAGTTCCGGCCCAGAAACATTTATTTACCAATGATTTGTCTCCACCTCCTCGGAGCGGGTGGAGGAAAGTGGCTTCCTGGTGACTGCTTTGCTAACTTGCCGCCAGTCACGATTTGATGATGAATCTTCTGACAGTTTGGACCCATCTTCTCTGGGACGGGAGAAGAAAATCAGGTATTTCCTCCCCCCCACTTCATTCCCATTGATTGTTCGGGATAGATAATTTAGCAACCCTTAGGCCATATTTTTCAGCTTCAACCACCCGGATGATAATTTTCGATTCCACTGCTCCCAGAAATCTTTGTTTCCTTTCTCCCCTCCTCTCGCCCCCCAACCCCCATCCCCTGCCTGGAGTGTGTGGTGGAGGGGTCAAATTTTCCCTGCAAACTTTAGATGTGTGAGTTATGCAAAAATGCATCCCCATCATCAGGAAAATGCCCTCATTAACACATAAACAATGGTTCATTACCCACCAATGTGCTAATGTATGTTAAAGTTAGCCATTGACATGTAAATTCGAGTTTGCTAACTCCAGGTTTACCTGGCAACTCACCTCTAAGGCCCCAGAGGAAACTCTTTGAAACAATTTCTGAAGCTTTTACTTTGCGGCACTTTACCTTCTAGGACCGAGTTCCAGGCGGCTGAGAATCCGGAAACTTGCTAAAAAGGGGCCAATCCGCTGGCTTCAGTCCAGCCTTGTTTTGAGCACCCCATTTTGCAATTGAGGTTTCTTGACTACAGTTTTCCTAGGAGCATCCGGAGAGGTCTGGGACGAACTCGTTCTAGCAATTCTGAATAAGCACATGGGTGTCCTAAATAGTTGGTGGATCTGCACTTGGAGTCCAGCTGGTAGCGTAGCTCTCCTATTCTCATTCATTCTCGTTTCTTCGATGATCAGACATTTAGGTTGGGCTGGGGTGGGGGTGGGGGTGGGGGAAGACTCCAAGCCTGGAGCGTTAGAGCTTATCTCCCGCTGTTTGTCAAGGGTCGAATCCGCTCACTACTGTAGCCCAGGGGAAGGCAAACAGGATTCAACCCAGGCTGTCACTTGAGCAGAAATTGACTTGTCTGGAAAGAGACAGTTTGGTTTGCTTTTATTGTCCTCAAATTAAACTACTCACTGTTTGACGCTTCAAGGCTTCTCAAGTGTTTGACGAAACACCAGGCGAATTGTCAATACCGCTCAACCTTCGAGTCCTTCAACATCCTAATCCTTCACGTTCCTCTCAGCTATCCCCCCCCCCCATTTCTCCCCAGTAGATTGTGGGGCTGTGGCAGGTGCCAGGAGAATGAGAACCTTTTTTTCTTTGGCGCTGGTGATCATGCCTGTGAGAGAGTGTGCAGTTCGGCTAGAAATGGATTGACAAACTCTCTAAGCCCGAAATCAAAAACTAAGCAGAAATCAGGACAGTCAAAAGAGCAGATGAAACTGCCTGGTTTTTGTTTGTTTGTTTTGTTTTGATTTTGGAAAATCTATTTCAGTTTCCCGGAGGAAGCACATACTTATTTTCTTCAAAACTACAGGTGTGGTCACGGTACAGAGGGAAGGGCGTTTGCCTTGCACGCAGTTAAACTAGGGCTCAATCCTCGGCATCTTCTGTGGTCCCACAATCCCTACCAGGAGCGATCTCTGAGCTCAGAGACAGAAGTAAACCCTAAACACTGCTAGGTATGGCCCTCAAATTAATCCACAAAAATAATATAGCCGCTGGAAAATTTCTTAATGAATGCATTCTCTTGAGCCCCAACACCTGTTTATCCTGTATCCTCTACCAAGAATTTTCATAATTATGACAGGCCCTTTGAGAAAATTTCCCATATTCTTTTTTTTATAATTTTTAATGCATCCTCAAAAACGGAATATTTAAACAAATTCATAGAGGGCTTTGTCCAGTTGTAAGGCTTGGACAAGGTATGTGTAAAGTAGAAGCTTTTAATACCTCCCCCCCAATAGAATGCTTGGGATTTCTGTATCTTGGTTTAATATAATACCAAGAACCACATGCATCTTACCCCAACCCCCATCCCCTTACACCACTGGTCCCAAATAAATGCTCTAAAAGAAGGTAATTATCATAAGGTGTCTATATGATTACAGATTACCGGATTGTAAATCCTTCTTCTTTGGCAAAATGACTTGATTGATTTTGGAATTTGAACCTCTTTGTGACACACTGCTTAGAAGTGACCATTTCTGAGACAGCAAAAGGGGACTTAGGCACATTCAGAAAAGAGTGCTGCATAAATAAGGGGAATCACACTGAATTGCCAAAGATTATTTTAATGGCTCCAGCCCCTTCCTGCTACAATAATTACGGGAACATCTTTAAGCTCCTCTCGGAAGAACTTGTGAATTGAAATCGACGACATTTTAATGAATTTAAATGATTGAAAAATTTCTATTCGAATTTGTACCACTCATTTTTGTGTTCCACTCCCCAGTTCATTAAGCTTAAGTCTTTAATGCATTTTCCTTCTGTAATATGTCCAGTGGCACTAAAATGTCATGGTGTTACCTAGATGTGTTTCAGAACCATAAACCACTGTAAGACAGTCTTTTTTTTTTAAGAGAAACTTGCATAAATCAGTTGTTTAAAGTATCACACTTCAGAGTAACAAATACTTTCCTCCTGGAGATGCAGAAACAATGATCTGGTTGTAATTTCTGCTTGTAAGTTTTGTGAAGAGTGACACATACCAACCAGACTGTTTCTGGGGACAGTGACACAGAGCTTGCGACTTCTGCAAGCCCTTCCCACACTTAGTCCTGGCAATGGAAATGAGGATTTCTCTTCAGAAAAGAACTCCTTTGGACAGACGATGCCTAACCTCTCATTAAATCAGCTCTGCTGACATGAACCCAGATGTAATCTCTTTAACCTTGTCCTGTAATGCAGCCGCAAATCGTGACTAGGGAGTTCAAAAGAAATTAGGTTTTACATGAAAGTCTATAATCTAAATTCAATTTGATTAAAACGATGCCTGATCTGTGTTTGTAATGAAATCTCTGATTGCAGTTATTTGTTTTTTTAGAGTCTGTACACCAGTCTTTTTTTTCACACCCATATCTACCTGTTGTTTTTTTTTTTTTATTTTAAGGTCAGTGTTTTTTGTCATAGCTCTGTCTTTACGTTTTCTGATGAACCTGCTTTCATTTTATTTCATTTCATTTTATTTTATAAGTCTAAATACAGGTCTTGAAGTTGGAAATATTTTTTCTATCCTTAGTATCAGAGGTTTAAACCGCTCCAGTACACATATGCTTCACCCTATTTAGCAACTATTTTGCTAAATGCATTTCTGTCAAGAGTTTCTTTTGAAAATTCTATTATCTTAACAAAAAACATTACTTGGTCTAGGGAAAAGGCTCACAGGGTGATTCAGGAACCCTGGATTCCATCCCTGGACTGCTTTGTACCCTATGAGTACCACTGGGTGTGGCCCTAAAAACAACGTCCCCCAAATTATCACTACTCAGCAGAATTATATTTCTATGTTTTTGTATGTAATCTTCCGAACTCTTTTTAAGCATGTAATGTTCATTTCTAGACAATATAGAGATAACTTACAGAGCCTTAAATATATTCCTGGTTAGCTATTTTTTGAGCCCCTAGGAAGCAGTTTCAAGAAATTCATTTGTTGGTGTCAGAGGGATTGGATAGTATAGCAGGTTTATTCCCCAGAATCTTGATGATCCCTGAGCACTTCCAGGAGTGATCCCTGTGAGGAGAGCCAAGAGGAAGTAAGCCCTGAGCATTGCTTAGTGTGGCCCCCCAAAAACTCATTTGTTAAAGATGGTATTGCCTTTCTTAAATTTCTCTCAAAATAGTCTCTTTTACTCCACTGACTTTGCCTTCTCTAGTTTTGTATCCTTCTCTCTCCAAAAACTCTTTTGGGCTTTAATGACCTGAAACCCAGGAAACCCAAACTCTGGATCATAATAGCTTAGACAGGGCCTGGAGAAATAGCACAACAGTGTTTGCCTTGCAAGCATTCGATCCAGGACCAAAGGTGGTTGGTTCGAATCCCGGTGTCCCATATGGTCCCCCGTGCCTGCCAGGAGCTATTTCTGAGCAGACACCCAGGAGTAACCTCTGAGCACCACCGGGTGTGGCCCAAAAACAAAACATAATAGCTTAGACACAGGGATGTGTTTCTCAGTCTTGCTGTAGTCCTGAGAAACAGGGTACAGATGGGACTCTACACCCTAAATATTTTGGTTGCAGCTCAGTAGGGAGAAAACTGAGGAGCTAGTCAGATGTGGGGGCACTGTGAACTTCCAGGGTAGCTTGTTCTTTTTTTTGGGGGGGGCACACCCGGCGATGCTCAGAGGTTACTCCTGGCTGTCTGCTCAGAAATAGCTCCTGGCAGGCACGGGGGACCATATGGGACACTGGGATTCGAACCAACCACCTTTGGTCCTGGATCGGCTGCTTGCAAGGCAAACACTGCTGTGCTATCTCTCCGGGCCCGGGTAGCTTGTTCTTTCCCTAATAAAATTGCTCTAGACATTGATTTGTAACAGAAGAAGGTAAGACTTTCTCTTCACTGGCCTGGGCCATGCTCCTTTCTTCCTTAGAAAGGGTTGAAGATTTGGAGAATTGAGGTACAGACCAAGTTGGGAGGGACTGGCATTCTAATTTAGCAGTGTGCCACAACTAGCTTGCTTGCCATAGTTTCGCTGATGCTTCTTATTGTTGGATCCTTTGTGTTTTGTTTTCCCAGTGTGAGGATTGTCCCAGAATCCCACACATGTTAGACCTGTGCTGCAATACTGAGTCATATACCCAGCCCTGAGTAATTTTTTAATTTTCATTTATTTATTTGGCTTTGAGGCTAAACACAGAGTTGCCCAGGTTTTACTCCTGGCTCTCTGCTCAGGGATCACACCTGGAAAGGTTTAGGAAAATATATATGGTTCCCACGTTTGACCCCAGGTTGAGGTTGGCTGCATGTAAGTATCTTAGCTGATGTAACTCTCCAGCTCTAGAAAGATAGTGCAGCAGATAGTCAGCAAGTCAGATAGTCAGCCTTAAAAAGTATAATTTTGATTAAAAATTATGGGCCAGAGAGGTAGCACAGCAGCAGAGTGTTTGCCTTGCATGTGGCTGACCCAGGATGGACATGGATTTGATCCCCAGCATCCCATATTGTCCCCCAAGCCAGAAGCAATTTCTGAACACAGAGCCAGGAGTAACCACCAGGTGACCAGGTGTGCCCCCCCCAAAAAAACCCAAAAAATAAAATAAATAAAATAAAAAATTAGATTAAGGGGCACACCAGCTGTGCTCAGGGCTCACTCCTGGCTCTGCATTCAGAAATTACTTCTGGCAGTGCTCAAGAGTTTATATGGGGGCCCAGAGAGATAGCACAGCGGCGTTTGCCTTGCAAGCAGCCGATCCAGGACCAAAGGTGGTTGGTTCAAATCCTGGTGTCCCATATGGTCCCCCGTGCCTGCCAGGAGCTATTTCTGAGCAGACAGCCAAGAGTAACCCCTGAGCAACGCCGGGTGTGGCCCAAAAACCAAAAAAAAAAAAAAAGAGTTTATATGGGATGCTGGAAATCGAACCTGGGTTGTTCATATTTAAGGCAAGAGCCCTATTTGCTGTACTCTCTCCAGACCCTCAATTGAAATGAAAAAAAAAAAAAAACCAATAACAACAAATACTAAAAGCAAAATTTATGTTCATTTAGTGCAGATTTTAAGTGCAGAAAAGGATAATTATTGTTTTGGCTTTTGGGTGGTGCTCAAGGCTCACTACTGGATCTGCACTCAGGAATCATTCAAGGCAGGGTGAGGGAACCATATATGGTACTAGGAATTGAATGTGAGTTGACAGGGACCCTATCTGATGTACCATCTCTTCAGCCCAAGAAATTATTTGAAAGTATAAACTCCTATGACTACAATATAGATGGGGTGGAATATATATCGCTAAGGACCCCAACAAACTCCCACATGAGTCACACTTGGAGGGTTACACCCTAGACTCTACCAAGGTCTGCAAGGGCTTCCCTTTATTTATGAAGCCTCTTTCTTTTGTCCATTGTTTTGCAGTTCTGGGAGGGAACTTTTTCCCATTCCCTCAGGGAGGGAATTTTGTCCTTGCTTTCCTAACTTTGACTCTTCCCAAATAGGGACAAAGTTTTTCTGGGGAAGCAGCAGTTTATTGTTTGTTGTTGTTGTTGTTGTTGTTGTTTTTTGTTAAATAAAAGAGAGACCAGTTTGGGGATTGAAGTTAGAAGGACCCTCAGTTGTATTTCATTTCTCTATGTTTGGGAGGATGTTTTGGGCCATACCTGGCAGTGCTCAGGAGTTACTCATGGATTTGTGTGTGGGAAGTGCTGGGGGACCATATGAAATGGCAGGGGTTGAATCCAGGCCAACCCAACCATGTGCAAGGCAAACAACTTACCCACTGTACTATCAGACAGGCCCCTTTTATTTCTCTTTAACCCTAATTTCCTCACTTTAGAGAACAAATCATTTTTTACCAAATCATTTTTCTTTTTCTTTTTGGGTCATACCCAGCAATGTTCTGGGCTTACTCCTGGCTCTGAGTTGAGGAATCACTCTTGGTAGAGATAATGGGAATCTATGAGAAGCTGGAGATTGAAATCAGGCCGGCCATGGCTATAGTCCATCTGCTATTGTTATGACCCCTGAACAAAATAATTTATTAACAAATGATATATTTAACCAATATGAAATGCATCTTCTCCCACTCAGCTAGTCCATGTTTGCAGCTTAGGGAGATAAGGTCATGCCAAGCCTTTGGAATCTCAGATTATGGGTCATTTATATATTTTAAATTTTAATGGAAAAACTTTTAAACTTAGGGTTTGAACCTCTTTTGATTTTAGGATGCAGTTTGTGTCTGCAATGCTAATATGGGTTTTCCCACTTGAAAGGCTTATTAGTAGCTGGGATTAAACAAACTCTTTTATTAACGGTGGAACATCTTAAAACAATCACATATAGTTGTTAAAATAAAGAACAGTTCATTAGTTTTATATCTTAAAGATTGAGCCCTTCACCATGATTAATAAAGGAGAGTTGTTATCTGCTTTGGCCACCAAAATTCATGTACAAAAGAAACACTTTGGCAAATTAAAAGAAAAATGGTAGTATGAGCACTTGTATCAGTGCTGCTAATTAAAAGACTTAACTTATTAAGCCTTGAAAAGGGGGGAGGAAAAAAGAAATAAACAAGTATAATTTGCTAGATTAATTCTGTGGTCTGTTCCATTTAATCAAAGTATACCTTAGAGTGAAAATGACAAATCTGACTTGTCAGAAGGCTGTTGATAAGGAAGATAAAGGTCATATATTTTAATGTCACGGAAGGTCTTATTAAAAGAATCTTAATTACCTTAGGTACCCCTGAAACATTAATTAAATACTGTCCAAAATAATTAGGTCCAAGTTACTGATGGTTTAATTAAACCCCATTTCTTATTTTATAAGAAAACTAAAGGTCCAGTATCTCTCGTGGCAGCATAATTGATCGGATGTCAAAAAAGCAAAATAGTAACCTTGACCAACCACAGTGGAGAGGGTGAATGACTAAGGAAGGGCTAACTGGTTTTCATGGTGGTTCTAGCTGCTGTGCCCTACTAAGAAGGTGCATCTTTACAACTGTTCAGCTTCTGGGGAGCAAAATATGGGGGTGCTAGACTAGACTAGAGAAGTTAGGCACAAAGCCAAGGTGCATCACTGTTTAGGACTTGATAAGTTGATGCCCCTGGGCAGAAAATGTGAGTCACTTTCTATCTGTACATCATCCTGTTGGGAAAGGGTCCTACATTTTGTCAACTCAGCATCACAAATGTACCTTAAAAACTCAACTTGTCCATACAGACAGACCATGCACAGAAAAAGCCTTCCCTGGGGTCGGAGAGAGTGCATGGGAGGTGGGATGTTTGCCTTACACACAGGTAAACCCCACACCACACACAGTTCTCTGAACATTTTCAGAAGTGATTCCCAGAGCCAGAGAGTAATTTTCTGTATCCTTTTTCTTATAATAATAATTTTTATTTTGACCAAAGTGGATTACAAATCTTTCACAGTAATATTTTAGGTACATAATGACATTGAATCAGGGGAATTCCCACAGGCAAAGTTGTCCTCCCTCCAACCTCGTACCCAAGATGCATCCCATATTCCCCCTCTTTTACCCCCTGGGCTGCTAGTATAAGTGATCCCCTCTTTGTCTAGCTTGTTGTAGATTGGGTATCGATTCTGTTGTCATTTGCTTTGGATTTGGTGTTTAAAAACCTTTGGTCCATTTTGGTTTGTATTTGGGATACACTCAGCTGTGCTTAGGGCTTACTCCTGGCTCTGTACTCAGGATCACTGTGTCTTGGTTTGGAGTTTCAGATGGGATGCCAGGTGAGTGGCATGCAAGGCCAAGACCCACCATGCTGTCCTATGTTTTTGCCCTGGTCTGGCTCCTTGAATGACATAATTCACGCAAGTTCTGTTTGGACTTTGGCTGCGGGCTGTGTCGTGTCACACACATTAGGTGGTGTACATCCTGGCTATGTTGCTCACCTACCATATTAGGGTTCTCACTAAGGATTGCACTCCTTTTTGTGGTGCCAATGTCCACCTGACTGTAGTGTGGCCAGAGCATCCTTCCAGGTGACATCGCCCTCGTCCACCACTGCTTCCTCCACTTCTGTCACTGAAGTAGGTGACTTCAGAGTCGTGAAGCGGGGTGTCCCTCAGATTGTCCCTCAGCACTGTAAGGTGGTCCAAAATTTCCTCACAGTTATCGGGTTGCTCCTTTAATCAGCCAGGGAGCAGTTTCATAGGGTCCAGCACAGCAGGGTTCGATATAACTTGGGGCTCATTCAGCAGTAGAGAATGATATCTGGTGATTCTGGCATTGCTGATCTATCTACTCAGTGGGATCCTCAACATTTTCCCTATGGCATGAGTTGGGCATAAACATCATCCGTTGTCCTAGTGTGAGTTTCCCCACATCTTGGATCAGTGCTGAGGAGGCTGCCACTATGTGCAGGCATGGAAGGAAACTGAAGGCCACTGGCTCCAGATTTATATTTAGGTATACCACTGGACGTTGCCAGGGCCCCAGTTTCTGGGACTTCCTTTGCTAGACCTGATTTTTCATCTACATACAGTTGGAAGGGCTTGATTACATCAGGGCTGGCTAGTGGTAGAGCTATTTTTTTAAAAAAAAATCTGGGCTGGAGAGATAGCATGGAGGTATGGCATTTGCCTTACATGCAGAAGGAATGTGGTTCAAATCCTGGCATCTCATATGGTGCCCCGAGCGTACCAGGAGCAATTTCTGAGTGTAGAACCAGGAGTAACCCCTAAGTGCTGCCGGATTTGACCCAAAAACCAAATAATAATAATATCTTTATTTAAACACTGTGATTACAAACATGACTGTAGTTGGGTTTCAGTCATAAAAAGAACACTCCCCTTCACCAGGGCAACATTCCCACCACCAATGTACCCCATCTTCCTCCTCCCACACCCCCTGCCTGTATTCGAGACAGGCATTCTACTTTTATCACTCATTAACATTGTCATTGTTGTTGTTAGTGTATTAATTCTCTAACTGTAGTCACCCCTTTTTGAGGTGAGCTTCATATTGTGAACCCGTCCTTCTGGGCCTCATCTCTGAGAAAAATAATGTCTTTAATTTTTCTAAAAACCCATAGATGAGTGAGACAATTCTGCTCTATTCTTTCCCTCTTACTTATTTCACTCAGCATAATAGATTCTATGTACATCCATGTATAGGAAAATTTCATGACTTCATCTCTCCTGACAGCTTCATAATATTCCATTGTGTATATGTACAATTTCTTTAGCCACTCATCTGTTGAAGGGCATCTTGGTTGTTTTCAGAATCTGGCTATTTATATAGTGCTGCAATGAATATAGGTGTGAGGAAGGGATTTTTGTATTGCATTTTTGTTCCTAGGGTATATTCCTAAGAGTGGTGTAAATGGATCATATGGTAGCTCAATTTCCAGTGTTTTGAGGAATATCCATATTGTTTTCCATGAGTGCTGAACTAGATGGTATTCCCACCAGCAATGAATGAGAGTTCTTTTTTCCCCACATCCCTGCCAGCACTGATTGTTCTTGTTCTTTGTGATGTGTGCCAGTCTCTGTGCCGTGAGATGGTACCTCATTATTGTTTTGTTTTGCATCTCCCTAATAATTAGTGATGTGGAACATTTTTTCATGTCTTTTGGTCATTTATATCATTTGTATTTCTTTTTTTTAATTTTTATTGTGACCAAAGTGAATTACAAATCTTTCACTGTAACATCTAAAGTACATAGTGACAATGAAAGAGGGGCATTCCCACCACCAGTGTTGGCCTCCCTCCACCACTGTTCCTGGCATGCATCCCATATCTCCCTCCTTTACCCCCCAGCATGCTAGTGTAATTGGTCCCCACTTATACAGTTTGTTGTAGATTAGGTATCAATTCTGTTTTCGTTGATTTTGGGTTTGGTGTACAAGTCTGATTATTTTTTATTTCCGTTAAATGTTCATACAACTGTCTGGTCCTGGTAACATCCATTTTTCCTCCTCAATTTATGAGGTTGAATAAGACGATTCAGGTTATGTGGTCTGATGGAGATAAAAAAAAAAGAAATAAAGGAGGAGAAAAAAAGAAAGAAAAAAAACCTGTCAGGAGTATGTCTGGTTATTATAAATATCAATTTAGAAAAAGAAAGGGGAAAATAAGAAAAAGGTAACAAAACAAAACAAAAAACAACAACAAAGCAACAATTTGCAAAAAGAACTAAAAAAGGAACAAAAAACCAGGGGACCTGAGAGATAGCATGGAGGTAGGGCATTTTCCTTGCATGCAGAAGGACTTTGATTCGAATCCTGGCAACCCTTATGGTCCCCGGAGCCTTCCAGGAGTGATTTTTGAGTGTAAGCCAGGAGTAACCCCTGAGCGCTGCAGGGTGTGACCCAAAAACCAAAAACCAACACATAAACAAAAAAAATCCCACAAAGAAACCCAAAACCACTAGCTAAAAAAACAACCAACAAAACAAACATCAAAAGCAACAAACAAAAAGCGACAAGAAACAAAAAACAATTAAACATCCAAACCAGCAACTACATAAAACACTTTCTTCTTCTTCTTCTTCTTTTCTTCTTCTTCTTCTTCTTCTTCTTCTTCTTCTTCTTCTTCTTCTTCTTCTTCTTCTTCTTCTTCTTCTTCTTCTTCTTCTTCTTCTTCTTCTTCTTCTTCTTCTTCTTCTTCTTCTTCTTCTTCTTCTTCTTCTTCTTCTTCTTCTCTTCTTCTTTTCTTCTTTTCTACTTCTTTTCTTCTTCTTTTCTTCTACTTCTTTTCTTCTTCTACTTCTTTTCTTCTTCTTCTACTCTTCTCTACTTTTTCTTCTTTTCTTCTTCTTCTACTTCTTCTCTTCTCTACTTTTTCTTCTTTTCTTCTTTTCTTCTACTTCTTTTCTTCTTCTATTTCTCTTCTTCTTTTCCTTCTTCTTTTCTTCTTTTCTTCTTCTACTTCTTTTCTCTTCTTTTCTTCTTCTACTTCTTTTCTTCTTCTTCTTTTTTCTTTTCTTCTTCTTCTCTTCTTCTTCTCTTCTTCTTTTCTACTTCTTTTCTTCTTTTCTTCTACTTCTTTTCTTCTTCTACTTCTTCTCTTCTCTACTTTTTCTTCTTTTCTTCTTCTACTTCTTTTCTTCTTCTACTTCTCTTCTTCTTTTCCTTCTTTTCTTCTTTTCTTCTTCTTCTTCTTCTTTTCTCTTCTTCTTTTCTTCTTCTACTTCTTTTCTTCTTCTTTTCTTTTCTTTTCTTCTTCTTCTTCTTCTTCTTCTTCTTCTTCTTCTTCTTCTTCTTCTTCTTCTTCTTCTTCTTCTTCTTCTTCTTCTTCTTCTTCTTCTTCTTCTTCTTCTTCTTCTTCTTCTTCTTCTTCTTCTTCTTCTTCTTCTTCTTCTTCTTCTTCTTCTTCTTGTATCAGGCATTTCCGCTCAGTTGTGGATGATAAAATCATGCCTCTCTAAATAGGGATCTTTGTTTGTATTTCTTCTTTGAGAAATTGTTTGTTCATTTCTTCTCCCCATTTTTGAGCATTTAAAGGAGCCTACTGAAGGTCTGTTTTGCTGGGGGCCTCAGGTAATAGCAGCTACCTTTGTCAGGTCATATAAGGGCTGTGCCATCTCTGCAAATTGGAGAATCCAGAGACAGTAGTACCCCACCATTCCCAGAAATTTTTTCATTTGTCTGGAATCTTGGGAGTGGGATACCATGTAATGACAGCTTTCCTGGAGGAGGACAGCTCATACTCTGCCATGCAGGTCAAAGGCATGGTAAGTCAGCTTCTCCTAGCAGAGCTGAACCTTCCTTGCCAACACTCTGTAGCTTTAGTCTTATAAGTTCTATAGGAGGACTTGTGTCCCCTTCAGACAGTCCGTTGGATTCTCCTCTGTTACTAGAAGGTAATCAAAGTACTGAAGGAGAGTTACAGAGTGTGCCATCTCAAAATTCCCCCAAGATCTTCATAGAGAGCTTCCCCAAATACAGTGGAGAAATTCTTGAACCCTTATGATAATCATGTCCAAGTTAGTTGCCCATTATAACCTTCATCAGGGACAATTCACTCAAAAGCAAAGAGGGGCTGGGAATTCTTATTCAGTGGGATACAAAAGAATGCATCTTTTTAAGTCCATGACAGTCTACACAGTTCTTCTCAGTCCCCACAGAGAGAACAGGTTATAGGGGTTAAAGATTTCTGGGTGAATGTCCCCCGTCCTATTTACTTCCCATAAATACTGTACTGGTCAGTACTACCCTGTCTCTAGCTTCTTGACCAGTAGCAGAGGGGTGTTTCAAGGCCACTGCAACAGGTTCAAGACTCTCACTTCCCGGAGGTAGTTGATATGTTCCCTTATCTCTTTCTTTGCCTCTAGTAGGATGGCTGTTGATGTACTCAGATGGGAGATGTAGAGGGTTTTATTTGGACCACCACAACGGGTCTATTCATTAGCCCTGGAGCCCAGACCTCAGGGAACTCTCTCTGTAGAATGGCAAAAAGAGGGCTTGGGTCATCCTGGGACACTGAATCAAACATTAGATGCTCATCTAATGCTGCCAGGACATCTAGGCTGCTGGCACTTCCCCCAAAGTCACTTTTACATCAGTTTCTAATAGCTGAATCCTGGCTCATAATTTATGTGGGAGGTCTCCCTAATAAGCTGTAGGGGGCTGTCAGGAGCTCGATGAACTGAAGGATACCTGGCCGGTTGCTAGGTCCAGGGCCTGGTGGGTGGTCCATTTACTCAGTTCAGTCCCATTAGCTCCTTGAACTCAGATAGTCCCCCCTCCCTGACCTCATACCCTTGTCCTTTTTTAGGGAAAAAATTAGACCCCAGTATTGAACAGAAATTCCACTGGCCTCCCCTCCACAGGGATAAGGGCCTTAGGTTCAGGGAGAGACTCTGAACCCCAGCCCCATTACTCTCCTGTAGGGAAGGTCGTGGCCCTTCTTTCAGGGCACTTGCAAGTCCATTGTCCCTTCTTGCAGTAGGCATACTGATCCTTGCTCAGTAGTTTTTGTTCCAGTCTTCTGACTTGTACCCATAGAAGTCCCTGACCTCTGAGCCCTTCCATCCTTTTCTCATGTAACACCAAACTCTTGGTCTTCCTCTTGGTCTGCTTATTGTCTTCCTTTTGTACCCTGTTATTAAAAACCCTCTCTGCAAAATTTTACCCTCGAACCCTTTTATCTTCTGGAGCTTCTTCCTCATGTCAGGGGTGACTTGTCCTGCAAAGGCTAGGTTCACTTCCCACTAATTTTCAGGGGCTGTCAGGTTGATGGGGCTGTGCATCCTATAGGCCCCTAAGAGTCTTTCCAGAAATGCTGCTGGGGAGACATCCTTTCCTTAAGTAACTGCTATAATTTTAGATAGGTTAATGGGCCTCCGGCTGCAGCGCAGAGGCCTCCCAAGAGACACTGGCGGTAGAAGTCCAAATATTCCCTATCTTTATTGGTGTTGTGGTTCTACTCAAGCACTTTCAAGGGAAAACTATTATGCAGGACTTGCTCAGTCACTTAGCAGCCAAGCCTCTCTGCAGCAACATTGCTATCCTCCTGCTAGATGTAGTCTCTCTCTTCCTCTGTGAAAAGGGTCATAAATAACTGCTTTAAGGCTTTCCTTCCTAATAGATATCCATGCCCAGTGTCACAAGCAAGTTTATATAGTGTTTGCACAAGGAAGTCCACAATTGGGAAATAGAAACACTCAATGGGATGGTCAAATGCCTTGGGTGGTTCCCTAAAGTTTATCACAGAAAAGAGGAACCTAGTCTCAAAAACAAGGAAGTACACTTCAAGAACAGGGATCTACACACATAAAGCAGAGGACACCCAAATGGTCTTTCTATGGCTTTTCTCTGGTTCAGAGCTCAGGGCAACTCAGTGTCTTTCATAGACCATTTGTACTGATATTATATTTTAAAACCAGATGTAAGTAAATGTTCCCAGATTGAGCACTGGGAAAGTGTAGCAGTACAAAAGAATTTGAAGTAGCCCCTCTCTTAGCCCAGAGAAGTGATTTGTCTAGTATCATGCAACCTGCTGGTTGGCAGAGGTGAAGGTAAGAGAGGAATGGTGCCTCAAGCGGTAGGGTGTCTGCCTTGCACAGGCTAATTTAGGACTGACCACAGTTCAATCGCCAGTAGCGATTTCTCAGCACAGAGCCAGGGTGTGGCCCAAAAGCCAAAAGAAAAAAAAGAGGAAGGAGCGGAAACAGGAAAGGATTGAAGGGGAGAGTAAAGAGAAGGGGAGAAGGGAGAGTAGGAAAAAGGGAGGAGAAGAGAAAGGAGAGGGAGAGAGGAGGGTTATAGGAGAGGAGGGACAGGGAGGAAAAGGGTGGAGAAAGGAGGAGAGGAAAGGATGGAAAGCAGAAAGGAGTGGATGAGTGGAGGGGAGTATAGGAGAGAAGAGAGGGAAGGGAGAAGAGAGAGAAAAGGAGGGGACAAGCAGAGAAGAGTGTGTTACTTTACTTATTTCTTCCCTGTTTCCACCCATAATATCCTTGACCAAGTTCACACACAGTTGGTTGTGGTCTCAGGCTTGCTCCTGGTCTATCGGATAGTGCCAGGGTTTGAACTCACAGCCTATGTGCAGAGCAGTCATTCATACTAAGACGTGCCCCTGATCATTTTTTTACATGTAGCACATACGTAACTGTGTATTTCTTGTTTGATAGTTCAAAGCCACAATAACTGGTCAGGCTCAAGAATTACTCTGGAATGTGTTTCTTGGGGCCCAATGGGATATCTGGATCAAACCAGAGTTAGCTGGTTGACAAGTCACATGCCTTATACACTGAACTATTAATCCAGCCCCCATGACACTATTTTACTTATAAAATACAAATAGACCATCATTTGCCCATTTTCACTTTGCTGTCAATGACTTTTATGGTTTTCCTTAGAGTAGTCATATTTATTCCCCTGGCTAATCTTTTGCACACACATATTTAAAATAATCATTTTTGCAGATGATGAGATAGTACTGGGAAAGGCACTCACTTGCATTCAGCCAATCCTGATTCCGTTCCCACAAACGAGCTGCCCTAACTAGCACCCTAGTTCATGGCCTGTCCCACTGACCCAAATTAACTAAAAACATGTTCAATTTACATTTTTTAAAAGAACATGTATCTGGGTCATTCTCCAGGATAGACTACATGCTGACATATGAAACATACCTCCATAAAATTAAGAAGATAGATATCTTGCAGGCTACCTTTGCTGACCACAAGCATCTGAAATTAAATGTGAAATACAAAGCCACACAGAAGAAAAACTTTAACAATTGGAAATTAAATACCCTGCTACTGAAAAACCAGTGGATCCGAGATGAAATCAAAAAGAAAATAAAAACTTTCCTGGAAACAAATGATAATGAAGACACAACTGCCAGAATCTATGGGACACAGCAAAAGCAGTCCTGAGAGGAAAATTTATAACTCTACAAGCACACATCAAGAAGGAAGAAGGGGCATACCTGAAATACTTAATGACGCAGCTCAAATAATTAGAAAATGACCAACAAAAGGAACCAAAAATAGGAAGACAGAAGGAAATAACAAAGCTCAAAGCAGAAATCAATGAAGTGGAAAACCAAAAAACAATCCGAAAGATCAACGAAAGCAGAAGTTGGTTCTTTAAAAAAATAAACAAGATTGATAGACCATTGGCAAAACTCACAAAGAGAAAGAGAAATCTGATAACCCATATTAGAAATGAAAAGGGGGAGATCACGACAGATACTGCAGAGATCCAAAGGGTAATCAGAGACTACTTTGAGAAACTTTATGCTACTAAACATGAGAACCTAGAAGAAATGGATAAATTTTTGGACAAGTAGTCCACATTTAACTAAGAAGGATGTAGCGTATCTAAACAACCCCATCACTACTGAGGAAATTGAAACTGTAATCAAACATCTGCCCCCCCAAAAAAAGCCCAGGCCCAGATGGATTTCCTAATGAATTTTTTTAAACCTTTCAAGAGGAGCTACTACCAATCCTAGCCAGGCTCTTCCATGAAATTGAAAAAACGGGAACACTCCCAAACAGCTTTTATGAAGCCAACATCACCTTGATACCAAAACCAGAGATGCTGCCAAAAAAGAAAATTACAGACCAATATCCCTGATGAATGCTGATGCAAAGATCTTCAACAAAATCCTGGCAAATAGGATCCAATCCATCATCAAGAATATCATACACTACAACCAAGTAAGTTTCACCCCAGGAATGCAAGGATGGTTTAACATCTGTAAATCTATCAACATCATACACAACATCAACAAGAAGAAAAATAAAAATCGCATGATCATATCAATAGGTGCAGAGAAAGCATTTGATAAGGTCCAACATCCATTCTTGATCAAAACTCTCAGCAAGATGGGAATGGAAGGAACCTTACTCAATCTAGTTGAAGCCATCTACCACAAGCCAATGGCAAATATTATCCTCAATGGAGAAAAACTAAAAGCCTTTCCTCTAAATTCAGGTACAAGACAAGGCTGTCCGCTCTCACCACTCCTCTTCAACATAGTACTGGAAGTTCTTGCTATAGTGATCAGGCAAGAAAAAGATATCAAGGGAATCCAGATAGGAAAGGAAGAAGTCAAGCTCTCATTGTTTGCAGATGACATAATACTCTGCTTAGAACACCCTACAGACTCTACCAAAAAGTTTCTAGAAAAAATAGACTCATATAGCAAGGTGGCAGGCTACAAAATTAACACATAGAAATCAATGGCCTTTTTACACACCAATAATGATAGGGAAGAGAAGGAAGTCAAGAAGGCAATCCCATTCACATTAGTGCCACACAAACTCAAATATCTTGGAGTCAACTTGACCAAAGACGTGAAGGATATATACAAAGAAAAGTATAAAGCCCTGCTCCAAGAAATAAGAGAGGACACAGGGAAATGGAAACACATACCCTGCTCATGGATTGGCAGGATTAACATCATTAAAATGGCAATACTCCCCAAAGCATTATACAGATTTAATGCTATCCCCTTAAAAATATCCATGACATTCTTCAAAGAAGTGGATCAAACACTTATGAAGTTCATCTGGAACAATAAACACCCTCGAATAGCTAAAGCACTCCTAGGGAAAAGGAAAATGGGAGGCATTGCTTTCTCCAACTTTAAACTGTACTACAAAGCAATAGTTATCAAAACAGCATGGTATTGGAATAAAGACAGACACTCAGATCAGTGGAATAAGCTTGAGTTCTCTGACATTGTCCCCCAGACATACATTTACCTATTTTTTGACAAAGGAACAAGAAATCCTAAGTGGAGCAGGGAAAACCTCTTCAACAGGTGGTGCTAGCAGAATTGGTTAGCCACTTGCAAAAAAGCGAACATAGACCCCCATTTACCATCATGTATGAACGTAAATCCAAATGTATTAAAGACCTTGATATCTGACCTGATACCGTAAGGTATATAGAACAACACATTGGTAAAACACTCCATGACATTGAGATTAAAGGCATCTTCAAAGAGGAAACTACACTTTCCAAACAAGTGGAAGCAGAGATCAACAGATGAGAATACATTAAACTGAGAAGCTTCTGCACCCTCAAAATAAATAGTGCCCAGGATACAAGAGTCACCCACTGAGTGGGAGAAACTATTCACCCAACACCCATCAGATAAGGGGCTAATATCCAAAATATAGAGGGCACTGACAGAACTTTACAAGAAAAAAACATCTAATCCCATCAAAAAATGGGGAGAAGAAATAAACAGACGCTTTGATAAAAAAGAAATACAAATGGCCAAAAGGCACATGAAAAAATGCTCCTCATCACTAATCCTCAGGGAGATGCAAATCAAAACAACGATGAGATACCACCTCACACCACAGAGATTGGCGCACATCACAAAGAATGAGAACAATCAGTGCTGGCGGGGATGTGGAGAGAAAGGAACTCTTATCTACTGCTGGTGGGAATGCCGTCTAGTCCAACCTCTATGGAAAGCGATATGGAGATTCCTCCAAAATCTGGAAATGGAGCTCCCATTCGACCCAGCTATTCCACTCCTAGGGATATACCCTAGGAACACAAGAATACAATATAAAAACCCCTTCCTCACACCTATATTTATTGCAGCACTATTCACAATAGCCAGGTTCTGGAAACAACCAAAATGCCCTTCAACAGAAGAATGGCTAAAGAAACTGTAGTACACATACACAATGGAATATTATGCAGCCGTCAGGAGAGATGAAGTCATGAAATTTTCCTATACATGGATGTACATGGAATCTATCATGGTAAGTGAAATAAATCAAAGGAGAGAGAGATGCAGAATAGTCTCACTCATCTATGGGTTTTAAGAAAAATAAAAGTCATTTTTGCAACAATCCTCAGAGACAATGAGAGGAGGGCTGGAACTTCCAGCTCATTTTATGAAGCTCACCGCATATAGTGGTGAGTGCAGTTATAGAAATAACTACACAGAGAACTACCACAATCATGTGAATGAATGAGGGAACTGGAAAGCCTGTCTGGAGTACAGGTGGGGGTGGGGTGGGGTGGAGGGAGATTTGGGACATTGGTGGTGGGAATGTTGCACTGTTGAAGGGGGTGTTCTTTACATGACTGAAACCTTATCACAATCATATATGTAATCAAGATGTTTAAGTAAAGAAAAAATCAGAAGAAGAAAAAAGAACATGTATCACATAGTTGACATAGTTGACCATAATATATTTATTTCCTAATAAGTGAAAACAACATTACTTTAAAATAATAGAAAGGGGGGATGGAGCGATAGCACAGTAGTAGGTTTTTTGTCTTACACATGGCCAACCCAGAATTGACCACAGTTCGATTCCTGGCATCCCATGTGGTCCCCCACGAGTGTTAGGAGCAATTTCTGAGTACAGTGCCAGGAATATCCCTTGAGCTCCACCAGGTGTGACCTAAAAACAACAACAACAATACATAATAATAATAGAAAGGAATAAGAAGTAAGAGAAGAAAATAAAAAAAATTAAAATTACAGAGACTATCTCCTCTCCTCTCTTTTCCTCTCCTCTCCTCCTCTCCTCCTCTCTTCTCCTCTACTCCTCTCTTCTCCTCTCCTCCTCTCCTCTCCTCTCCTCTCCTCTGTTCTCTTCTCTTCTCTTCTCTTCTCTTCTCTTCTCTTCTCTTCTCTTCTCTTCTCTTCTCTTCTCTTCCCTTTTCTTCTCTTCTCCTCTCTTCCCTTGCCTTCCCTTCTCTCCCTTCTCTTCATTTTTCCTTTTTTAAATTTTTAAATTTTTCCTTTTTTAAATTTTTAAATTTTTCCTTTTTTAAATAAAATCTTTTCTAAATTCAGAAAAATATAAAAAAAGAAAAAAGTACAGAGACCAGTAAATTTGTGAAAATTATTTTATCTTTAATGAGATAATTAAGTCATTGTCAGAAGATTTAGTAAGCTCTTGTTACTAGCTGACCATTCCGTTATTACATTTATTACATTTGTTTCTAAACATTAAGAGACTTTAGACACTGACATCTAAGTTGGTGTGTTTCTACAGGGATAACAGTATTATACAAAAGAAGTTGTAGCTCGGTCCAGGAATGTAAAGCATTATTATTGATAATGTGGCTTTTGTGGGGCATATTTTAGGCTGTCAGGTCTCCTGGAAGTAGGGGGACATGGGGAAGGGTACATACACCCCAAAAGTACTGGTGATATCAGCCCCAATACCTGCATACCTGGTGTCCAATTGGTGTCTCTGCAGAGAGACTTAGAGGAGTGGTAAAGCAGGGCCATAGGCAATGTGTTGACTATGGGTGATGGATACAGCAGGTGTGGCTGCAGCAGTGTGGGGACTTGGTACACTATTTCCTCCCAAGATTTCCAGCTTTCAACTTCATGGCAAGTGTACCTATGATTTTTCATGGCTTGATTTATATCTCTTTCAAGAACAGAGTGAATCTATGGAACTAGCTTAGTATAGACATGGTGACTGCTAAAATCATTGTAAGGGCTGTAAACGTAGTAGAAGTAAGTTGATTGCCTTACATGAAGCTGACTCTGATTCTTTCCTGGCACTATATGTGGTTCCTTGAGCACCATCAATAGTGGCCCCAGAGCACAGATCCAGGAGTAGATCTGGAGCACAGCTGGATATTTAGACACCAATGGCCCCTACAATCCCAATGTCCTTTTGGAAGGAATAGCTCACAAACATAAAATATTTGAGTTTTCAAATATTGCTAAAATATGCAAAAATGCAAAACTCAACCTTCTCTTGCCAGGAAACCTCTCAGTACCATTTCAGAAGGAGGGTAAAGCAAAACTTAGAAAACGTTAAAAATCTTGCCAGCCTGATAAATTAGAATGGTTTATCAGAATGGCAAGGGACATAGGATTTGTGACTCTAAAGTCACATTCACTTTAGTATTGTGGGGAGAGATTTTGGGCCGCACTCAGCTCTGCTCAGAACGGAATCCTGGATTTATACTAAGGGTTCATTTCTGGAGGAGCTCATGGGACCATATGAGCTGCTAAACTGGAGCCAGTCACATGCAAATCAAGTAATTAAACCCCTGTAGTGTCTGCTCTCCCCAAGTCATACTTTTGAGAGTCTAAATGATGCATTTTCATCCATTTCCAAAGCAATTTGATTTGATTCCAATGAATAGCTATACTATTTTTTTTGTTTTGTTTTGTTTGTATTTTGGGGCCACACCCGGTGACGCTTATGGGTTACTCCTGGCTATGTGCTCAGAAATCGCTCCTGGCTTGGGGGACCGTATGGTACATCGAACCCAGGTCTGTCCTGGGCAGCTGTGTGCAAAGCAAATGCCCTACCATTGCGATATATCTCTGACCCAGAGAATATACTATTCTATAGTATATTTTATAGTATACCACATAATATAGTATTTGATAGCTATACTATCAAATATTTAATATAGAGGGAAGGGAGTTCTCACACTTGGCAATGCTCAAGACTTCTGATTGTGATCAGAGATATCTTTTGATGGGCATGAGGAATCATTTAGGGATTGAACCTGAGTCAGCCACATGCAAGATAAATGCCTTATCCACTCTATCACTTTGGCTCTTATTTAATATTTTCATGTAATATGGTCACAATAGTATTTTTTATTAAATATATTTTTTATTTAAGTAACATGATCATATTTGGGTTACAGTCATAACCAGAACACCCCCCTTCACCGGTGCAACATTACCCCCTCCCCCCTTCCCATCCCCTACCTGTATTCGAGACAGGCATTCTATTACAGTAATTTGTTTTTAAGTTCAGTAAGTTGTATTTTTTTCCTTAAAGGATAAGAGTAAAAAAATATAGTAAAGGTGTGATAGTGGCAATCGCCAATGTTTGCATAGGTCCAGAAAAATGGAGAAAATGGGGAAAAAAATCCTTGACCTGATTACAAAAAGGCCTCACCCTGGAAGTTTATTGGCATAAGAGAGACTCTGGGTTCCAGGCATACCAGTCTATCCAACTCCAGTCACAATAGTATTTTAATGTATCATACAAAGTCCAAAGCTATTGCACACAAGCACCAAAATTCATTGTATAAAAAAGATGCTTTTTTTTTTTTTAAATCATGCCCTTGTGTAAAAGGATACTTTTGTTTTCTTTCTACCATGGGTGGATGAATTTGGAGTTCAGGAAAGAGTGCTTTGCTTGGTTGCTGTCCCAACATCCAAATTTAGATTTATTCAGCCAAGTGGGTTTAACATGCAGCTCAGTGTGAAAACCTTAATAAGTTGCTTTTGTCATAGGAGGTTGTTGACCATGTAAGTGGGTAGTTAGAGAGTATTGCTGAAAGCAAAACAGTTTTTCTTCCTATAGTACTAGGGGTCAAACTCAAGACAAGCAAAGCAAGTGGTCTGTCACCGAGTCACGTCACAGGCCATTCAGAAATAAAATAAGTAAGTAGTGGATGTGGCAGATAGTCATTTATTTGTATTTGCCCTTCCTGAAGTCAATGTATGTGAAGTCCTAAGGAGAAAACGTTAGTCTTGGGCTGGAGAGATAGCATGGAGGTAAGGTGTTTGCCTTGCATGCAGAAGGTCAGTGGTTCGAATCCTGGCATCCCATATGGTCCTCCGAGTCTTCCAGGAGTGATTTCTGAGCATAGAGCGAGGAAAACCCCTGAGCACTGCCAGGTGTGACCCAAAAAAACAAAATGACCAAAAAAAAAAAAAACCAAAAACAAAACTTTAGTCTTTGCTAGTTTATTTTACACATTGTCTTCCTAAAGCAGGAAATGACTTGTATTTTTCACATGGTGCCTAGATATCCCTTACTGTTATATGCCAACCAAGCTTGTTTGAATTTTGGGACTTGAGGCCACACGTGGCAATACTCAGGGCTTACTCCTGTCTCTATGACCAGGGTTCACAACTGTTGAGCTCTATATGGGTGAAATGCCAGAGATCAAACCCAGGTCAGCCAAGTGCAAGGCAAGCATCCTACCACCTACACTATATTTTTGGCCCCCAACCAAAATTTTACTTGGCATTACATCCATTTTTGTTTTGGAATCTCACTTGGCTGTGCTAGAGACTACTTCTAGCCAAGTTCTCAGGAATCACTCCTGGTAGTACTCTCAGATCAATGGACCACATGCCCAAGTGTGCATACAGCCCATGGGGCTATGTCTCCCACCCTATGATGAATCTGGATGGCTGCCCCGCTGGTAATAGATTTACCATTACCAGAAACCTTGGACTAACTGTAGCTTCTGTCTATGGTGAAGCAATTGCAATAGGAATCCCTGAAAAACATCATGGGTATGGGACAAAGCGATCATAGTTTGGGAACAAATTAACTTGGATAATCTGATGGCTCTTTGTGACTTAATTTATCTCATAATCACAGAAGACCTTGTTTCCCTGGCCTTTAGATTTTAGGATATTGCTTGAATCACAAAGAAGGAACTTAGAAGAAGGGGTTATCTCTTTCAGTTTTTTGGGCTACTCTCAACAATGCCCAGGAATTACTCCTGACTCAGTGCTCAGGATATACTCCTGGTGGTGCTCAGGCTCAAATGTGTTGAGGGTCAAACCGGGCTTGGACACATGCACATGAATGAGCAAGTGCCTTAACCTATGTACTGACTCTACAGTCTAGTATTCTTTCTTTTTTGAAACAATTTTTTTATTTTTGTTTTTATTTGTTTTCTTTTGGGCCATACTCCATGATGCTTAGGGGTTACTCCTGGCTATGTGCTCAGAAATCACCCCTGGCTTGGGAGACCATATGGGATGCAGGGGGATAGAACCGCAGTCAGTCCTATGTGAGTGCTTAGCAAGGCAAACTCCCTACTGCCTGCACCACTACTCCAGCCCTGAAAAAATTCTTTTTAATTGAATCACAGAGAATTACAAAGTTACCAAGTTATTGGTGGTTGAGTTTCAGGCATAGTTCCAACACTGAAGCCTTCACCAGTGTCAGTTCCCTCCCTCCATTTACACTCCACTTGTTAAAGTGATGACAGACTAGCTGCCCTGGATTAGTGTCTCTCTCTCTCTCTCTGTCTCTCTCTATCTCTGTCTCTCTCTTTATCTCTCTGTCTCTGTCTCTCTGTCTCTCTCTGTCTCTCTCTGTCTCTCTCTCTCTCTCTCTCTCTCTCCTGTTTTTGTTTTTGGGCCACACCTGGTGATGCTCAGGAGTTACTCCTGGCTCTGTGCTCAGAAATTGCTCCTGGCTTGGGGGACCATAGAGGACTCAGGTGGGGGAGTGGGGGTGTGGGGGCTGGGGAATCAAACTTCGGTCCATCCTAGGTCAGCCACATGCAAGGCAAACACCCTACTGCTGTGCCACCGCTCCAGCCCCTCTCTCCTGTTTAATGCAAGCAGCCACTGCGACTCTTCTTATTTATGCAGGGTGCTAGGATTCAGAGAGGACTTGGTCTCATCTTTCCTAATCAACCAGGCAGCCAGTCCTCATGGAGATAAGTAGTTCACACAAACTGAGTTAATCCTGACAATTGCCAGATCTTAGCAAGGTTTCCCCCAGGGATTGTCCTTCGTTTATTTTTATTTTCTTTTATTATAATTTGTTATTAATTATTTCCTTATTTATTTATTTTTGGTTTGGGGGTCACACCTGGCGATGCTCAGGGATTACTCCTGGTTCTGCTCTCAGAAATTGCTCCCGGCAGGCTCAGGGGACCATATGGGATGCTGCGGATTGAACCGAGTTTGTCCCGGGTCGGCATTATGCAAGGCAAACACCTTACCACTGTGCTATCGCTCCAGCCCCATGGTTTATTTATTAACACTCAGATATGCCATCAATCTCATTGTCTAATTTCAATTTCATTACCTGGGATTTAACTTGATATAGAATGCCCAGCAGTCTTTTGCCCTTTAAAGTGATAGAAATGTGAAATACTTTTTATCTGAACTTTTGTTTATCTGAATAATGTAAAAAAATAAAGACCCTTTCTGAATCAGGAGCTTTATGCAAATGCAGAAAATTATAAGCTGGCAGTACATGGAGTTCCCTCTGGGGGGACTAACAGCAGCGTTGGCAGAGCAGGCACTTCCTAATCTACCTAGTTTCCACTCTAGCCTGGCTAAAGGGAAAACAAGCCACTGGAGCCAACTGCCTGGAAACAGAACCCTCAACATTGAGCCGAAATATTTACCACACAGTGCGAAGTTCACTCACTCAGAGTTGTTTCTTCCTGTTTTGGAAATTCATCCATGCTGTGGAGGCTGTCACAAGGCTAGAGAGACTAGGTAGAGAGATCTGAGTGTCCAAGAAAACCACGACTTAGCAGGGGGCAGCTGGATCGACTCCTGGAACCCTTGTCTTCAGTCTTGCCCACTTTGCCAAATGTGGAGGAGAGAGAGTAGGAGAGAGTGGCCAATGAATTATGGAGCAGGAATGTAATAGAAGGTAAAAATGTGTCCCGTTATCAGTCACACACATTCAAACCCAGCCCAAAGCAGCACAGTAGACTGGACTATAAGCTTGAGGATCTTCTCATTCAACCAAGATTGCTTCATACAAGACTTAACAATGACTGCCTGAAAGCCATTGTTGATATTCAACATTTGTTCAAATAGCTGAACAGACTAGACAATAAGGCACGGCAGAAAACTTGGAAAGGAGGCTGGCTTGGAGTCTGGCTGAAGAAAGAAACATGCTTTTAAAAGTAGACAAAAAATCACACATCTCCACATGCTTGATTTTTTTTTTTTAAATAAAGCGGAACCTCCACCATCAAGTGTTTTCCCATCTCGAAAGGCAAAAAAAAAAACAACCTGGAAGTCCATTGCACTCACTCATTAGGGTATTTCTCTGGTCTTTCTTTTTAACATTGAAACACTCCTGTGCAATATGGCTCTCATTGCCATTTCCGTTGGATGAGTCATGGAGGGACGTAAGCAGATGCCTGAATATGATCTTTTATAAAGGCAATGTAGCACTTAGAATCTTCTGGAGACATCATGAAGTCATGTATTGTGTGTGTGTGAGGGTTAGGTTTTTGAGCCATAACTCATAGTGCTCAGAGTTTTCTCCTGACTGTGCACTCAGGGATTTCTCCTGGCACTATTTAGAGTTCCAGGGATCAAACTCAGGCTAGCCACATGCATGGCAAACACCCTATCCTTGGTAGTATCACTCAAGTTTCCTTGCTTTTTCTTTAATGCATTCAGCAAAGATTTGCTCAAGTGCCCATCATGCGCTGTGGGTAAAGAAAGGGAAACTCATTTGTACATTCTTAGCTGTCATCCAGTCATCTGCATTGTGCCCACATTGTTTCATGAGGTGCCTATAACCATAACGACCCAGGACTCCTGTCAAAGGTGGTAGAGAAAACTAAGTGAATTGTGGCATCGAGGCCTGGTACTAGGTAAGCTTCTTACTAGCCCCATGAATGCAGTTTGGAGCCTTATGTGAGTCTTGTTTTTTCATTTACAAACCAGATAAAGAATATCTAATTCCTAAGAGTCAATTTCAGATGTAAAAAAATTCCATAATATCTACTGGATCCAGTTGCCATGACAGTATTTCAGTCAGTGATTGATAGTGAGGGTGATAGATCTGCACATGTTCCCATGAATAGGAGGAGAAACTTTCAGACATCAGGCAGTAGTCTCTCATCTCTAATGTTTAGATGAGGTGGTCTCAGAGCTCCACAGCTTTGTTGGGGAAAAGGATGGACACACTCAAGCATAGGACCCACTTCCCTGCTTTGTCTGCTGTAACAGGAAAGAAAAGCAAGTGCCTTGTACTCAAAGTCAGGCATTGTTCTAAGGAGGAAAGAATGAATATGAAAGGGAGACATATACCATCCCAATTTAACCCCCCACTCCTACTTGTGGTTGGTTTAAATCTTCTTTTTTGTTTGTTTGTTTGTTTGCATTTGGGCCATCCCCCATGGTGCTCAGGGGTTACTCCTGGCTAACTGCTCAGAAATAGCTCTTGGCAGGCACGGGGGACCATATGGGATGCCAAGATTTGAACCAACTACATTAGGTCCTGGATTGGCTACTTGCAAAGCAAACACCGCAGTGCTATCTCTCCAGCCCCTAAATCTTTCTTCTTAATGGAGCTCATTAATATACCTTTTTGCTGTTGTTAAGATCTATGCATCTATCTATTCATCTATTCATCTATCTAGATATCTGTCCATCTTTCCATCCATCCATCCATCCCTTTATCTATGTAACTATCTAGCTAAACCTCTAATTAAATATTAAACTATCTAAATACTATCTATCTAATTAAATATCTATCTACTTACTGATCAATATATACATATCCATACATTTTGTTTATTGGGGCCACTCCCAGCAGTGCTCAGGACCTACTCCTGGCTCTTCACTTTCTTGGAGTTGCTACCCACTGTACTATGGCTCCTGAAAAAGACTTTGTTCTTGTCTTCAAAGAGTTTGATGATTTAGTTGAAAACACACACACACACACACACACTCCAACAGATCACACAAGAGTTTGAGAAAAGTTTCATTTCTTGTTTATCCTGTTGTTATTTGGGGCCACATCCCTTTGTGCTCAGGGCTGACTCCAGGTTTTGCTCAGGGTTTACTCCTGATGGTGCTCAGAGCTGAAAATAGATTCAGGGTTGGCTATATGCAGGGTTGGTCATAAACAGGATCAGAAGCATACAAAGTGAGTGCCTTAACCCCTTACCATTTTTGTTTGTTTGGGAGCCACATGGCATGATGCTCAGGGATCACTCCTGGCAGTGATTGTGAGACAATATGGGATGCTGGGGATCAACCCAAGCCCTATATGTTGCACTATCTCTCCAGCTCCCTGGACCCTCTAGATCCCCTTGTTTTTTTGATGATCATTGTGAGGTCTTTATTTCCCATGGCCTCCCTTTCACCACCTCATTTAACATTACTTCTTTTTTTTATGGTTTTCTGGGCCACACCCAGTGATGCTCAGGGGTTTCTCCTGGCTATGTGCTCAGAAGTCGCTCCTGGCTTGGGGGACCATATGGGATGCCGGGGGATCGAACCGTGGTCCGTCCTAAGCTAGTACTGGCAGGCAGACACCTTACATCTAGCGCCACCACGCTGGCCTTAACATTACTTCTAAGACTCAGAGAGACCATCTTGTCAGGAATCTCGGGCACTATTTTGCTTGCTTTTGTTTTTGAGTCACACCCAGCAGCGCTCAGGGGTTACTCCTGGCTCTACGCTCAGAAATTGCTCCTGGCAGGCTCGGGGGACCATATGGGATGCCAGGATTTGAACCACCATCCTTCTGCATGCAAGGCAAACACCCTACCTTCATACTATCTCTCAGCCCCTATTAATGTCATTTTTTCCTGCATCACATGGCAAAGAAATGTAGTTCTTATGATGAAACTTCATTAGTTCATACAAATGTGGGCCAACTTCATAGACTCACTCTTTTCTTTTCTTCTTCCTTTTTTTTTTTTTTTTTTTTTTGCTTTTTTTGGGCCATACTTGGTGACGCTCAGAAATTGCTCCTGGCTTGGGGGACCATATGGGATACCAGGGGATCAAACTACTGTCTGTTCTAGGTTAGCGAGTGCAAGACAAATGCCCTACCACTTGCGTCATTGCTCCAGCCCCTCATTCTTTTTTTTTTTTTTTTGGTTTTTGGGCCACACCCGGTGATGCTCAGGGGTTACTCCTGGCTATGCGCTCAGAAGTCGCTCCTGGCTTGGGGGACCATATGGGACGCTGGGGAATTGAACCACAGTCCATCCTAGGCTAGCGCTGGCAAGGCAAACACCTTACCTCCAGCGCCACCACGCCGGCTCACGCATTCTTTTTTTTGAACAAGATGTAAACTGAGCTGTGAAAGATTATGACTACACCAGACCATGCAGCAGAAAGCTGGTCTTCTCAAGAGGAGAGCATGGGCCAAGCTCCAACCTTGCTGAAGCCACGCTTGCTTCCTCCATCATGCAGAATCACCATTTTCCCAATGGCCCTGCCTCATCACTGACCCTCTACAATTCCCTTTGGAGATGCCAATCTGATCACACTTCTGTACTTAGGTTTTTGAGCTAATATAACTAGGGACTTTTGGATTTAATGCAGGCACCATCCTCCGATATTTACTTTCTTTCAGGAGGCCTGCTAGCTGAGTACATGCCCCTAAAAGCCATAGTATCAGTAATAGTCCTTTCAATTTCTGCACAACTTTATATGTTTGATACTTTCATCCTTAAGGGAACACCCCAGTCTAACAATAAGGACAGCTAACAGCAAGAGCTTACTAAATCATCTGCCATTGTATTAATGACCTTATTGGAGATACAATAATTTTCACAAATATGCTTACTACCATACATTTTCTTTTCTTTCTTCCTTTCTCTCTCTTACTTCCTTTCTCTCTTTCATCCTCTCTTTCTTTCATTATCTTTTTCCTTCCTTCTTTCTCTTACATTTTATTATTTATTTTTTCTACTTTTCAATAACTTTGCTTTTACTTATCTAAAACAAATAAATTATAAACAACTATGTCAACTATGTGATGAATTTTACATAAATAAAAAATTAAAAAATATGTTAAATGATCTACATTTGATTTGTGATTGTATAGCAAGTAGGTTGTTTGACTTGCATGTAGCTGCCCCAACTTGAATCCAGGTACACATATGTTCCTCAGCATCCACCAGGAGTGATCTCTGATTACAGGAGTGATCCCCCATTGCCCAAAAACAAAACAAAAATTTCCCCTAAATAAATTATCTATATAATATGAATATGGATGTAAAATGATTATGTCCTCTGAACCTAAATTAATTTGAAAACTTAAAGGAATATAAACCACTATGGAAATAGAATTGGTAACAATGACAACTGAAATGGGTATATATGGTTCTGTGGAGCTGAGAAAAGATACCTAAAGGGTTGAGTGCATGCTGTACATGTGTAAGTACAGGCTTGGTTCCCCACCACAACATGGCAGAGCTAACAGCAACCCTGAGATGGGTGTAACCCATGAATGAAGTGGAAGCCTCATGCTTCAATCCTAAGGGAATGGGGAGCAGAAGTCTGGAAGAAAACACTGACACAGAAAATAAGGTACACAAAATTGAAGAGAATAAAATAGATCAGAAAATTCTAGCACAAGCTCTCTGCTCAGCAACTAATGCCTACAGGCAAATAGACTAGTTGTGGAAACTGAACATGCAAGCACCTTCTCCCTGAGACACTTGGTCTTTATTGGGAAGAGAAAGACCACCCCCTTGGATGGAGAATATGTAGGAATAAGAGACCAATAGAGAGTTACTTCCAGTCCATGAGTGACAATGACCAGCAAAGAATTATCTTGAATAGAATGCAAACTGATTACTACAACAATTCCCCCTTCAAAATTTTATAGATAATGCAGAAATATTAGCTAAAACAAAGTAATTCATGTCCCAAGGTTCTAAGAAAAAGATAAAAGCTCCAATCTAAAATATAAAAAAGGGTGGCAGTTTTTTGTATAGCAAAATTTGGAGAAAATATAAGGAAAAACCTCTGGGCTAAAAACAGGGTGTTCTCACCTATGAAGCATCCTGCCATAAGACCAAATACGGGCTCCAGACAAACTAATTTGTCTAACCTCAAAGTCTTTATGGTCCCAGGAAATTTTCTCCTACCACGGTTGTCACAGTCAAACTTCAGTAATTAAAGATCTTGGATTTTGCTCTGATCCTTTGTCGAAGTCAGTGTCACAAAGTGTTTCCTGGTTTCATATCACTTTTAGGGGGCATGGCAAGGAAACCCTGTTTTGGAAGCAAGTTGTTGCTGATTTCTAAGTCATCATCAGGAGCCAACCCTGGAGAAAGTCGGTATCAAGGCAGCACTAGGACCTGCCCTGGTAAGTCTCTTCTGGGTGATGGTGCAGAAACAGTACCGGTTACAAATTTGGGACCCAAGTTTCAGGGGTGAATGGCTAAGGTCTGAGTAACTGAAGCTTAAGTTAAGTCACTATGACAAATGTTCAGTGTGGAAAGTACCCTAGCAACAATAAAATTTTGAAGTTCCCATCCATAGTAGATAGGAACTTCTCTTCATACCTAAGCTTTCCTATTTTATTGTGCCTATGCAAAAAGTAACAATGCCACTGGATACTATATGGGATTAATAATAACCAGAGGTACTTCCAGTTCATGAGTGACAAGCACCAGCAAAAAAGAATTATCCTGAACAGAACAAAAACCAGTTACTCCAACACATAAACAATCTCAAACGGGTTTACCAAATGCAAAAGCATATGAATTTTAAAAAGATAAAAGTTGTAAATGGAGGGCCGGCGAGGTGGCGCTAGAGGTAAGGTGTCTGCCTTGCGAGCACTAGCTAAGGAAGGACCGCGGTTCGATCCCCCAGCGTCCCATATGGTCCCCCCAAGCCAGGGGCAATTTCTGAGCGCTTAGCCAGCAATAACCCCTGAGCATCAAAAGGGTGTGGCCCTAAAAAACAAAAAAAAAAAGTTGTAAATGGGCCAGAGTGTTAGCTCAAAGGGGTAGAATGCACATTTTGCACACAGCAACCCAAATTCTGCCCTTGGCACCATATGTTCACCAAATCCTGCTGGAAGTGACCCCTGCCTGCACACTGAAGGTATATGCCACAAAAAAGAAAAAAAAGAAAAATGATTCTGAGATTAAGAGAGAACTTCTTCAAACCAAAGACAGGATATGTTAAAGCAATAATTCATTAAGAGAGGCCAGAGCAATAGGACAACAGGCAGGGCAATTGCCTTGCATACAGCTGGTTCTGCTCCAATACCTGGCACCCCAAATGGTCCACAGAACACCATCAGAAGTGATTTCTGGACACTAAACCTGGAGTAAGCCCTAAGCACAACTCAGTGTGGCTCAAGAATAAAACAAAAATATTCATTAAGAGGAAGAGAAAGATATTTTTTAAGAGATGGTTAAAAATTTTAAGTAGAAAGAAGAAGTTGGGGCCGGAGCAATAGCATAGCTATAGGGTGTTTTTTCTCATGTAGCAGACCTGGGATGGACCCAGGCTTGATTCCCAGCATCCCATATGGTCCCCCAAGCCTGCCAGGGGTAATTTCTGAGTGCATATCCAGGAATAACCCCTGAGTACTGCTGGCATGGCTCCCCAAATACCCCCAAAAGATAATTACTATTAAATTTATACAAATAAAGATTGACAGAGAAAGACAGATGGAAAGAAAGAAAGATAAAGAAAGTAAGAAAGAAAGAAAGAAAGAAACAAAGAAAGAAAGAAAGAAAGAAAGAAAGAAAGAAAGAAAGAAAGAAAGAAAGAAAGAAAGAAAGAAAGAAAGAAAGAAAGAAAGAAAGAAAGGAGGAAGGAAGGAAAGATTTTATTTATTTATTTATTTATTTTGGTTTTTGGGTCTCACCCGGCAGTGCTTAGGGGTTACTCCTGGTTCCATGCTCAGAAATTGCTCCTGGCAAGCAGGGGAGACCATATGGGACGCTGGGATTCAAACCAATGACCTTCTGCATGAAAGGCAAACGCCTTACCTCCATGCTATCTCTCCAGCCCCGGAAGGAAGTATTTTTAAACAATCTGATAATGTGTCAATTCTGACACAGCTTGACTTATTTGTAGCAGGCTACCTCATGCCTCTCCACTATAAACTGAAGAACAGGCTGTGTGAGGACACAGGACTGTGAGCAAGAAACTTGTATGTTGAGATTATTCTTTCAGTCTTAATTTTGACTGAGGACTTGGGTCTTATCTAGACCAGAATGAATGGGGGGTTACACTTTGAATTTGCTTGTTTATTTTCTTCTTCATTCATTCATTTCTTTCTTTGTTCTTTGGGGCTACACCCAGCCCAGATGTGCTCAAGAAGCTGTTTTTGGCTGTGTTCAGGAGTGACCCCTCTTAGTCCTTGGTGGGAATTATGCAATGCTAGAGATTGAACCAGGGCTCAACTACATGCAGGGCAAACCAATGTGCTCTCTCTGTACCCTGGAAAATACTTTTTTTTGGGGGGGTTTGGGTTACACCCGGCTCTGTGCTCAGAAATCGCTCCTGGCAGGCATAGGGGACCATATGGGATGTCAGGATTCGAACCACCGTCCTTCTGCAAGAAAGGCAAACGCCTTACCTCCATGCTATCTCTCTGGCCCCTGGAAAATACTTTCAAGAAAGGCTCGGTCAGTGCAATTAATGATACCACAGTCTCAAACCGGCACAACTGAAATCAGTGTCTTTTGTAACTTTGTAGTTGACAAAGTGCTCAGGACTCTTTCGTGTACATCATTTCATTTAAAGATGTCTGACATCCAATCCCTGCTCTAAACCACAGCTTCTTTATGTCTTCCACTAGTGAGACATTTTTGCTCAAGAAATGCAACCCAGGTGAATGCAGCTAGACACAGTTCAACACTCAGGATTCAATAAATGCTGCCCAAAACATTTCAAGATTCCGGACGAGGCCAGAACGCTGGCGCAAGTGGTAAGGCGTCTGCCTTGCCCAAAGTAGCCTAGGACGGACCGCGGTTCAATCCCCGGTGTCCCATATGGTCCCCCAAGCCAGGAACGATTTCTGAGCGCATAGTCTCCTGAGCTTTACTGGGTGTAGCCCAAAAACAAAACAAAACAAAACAAAACAAAAATAAAAACAAAAGAATCCGGACATGGATAGCAGATTTTGCATTTGTTTTGGATGGCTGCATGATCAGAAGCTTTTTATTTTGGTCAAACTGTTCATAACCCCCACTTTCATTGCCGTGACCCCTATTTCAGAAAATAGACACAGGGCCAGAAAGAGCACAATGGATAAGGTGGCTTGCCTTATTCATTTGGGTTTGGTCTCTGAAACCCCATATGGTCCCCTTGGCCCTCCAGGAGTTATCCCTGAATGCAGCAGAGTCAAGGGCAAGCCCTGAGCACAGCCAGATGTGGTAAAACAGGCACACACATAACAAAATTATGGAAATTCTAGCTCAAGGGCAGCCCTACCTGCAAAATGATGCAAGGTTATAAAGAAGCTCATGATTGTGGGACAGCAAACACACACACACACACACACACACAGAGTAGCTGCTTTGAAGAGAGCAGAGTAGCTCTGAGGGGCACAGGGGGGCTCTGGGCTGGCAGGTAAACACCCAAGATGTTTGCATGAGACCGTGTGCCTGTGGATTGAGGCAGACCTAGTCTGCAGCCCCCTGAGTCGCGCTGCTGCTGGAGAATGACTCATGTTTGCTCTCTATTCTTTCATGGCCTCTGAATAGCCTTCCGATTCAGGCCCACACTTTCCATCCGCTCTTCCTATTTGCTGCCATGGTGATGAGCTGCTCTTGAGCGTTTGTCCACCCTCGCAGTGTTTTCTACCTCTTTGCTCATTTTAATCTCCACTATACTTCAAAATAAGTTCTGAATGTTCTTTTATAACTTTCCCTTGTACCCATTTCCTTCTATCTTTCATTATTAGAAGATGGTTTGTACCTTCTCTAGTGCTACTGCTTCTTTCAAATGCTCTGGAAATGGCAATGGCTAAGAGGTGAAGGTTGAGGGCACCTCGATGAATATAAAAATGTTCTTGGCTTGGATGGCAACAAAGACTGGGGCTCATGTAGGAGTTCTGAATTTAATCTCTGTCATCACGTAGCACCCTGAATAGCAGAGCGTCTCCCCACCCTGCAGTGGCCTTCTCAGTCACATCATGACGTCACTGTTTTTGCATTTTGATGTCTAAGGATCTTACATAGATCATCGATAATTTTTAATTTATCCTTATTAATGAGGCATTATTACCTTTATTTTGTAGGCACAGAAAGATCATTAACTTGCTTAGTCATTCAGTTAGTGAATGGTTTATAAACATAAGCATTAACGCTAGACATTTTTTAATTTATAATTTTTTTTTGTTTTTTGGGTCACACTCGGTGGTGCTCAGGGGTTACTCCTGGCTGTCTGCTCAGAAATAGCTCCTGGCAGGCACGGGGGACCATATGGGATACCGGGATTCCAACCAACCACCTTTGGTCCTGGATCGGTTGCTTGCAAGGCAAACGCCACTGTGCTATCTCTCCGGGCCCTAATTTAGACATTTTGATTGAATTAGCCTGACATGCACAGTTGCCTAGTTGTTCATGATTGAGTTTCATTCATACAATGTCTAGCACCCTTCACCACACACATTTCTCATCTCCAATGTTCCCAGATTCCCTCTTACCTACCCCTAGTCTGCCTCTATGGCAGACATTTTCCTTCTCGTTTTTTCCCCATCCCCCCACATTTTCCTTCTCTCTTTCTCTGTCTTCCTCTTCCCATTTTTCTTTTAGGCACCATGGTTTGCAGTACTGTTACTGAAGGGGAAGCATGCCTATCACGTTATCTCATTTCAGCACCCAGTTCTTGTTGAGAGTGATCATTTCCAACTATCATTGTCATAGTGGTTCCTTCTCTTCCCTAACTGCATTCTCCTGCTGTTTGTAGCAAGCTTCCTACCATGGACTACCTTACACATTTTGTTTTCATTTTTGTTAGTTAAGTGTATGGGCTATATCCGTAGGTGCTCAGAGCTTAATCTTGACTCTGCATCCTATGTGCTCAGAAATGATTCCTGGCAGGCCTCAGGGGACCATGCAATGAAGGGAATCCAATTGCATTGGTCACATTCAAGGCAAGTGTACCCTCTGTACCCAAAATTTATACATTGCTAGCTAAAAAGTTCCTAGAACAAACTTGTTAAATATTATGAAACTTGTTCCTACCAAGTCTATTTTAGCAAAATTATTATTATTTATTATTATTATTATGAGTTTTGGGGGTCCATGCCTGGTGGTGTTTCGGGCTTTCACTTGTCTCTGTGCTCAGGTATCACTCCTGGTGGCCTAAGAGGACCATATGGGGTGCCAGTGATTGAACCCAGATTGGCCACTTATTGTACTATTGCTCTGGTCCCCAAGGTGACTATTTATATTTTTACAACATACAGTGAGAAAACCTGGATATTTCCTATATTAAGAATTTATGGGCCCGGAGAGATAGCACAGCGGCGTTTGCCTTGCAAGCAGCCGATCCAGGACCAAAGGTGGTTGGTTCGAATCCCGGTGTCCCATATGGTCCCCCGTGCCTGCCAGGAGCTATTTCTGAGCAGACAGCCAGGAGTAACCCCTGAGCACTGCCGGGTGTGGTCCAAAAAAAAAAAGAATTTATATATTTATATATATTTTTGTTTTGTCCTACTATGAGTCCAAGTACAATATTTTAAACAAGCTTGTAAATTTCCTTTAGGATTTTAGTTTGGGAGCCACATTTGACACTGCTCAGATCTTTTTCCTTGCTCTATGCTCAGAGATCACTCTCAGACATTCTTTTTTTTTTTTTTTTTTTTTTTTTTTTGGTTTTTGGGCCACACCCTGTGACGCTCAGGGGTTACTCCTGGCTATGCGCTCAGAAGTTGCTCCTGGCTTCTTGGGGGACCATATGGGACGCCGGGGGATCGAACCGCGGTCCGTCCTAGGTTAGCGCAGGCAAGGCAGGCACCTTACCTCCAGCGCCACCGCCCGGCCCCACTCTCAGACATTCTTGGGGGACTACTTGGTACTAGGGATTGCAGGGGGACAAGTACCTAACCTCTGTACTACTGCTCTGAATCCTTATTTATCTTAAAAAGAAATAGCTCTCAGCTATCTTCCTACTGGAGAAGGACAATCTTCACTTCTCATGTAAATGTAGAGAGCTTGTGACTTCCTGGCACATATACCCACAATGTGCCCACAATGCTGGCCCAACACTATAATATTCTAAAATGTTATAACTGTTATTGCAGTCTAGAAAATTGTGTGCCTGGTTCTTTTAGAACAATAATATTCATCACATTGCACCAGCACATTTGTCTCATCCCACCTACCAATTTATAGACAACAGATAGTTCCAGTTGTTTTCTACCTTTTATACCTGTGGATTGGCTCCTATCTATAAACCAGTGGTGGAAGACCACTTTTTTATTTTTGTTTGCTTTGGAGTCATTTCAGCAGTGCTTAGGGGGTTACTACTGGCAGGTCTCAGGGTACCTAAGTGGTCAGTACTGGGATCAAATCAGCACTGGCTACATGAAAAGCCAACACTTTATCTACTGTAAAAGTTTTAAGGCACCTGAGAACTGCTCCTTTTTTTAATTTTTATTTTGATCATAATGGCTTACATATCTTTCACAGTAGTATTTTAGGTACATATAACACTGAATCAGGGGAATACCCATCACCAAATTTGTCCTTCCCCCATCTCAGTTCCCTTTCTGCAATCCATATACCCCACCATCACCCCCCAGGCTGCTAGAGTAGGTGGTCCCCTCTTTGTCTAGCTTACTATTAGTAATCATATATCTGTTTAGTCCTGGTACCCTCCCTTGTTTCTCCCTCTATTTATGAGGCAGAGCTAGGTAAATCGAGTTATGTGGCTTTGTTTGAAGGAAAGAAAAGCAATAGATTGGGGTACAAAATAAGAAAAAAAAAGAAGTTTGGGGTCGGGAAGGTGGCGCTAGAGGTAAGGTGTCTGCCTTGCAAGCGCTACCCAAGGAAGGACCTCGGTTAGATCCCCCGGCGTCCCATATGGTCCCCCCAAGCCAGGGGCAATGTCTGAGCGCTTAGCCAGGAGTAACCCCTGAGCATCAAATGGGTGTGGCCCGAAAAACCAAAAAAAAAAAAAAAAAGTCAAGTACGCTGAAAATGGGCGGAGTCCGAGGCTTTCAACCTCAGTTTGAGAGAGGATGTGAAAAAGGTAATTGAAACACCACAACAGGGCCCGGAGAGATAGCACAGCGGCTGCAAGCAGCCAATCCAGGACCAAAGGTGGTTGGTTCGAATCCTGGTGTCCCATATGCCCCCCACCCTCCGTGCCTGCCCGGAGCTATTTCTGAGCAGACAGCCAGGAGTAACCCCTGAGCATCGCTGGGTGTGGCCCAAAAACCAAAAAAACAAAAACAAAAACAAAAACAAAAACCAAAAAACCGAAACACCACAACAATACAGAAAGAAATATCAAATTAATATCCAGTGAGCACTACAGCAATAAAAACAAGCACTACACAATAGTCTCGGTTCTGAAATCAAATCATGCTGGAGTGCAAAAAGAAAGAGAAAGATAAGATAAAATAAAATAGGGGCCGGGCGGTGGCGCTGGAGGTAAGGTGCCTGCCTTACCTGCGCTAGCCTAGGAGACGGACCGCGGTTCGATCCCCCGGCGTCCCATATGGTCCCCCAAGCCAGGAGCGACTTCTGAGCGCATAGCCAGGAGTAACCCCTGAGCGTTACCGGGTGTGGCCCAAAAACCAAAAAAAAAAAAAAAAAAAAAAAAAAAAGATAAAATAAAATAAAATAATATTGGAGACATCAACTTCAATATCTACACCAAAATAAAGACGTCAAAAAATTGATCAATTGATAAATAAATATGTGGAAAAATGATTGTATTGTGCTTTTTTTCCCTCCCCCCCCTGCATAGGCACAGTAACTATTGGGGATATTATAGAGGGAATTCCCTTGGCCTAGGAGATACAGTATTTCTCCACCCATGAAGTATACTGTCATGAAATTAACTATAGACTCCTTGCATGATCATTTACTCTCCCCTCGGTGCTTTTGTGGTGTATGGAAGACGTCTGCTTCGTCTTGGATGGTAAAATCAGACCTCTGTATCTAGAGATCTTGGTGACTGTGCAGCTCAAGGAATGGAGCTTATGATGAAGTCTTTGTGGTTCTAGCAGTTCTGCTTCTTCAGTGTCCTTTTAATCCATCTTCTGTAGTTGGTGGTCTTGGTCACTATGTTGCTCCTAGGATGGAGTCTTTTGTTGTTTCCGAAAGACCCGTTCAGTTGCGGTTGTCTCAGTCAGACCTCTGGAGTTGGAGATCTTGTTTGTTGAACAGATCTTAGACCAAAAGCTAGGCTAGAGCTTTTTGTTACTGTTGTTGTTGTTGTTGGTCCCTGGATGTGTACTGTCCAGTCCTAGTCGTAACAACCAGTCATCTGTAAATAGCGATCTTGGCTTTCACACAGATCAAAGGGTGACATGTTTTCTGATGTTGTCTTACTGTTGGCTGATGAGGAAGGACAACTTGCTCTTAGATCAAGTTGTTCCCATTTCCTCATTGTCAAGTCATAAATTTAGAACTAGCCATGTTGTCATCAGAGCAGCATTATGAATGCCCTGGAGGGGATTTGGTTCCTGGAGCTGTTGTGGAGCTCTTTTAAAGTGATTTTTTGTTTTGTTTTGTTTTGGTTTGGTTTGCTTTTTTTGGGGGGGGGGGGGTCACACCGGCAGTGATCAGGGATTACTCCTGGCTCTATGCTCAGAAATCCCTACTGGTAGGTTCAGGGGACCATATGGGATGCCAGGATTTGAACCACCAACCTTCTGCATAAAAGGCAAATGCCTTACCTCCATGCTATCTTTCTGGCCCCTAAAGTGATTTTAGTTGAAGAGTTCATAATTATGAACCATGATCAAAGAAAATGACAGTTTTACATAATTTAAAAAATTGAATCATCATAAAATAGTTACAAAATTTTTCATAATTGTGTTAAAGTCATATAATGTCCAACACACATTCCTTCATTAGTGCACATTTCCCATTACCAGTGTCCCCAGTTACCCCCACCCCCAACCCCTCCTGCTTAATGGCAGACATTTTTCTCCTCTTTCTCTTCCTTTTTACTTTTGGGCACTGTGGTTTGCATTATTGTTACTGAAGGTATATAATATGTCTCTCTTTATTTTGGGGGAGTCATAACCGGCGGTACTCAGAGGTTACTCCTGGCTCTGCACTCAAATCACTCCTGGCAGGCTGGGGACCATATGGGATACTGGGATTTGAACCACTAGCTGTCCTGGATCAGCTGCATGCAAGGCAAACACCTTATCGCTGTGCTATCACTCTGGCCCCTCATGTTTTTATCTACTTTTTATCACTTTATCTACTTTCAGCACCCAATTCTTGTCCAAAGTGATCATTTTTGCCTATTATTGTCACAGTGGTCTCTTCTCTGCCCTGATTGTACTCCCTTACCCTTTGTGGCAAGCTTCCAACAATGAACTGGTCCTCTTAGCTCTACTTTTTATTATCTGGGTATTATTAATTACCATACTATCATTTTATATATATCCCACAAATGATCATTTTATATCTATCTCTATGACTATCTCTATGACTCATTTCACTCCACATAATACTCTCCATATTCATCCATATGTAAGCATGATGGATTTCCTAACAGCTGTGAAGTATTCCATTATGGATATGCACCACTGTTTCTTTATCCATTTATCTGTTCCCAGACTCTTGGGTTTGTTTCCAGATTCTGGCTATTGTGAATAGTGATGTAACGACCATAGGCATGCAGATTCGTTTCTGCAATGGGATTTTGGGCCCCTAGGGTATATTCTTAAGAGTGGTGTTACTGGGTCATATAAGAATTCGATTTCCATTTTTTTGAGGAATGTTTAGATTGTTTTCCAAATGGCTGGACCAGTCAACATTCCCAACAGCTATAGATGAGTTTCTTTTGCTCCCTGTACCTATGACACTTTGGTTGCTCTTGTTCTTTGTGATGTGTGCCAGTCTCTGTGGTGTGAAATGATATCTCACTGTTGTTTTGGTTTGCATATCCCTAATGATTAATAATGTGAAGCAGAAAATGACATTATATTGGGGGGTGTTGGACCATATCCAGTGGTGCCAAGGGACTACTCCTGACTCAGTGGTCTACTCCTAGGGGTGCAAAGGAACAATGTGGTGCTAGGGATGGAACACAGGCCTCCTCTTTGCAAAGCCTGAACTTCAGTTATTGACTTAGGGACACTTCTTGGGTTGTCTGTGTTTTTCGAAAGTATGGGTCTCAAATCAGCCCCTAATTCAGACTGCATTTTGAAAGGCTATTTATCTCCAGGACCCACAAACCTGATATTTTGGGGGAGAGAAGGGGTGAGGTGAGATGAACCACAGACTTTTTAGTGATGCATAAGAGCAATAAAATATGCCTGTGCTTCTCTTCTCATTCAGGATGGGCCAAATCCAGCAAAATCCTACAAGTGGACAAGATTGAACTGTTGGAGTCATTCTTGCCTCAGGTGACCCAAAGAGAGGAGAGGAAGTGGGAAAAGTATAGGGGCTACTGTTTTGTCTCTTTCAAGGGTTTGGGGTGAATGATGCAATGGAGAGGAGAGGCCTGCTGTTCTGGGAACCATTATGGGAAAGTCAGAGCCTGAGCTGGGAAAGGAGGTGCTGTCTTTTTCTTCTCTGGCCAAATTTAACCCTTTCTCCACAATGGCCTATCAGTAATTACTTTCTATTTTTCTCCTCCACCTGTTCACAGAGGATGTGCCATTAGGAATTTTCTAATACCGTTTCAGAAATGACCCTGAAATTGTGTGGTGTCTGGGGTCACCCTGTGCAGCTCAGAGGAGAGACCTGGTGAAGCTTCTGGGGAATTCCCTGGGATTGATTTATCTTAATGAGATGTAGATAGGTGTGTTGCTCACAGCGGATGGTGCTTCACTGTATTTTTCCCTCTTCCCTCTGGGAAGGAAGCTGAATAATGAAGGTGCTGAATAATTAAGAAAGAATCATTGCTCCACCCTTTGGAGTTTCTAGAAGGTAGTCCCTTGTGATGTGAGTCATCTATTACCAACCTCCTTTCCCTTCATCATATACAAGGTGATAGCATTGGGCCAAACTTACAATGAATGTGCTCAATAAATATTGATTGGATGCCTACTATGTGCTCAGCAGGACACACTGGGACAGATGTGAAATCTATCCTGGGACCTGAGGAACAGTACAAGGGTTAAGGCACTTGCCTTACATGCAACTGACTTGGGTTTGACCCCTTAGCATTGCTTATGTTTTCCAAGCCCTGCCAGAAGTGACCCCTGAGCACAGAACCAGGAATAGCTCTCAACACCGATGCTCAGATGTTCAGCGCCAAACCAGAACACACACACCCATCCCTGATCCTCATACATGTTACACTCTAGTTGGGCAGAGATAGAAGATAAACAGAAAGGGAAATAACATTTGTGAAGTATTTGTGGTTTCCCCTTTATTCCAACCAGAAGCTCCAAAGAGAAACTAATAACAAACAGGACAAATGAGGATGAGGTGTTTGGGCTTGGTGGAATTCCAGGGTTCTATTGCTCACTGGGCCATTTTTCTTTCTTAGTAGCTGAGCAATTTTTTTTTTTTTTGGTTTTTGGGCCACACCCGGCGGTGCTCAGGGGTTACTCCTGGCTATCTGCTCAGAAATAGCTCCTGGCAGGCACGGAGGACCATATGGGACACCGGAGTTTGAACAAACCACCTTAAGTCCTGGATCAGCTGCTTGCAAGGCAAACACCGCTGTGCTATCTCTCCGGGCCCAATCTTTTGTTGTTGTTTTTTTGGGCCACACCCGGTGTTGCTCAGGGATTACTCCTGGCTGTCTGTTCAAAATAGCTCCTGGCAGGCACGGGGGACCATATGGGACACTGGGACTCGAACCAACCACCTTTGGTCCTGGATCGGCTGCTTGCAAGGCAAAAGCCACTGTGCTATCTCTCCGGGCAGTAGCTGAGCAATTTTGAATTGAATTTTGTTTCATGTTTCCTGCACCAGGGACCCCCCTCAGGAGCTACTTGGCACACAACCCTACTCTTTCTTTGAATTAACAATATTTTTAAAAATTAAATCACCCTGAGATACACAGTTACAAAGTTGCTCAAGATTTTCCATCATACAATGTCTAACACCCATCCTTTCATCAGTGTTTAGTTTGCTTTACCAGTGTTTTCAATTATCCACATCATCCCTGCCTCCTTCTATGGCAGACATTTTTTTCATTCTCTCTTTTTTTCCTCTCTTTCCTCTTTAGACACTGTGGTTTTCAGTATTGCTACTGATGGGGTATCATCATGCATATCACTTTACCTCCATTCAGCACCCAGTTCTTATCCAGAGACCATTTCACCCTTGCTTCTTAAGCTGCTGAACCCTCATGTGATCCCTTTCTCCCTGGGCCTTCTTACCAGCAGGACTGTCACCCCGCCTCAGCATGTGTAGACAGCATGAGCTTTAAATGAGTCAGTCACTCAGTGCTTGCCTGGTGATTTAAGCCACTGAGCCATCTTTCAACTTTTGAACTTTAAACTTCTTGGCAGTCTTTCCATGGCCATCACTAGGTTATTTATGCCACCTAGGCATTCTTTTATTTATTTATTTTTGGTTTTTGGCCACACCTAGTGACACTCAGGGGTTACTCCTGGCTATGCACTCAGAAATCGCTCCTGGCTTGGGGAACCATATGGGACACTGGGGGATCGAACTGCGGTTTGTCCTATATTAGCTACGTGCAAGGCAAATGCCCTACCACTCGAGCCATCACTCCAGCCAGTCACCTAGGCATTCTTAATCAATGAACACATTCTTGGCCTTTTGTCATTTTGCTTTCTTTTTGTTGGTTTTTAAAAATAGTATGTTGGCACAAAGATCAAATCGAATTGTATTAAATATCTTGATATCTGATCTGAAACTATAAGGTATAGAGAAGAAAACATAGGCAAAACACTCCATGACATTAAGATTAAAGGTATCTTCAAGGAGAAAACACCACTGTCCAAACAAATGGAAGCAGAGATAAACAAATGAGATTATCAAGTTGAGAATCTTCTGCACTTCAAAGGAAACAGTAACGAGGATAAAAAGGCAATCCAATGAAGTAGGAGAAACTATTCACCCAATGTCCATCAGATAAGGGGCTAATATTTAAGATATACAAAGTACTGACAGAACTTAACAAAAAAATCTAGCCCCATCAAAAATGGGGAGAACAAACATTTCCTGAAGGAAAAAATACAGGTGGCCAAAGGGCAAATGAAAAAATGCTCCACCGCACCAATAATTATGGAGATGCAAATCAAGACAACATTGATATATCATCTCATGCCACAGAGACTGGTACACATCACAAAGAAAAAGAACAAACACTGCTGGCATGGATGTGTGGGGAGAGGAATTCTCATTCACTGCTGGTGGGAATGCCATATAGTCCAGCCTTTTTGAAAAAACAATATGGATATTCCTTAAAAAACTGGAAACTGAGCTCCAATATGATCCAGCAATACCACTCCTAGGGATATATGTTAGAAACACAAAAACACAGTGCAAACATGCTCTCTGCATTCCCATGTTCATAGCAGTGCTTTTTACAATAGCCAAAATCTGGAAATAACCCAGATGCCTGACAAACAGATGAATGGCTAAAGGAGCTGTGGCACATATACACAACGGAATACAACGCAGCTGTTAGAAAAATTGAAGTCATGAAATTCGTCTGTACATGAATAGACATGGAGTGAAAGAAATTAAAGGGAGAGAGATAAACACAAAATAGACTTACTTATCTGTGAAGTTTAATAAAATAAAAGACAGCATAGCAATAATACCCAGAGACAATAGAGATGAGGGCCAGAAAGACTAGCCCATGATATAAAGCTTACCACAAAGAATGCTAAGGGCAGTTAGAGAAAAAAACTACACTAACAACTACCATGACCATAGAGAGAGAAATATAATGCCTATCTCAAAATTATTATTATATTGTTATTCATTATTATTTTAACCATATTTTTATTAACATTATTATTTATTATAATTATCATAATAATATTTATTATATAAAATAGTATGTTTGGAAATACATAGGGTTTGCATATCAGGTAAGGTGCTTGTTTTGAATGTAGCTGACTGAAGTTCAAACCCCAGCACCACATATGATTCTCAAAGCACAGCCTGGAGTGATCCCTGATCAGAGTGCCAGGGATTGCACCTGGGTCAGTCGTGCCCAAAGCAAAGGCCCTACCCACTGTGCTATTGCTCCAGATCCTCTTTTTAGTTTTTGAAAATTGTTTAATTATTATAGTTTATCTACAATACTGTTAGCAATTTTATTTTTGTTGCACAATGTTATTGAATGACCAACGAAGGGTCCCTGTCCCTATAATACTGAAAAAAATATTAGATTAGGTCATACTTGATTATGTGGTTTTAAATTGAATCAACTTGTGATACTCAGTTACAAACTTGCTCATGATTGAGTTTGAGTCATACAATATGCAACACCCTTCATCAGTAGATGTTTCCCACCACCAATGTATGCAGTCCTTCCCACCCCAGTCTGTTTCCATGGCAGGCACATTTTTTATCCTTTTTTCCTCTTTAGGCAATGTGGTTTGTAATACTGTTACTAAATCAGTATCATGTATATCACTTTACCTCCTTTTAGCACCCAGTTCTTGTCCAGAGTGATAATTTCCAATTACCATTACCATAGTGGTCCCTTCTGTGCCCTAACTGCATGGTTCCCATTGTGACAGTCTTTTTATCATGTTTAGGTTCAACTAGTCCTCCTTACTATTATATTTTTGTATTATTCTCATACTATTTTTATATCCCACAAATGATTGTGATCGTTTTATATCTGTCTCTCTAATTTTAGTCAACCTGATACTCTTCAAATCCATTCACGTATTTCATGACTTTATTGTTTTTTTCTAGAAGTTGTGAAGTAACAAGTTGTGTAGATGTACCACTGTTTCTTTATTCACTTATCTGCACTTGGGCACTTGGGTTGTTTCCAGATTCTGGCTATTGTGAATAGACAGAAGAGTTCTGCAATAAACTTAGGAGTGCAGATATATTTTCAGCATTGTATTTTTGGATTCTTGGGTACATTCCAGGAGTGGTATTTCTGGGTCATATGGAAGCTCAATTTCTAGTTTTTTGAGGAATATCCATATTGTTTTCCCAAAAGGCTGGAACAGCCAACACTCCCACCAGCAGTGAATGAGAGAACCTTTCTCCCACATCTGCACCAGCACTGGTTGTTCTTGTACTTTTTAATTTGTGCTAGTCTCTGTGTTGTGAGATGGTATCTCATTTTTTTTATTTGCATCTCCTTGATGATTAATGATGTGCAGCATTTTTCATGTGACTTTTAGCTACATTAATTATGGTTTTTATGTATATAGTCAACTCATCGTACTACCACCAAAGTGTCCCTTACTCTCCATCAAAACTTTACTCTTACTTCCAATCTATTACTTCCATATTGTCTCCAAATACATTTCCTCTAACCCAATATCCTTAGTTCTATAATGCAAGTTCCATTTTTAAAATCGATTTATATTGTCTATATCTTTGACCTGTGTCTCTATGTAGCACAGGGAAGTGAGAGTCTCACTCACTGTTGATATGTATGATATCTGTATGTTTGTTGTTATCTATAAGTATGTTGAAATGTATGCTATGTATGTTATGTAGTTCACCCTTTATGGGAAACAATGTGTAAATCTCTCAAAAATGTATGGGCAGAGACCCAACAATTCCATTTTTTGACATACTGCCCTCAACACACACAAAAGTAATTGAAAGAGACATATGTATCCTATGCTCATCGCAGCACTAAGTTCAATATTTAGGTAGGACATGAAAATAACACATGTCCATTACATATCTATGGATAAAGTTATGGCAAATATACACAATGGAATACTATAATAATCATGAGAAAAGATAAAATTATGCACCTCAGATGGAACTAAGAATTACATCATGTTGATATCATTCACTTTTTATTATATACATTTTTTTTTCAGCCACACCCTGCATTGCTCAGGGGTTACTCCTGGCTGTCTGCTCAGAAATAGCTCCTGGCAGGCACGGGGGACCATATGGGATACCGGGATTCGAACCAACCACCTTTGGTCCTGGATCGGCTGCTTGCAAGGCAAACGCCGCTGTGCTATCTTTCCGGGCCCATAGACACATTTTTTTTTTACTTTGAAAACTTAGCCTTTAATTTTTAATTAAAAACAAATTTGGTCTATTTTTAACACCATGATCTTTCAAGTTGTTCATAATATAACTGTTTTAGGCATTAAACAGTTCAACTCAATCCCACTGCCAATGTGACCTTCCCTCTATTATTGTCCTGATTTTCCTCTCTAACATACAAGTCTGTCCCCTTGTTGGCATGAACACATTGACTTCATATTGTTTGTTACAATATTGTAACATGTTGTTACAATGCAATATGTTACAATACAAAGGCAATTGAACTACCAAAACTTAGATCACTAAGAGTTAATTTGTAGTTGATATTATAACTCTAAGTAGTGTCACTAAAATCATTGTCTAAGGATTTACTAGTATGTGCTTGGTGGTAATTGAGCCTTCTGTGTTATTGTTTAGGCTCAAAGAGCTGGGTGGAGATATAATTGTAAACAAAACATTTCCTTTAGTATTTTTTTTCTTTTTCAAATTAAGAGCTAATTATTGAACAGCAACTCAGATGTGCGTCACTGAAAATAAACATGTGCTAGTAAGTCATTACTAAAATTTCAATGTTCCCCTTTACTATACTTCGGTTCCCTTTGTCCTGGTTTACTTACCCCTTCTCCTTTCTCTGTGTTAATCACTAGATGATCTTATTTTTTATTTATTTTTATATTTCATATTATTTTTAATTTATTTGCTTTATTTCACTCTATGCCACATATGAATGAATTTAGACATTGTGTGGCTTTTTTGGTTTAATTGATTTCACTTAATATAGATCCATGTTGTAGTGGAAGAACTTTTTATCTTTTCTTATAGCTAAGTCATATTGCATTGTGTGTATATACCATAAATTCTTTCTTTACATCTCTGCCTTTGGGCACTTGCTTCCAGATCTTGGCTATTGTGAATAATGCTCCAATAAAGAGAGGTGGTGCAACTTCACTGTTCAAATTGATGATTTTGTATTTGGGGTAAATATTCAGAAGAAGGATAACTAGATTGTATGAAATTTATTCCTCTTCTTTTTTTTCACATTGCTTTTCATGTGGCAGCATAATTGTAAGACCTCTGGAACTCAAATATGTTATATAACTAGACAGTTCCCTATAAAGAAGGAGAAATAGAATGGAGGGGGTAATGACAAATGTGAAATAATGAGGGCAGGGGTCAAGGGGTTTCATGTCCATTGGTACTATTAAAGAAGAACAGAACTAATTATCCAAACCACAGAGTCACCATGAGGCCCAAACTTTAACAGCCAAACTTAAAAAGATGCCTGCAAAAATGGCTGGCTGGATGGGGCTGGGGGATGTATGGGATGGACTCTGGGAACATTGGTGGAGGGAGTTTGACACTGTTGGTAAGATTGGTGTTGAAACTTTGTATGTCTAACACTCAACTATAAATAACTTTGTAAATCAAAAAATAAGGAAGGGGCATTGGTGGTGGGAATGTTGCACTGGTGAAGAGGGTATTCTGTTTATGACTGAAACCCAACTACAAACATGGTTATAATCATGGTGCTCAAAATGATTTATATAAAAAATAAAGATGCTATAGGGGAAATAATTGCAAACATTTTAATTTCTTGCAAATGAGCCTGGTTCTCTGTCCACCTTAGTTTTTGTTCTGGGGCAAGATGGGGTTTGGGCCACACCTGATGGTGCTCAGGGACTATTCCTTGTTCTGTGCTTAGGTCCTACAGTTGCTTTGGAGACCATATGGTGTGCCAATTTTCAACCCAAAGTCAGCGCAGGTAGGACAGAAATCTAACTTGCTGTACTATCCATGATGGTCCATTTGGGGTTTTTCATGTTCAACTATCTTTCGACACCTATTTATGGGATTTGCCCAATCTTTTTTGAATTAATCTAAGAGCATTTCAAAAGTAGTTATTAGTGTGCACCAAGAAGATGGTCTCTGAAAGCCTATTTCTGCATGATTCTTTTTTTCTGATGAGAATGATCCAGGGGTTGAGACAGCTATTAAATATTCTTCCTCCTTTGTGAAGAGGAGTGTGCTTCCAATCCATGGAAGAAAATCTGATGAGAAAAGAAGACCCATTTTTTTCATGGGGCATTAAGATACTCCAAAGATTTTTTAACCCCCAGATTGGTTTCCGTTACTGAAGACAGCAAGAGGCACTGAAGTTGAAATTTTTCTGAGCTTTAGATATTAGGACAACAGGGATATCCCTCCATTTCTTTCTGCTCTTTGGAATTTCACATTATTATAATGATGACTCTTATTTTGATGGGAGAGGGGTTTTGAGGGGGTAGAGCCTGTTTGAGTGGTTTTATTTTCTTTCCCCAGGAGGTATGGTAATGATGGCTAGGCAAATTGCTTTCTTGACCTATAGTCCTAGTCAGTCTCTGGTTTCCACAGCTCTCAGACATAGGAGGAGGGACTAGTGAATGAGAGTGGTTCACATCTGGAATATCCTACACACTTCAAAGCTCAGATGACCTAATAAATTCCAACCACCTGATTAACCTCTTGGATAAGGAACTTAAAATAGCAATATGGAAGATGTTTGAAGAACTCAAAGAAAGCATAGATCGATCTGAACAGAACACAAAGACAGAAATCAGAAAACTCTAAACTGAAAAACACGGCAGATCAACTGAAAACCTCAGTTGATGGCCTCTCCAGCAGGGTATCAGCAGCTGAGGAGAGAATCGGAGTACTGGAAGATGTGATGCAAAAAAACTCAACACAACAGAAGAAATTGGAAAAGAACCTTAAGACAAATGAACAGGCAATAGAAAAAGTACTCAAGGAATGCGAAAAGATGAAAATAGAAGTCTTTGATAAACTCAACAGAAACAACATAAGAATCATCGGAATCCCAGAGACCCAGGTAGGAGATCTCCAGAAAGAATCAACTGTCAAAGACATCATCAAAGATACCCCCAGAGTTAAAGACTACATGTAATCAAATCCTGCATGCCCGAAGGGTAACAGCTAAAAGACCCAAAGAAAAACATCCCAAGACACATACTGGTTACAATGACAAATCCCACAGATAGAGATAGAATACTGAAAGCAGCAAGATCAAAAAGGGAAATTACATTCAAAGGAGCATCCCTAAGACTTACAGCAGACATGTCACAAGAAACTCTCAAGGCCAGAAGACAGTGGTGGGATATTGTGACAAGACTGAATGAAATGAATGCCTCACCAAGAATACTGCATCCAGCCCGACTCACGTTCAGGTTTGAAGGAAGAATACATAGCTTCATGGATAAACAACAGCTCAGAAACTTCACAGATGATAAACCAGCCTTCAAGGAAAAACTGACAGGTCTACTCTAAGACAAGAGAGACCAACAAACACAGCAAACTTATCTACAAAGATAACATTATATCCTATGACAATCATCTCCCTCAATGTCAATGGACTAAATTCACCAATTAAAAGACACAGAGTGGCAAAATGGGTCAAAAAGATGAATCCAACCTTCTGCTGCCTACAAGAAACACATCTAAATAGTCAGAACAAACATAGACTCAAAATCAAAGGCTGGAGGAAAATCATCCAAGCAAACAACACTCTCAAAAAAGCTGGGGTGGCCATATTAATATCTGATGACACCATTTATACTCAGAAAAGTGGTAAGGGACAAAGATGGACACTATGTACTAATCAAGGGATATGTGCAACAGGAAGAAATCAGACTATTAAACATATATGCACCCAATGAGAGACCAGAAAATTATCTAATACTAATTATTGACAAATCTGAAAGAAGAAATCAATAATAACACAATCATTGTGGGAGACCTCAACACGGCCCTATCAACACTTGATAGGTCAACCAGACTGAAACCCAACAAAAACATACTAGCCCTGAAAAGAGTAGTGGAAGAAAGAGGACTAGTATATATATATATATATATATATATGACACTCCATCCCCCCAAAAAACTGGATACACATTGTTCTCCAATGTACATGGGTCATTCTCCAGTATAGACTACATGCTGACACATAAAACATACCTCCATAAAATCAAGAGGATAGAAATCTTGCAGGCTACCTTTGCTGACCACAAGGCTCCTTCAATTTTTATTGAGGTACCATGCTTTACAATTCTGTTAATGATAAAATTTCATGCATACATGGTTTCTGCACCACATCCTTGGCTGGGCGTCCACTTCCAGTACCCTCCACTATTGTCTCAGGGTCCCTCCCCACTGCTACCCCACTACAAAACTCACTTCTTCAGACCAACACTCAGATCCAATTGTCCTGGATCATTGGCATTCATTTAGCCTAAGAAGCTGATTTTTCCCTTTCTAAAAAGGAGCATCAGATGTTAATTTTAGGGCCATTTCCAGTGGTGCTGAGAGATGGGATACTATCAGTTCAGTGCTCTGGATGCACAGTCAACAATGCTCTAGGGGTTTTAATTGGGCCTCTGACTTGCAAAGCCCGGGCTCCAGTCTTTAGAGCAATCTCCCCAGAGCCAAGCTCTTATGCCAGTTGCTCGGGCAGATGCTGGCAAAAAACGGGGAATTTATTCACTCTCCCCAGGTCTTTATGTCTATGGGGCTGCATTGCCTTCTATGGCCACAGCCTTGGAGTAGTCAGTAACACTGTAGGCGGCTCTATGGAGGTCAGGTAGAGGCTTAGCGGACTCAGGAGAAAGTTTTTTTGTATTTGTCTTTGTTTTGGTTCCCAATTAGTAGTGCTCAAGGCTTACTCCTGCCTCTGTGCTCAGCTATCTGCTAAGTTTCAGGAGTCCATATTTGGTACTGAGGATTGTTTTAGATTCAGCAAGTATTCCTGGCATGGTTCTATGGCAGCATGGGGCAGGCTGGGCAAAGGGCAGGCACTATGCAGGAGAACACTGAGATCCTGCTATATTCTCCTGGCTGAATCCTCAGCAGCCCAAGGTACAGACTAAGGACAAGAGATTCCACTAGAGATGCAGCTGCAGGGATGTGGTGTCTTGTGTTGATAAAGGGCAGAAGATTAATTGCAAGTAAAGGGGCATGAGGTCCCCAGACCTGGCTGCAAAATTCTAGCAGATGCAGCATCTAAACAGGATGCAGGATGAAATAGAGTTCTGGGGACCACAGCAGGGTGGGGTGCTTGCCTGGCATAATGCTGACCTGGGTTGGATTCCCAGCACCCCGTAGGGTCCCCCAGCACTGCTAAGAATGAAGCCTGAGTGCAGAGCCAGGAGTCAGTCTTGTGCACTGTCAGGTGTGACCCAAAATAAAAACAAAAACTAACCAAAAATGAATCTCCTGAAATCAGCTGTCTCTGAGCTTCGAGGCATGCATGTAAACGGTGGCACAGAAGTGAGTATGTGGTTCTGGGTTTTTCTGTGAGAGGCCCAAGGGGACCCTGAACTCCCTCAATATGGGACTGAAAGGTTTGAATTAATTTTCTCTTCACAACCATCCTTTTACATTTTTTTCTGAACTAATAGGCAATTCTGTCATTTATTGGTGTTTTATACCCAATCATTAAATGCTCCAAGTTGAACCAAAGCTCTCCTTTCTTTGCCGAGTGCACATTCTTCAGAGGGTTAGTGGGCGAGGCCACGTGGCCACCTCGAATTAAATACTGCTTTATTGCAGGTTTGCTTTGACTCCTTCAAAAGCCTCTCCATTCACAAATTCAAGGTAAACCTGTTTTCTTCAGCAGAAAGCTTTACTCTTTGTTAGGCTTTAATAGACCAATGTCACCCTGAACCACGGACTCTGAGTTTCCTTTATTTAAGCTATTGGCTGGGTTAGCCATGGTGGGGGGAGGGCAGTAGAGAAAAGGGGGAGGGAAGGCAAAAGGAACAGTGGTGCCCATGAAAAGTCATTATGTGCAATGAAAGACATTTGCTTTTGCAGTTTTTCCCTTTTTTCTTTCTTCTTTTTCTTCTTCTTTTTTTTAGTCAGCATGAAATTATAAAGTTCTTCTCGATTGGGTTTCAGGTACACAATGTTTCAACACAGATCCCTTCACCAATGACCACTTCCCTCCACCAATGCCCTCATCCACCTTTGCTTCCTACCTACCAGTCTGCTTCTTTGAGAGGTACATTTCTTTTGAGTTTGTGCCGTGATTTGCAGCACTGCTGTTGACAGGGTTTCATACATGACACTTTCAGCACTGCCTCTCCTCCCGGTTGAACAATTAAGCTCCACCATAGATATTTGCCCCCTCCCTATTCTATCCCCCAGTTTCTCAAGTGGTCTGTTCCTTACTGAAGATCAGTTCTCACATTTTTTCTTTCCATTGTTCATCATCCCATCATTATGTTTCTTTATATCTCATATATGAGAGACATCACTGTGTCTGGGTCTCTCTGACTAATGTCATTCAGCATGATACTTTCCAGCTTCCCTTCATATAGCAGCAAATTAATTTCATGGCTTTATATAATTTATAGCTGTGTAGTATTTCATTGTATAGATGTACCAGACTTTCTTTATCCAGTCCAGATTTTGGCTATCGGGGATAGTGCTGCAAGAAACAAAAAAGGATGCAAATGTGTTTTTTTCCATTTTATTTTTGGGCCCTTGGAGTATATTCCAAAAAAGTGGACTTGCTGGGTCAAAGGGAAGCTCAATTTCTATATTCTTTTGACCAATGTCCATATTGTTTCCAAAAGGGCTGGACCAGTCGACATTCCCAACAGTAGTATATGAGAGTCCCTTGCTCCCTGTATCTATGACATACTAGTTGTTTTTGTTCTTCTTGAAGTATGCCAGTACCTGTGGTGTCAGATTAAATCTTATTGTTTTGATTTCACCTCCCTGAGTATTAGTGATCCAGATATTTTTTTCATGTTCCTTGTGACTATTTGTATTTTTTAAGGAAGATTCTGTTTAGCTTTTCTCCCCATTTTTTATGGATTGGATGTTTTTCTTGTAAAATTCTACCAGTACCTTATATATATTTGATATTAACCTCTTATAAGATGATTGGCAGGTGAACAATTTCATCCAATCCATGGGTTACCATTGTATCTCGCTCATCATTTTTTTGAGGTACAGAAAATCTTCTTTATAAAATTTATTTTGTTGGTTTTGGGTCACACCTGGCGGCACTCAGGAGTTACTCCTGGCTCTGTGCTCAGAAGTTGCTCCAGGTAGGCTCGGGGACCATATGGGATGCCGGGATTTGAACCAGGGTCTGTCCTGTGTTGGCCAGGTGCAAGGCAAAAATGCCTTACCACTTGCTGTGTTATCACTCTGCCCCCCCTTTTCTTTTTTTCTTTTCTTTTTTCAATAATATCTTTATTTAAACACCTTGATTACAAGATGATTGTGTGCCCCCCGTTTTCTATGTTTTTGGGCCACACCCAGTGCAGAAGCTTCTTAATTTAATGTATCTCATTTATGTATCTTTGCTTTCACTTGCTTGGTCTGTAGAGTTTCTTCCTTGAGGATGCCTTTAACTTCCATGGCTGGGAGATTATGCCTATATCTCCTTTATGGAAATATGGAATCAGGTCTGATTCAAGGTCTTTAATCTATTGTTATTATATTTTTGTGCATGGTAATAGCAAGAACATGGAGTTCATTTTACTGTATGCAGCTAACTAGTTTTCCCACCACCATTTGTTGAAGAGGTTTTTCTTGCTCCATTTCATATTTGATGTTTTTTTAATAGGAGATTGGCTAATCATATACTTGAGGGTCTCAGGATATTCAACTCTATTTCATCCATCTGATGATCTGTCTTTATTCCAGTACCATGCTGTTTTATCATATTTATTCAAATAAAATGTGCATCCATGTGTAATGTGCACCCCTAATTTTTAATTAAAAATCGGCATAAAATTTTGTTTCACACCAAGCATTGTAATGGACAAAAAATGCTGTTTAACACGTGCGGACATGATACAAATCATTTATTGACAACGTAAACTGGTATAAACATAATACCGAAATAAAATTACCGGTAAGTCAGATTCATCATCAGATACACTAAAGAGTTGTTCCCATTCTTCTCGAGTTAATTTTTCATCAGTGTCCCAGTAGGCAGGAACATCTGTTTCTCCAGTTTCTTCGCTTTCTTCTGCATCTGAATTCCACAGCAGGTCGTCTTCTGAGCCGTCCATTTTATTGCTAATGCCTGTCTTCAAAAAAATTCTTGTTGATCATTTCTTTTGGTATGTCTTCCCATGATGTTTTAACCCAGGATGTCATGTCATAGGCCAGGTTTCTTGAGGTTTTCTTTTCTTCACCCTCTCGTATAGTGCGTGGCTGAGCCCAGAAAAGGCACAGTGCAAACTCACAATTCGCCTGTGCCCTCATTGGACTGGCAGCCACTGCCACCCCACCCCAGCCCTCATTTATAACGCACACCCAAACTTGGATTTCTTTTTTTTTTTTTTTGGTAGAAAATTCTACGCATTATACTTGAATAAATACGGTAATTATGACTACTTTGTAATACAATTTGAAGTTGGAGAAAGTGATGCTTCTTAACTTCTTTTCCTCTAAGATTGCTTTAGCTATTTTAGGGGGAATATTTTTTCAATATTGATTTCTGAAGTGTTTGGTCTATTTCTTTGAAAAATGTCAGGGTATTCTTATATGGATAGTACTGAATTTGCAAAATGCTTTGGGGAATAAGGCCATTTTAATTATATAACCTTCCCAATCCATGAGCAGGAGATATGTTTACATTTCCTCATGTCCTCTTTTATTTGCAGGGTGAGGCTTTGGGTCACATCCAGCCATGCTCAGGGGTTTCTCATGACTCTGCATTCAGAAATCACTCCTGGCAGTTTTGGGGAATGATCTGGGATGCAGGATAAATGCCCTATTTACTGCTCTATCACTTCATCTCTCTTATTTTTGAAGCAATGTTTTGTAGTATTCTTTACTAATATTTTCACTGCTTAAGTCTTCACCACTTTAAGAAAATAAGTTTTGATATTCTGAGGCAGAGTTTTGAATGGGATTTAAAAAGATTTCTTTTTTTTTTTTGGTTTTTGGGCACACCTGTTTGATGCTCAGGGGCTACTCCTGGCTATGTGCTCAGAAATCGCCCCTGGCTTGTGGGGACCATATGGGACGCCGGGGGATTGAACCGTGGTCCATCCTACGCTAGCGCTTGCAAGGCAGACACCTTACCTCTAGGGCCACCTTCCCGGCCCCAGATTTCTTTTTTATTATTTGCAGATACAAAATCTGTGGATTTTTATATTTATTTTATAGCCTACCAATATACTATAAAACCTATTATCTGTGGAGCTTTTATGTAGAGACTTCTGAATCCACAAATACTGAGAGCTTGACTTCTTCCTTTCCTATTTCAATGTCTTAATATTTGTTTTTTATGTCTAATTACTAGGAAAGTACCTCAAGAATAGAATAAAAATGGTGAGATTGGGTAGCCTTGTCTAATGTCTGATCCTAGAGGGAAGGCTTTTATTTTTTCCCCATTGAGAACAATTTCAAAGTGGGTTTGTATTCAATGCCTTGCCTATGTTGAAGAATGTTCCAACAATTATCATTTTGTTGAAAATTGTCTTGAATTTTGGCCAAATATTATCAAATGCTTTTTTCTACATGTATTTTTATAATCATATAATTTTTACCTTTCTTTTATTGATGCAATGTATTGCATTAATTGATATTTATTAAACCATCCTTGCTTTCCTGTGATGAATCCCACTTGGTCCTAGTGTATGATCTTTTTGACGCGTTGTTGGATTCTATTTGCTAATATTTTGCTGAAGTTCTTTGCATCTGTGTTCATCTGCAACATTTACCTCTAATTTTCTTTGCTTGGAATCTCTGCTTTTGGTATCAGGGTGATCCTTGCTTCATATGAACTGTTTCAAAATGTTTCTTTTTAAAAATTTATTTAAAGAACATGCATTACATAGTTGATATAACTGATAATAATACATTTGTTTTAGGAAGACCAAAAGCAATATGATTTAAAAAATAGAAAACTGAAAGGAAAACTAAAGAGATGGAAGAGAAAGGAAAGAATATTTTTGAAAATTATTGAATCACACTGAATTCATTAAAGCACCAGCAGAAAGTTTAGTAAGCTCTTCTTTTTCTTTAGAAAGGATAAGCGTTTAAAAAAATACAGTAATGATGGTGTGAGTGGCAATTGTTGTTTGCATAGGCCCAGCAAAATATGGGGAAAATGGAAAAAAAGCCATAGCCTAAATACAAGGAGACCTTATCCCTGAAGTTTTCTGGCATAAGACTGACTCTGGGTTCCAGGAATACTAGTTTGTCCCAACCCTGAGTCATTCTCTGTGGCCCCGGTGAAATATTTGAAATTTTTTTTGCATATTAGCTGTTGTTGGTGTCAGGTTTCTGTAGTTAAAGATTCTGGTTTCTGTGCATTTCCTTCATCGAAGTCAGGATGATGTGGAGCATCCTCTAGTTTCACCTCACTATTAGATGTTGAGCATCCTGCCCTGCAAGCAGGTTGTTGCTGTTGCTGAGTCATTTGGGAATTAAGGGAACACTCCTTGGAGTAAGTCAATGCCAGGGTAGCAGTAGAGGTTTCCTTTCTGGTGATGTTGTAGACAGTTGTGGTTGTTTCCATAGATGGTCAATGATACAGGGGTTTATGGGCAATGTCCATTCTTCTGAGGCCTGAGCCAAGTCATTATGCCAGTGTTCAGGGTATAAGGCCTAACTGCATTACAAAATTTGTGTTCCCATCTCTATTAGATAAGAATTTGTTTGCATATGTAATATTTTCCCATTTTAATGCATCTATGCAAAAGAGGAACCATGCCACAAGACATTGGTGCCTCTGGGGGCAGAGGGAAAAAGTCCAACAATATCCTTAACTTGGTTCTAACAAGAATTCTAAAGCGAAAGACTCATCTACCAGAATACCTTATTGAACAGATCACAAAAGAAAAATAACAGTGGCTCAATTGTCACTGTGTAAGAGGATATTCAGTAAGTTATAGTGGTTAAGGGAATACATCTGAATACTCAAAGGAGATATGCATGTCTCTTTTAAGTCATTAGAAATAGTCAGTGGGAGGATGCTGAATCCTGGACTCCACTTTGGTCCATGATTTGGCCTTCTGGAGTTCACAAAATGACTCCTAGCAGCCCCATATCTGGAAATGTCTTTGAGAGGGGAGTAATCAGAAACCTAGTATGGTAGCAACCACAGTTACACAGTGAAGAAAGGTGGAGGACAGGAGGTCGCTGAGCGTAGATAAGTAGGAACAGAGTACTAGTTTCTTGTCAGCCTGAGAGTCTATTTTTTTCACTTTGGTAGCTGGTTGCCAGCTGGCTTGAGTGGGGATAATGATGTGCTTCGTGGGGAACCAAGAACTGAAGGTAAAAATGGTTAAATGGTTAAATGTGAAGTAATAGGCGGTGGCAGTGAGGGAGTAAAGGACTAAAAATGAGCTTCTGGTTGGTGATTCAAAGGGGAAGGAAAGTATACAACATAGACATTCTGTATATGACAAAAAGATTAAACCCAATAATATCCTAAGCAATTGTCCATACTGTTCCTGCGGGGGCATTAGCCCCCACACGGTTTCAGAATGGACAATAGTAGGAAGGAAAGCTGCCTGTGACTTCCCAGAGCCAGCCCCTCTTATGTTGTGTAGGAGTTGGGGAAAGCCTGGGGTCCCCTTTAAACTCCTTGCCAGCACCCACCTCACTGGCCCCCTGGGCATACTGCCCAGGGATAGCCCTGGAGTTCGGGAGGAAGGAGATGGAAGGATGCTGGGGTGATCCAAGTCCAGCACCCCACTTAGGCTTGGTGGAAAGGCCTTTGGCATGAAGGCCTGCCATTTCCCATGCTGGCAAAAGCTCCAGGCTCGCAGAAAGGAAAGACTTGAATTATTTCTGTTTCTAATTTTCCTGAAAAATCCTGGAAAGAAATCTCAGTTGGGCATTTTAAAATTTCAAGGAACTCACTAGTGAATTAATCTGGGTCTGTGATTTTATATCTGTGTATATATTTTTGATTACCATTGCAATTTTTTTTGTTTCTTTTTTTGGGCCATACCCATCTGTTCTCAGGGGTTACTCCTGGTTCTGAACTCAGAAGTCACTCCTGGAAGGCTCAGGAGACCATATTGAAAGTCAAGTTTTGCTCCTAGGTCCGCTGCTTGAAAGGCAAGTACCATATCAGCTATACAATCTTTCAGACCCTGATTATCATTTCTATTTCTTTGAAAATGACAGATCTGTTCAAGTCTTTCATATTTTCTTGGTTCAACCTCTAGAATGTGTGACTCTAAGAATTTATTCATTTCTTCTATGTTCTCTCTTTTTCTAGCATAAAGATTCTGAAAGTAATGAAGTATTCCAAAATATAATGCTTTTAATTTCTGTGGTATCTGTTGCTCTTTCATTTCTGATCTGGCTTATTAGGTTTATCTCTCTTGCTTTGTGAGTCTTGCTAGTCTTGCTCTTGATTATGCTTATTTTTTTTTAAAGAACTAGCCTGTTGGTTTCACTGATTTTTTTGATTTTTTTATTCCATTTCAATGACTTCTGCTTTAATTTTCTTTAGTTCATTCTCTGATTTCTTTGGACTCATCTTGTTTGTCATTTTCCAGTTTTTAATATTGTGCAGTCAATATATTTATGCAGGCTCTTTCTTCTTCCTTCATGTATGCTTGCATATCAATGGACATTTCTCTTTTTGTTTTTTGGTTTTTGGGCCACACCAGGTGGTACTCAGAGGCTACTTCTGATGTCAAGGATCACTCTTGGAGGGCTTGAGGGACCATATGTGGTGCCAGGTATCAAATAGGGGATGCATGCAAGGCATGCACCCTACCCTCTGTACTATTGCTCTGGCTTCCTGAACTTTTCTCTTAACAAGCATTTGCTGTGCCTGTCATACAAGTTGTGATAGGTTGTGTCCTCTTTCACGTTTGTTTCCAGGAATCATTTGATTTTCTCTCTGAACCACTGTTTGTTCAGTGGTGAGCTGTGTAATTTCCAGGTGACTGTGATTTGTTGGTTTACAACTTAGAACTTATTTTCACCCAAAACAAAGATGCTTGGTTCTTTGTGTCTGTTTACAAAGTGGTTTTTACCCAAAACAGAGATTTTCCTACTTTTTATATTTTACATGTGTCATGCAAACCTGGGTAGGACTGGCTCAGGATTGGCCTTCCATCCTTCCTCCCTCACTCGGGGGTGGCCTCTGTACTCAATAATAATTGCAGTTCTGGCAGGCAGCTCTTTCTTGCTTGATGAGGCAGAAAGCTACCCAGCCACATATGTTTTACCTTCAGCCTGGTTTGGGTTATTTTCTGTGGCATCCATTGCTCCAGTCCTGCTTCCCCTTTCCCCCATTTGATTATGACACATGGAGTTATCCAGTGATTTGCTTATATTTTCAGTGCATCATAGTCTGAGAAGAGAGTTGGTACAATCTCTATTCTTTTAATTTTATGGAGGTATATTTTGTTTCCCAGCATGTGGTCTCTTGGAAAAGAATGTGCATTGAAGAAGAATGCATATCAACTTTGAGAGGATGAAAAGCCATATACATATAAGCCTTCTTTTCCATTTCTTTGTTTGAAGCAAGTATCTCCTTACAGAGCTTTAATCCAGTTGATCTATCAAGAGGTGACAGAGCTGTGCTGAAGTCTCCAAATACTATTGTATTTAAGTTAATTGATGTCTTTCTTCAAGACTGTTAGCAATTGTTTTAAGTATTTTTCTAGTCCCTCTTTTGGTGCATATATGTTTAAGAGTGTGAGTCCTACCTTGTGTACATATATCTTGATCATGAAGAAATGACTCTTTCTGTCTCTAATAACATATTTTTAGATATAAATCTATATAATATGATATGAGTATGGCCACCTAAGTCTTTGTGAGGAAGTTGTTTGCTTCAAGAATTGTCTACCATCCTTTGATTTTGAGTTCATGTTTATTCTGATTATGCAAACTTGTTTCTTGAATGCATCATAATATTGGTCTCGGTTTTCTTGTTTTGTTTTTTTTTGTTTTGGTTTTTCGGGCCACACCCATCTGATGCTCAGGGGTTACTCCTGGCTAAGGGCTCAGAAATTGCCCCTGGCTTGGGGGGACCATATGGGACGCCGGGGGATCGAACCGCGGTGGTGATCTTTCCTTGGCTAGCACTTGCAAGGCAGATACCTTACCTCAAGTGCCACCTCGTCGGCCCCTGGTCTCAGTTTTCTAATCCATCCTGCCACTCTGTGTCTTTTAATTGGTGTATATAAGACTATTGATATTGAGAGAAATTGTCATGAAGTTTTGAGCCATATTTCTGCAGGAGTTTTAATATGTTAAGGGGATTTGTCTTGTCTTAAAGTAGCCATTTTAGAAGTACAATGATATGCATATATATCTAAGATATACAAGTCACTAGCCCCATCAAAAAATGGGCTGAAGAAGTGAACATACATTTCCTCAAAGAGAAATATAGATGGCCAAAAGGCACAAGAAATAAATGCTCCTTTATTGGTGGCCTGTTCCATTCTTTCCTTGAATGAATTTAATTTCTCATTAAATGTCCTAAGAATTTTCATTCTGAAGTCCTTTTCAGAATGACTGTTGCTGATTGAGTCCTCAGGATTGCAGTCTTTGTCCACAACCTGTTATGGGATTTGTGCTGCTTTACCATGCACTGTAGTCTCAGGGTATATCCTTACCACTTCATTCTCAGTGTTCCTTCAAAGCCAGGGAGATTTCTGGGGAATATTCTTTGAAAAAGAGGAATTATACTGCATTCACGCTAGTGGGAACTGCTTTGGGAAACTACTGCCCTGAACCAGGGTTCATGGCTCAGGTGCTCCATGTTTTGTGGACCTCTCACTCTCTCTGCAAGGAATATGTTTTGAGTATTTCAAAATAATGACATTCAGTGCTGAAAAGCAGAGGGCTAAAAGAAAGTGTGGGGGCCGGGCGGTGGCACTAGAGGTAAGGTGTCTGCCTTGCCTGCGCTAGCCTAGGACGGACGGCGGTTCGATCCCCCGGCATCCCATATGGTCCCCCAAGCCTGGAGCGACTTCTGAGCGCAGAGCCAGGAGTAACCCCTGAGCGTCACCGGGTGTGGCCCAAAACCCAAAATAAATAAATAAATAAATAAATAAATAAATAAATAAATAAATAAATAAATAAAAGAAAGTATGGATAAACCTGGGAGGGAGCATCTGAAAGTGTTTTTCAGATCTCAGTTTCTCCAATGTGCATCATGGCAGGATGCTGACGTACTTTGTAAGACTCACAATACAGTTGTGATTCTGGAACCTGACTTCCAGTCTATTCACTCTTTTCTGTGAGATTTATGGTGGGTGGTGGTGGTTGTAAATACCCCGCAGTGCGCAGGGGCTATTTTCTGTGCTCTGTACTCAGGAGTGACTCCTAGGGGCACCTGTTACTTTTTGGAAAGATGTTGAGGTCCAGTGTCTTTGGAGATTTCTATCTAGCAGCTTAGCCTCATTCTGTTATCATATATTAGGGTACAAAAAGAGCATAAAATATGCCAAAAATTTTATGCCAAAAATCTATTTATGTAAAAACAAAACAAAAACACTAGAGCATTGTTGTGTATGTAAATATTTTAGGGGATTACTATGTTACTCACCCTAACCTGATTGGTGATTGTGCCCTACCCTAGGGTGTGACCTGGCATTCTGCCCCCACCCTAGGGTAGTACCTGATTCTGCTTCCACCATTGGTTGGTATCTGATCCCACCATTGGGTGGTACCTAATTCTGGGGGATAAAAACAAGGGTCTGTGGAAGGCCGGGGCTTTTTTGCTGGAACTGAGGCTGAGTCTTTGGACTTCAGTCTTGTCCACTAAATAAAGCTAATATTTCCACAAGCCTGACTGTCTGTGAGCTGTTTACCTGCCGTTTCACCTTAGAACTGTCGACTAGACAGGGTGGCAGATGTGTGCTCCGAGCTGGAAGAGAGAGGCCTCATCCTCCATCCCTCTATCAGTCAACCTCTTCAGGGACTGATTTGCAACAGAGCATGACATTTCAGTGGCAATAGGACCAGGCACATAGTACAAGAGGTTATAACACTACATGTAGCCTCTTCCACTGGCACCCTGGATCAAATTCCTAGCACTGTATGTGGATCACTGAGCACTACTCCTGAACACAGAGCCATGGAGCCAGTAAAAGTTCCCCTCATACTAGATCACAGGGTGTGGCTTTACTCATACCACACCACCCACCCAAAGATCTCTGAATTAATGTCTCCTGGGAACTAACACCTGTAAGTGTGAGAGTGAAGTGCTGTGATGCACCATGGTCTTTCTTCCTGGGGCCCTTATGTAGCAGCTGAGCAACAGAGGGTAGGCTCCATGACTTCTCTGTACCTTTGTCTCAGTCCGTTGTCATCATAGCTTGTCATTAAGAGGTGAATAGGGTGTGAGAAAAGGTCCAGCCCAGCACCTGGGAGGTACGTGCTCTGCATTCAGCAATTTGTGCCCTGTTTGCAATTGAGGCTTGGGTAGAAGCTTCAGCCCACTCAGTCCCCATTCTGACTTACAGGCAGGGGGCAGGACCAGGTGGGACCTGATTTTAGCACGCGCATGCACTGCACTGGGTAGACAAAGGCCCCTTTTCAGTGCTTGCTTCGAGATGACCGGACTCCATATGGTCATCACCTGCTGCACACTGTTCTAATTGCAATCAGGATGGATCTTATTAGGGCGACAATGGCCCAGAAAAATGAAGAATGGTTACCATGGCCTACTCCCTGGGTTTCCCAGCCCAGTGGTCAGAAAAGAAGCAGAGGAAACAGTTTCCCATAATTACGGTACCCAATAAGGCATCCCAAGAATAGTGGGTGCTAAATAAACAGCTTTTGAGAATTTTTCTTTCTGTGTGCCTAAGTGTTTGTTACAAATAGTGGAGTCATATTCAATGGCATTGTACATGCTTCTTCCTTGACTTGGGCTCCCTGAAACATATACATGTGTCAGGGAGCCTTCGAGTATGGAAGAAAGGTAGTTGCTATGTATACATCCTGCATGGCTAGACAAAGGGTTTCCAGTTGAATTAAATGAGCTACTATATTGTTTTAATGTATTATACATCCTGAGGGTCCAGTGTTGGGTCCATAGTAAACAGTTTTATCTATTGGCTGAGGGAATTAACAACGAACTCAGCTGTGCTCTGTTCCAGGAACAGATGATGCAGGCACACACCTTCGCAGTGACATATGAGTTGCTCAGATTGCTTGCAGGAGGACAAAATGAATGTGCATCGTCCTTTGCTCTTCATTGGCCAGTGATTTAGCTGATGCCCTTTCCTTTTATGTCTGTTTGCTTTTGTGTCTTGGGTAATGGAACTACAATCTGGTTATTTCCAACCAGGTAAGTACAAGGGGTGCCTCTTAGTTAAGAACTGTGGGGTTCCCTAAATAATTAGCTAAGGAGAAGGAAGAAACAGTGTGACAGTTTGTCAGTCACAGTTTTTATTGCTGTTTTGCTTTCAATTTTAATGCTCGTCATTCAAGGTTCATTTCTGGAGGACTCAGAAAAATATACGGGATACTAGGGATCAAATCTGTGTTTGACTTGTGCAAGGAAGGCATCCTACACTCTGTTCTATTTCTCTAGCTCCAACTTTTTCCTTTCATCAATTTTTGGTTCGGAGACACACTCCTCAGCTGTGTTCAGAGATTACTCCTGTCTCTGGACTCATGGATAAGTCCTAGCTATCATCAGGAGAACCTATAAGGTACTGGAAGTTGAACTCTGAACAGCTGCATACAAGGTAAGTGTCTTAATCACTGTACTGTCTCTCTGACCCTATCACAACTTTTTTTTCCTGAAAAGCTGTGATAAACTCCACGTAACAGCACAATATTATGGCAATACAAGTTTAAAAAGATTCAATAATACACGCATAAACATATGACTTAAATCAACTTTAGCATCATGTATATTGGTCGGAAAGATGGGTGCTATTTGTATATTGATATTGTCTTTCTGTCATCGGGCATAACGTAGGTGATCACTGTGAGTTTAGATTGTGTGCCTCATCTAACTGCCTCATCTATCACAGGATAAAGTAAAAGATGTTCTTTTTCTTCCCCGGAAGCTTTTCTTGAGCTCAGAAATCTGGGCTGCTGTTTTTAGCTCTTGTCCAGTGGTGTTAATCACTGCCTCGGAGTAGAAGTCCTTAGGGTACCTCTGCCTGGCTTTACTTTACAGAGAAAAGGCCTTAATTTGCTTGCTCAGCTTTTTTCTTTCATCCCTAACACTGCCTGTGCCTGCTGCCTCCTCTTGATTCGGCTGCATTTGTGTTCGAGGAAGAGATGGCTTTGCACTTCTCTGGGGCTGAGGGTGGTTAGGACTCTGGTATCAGCCAGCTCTGAAATTCCGTGAGATTGAGGTAGTTTCCAAGGCTCCTTATTCCACCTCTAAAGACTCTCTAAGGCCCCAGGGAGGAGCAGTAAAAGGGTGCTTTGCACAGATTATTGTGTACCCAGGAGAGTAAGCTGAATATCTCTGCCAGCCTGTTCACCATGTGCAAAGAAAGTTGGGGAACTCCTGGGGAGGTTAAACTGAGGTGGGAGAGAAGTGAAGGGCTCTGGCACCATGTGGTAGCCTGGCAGAGATTTGCCGTGCAGACGTGGTATGGCCCACATGGAAAGGACATACTTGAAATTTGGCTCAGTGACATCAGTTCTTCTTTGTCATATGGACTTATTTACAGGAAGAAGCATGAGGGAGCCCATGAACCCTTCAGGTCTAAACCTCCTAAGGTCACTTGGGTGTGATATATTAGGAAAAAATCTGCTTCTCCACAGACTAACAAGAGCACGAAAATTGTTTCTTCCCTCTCATTCTCAGTTGTATAATCATCTAGAATCCAAAATAGGGACTTAACTGAGACAACTAGGAGAAAGGGCTTAGGACATACTAGTGATGTCTAGTTGTCAAGTTGTGCTTGTTTTCTATATCTCAACCACAGAACCAACCAATCAGAAAGCACGGGGTTCAAACTACCACAACCAAACAGACCAATGGCCTTGTCAGGGAAGGAGGGAACAATGATAAAGTGAAGTTGGCACTGATAATGGGAGGGTGGTTGGAACATAATTTATCTAAAACTCAACTCTAAATAACTTTGCCAAGAGAGTGCCTTAATAAAAAATTAAAAGTAGGGGCTGGAGTAGTGGTGCAGCAGTGGGGTGTTTGCCTTGCATGCAGCTGACCTAGGATGGATTGCTGTGCGATCCCCCGGCGTCCCATTTGGTCCCCCAAGATAGGAGTGATTTCTGAGCGCGTAGCCAGAAGTAACCCCTGAGCGTCACTGAGAGGGGTCCCAAAACAACACAACAACAAAACAACAGCAACAACAAAATTAAAAGTAAAGAAATAAAACATGCATACACAAAATAAGGTAAACAACTGTGGATCACAGGAGTAGAATCAGGCTGGCTGGGTCGTAGCTGCAGCAATGACAGTTGTGCTGTAGAGTAGCCAAAAACAATAGTACATAGCTCAGAGAGAACGTTCAAGCAGAAGGAGATAATACAGTAGAAAAGTGGCACTAAGGCATGATTCGAACTCACTTGAAACAAAAATCTAATGATTGTATGCCAGCACTATGCTATTTTTCAATTTTATTACTAGTTTCTCCTAATTATTATTATAACAATGTGATTTACCAAGTTGTTCACAATACTTTCATTTTAGCATTACAAATTCAAACACCAATCCCACCACCAGTGTGACCTTCACCAGTATCCCCAGTCACTCACCTTCCACCACAGCCTGACTACATGCAGGCACAAATGTACTTTATATTGCTTGTTGTAACAGAAAGGCCACTAGAATGATCAATTCTTAGATCAAAGCAGGTCAATTTATATCTCTCCCTAGTACTACTAAAGTCAGAGATACAGATTTACTGGGCTGTGGCTTGGTTTGGTTGAGCCTTCTGTATCACTGGTTAGGCCCAGGGAGGCAGGTAGAGCACTATGTGACTCTCCCATTAGATTTCCTGATATACTACTGGGCTGACACTACAGTATATTAAGGTATCATGTGGCCTCAATGCCCAGGATTTATAGATAGATCTAAAACAAACGAGATGGCTTGGCAGTTTATGATAAGGCCAAGTCGTGGAGCTAGATCCTTTCTATAGGAGGGTGTAGGGTGTGGCACTGGGCTGCTGTAATTCATGTAGAAAGGGGAATCTGCCTCCTTCCTTTGTGAGAAGGCCACAGTGGTATTACCTTAAATTTAAGAACCTGAGTACTCGATTTTGTTATTACTTTGAAATGGGGGGCGCCTGAGCAATATCCAATGGTACTCAAAGGTTATTCCTTGCTTTGTCCTCAGGATTGACCCCTGATTTTGTTCACAGAGACACCTACAGTGCAGGAATTAAACTAGAGTCGAATCTCTGCATGACAAGTGCCTTACCTCTTGTACTGTCTCTGACCCATATTCCATCAAGTCTGGAGGCATATTATTATTATTTTTTTTTTTTGGTTTTTGGGTCACACCCAGCAGGGCGCAGAAATCGTTCCTGGCAGGCTCTGGGAACTATATGGGATGCTGGGATTCGAACCACCATCCTTCTGTATGCAAGGTAAACGCCTTACCTCCATGCTATCTCTCGGCCCCTGGAGGCATATTATTTAACTGTTCCATTTATTTATTTATTTATTTATTTATTTATTTATTTATTTATTTTGTTTGTTTTTGGGTCACACCTGGCGGTGCTCAGGGGTTACTCCTGGCTGTCTGCTCAGAAATAGCTCCTGGCAGGCATGGGGGACCATATGGGACACCGGGATTCGAACCAACCACCTTAGGTTCTGGATCGGCTGCTTGTAAGGCAAGCACCGATGTGCTATCTCTCCGGGCCCTAACTGTTCCATTTAGAAGATGTTAAGTTTATCTAGTCTGACTAATCTATCCATTGTTAGGCTGTCTACCAAACTATGACTGCATGATATAAGCAAACAAAGAACCTTTGCTTAAGAGAGGGCTAACTCTTACTTTTGAAAATCAGTCCTGCCAGGACAAAATGATGTCCCGGCACATGTGAAAACTGGAAAAACAATAGGAATACTTAAAAGTGTATGAGTCAAAATAACATTTTATTATAATAGAATAAGTAAATTTCTTTAGTCATATCATTTGTTCCTTGTAAATTTCTATGATTGCATAAACATTGTTTTTATTTCAATATTGGACTGAAGTAAAGCTGTACATTGCATTTGGTTAATATGTGTCTTAAGTCTCTTTCTTATTTTTAATATAGCATCCCCCCAAGCAGCATAAATATATTCCATTTTAATGCCATTTATTTGTTGAAGAAATCAGTTTAATTGTTCTTTAGAATATCTCACATGCTTGATTTGGCTGATTACATCTATTTGTGTTGTCTAACTGGTTCTTTTATAGCATATATTTGCTGTAATTAGGTAGTTATAGAGGCTTGGGTAGATTATTTTTACCTTTTAATATTCTCATGCAAAACAATTTTATATTCTATTTCTTATAAATTATAAGGATACATAATTGTTTGGATTTTCCAATTTTTAGTGATGTTAAGATTAATTGATCTGTGAATTCAATACTGGCAGCTTGATTTATCAGTTATAAATTACCTCAGCAATTTCCCCATCAATTTCCCCAATGGTTTGATAATAGGTTATATCAGTTTCTAGATTCATTATTTTATAATGGTCATGAAATTGTAACTTCCTATGTCTATTATCCCTTTTGCATTTATTAGCTGGATTTTTTCTAAAAAGAAGTACTTTTTTTGTATTAGCTATTTGGTTTCCCTAAAGTAAGGTTCATATAAGTGAGGCATCTTAAATGCCCCTTATTTAATAACTTTCAAAATAAGGAGTACGTATTTTTATTAAATCCTAACAGTAATAATGAGACTTTTCAAAAGCATTATGAATGCATGGATTTAGTAATAACCACTCTTTTAAGCCATTAAAGTTATTGTTTTCAAAGCTAAATTATCTCAGTTTTGGCCAGAGTAAGCCTACTAAGTTGGACTGTGTTTAATTTTTAACAGATTTTATAGTACTTGATATCTTCCTCTCTTACTAGCAAACTAAGATGTTAACAACAATCATCTTGAAATTTTATTTCTCTATTCTTTGTTCATTCATTTTTCTAAAGAGACTTGCTTCTTTGGTAGACAAATGTTATGTAGTTGAGTGCTAGGGATTCTTTTTTACTACCAGGTTGTCATTATTTTCAGAACTTTCCAGTAAGCAGAACATGCAACTGGTGTTTAGAAAGATGAAAGTGGACCATCAGTTTATACTTACGTTTCAAAGTCAAATACAAGATCTCAGATTAATGAATTCCTTTGATTTTTATACAAATGTCCTTGCTACTTTATGGTACTTGACAGACAGGTATAAGTATGTTTATTTGTATATATGTGTATTTGTGGGTATATGTATTTTATAGTTTATATCAATTTGCCACAATATTAAGTGAATGTAATTTTATTCATATTTATCTTGTTTGAATTTTATTTATCAGCTTAAATTTGTAAATCTGTCTTTACCATATTTAAAGGATTTTCAGTCCTTCCTCAAATTTTTTTCTTTTGGGCCAGAGGCTCAGGGGACACTTATGTTAGTGATCAGGAACCATATATGTAATGCCATGCTCAAACATGATTTGACTGCAGAGAGCATAAATACTTGATCCTCTTTCTTCTGCTCGAACTGTGATTGCATTTCTATTAGATTTTGAAATGCACGTGTTGATTTAAACACCAAGTAGTTATAATTATTAAAGAAATCACCTCTGGTGTAAATAAAAAACACTCCTGAAGCATATGTATGCCAATGCTACACTAATTTACATAAACATCTAAAAATTCCTCCATTGATTTTATCATAATATTTCTTTCATATCATAATGGCAAATATATAAAAAAAACAGTACTGCTGACAAAAAGCCAGAAGTGCCTCTTTACATTGTTTCTGAGGTTTTTTGTTTGCTTGTTTGTTTGTTTGTTTGTTTTTGGGCCACACCTGGCGGTGCTCAGGGGTTACTCCTGGCTGTCTGCTCAGAAATAGCTCCTGGCAGGCACGGGGGACCATATGGGACACTGGGATTTGAACCAACCACCTTTGGTCCTGGATCAGCTGCTTGCAAGGCAAACACTGCTGTGCTATCTCTCCGGGCCCTGTTTCTGAGTTTTGATCACTCTTACTTATCTGCATTAAATTTGCTTACTCTTTTTATTTTCATTCTATTCTTAAATACCTCTAGTAAACCTTTTTGTTTGTTTATTTGGGGTTCAGAAATGGCGGTGCTCAAAGCTTATTCCTGGCTCTGCACTCAGGAATTTCTTCTAGAGGGCTTGGGGGACCATATAAAGTGCCAGGGATCAAACCTAGCACTGACCACATACAAGGCAAATACCACATCCACTGTGCTATCTCTCTGGTCGCTCAACTCTTTACTTGAGATATTTTACTTTCAGTCCTAAAATTTTTATTTTATTTTATTTATATTCTTGCTTTCTTTATTGAGGCTTTCTCAGGGATGACACTTGCTTTGAAATGCTTGCTAGCCATTTTAACATCTTTATTATATTGGAATCTTTATTACACTATACATCTTTATTATTGTACATCCTTATTATATTGGTTGTATTTTCTCTTGAGAATTGGTCTTATTTTCACCTAGCTATCACTTTTTGCTATGTAATGTGAAATTGTTCTTATATGTTATATAACATGCTTTTTCTTCTTCTGTATAATTCTTGTGTTTTTAAGTTAAAAGTTGTCTTTAGTGATTTTATTTTTATGTGACATGGTGTAGTAACATTCTTTCTGAGAGTCTTTCAATCTGTGATTTAGAGCTCCTATTAAATTTGGACAAAATTGACTATCTTCTCCATAAATATTCTTCATTTCAGTGAGGTTTGGTTTTGGGGTCAGACCTGACTATGCTCAAGAGTTACTAGGGACTTTGTGCTCAGGAATTACTCCAGAGGGGTCAGAAGACCATATAGGGTGCCATAGATTGAACCCAAATATTGTCACATGCAAGGCAAACACCTTATTTCCCATACTATTGCTCAGGACCTCCTAAACATATTTCCTAGATGAGTCTAAATATATGTAGATATGATTGCTTGATGTTCCATAGGACAAGGATGTACTCATTTCTTTTAATTTTTTCTTTATACTTCAGTCTGGACAGTTCGTACTTTTTTCCAACTCAAATATTTTTTCTTTCTTTGGTGTTTAATCTGGTGACCTTGACATTTCAGATATTGTAATTTAGATATGTAGACTTATTTTGTCTTCTGATTTTTGTCTTTGTTTTTGGGCCATACCTGGTGGTGCTCAGGCTCTGTGCTCAGGAATTACTCCTGTTGGGCTTAAGGGTTGGGGATCATATGGGATGTCAGGGATCAAACCTGGATTTGAGCATGCAAGTTAAGTGTCCTCCCATTGTACACTAAGGGCCCTCTTTTGGCATTTTTATTGTCTTCCATTTCTTTTCTTATTAATTTAATCTCTTAGAGGCCAGAGCTATAGTATTGTGGTTTAAGTGCTTACCTTTCATATAGCCAACACCAATTCAAATCTCTGGCACTACAGATGGTCCTCTGAGCATTGCTAGCTCAGAGAATAAAACCAGGGATAGCCTCTGGGAACTGCCAAGTGTGCCTCTAAACTTTCTCTCCCCAAAATAATTTTACCATATCTAAATAGAATAGTTTTTAATTCCTTGGCTGCTCACTCCTTGTCCCTTTAATGTTGGAATGTGTTTCTTTAAAAATAATTTCTTTATTTAAGCACCATGATTACAAACATGTTTGTAGTTGGGTTTCAGTTATAGAAAAGAACACCCCCCCCTTCACCAGTTGCAGTGGTGAACCTGTTCTATTGACATAATTCAATGCATCTTGACATGATTTAGTGGTTTACATGAAATTACTATTTCATTTTTGCCAAGTGGTAGCTCTTGTGTTTCTTTAAAGTGTTCTTCACTTTTTTTTTCTATCGAGCATTTAATTCATGAGTGGACCAGTTTTATCTTGACAAGACATTGCTCTTTTATCCAATGGTATTCAGGGCTTACTCCTGGCTCTGTGCTCAGGAATCCTCCTGGCAGTGCTCAGGGGATCATATGGGGCCCTGGGGAGCAAACTTGGGTTGGTTGTATGCAAGACAAAGACCCTTTCCACTGTACCCCTTCCACTCTGACCCCTCAAGACTTGCTTTATTTTTGTTCAGGTAATGTTGGTTTACAGACTTTGTTTTCAGAGTTCAGAGTTCAGTTTTCCTCAAATGTAAACTGCCACCCCTCACTCACCAGTAGTGTGAGAATATTATTATTGGATTTCAATAATGGAATCATTACAGGCCACTGGGCCCCTGAGATTTTTTTATTTTCCTTTGTCCTTTGGTACCTTCAGTTCTGCGGTCAGAAGTCAAAGATTAGTTTGACTTCACTGTCTATTCCTTTGTTTTTTATTTTCTTATAGCCCAGCATGAGTGAAGAAAAAATTATGTAACTTCTGTCTTTATCTTTCCAACTTATTTTGCTTATCATAATCCCCTTCATCCATGTTTCCATCCATGAAAGCAAAAGATATGCTTTCATCTTTTCCTAGAGCAGAATAGTATTGTATTATGTACATCTTTGTTACTCACTGGTTTATCTTTTTGGGCAATTAGACTGTTTTCAAATCTTGTTCCTTAGAATAATGCTGCAGTGCATGCGAAACCTGTGCATATCTTTTAGAATTAATGTTTTGAGCACTTATGGGTCGATGCATAGGAGTGGAATCATCGGGTCATAGGCAAGTTCTATTTTCAAGTTATCAAGAAGTCTCCTTATAGTTTTCCACAGAGGCTCAGTCAGTTTACAGCTGCAATGCTTCGAGCTGAGTGAGCCACTGTGTGTGTGGGACAACTCACCAAACCAGAGTGAAGGCTCTTCTCACTTCACATTCTAGGGACATTTCAATGATATATCTATCTTTATCAGATCTCTTTAGCTCCTGAGCCCCACCTTCTGGGTTGTTTTTATTTTTAGTCATAAGCTTCTCCAGTCTGTTTTGAATATTTCCCAGCTATTGTTTAATTCTTGTATTATTTTCTTTTGTCAAAGTTCTAAAAGAGTTCTTCTCCAGTACTTTATCCCCCAAATTTCAACATCTTAAAATGTCAACAAACCTTCCAGACTTGAACGGGAGAGATTGTACAGTGGGAAGGATATTTGTCTTGTATGTGACCATCCTGGGCTCAGTCCCCAGAATGCCATATGGCCTGAGGAGCCCGCTAGGAGTTACTCTTGAGTGCAGAGCCAAGGAATAACTTGTGAATTTTGCCCTCCCCCCAAAAAAAGAAAAAGAAAACAACCCAAAAACAACCTTCTAGATTCTGCTTGTATTCCTCACTATGTACCTTATTGTAGTTCGCACAGTGATTTCAGGAAAGGAATCTAAGAAATGGTGTGGCTTGTTTTGTATCTTTTTCAATCCCTCTCTCTCATCTCACAGGGATAATAGTTTTGTGATGTGTGTGGTCCAGTGCCTAAAACTTTGTTTCATATATTTGTACAATTTTCCAACTTCTCACAGCAAGTAGTTTGTTCTAGCCCTAGTTATTCCAACATGGCTGGAAGCAAAAGCTAGCAATGCTTTTTTAAAGATCTAATTTTGTTGCTTTACTTAGAACATGCACAATGTTCATCCCTAGAATTGTCTTGTATTGAATGATTTGAATTTCTTTATTTACATAGGTTAAATCATAGAGCAATCAATCAAAACAAATGGAATTTTATTGATTTGTTTTCTGATATTGTATTTGCTATTCCTTTAAGATTATTTGGAACAGGCAATATAAAATACATTTGCTATATGCCTGCTCAAAGACAGGAGGGAAGTTGAGTGTGATGCAACCTGAAGACTTTGGTGGAGGGAAGGTCACACTGTTGGAATGTTTTTGGAACATTGTATGCCTAAAACAACTTTATGAACAATTTTGTAAATTAGTGATTTTGTTTTTGTTTTTGTTTTGGGGCTGCGCTTGGTGATGCTCAGGGTTTACTCCTGGCTATGCTCTCAGAAATCGCTCCTGACAGGCTCGGGGCACCATATGGGATGCTGGGGATAAAACCCAGGTTTGTCCTGGGTCAGCTGCATGCAAGGCAAACACCCTACCACTGTGCTATTGTTCTGGCCCCTAAATCACAATAATAAAAAATGTCCCAATAAAAATAAAATTTAAAAATACCTAGAGTTGTACATAGGTAGTCTATACCACTAATTGCATGCTTCAATTTTTGAGTGGGGTTTTGGCTACACTATTTGGTACTTAGGGGGTCCTCCTGGCTCTGCACTCACAAATCACATCTGGTAGGCTTGGGGAACCATATGGGATGCTGGGGATAGAATCCGAGTCAGTCCCAGGTTGGTCACCTGCAAGGCAAATATGTCCTACCACTGTGCTATCACTCCAGTCCCACTTTAATTTTTTTTATTTCCTTTATTTAAAGAACATGCATCACATAGCTAATATGTGGAATCATATTACCATAATACATTTGTTTCCAGATATGTGAGAGCAAAATTATTAAAAAATAATAGAAAGAGGGGAGGGCAATGGGGGAAAATAATAGAAAGAGAACAAATAATAAAAAGTAAAAAGAAAAAGAAAGGAATAGAAGAAAGAAAATTAAAAAGACAATTAAAAAAGTATTTAAAAGTGACAAGCAAATTTGTGAAAATTAACATATCTTCAATGATATCATTAAGACATTGGCAGAAGATTTAGTAAGCTCTTGTTGTTAGCTGACCATTCTGTTATTTCATTTGTTTTGAACATTAAGTGACTCAGTTACGTATTAGCACCTAAACTTGTGTGTTCCGATGGGAATGATAGCATCATACAAATGAAGTTGCCTAGGATTTCAAAGCACTGTAAGATACTCTGGCTTTGAGGGGCAAGTTCTTAGCTGCCAGGTCTCCCAGAAGTAAGAGAATGTGGGAATTGGGGTGGGGAAGGAGTCCTCATTCAGTCAAAAAAATCCCTGGTGGGCCCAGAGAGATAGCACAGCGGTGTTTGCCTTGCAAGCAGCTGATCCAGGACCAAAGGTGGTTGGTTCGAATCCCGATGTCCCATATGGTCCCCCGTGCCTGTCAGGAGCTATTTCTGAGAAGATAGCCAGGAGTAACCCCTGAGCACCGCCGAATGTGGCCCAAAAACCAAAAAAAGAAAAAAGATCCCTGGTGATATCAACCCCAATACCAGCATATCTGGATTTAGGTCAGATTGGTGTCTCCACAGAGAATCAGAAGTGTGATGAAGCAAGACCATAGGCAAAGCAGCGATTCTGGGTGATGAATGAAGCAGGTCTAGCATTTCAGGATGAGGACTGGGCTTCCTTCTCCTCCCAAAATAGCTGACTTTCAATTTTGTGGCTGGTGTACCCATAATTTTTCACTGCTTGGTTTGGATCTCTTTTGAGAAAAGAGGGAGTCGACAGAACTGGCCCAGTGTGAACATGGGAACTGTGTTTGTGCATACCTGAATTTATAGATGCAGTCTTACCTCATCTTCTCACCTAATCTCCAATGAACATTACTGAACTGAGCAAAGTCGATTTTTCTCAAGAATTTCCATAGAGACTACTTCTATTTTTGCAGGTACTACTCTTGCAAACATGGTGTATATTACAAATACCTGCAGGACGTTTTTGTAAGAACTGTGGCAAGCATCAGATCCAAGAAGTTTCACAGTGCAAAAAGGGTATGGAGTTTCTGTATGGCTAGGGAATGCAATCAGAATGGCTATGGAGGTCCACCTAGATAGATTTCCAGAACAGGGCTAAAATTACAAAATGATTGCGTTGAGATAAACTGCAGATCTAAGAGAATGTGAGCCAATAAGAGTTGCAGAACTTTTAAACGGGAGATTTTAAAACGAAAGACCAAGTGACTCAGTTCTAAATTTCATCTTTTATAATGAAAACCCTTATATATGTCATAATCTTATTTATATCATGCATAAAGTTACTCGTGTGAGGATCTTGGCATATACCAAAAAGATTTAACAGAACCTGGGGATATAGTTCAGCTTGAAGCTTTGAGACTACAAGTTGGATTCCTGGCACCACAGCAAGTGTGTGAATCCTGGAAAGCAGCATGAACAACAAAGGGAAGTGGAGAGAAAGGGGAGAAAGGAATTTCTACTACTTTATTCATACAAGCTCATAAAAGCCAGTTAATTTTCAAGATTGTACAAACTTGATATAATTATTATTACATAATATATTATCTAAAGCTGTGAATAGATAAATTATGTCCAAATTAAAGGCAATCCACATTCAAAGCATAGTAGCTGACTCCAGTTCAATCTCCAGCTACTCATATGGTTCCCTGAGCACAGCCAGGAGTAATTCCTGTATGCAGAACCAGGAGTAATCCCTGAGCATTTCTGGGTGTGGCCCCTCCTAAATGAAAGGACATAACTTTTCAACTATTTTACTGCATGGGTTGATTATCTTTGCTTTTATGGGGGGCACACACTGCATTGCCTAGGACTTACTTCTTGGCCTAAACTTTCTCTAAATCATTTGTGGTGGTGCTTGGAAGACCATAACGGTTCCTGGGCATCAAACCATGATCAGTTGCACCCAAAGCAAGAGCCCTACACACTGTACTATCACTTTGGCATCTGATTATCTTTGCTTCTACTATTTTATTGAATTTTAAAATTTTAAATAAAGAACACGATTAACAAAGTTACTGATAATCAGTAACTGATAATCATAACCATGATTTACATAATTACCTATAATCAAATTTACAAGTTTTAGGCATATCATATTTCAATACCAATTCCATCAGTGTCAACACCCTCCACCATACTGCACCATCTCCCTTTCCCTTCCCCCGACTGCCACCTTGACAGACACAGTACAAAGTTCAGTGTTTGCTTTTAATGTTCCTTTTTTATGTTGATGAGCCACACTGGCTGGGCTCAATGCTCCCTTGTGGAAGGGCTCACTTGAGAGATATATAAGGGTGCCGGGGATCAACAAGGTTCAACCCTGTGCAAAAGCAAGTGCTTTTGATGACTTGCTCCTGTCTTGTAGAAAAATTGTCTCAAGGTTTTCTACTGCATATATCTTCTCTACGTTATGTCCAGTGACAACCAGTTATAGCAAAACACAGCAACTGCTGCCCATCAGGTTTGGATTTATTGGAATGGTGACTTTCCATCTTCTGCTTCTTTACCACCTATTTGTTTACACAGTACATATGGTGTCTTTCAGGCCATCAACAGGAGAGGTGAGCAGTTTCACAGTAATCACAGTGCCCCTCAAAACCTCATACACTCACTTAGCAGGCCCTTAACAGAAAAGGGTTGGATGAATGACTTATTTGTTCTGTTGATTGCCTGTGGCTTTAGGAAATAGTTGAAATAAATGTTAATGCACACAGAGTTTAAAAGTATGTGGTGTCTGCAATTGTTACATTGCAGAGAGCTCAAAAATTTGAGGAAATAGTCCCCTCGTATTTGAAAATTATTATTTGAGTCAGCAAAGAAATTGCTTTCATCATTGAGAAACATGCTCACATATAATTTCATCGTTTCTCTTTTATCTTCATTCTTAATATAATCTAAATTATCCACTAACATTCATATTGGGACTATTGCTCCTTCTTTCAACATCAACATAGGCTGCCTGTGGATACAAAAGTTTAGCGAAAATCTACAGAAGCATTCTCTGACAGCCTATTAATAATAGAGGAATTGCACTAGCGAGTTATTTTCTATTGTATGAAATTGGATGTTATATCCTTGATAAATATAAAATTTATAATAAACTGTATATAGTAGAAGCATATAAACATATATAACATGTATGTGCATATGTATTGTGGGAGGTTAAGCCACATCCACAGTGCCCATGACTTAACTTCTGGCTTTGTGCTCAAGCATCTCTCTGAGTAGTGCTCAGGGCAGCATATATGGTTCCAAGCAGTGAATTAATGTCTGCTGTGTGCAAGGAAAGTGCACATTAATTCCTGTACTATCTTCTGGCCTCCTACTTTTATATTCTGAATCTATAGTATATAGGGCCAGAGAGGTTATACAGTGGTTAAGGCACTTGCCTTGCACACAGTCAGCCCAGTTCAGTCCTTGATATAGAGTGTGTTCACCTGAACTCCTTCAAGAATGACCTCTGTCACAAAGTCAGGAGAAAGCCTGATGACAATCAGGTATTACCTAAAAACAAAAGTATAATGTATGTATGTATATATATATATATATATATATATATATATACACACACACACACACAAACACATATGTATGTTTTCTTTCCGAAGATCTGCTTCTTTGCCATTTGTAAGCATGAATAGATCTATTTCTTTATCTGTCAAAATTTCTAGCATTAAGTTTTCTAAATATTGTCAATCTCTAACCTGTGATATCTCAGCATTTTTCTAATGTACCTTGTAAAAAATTACCAATCTTTTGTTTGTTTTCATTTTTGGGGCCACACCCATTGGTGCTCAGGGGTTACTCCTAGCTATGCGCTCAGAAATCACCCCTGGCTTGGGGGACCATATGAGATGCTGGGGGATCGAACCGCGCTCCATCATAGGCTTGTGGTTGCAAGACAGACACCTTACCTCTAGCGCCACCACTCCAGCCCCAGAAATTACCAATCTTTTATGTGATCATTTTATATACTTATTACCCTTTCTTGTTCCTCTTTGGAAAATTCGAATTTCCATTTGGATCTTACAGATACATGTTGAATATCCTTACTATCAGTCTCCTTTATTGGGGTGCTCAGGGCTTACTCTTAGCTCTGTGCTCAGGGATCATTCCTGGTGGACTTACTACACCATATAGAGTGCTGGGGATCAAACCCAGGCCAGATGCATGCCAGAGAAATGCCCTGGCCACTATACTATTGTTCTGGTCTTTCTTTTGGTTTATAATATTATAAATATTTTAATGTCAACTGTGTTATTGATGCCTTTCATTAAATATAAATCTTTAATTTTAATACAATCAAGTTTGTCATTTTGCCTTTAATTTTATGCCTCAAATATTTTCATCCTTGCCTACCTGCAGTTTATAAAGATATACTTTTATTGCATTAATTTATAGCTTTTACCCTTTTCTATGTTGATTTTTAATCTATCCCAGAGTCTCTTTCTGTACATGCAACTTTGTTAGTATTTATTGTGGGTTTTTTCCCCTAAAATCTGTTTTCTACCCAACATCTACTAAATAGTTTATCATTTCCTTATAGATTTCTAATGTATCTTTTATAATAAATAAAATTTACATATAGAGTTTGAGTCTATTATTTCTATTCTTTTGATAATTTGTTTATATAGTTTATTCCAAGTATACTATTTTATTTTTTTGTTTTTAATATATATTTTTGTTTTTAATATCTTTATTTAAGAACTATGATTACAAACATGTTTGTAGTTGGGTTTCAGTTATATAAATAAAAAATAGAAAATGCCCCTTCACCACTGCAACATTCTCACTACCAATGCCTTCCATCTCCCTCTTTCACCATCCCTTGCCTGCATTCCACAGGCATTCTATTTCTCTCACTCACTACCATTGTCATGGTAGTTGTCAGTGTAGTCATTTCTCCAACTGAACTCACCATTCTTTGTGGCAAGCTTCATATTGTGGGCCATGCCTTCAAGCTCTCATCTCCATTGTCTCTGTGTATTATTACAATAATGCCTTTGTGCATAATTACAAAAATTATTACAATAATTATTACAATAGTGTGTTTTACTTTTCTTAAAGCCCATAGATGAGAGAGACTATTATGTGTCTGTGTCTCTTCTTTTGACTTATTTCACTCAACATAATAGATTCCATGTCCATTCATGTATAGGAAAATTTCATGACTTTATCTCTTCTTATGGCTGCATAGCATTCCATTGTTTATATGAACCACAGTTTCTTTAGCCACTTATCTGTTGTAGGGCATCTGGGTTGTTTCCAGATTCTGGCTATTGTAAATAGCACTGCAATGAATATAGGTGTGCAGAAGGCATATTTGTGTTGTGTATTTTTGTGCTCCTAGAGTATATCCCTAAGAGTAGTATTGCTGAATCATATGGGAGCTCAATTTCCAGTTTTTTGAGGAATTTCCGCATTGTTTTCCACCAGTAGGATGAGAGTTCTTTCTCCCCACAACCCCTCCAGCACTGATTGTTCTTATTCTTTGTAATGTGTGCCAGTCTCTGTGGTGTGAGATGGTACCCCATTGTTTTGATTTGCATCTTCCTGATAATTAGTGATGTGGAGAGCATGTTTTCATGTGTCTTTAGCCATTTGCAATTCTTCCTTGAGAAAGTGTCTGTTCATTTCTTCTATCCATTTGTTGATGGGGTTAGATTATATTTCTTTTTTTTTTTTTTTTTTTTTTTTTTTTGGTTTTTGGGCCAAACCCGGTAATGCTCAGGGGTTACTCCTGGCTATGTGCTCAGAAGTTGCTCCTGGCTTGGGTGACCATATGGGAGGCTGGGGGATCGAACCGCGGTCCGTCCAAGGCTAGCGCAGGCAAGGCAGGCACCTAACCTCTAGCGCCACCACCCGGCCCCCTAGGTTATATTTCTTAAGTTCTGTCAGTACCTTGTATATCTTAGATACTAGCCCCTTATTTGATGGGTATTAGGTGAATAATTTCTCTCATTCTGTGGTTGGCCTTTGTATCTTCAATACTATTTCCTTTAAGGTGCAGAAGCTTTTCAGCTTAATATAGTCCCATCTGTTTTATTCACTTGTTTCCACAATGCTGTTTCTCCTTGAAGATGCCTTTAATCTCAATGTCTTGGTGTTTTACCTATGTGTTCTTCTATATACCTAATGGTTCTGGGTCTGATATCAAGGTCTTTAATCCATTTGGATTTAACCTTTGTACATGGTGTTAGACAGAGATCTGAGTTTGCTTTTTTAAATGTGGCTTACCAGTTGTCCTAGCACTACTTGTTGAAGAGGCTTTCCTTGATCTGTTTTGCATTTCTTGCCTCTTTTTCAAAGATTAATTGGTGTATATCTTGGGATAAGTATACTACTTTAAATATTTTGTGATTTAAGGAAACTGAAAAACATATATAAAGCTAAACCTATTATTATGAACTCCCATGTATGTATCACCAAATTTCTAAACTAGTGATAAATCTTTTTTTCCACACCTGGGGATATTCAGTGTTTACGTGGGGTGCCAGGAATTGAACCTAGGTAGGCCATGTGTAAGGCAAATGCTCCTACCTGCTGTGTTAGCACTCTGGGTCCTGATTATTAAAATAGTTGTTTGCTAATTGTTAGAAGGGCTGTACCAAGTGGTATATACTTTCTAGAAATGAACTCAGTTGTTTTGTTTTGGGGTTGCATGCAGCAGTACAATGGGCTTATTTTTGATTCTTTGCTCAGGGATCATGCTGGTGGGCTCAGGGGACCTTATGTGGTGACAGGGATTGAACCCACCAAGTTGGCCATGTGCAAGGCAAGCAAACTATCCATTCTAGTGTTTCTCGGGCCACAACTTTCCTCTTTGACCTTCCCTGGTAATGACTAATTTCTTTGCCTCCCTCCCTCTTTCCCTTCCTTCCATCCTCCCTCCCTCCCTCCTTCCCTCCCTCCCTCCCTCCTTCCCTCCCTCTTTCCCTCCTTCCCTCCTTCCCTCCCTCTCTCCCTTCCTTCCTTCCTTCCTTCCTTCCTTCCTTCCTTCCTTCCTTCCTTCCTTCCTTCCTTCCTTCCTTCCTTCCTTCCTTCCTTCCTTCCTTCCTTCCTTCCTTCCTTCCTTCCTTCCTTCCTTCCTTCCTTCCTTCCTTCCTTCCTTCTCAGGAATTACAACTCTTAGTAGTGTTGGGGATGGTATAATACTGGGGATTTAACCTGATGCATAAAAAAGCACATAATTCAATAATTTGTACTATCTGGCCAGACAGTTTTTAAATCTAAAATTTAATTTTGTTTTACTTACTTCATTAGTTTTTATTATTTATGTTATGTTTAATAGAAATAATATTTGAAGTTTCTCAATCAGAAAATCATACATTAAAAATGTGCTTTACATCAGGATATGTCATCTCAAAATCTACTTTAGTATACCTAACCTCTTATTTCTTGTTGATCGAGCTTTTTCGGTGGATCTACAGTTTTCAACAGATGGAACATTTTACAGTGATTTTTTTCCAAGTTTTTCAAAAAGTACAACTAGAGGAGCAAGAGACTTCATACAGCAGGTAAGGCCTTTATACGTCATGTAACCAACTGAGAGTCTATCCCTGACACCTATATGGTTCTCTGAGATACCAAATATGGTTCTGTGAGCCCACCAGGAGAGATCCCTGAGCACAACCAGGTATGACCAAAACCCAAAAATAAGCAATGCAATAAGAATTTTAATAAGGATTTGAGTTAATATATTAACATATAGTGAAACAGTATTTATCTACAATATTAAGTTATCTCTCAGGTTTGATCCCTGGTATTGCCTGGCCTGCTGAGCACTGCTGGAAGTGATCCCTGAATACCACGTGGCTGTCTCAACAAAGATGATAAAATGGATTTTCATTTATTCAAATAGTTTTAGGTCTTTTGTTAAAACTTTTCACAGAGGTTATGTGTGTATATTATAGTCATAATTTTCCCTTTTTAAAAGAAGTTCTCAATTATTGCCTAAAGAGTTAAGGGGAGGAAACCTGAAGATAAAAAGAAACAGAGTATTGCTTCAACTTATTATTTGTTTTGTTTTAAAAAAAAACAGATTTCTATTTTTCAATCCTTAATTTTCTTTCTCTTCCTTCTTTTTCACTGAAATCTTCCTTTACCTGTATTATTTTCTTCCTCAAATTTCTCTTTGGGCTTATGCTATTGGTCTCTTTTGAAATTCTTAATACCAATACTTAGCTCAGTTTGAAAACCTATTTCCTGATAGGTATATATAAAGCCTTAAAGTTCTCTGTCCTACCAAGTTTTAATATGTGGTATTTTAATTGCTCTTGAATTCTAAGAATTTCATTTCTATATTATTCTTTTAACCCAGTGGACTTAGAATCATATGCCATTTACTTTACCAATATAAAGTATATTATTCTCTCATGCTTCTCAGAGTAATTTTCTAATTTTCCTGAGATAGTCTTAGCTGGCTGTGTAATTTTAGTTTTCCGGAACTAGTAAATTGCCCTTCTTGAATGGACTCAGATGGAGACAAGGCTGGATTAAGGAATAGTTGTCTAATGTTGTTTGTTCAGGTAACCTGAGCTGAAAGATTTAGCGCATAAAAGGTATAGTCTTGATTAGTTAGAAGCAAAAGTAAATTGAATTTCCTTCTTTCCCATGAGATGTTCCCAAGAAAAAAAGTGATGGGAATATTTTATATTTGCTTTTCACTTCATTATGAACAAAATCCTTAAAATAACCACATTTGACTCTGATTTTCCCAATAGACTGGGTAAGTAGATAAGAAATTCATTTAACCTTTGACTTCATCTAGCTGATAGCTTTTAAAATATCCACCAATTATTATGAAGTATGGTGAAGATTAATTTATAGATGTCAGCAATTATTTCTGGGTTGGGATATTTTGGTGAGATAATGGATATAAAAATACAAAGATATACAATGATCTGATGAATTAGTTGATATGAGAAACAGTCATTTGTTAAATTTCAAGTTCCTCTGTTCATAGGGACCATTTAGAAGAGGACGAAAAAAGGTACCATGAACAAGCATCCGTTCAGTGGTATCAACCTGCTTCATATGCACTGATTAAGTATCTAGAAGCCCAATAATGGATACCAGGGTTATCTTGATGTGTGTTTTCAGAAGCTCCAACATTTGGTTATAAAATTGTGCTATTGTCCTCTTGAAATCCACAGTACCATGATCCTTAATGTGTTCTCTGTAATAGAAATTTGACAGTGCTATGTAGCATTTTTAGAAAAGGTGCTGATGAGCCTAGGTAATAGCGTGTGCACTTTTCACTCTTGGTTGCAATGCACAGCAGTTAGCTTCTGGTTCTTGGACACTGTTTAAGATTAGCACACAGACCACCATATGTCTTTGGTTTATAGCTCTCTATTGAACAGCTCATGTAGGTATACCTCTGTGGGCAGAGGCAGCTCAAGAAATAGAGATCTATATGATTAGGAATACAATCCAACTATAGGCAGATTGCCATTTATTTTCACTCTATTTTATATAGTCATCATGGATTGCAGTTACTTATGGTTGGGATTAAGGAATGCTTCAATACATTTTTACCAACATCCACTTGTCTTTACCATTGCCCTTCTTTTACCCTACCACTCACACCAGCCTGCCTCTATGACAGAAGCCTTTTTAAGCAGATAACTTTGGACACTATGACTTTCGGGACTGTCTCTTGTAACTTGAAGTTCACTGTGACTGCTTGTTGCTGGCTGTTAGCAGGCAACTACAAGCTCAGTCATTTATCATTGGTCTCTGGTTGGTACTTTCATTAGTCTTCTCATCATCCCTACCCTCTCCTTGTCTTTCTTTTTTTGTTGTTTACTTTTTGTTTGTTTGTTTTAGTTTTAGGGCCACACTCCTGACTCTGAGCTCAGAAATTGCTCCTGGAAGGCTGGGGAACCATATGGGATGCTGGGGATCAAACCCAGGTCAGCCACAAGCAAGGCAAATGCCCTACTGCTGTGCTATCGCTCTGGTCTTCCTCTCTTTGTCTTTCTTGTTGTCTGTCTAAATAACAGCTGCTAGATCACTGATGCTCTGGTGTAACATGTATGGAACTTGGTGCTCCAATGCCAATCAGCCTGCACCTGGGAGACACACAGAAAGAATCACTTATGCAGAAACTTCTGTTTATATCTTTTTTTTGGGGGGGGGGGGGGGCTACACCTGGCAGTGCTCAGGGCTTACTCCTAGCTGTCTGCTCAGAAATAGCTCCTCGCAGGCACGAGGGACCATATGGGACAACCGGATTCAAACCAACCACCTTTGGTCCTGGATTGGCTGCTTGCAAGGCAAACGCAGCTGTGCTCTCTCTCCGGGCCCTTCTGTTTATATCTTACCTCCACTCTTAGCTATTTCCATTATTAGGCTGGCTACATATTCCATGATTTGTTTTACTTTATTTATTTTACATTTATTTTAGGCACCACATTTTTTTGTGGTTTTTGGGTCATACTGGGCAGTGCTCAGGGGTTATTCCTGGCTCCAGGCTCAAAAATTGCTCCTGGCAGGCACAGGGGACCATATGGGGCACCGGGATTCAAACCGATGACCTCCTGCATGAAAGGCAAACGCCTTACCTCCATGCTATCTCTCCAGCCCCAGGCACCACGGTTTACAATACTCCAAATGATAGAGTTTTATGCCACATCCTCTTCAACGGCTTAAGTTTTTTTCTCATTAGTTACTATTTCCTTGCTTTGTTTGTTTATATAGAGGAGTGAGTTCATCTGTTACTTGTCCTCTCTCTGTGACTAATTTTTATTAAAATAAGCATACATTTTCATTCATGACAGCATAATTCTACGAGTTTCAGGAAAGTACAAACATTCACTCCAGAGCATGCCTGTCAAAATATTTCTTTTTTTTCAAGTTCATGCTTTTCTTTTTTTTCTTTCTTTTTTTTTTATTTAAACACCTTGATAATGTAGTCATGTAATGACTTGGTACCCTTCCCCCAACTTACTGCCTATCTCACCTGGAGAGGGAGACCCTCCCATAGCTGGGAGGGGTCTGTGGTTGGTAATTTAAGGGATTGCCTGGGGGTAGGGAGAGACAGAGGCTCCGCTAGAAAGAGTCAGCATAGAGAGATAAGAGAGAGGATAGATGCAGGAGCAGGAAAGAGGCTGCTTAGCTTAGAAGCCATGTGAGATTATGCACATGGCATTTAGGGCCTTGTTAATAAAACTTTATGTTTCCTGAAGTCTGACTGCTGTGGATCATTTCCTCCCTGTTACCCTGATACCTAGTAACCCACCAGGCTAAAAGGGACTGCAGGCACCGGGCTGAGCAAGAGCTCACCATCCACCCACCTTCCACCATCTAGGGCTATATAATTAATAATTAATACAACAATAACTTTTCTTTTTCATATAAATGTTATATAATATTCTCCAACATATGCCTCCCATTTCTGGTAACTAGTGTTGACTTGGTAAGCATCTGTATTTTTCTGATACTCAAATAATCAGGTATTTCCTTACATATATCCATTCCATAATATACACATATACAGTTTCCTTTTTTCTTTTTCCTTTTGGTTTTTGGGTCACACCCAGCAGCACTTAGGGGTTACTCCTGGCTCTATGTTCAGAAATCGCTCCTGGCAGGCTTAAGGGACCATATGGGATGTTGGGATGAGAACCACTGTTCTTCTGCATGCAAGGCAAACAGCCTACCTCCATGCTATCTCTCCGATCCCTTCCCTTTGTTTTCTTATCTTTTTATAATTGTAAAGTACACAAATATGACAGCATATTTTATATATACTTTTTTATTAAGTATATGTAGGCATATACATATAAAATTGATTGAGCTTGGGATCTCCTTCATGCAAAGCATGCTCATTGCCACTGAGCTACATCCCCAGACAAATATATGCTTTTAATATGCAGGTGCTTTGACTTCTCTGAGACAAATTCTCAACAGTAGTATTTCTTACTTGAGGACATGTAATTTTGAGGGTCAGAGCAATAGTACACCTTGTAGAGCACTTGCTTTGCACTTGAACAAACAACCCAGGTGTGATCCCCTCCACCCCATATAATCCCTGAGTACCACCAGGTACTTCTATGAGTGAAGAATCAGGAGTAACCATGGAGCAAGGCTAACTGTGGCCCTGGTACTGAAAACCACCTCCAAAAGAAAATAATGGTCTCTGATACTTCCCAGGTAATCCAGTCCTGGCTGGTACCTCTGTGGCATTCTCAGAAAGGGGTGGGGAGCAGGTTTCCCTTTCTGCATGAACTATAATAGCCCAAGCCCTTCTGCTACACCACCAAACAGAAATGGTTCAGCTTTAAGTCTTAAACTTATTAAACTTCCCAACCACATATTTTGTTTTAGATCTATAAATTCTGGACCATGTGGCTGTACAAAACCTCGGGGTTTTTTTTTGTTTTTTTTTTTGTTTTTTTTTTTTTGGTTTTTCGGCCACACCCAATGACGCACTGGGGTTATTCCTGGCTATGTGCTCAGAAATTGCTCCTGGTTTGGAGGGATTATATGGGACACCGGGGGATCGAACCATGGTTCATCCTTAGCTAGCGGGCGCAAGGCAGAAGATGCCTTACCGTTAGCGGCACCACTCGGGTCCTCACTTCAATATCTTTTTTTTTTTTTTTTTTGGTTTTTGGGCCACACTCAGCAGTGCTCAGGGGTTACTCCTGGCTGTCTGCTCAGAAATAGCTCCTGGCAGGCACGGGGGACCATATGGGACACCGGGATTCAAACCAACCACCTTTGGTCCTGGATCAGCTGCTTGCAAGGCAAACGCCACTGTGCTATCTCTCCAGGCCGTCAATATCTTATAGTAGTGTTAGTCCAGTAGTATCACAGGAAAGCTAATGGGAAATAGTAATCTTCCCTCTTCACTGGACCTAAATAGCAATACAGAAGACTCAAAGAGAACCAACCACAGCCCAATAAAGTCTCAGACACTGACTTCAGTGACACTGACACTATGGCAAGTTATAAGAATCATTTCAGGGGCCGGGTAGGTGGCGCTGGAGGTAAGGTGTCTGCCTTGCAAGCACTAGCCAAGGAAGGACCGCGGTTCGATCCCCCGGTGTCCCATATGGTCCCCCCAAGCCAGGGGCGATTTCTGAGCACATAGCCAGGAGTAACCCCTGAGCGTCAAACGGGTGTGGCCCAAAAACCAAAAAAAAAAAAAATCATTTCAAGTTGTCCGATGTTGATCTCAGTTTTGATCATTCCATTTATCTTTTGTAGCAAGCAATATGAAGTAATTTTGTTTGTGCTTGCATGGAGGCAGCCTATGGGAGACTTAGGGACACTGGTGAAGGGAAGGTTATATTGTGGTGGGCTTGATGTTTGAAAATTTTATGCCTGAAACGACTGTATTATAAACAGCTTGGTAAATCATAGTGTTATGATAAAAATTAGGGAACAATATACTAAAAACAAAAAAAGACATGCAGTTCTAAATGTCTAATAGTAATTCCCACTCCCAGTAGCAATCACTGTTCCTTTTAATCTTTATATTGTTAGCTACTAGTAACCATACCAAATATTTATTCTGGATTTACCCTCGAAAGAAAATAGGATTTCTCTGTTTTCCAGACTTTCTCTCCCTCTCTCCCATTTTGCATTTTTCTATTTTAAAGGAATAAATGCATCCTGGCTAATCCTTGCTATTGTCAGTTATTTTAATTTTAGACTTTCTAGTGGATGTGAAGTGGTTATCTGATTATAGTTTTAGTTTGCATTTTTTCCTGATGACTAATGACATTGAGCACCTTTCATACACTTACTGGCCATTCATATAGCTTCTCTCATTAGGATCTTTTCAAGCTCTTGGACTTTGTATCTGTCTAAAGAATAGATATAAAAATTTTTATTCTCATATTAATTTAAACATGTTTATATATAGGTTTAGATGTATATTTAGCTGATATATTAGTAGCCTATTAAATTTATTCAGGCATTTTGCAATATAAATATCAATTTTTTGGTGGTAAAATATTCTTAACATAAAATTTACCTTTTAATCTCTTTTTATGTTCACACTTGGCAGTATTCATGATTTATTTATTATTGTACCCAGGATCCCTCACAGAAGTGCTTGGGGTACCATAGCACTTGGCAGAGATGAAAAACAGGAATAGCTATATACAATGTCAGTGTCTTAGCACCTGTACTATCCCTGCAGCCCCCATATTCACCATTTTTATTTTTTTTATTTTTGAGAATATATTCAGTGATAAAGGTACCACTAAGATAATAATTGGAACTGATCATGCTGGACAGGAACTGGTGCTAAACAAAAATTAAAGTGATAGGCATGGTATCCCTTCATTAACAATAGTGCAAACCACAGTGTCTAAAAGGGAAAAAGGGGGAGAAGAGAAAGAGAGAGGAGTAAAATGTCTGCCCTAGAGGTAGGCAGGGAGAATGGGTGGGAAACTGGGGACACTGATGACTGAAAATGTTCACTGGTGAAGGGTGGTGTATATAGTAAGGCTGAAGTACAAATCATGAGCACCTTTTGAAATACAAATTACAAACAACTTTATAACCATGGTGTTTAAATGAATGGAGAATAAAAGAATATTCAGTGGCATTAAGCATATTCATTAACCATTTCCAGAACTTTATTGGCTTTCCATTACATTAAAATAATCTTTAAAAAAAAGCCAAACTTATGTTACTATGTACTCTACAAAATCTAATCTAGACTGAAGAGGTTGTTAAAAGAGGCCAAAGTGATCGTACAGCAAGTAGGGTTTTTGCCTTGTATGTGACCGACCCAGGTTCTATCCCCAGCATCCTATATATTCCCCCCCCTAGCCAGGAGTAATTCCTAAATGCAAAGCCAGGAGTATCCCCTGAGCACTGTCAATTGTGGCCTCAAAACAAAAAGAACAATCCCAAAAGAGGTTGATAAAATAGGTTTTTTGGGATGGAGAGATAGTACAAAAATTAAGGCTCTTTTCTTGCATGAGACCAACCTTGGTTTGGCTCCTGGCACATGATACACCAAATCTAGTCTTACAAATACTTTCAGGAATGAGTCTTGAGCACAGAATTAGGAGTAAGCCTTGTGCTCAGAGCTAGCAGTAAGCCTTGAGTATTGCAGGTGTGTGTGTGTGTGTGTGTGTGTGTGTGTGTGTGTGTGTGTGTGTGTGTGTGTGTGAAAGGCAAAAGCAACAAAATCAAAATGTCTGCTGGGCAGTAATTTTTTTTGGGGTACACCCAGTGTACACCAGTGATGCTCAGGGATAACTCCTGGTATGCACTCAGAAATCGTTCCTGGCTTGCAGGACCTTATGGAATACCGGGAGATTGAACCATGGTCTGTCCTAGGCTAGCACATGCAAGGCAGACGCCTTATGCTCTGCGCCACTGCTCTAGCCCCTAACTGAGCAGTAATTTTGATAGTGTCAAATTTTGGAACAATACACATGTTAATAAAATTAAGTCATCCATTTTCTGAATTTAACATAGATGTGTACTTCTTTAGATCTTTTACTATTCCTCTTAGTAATATTATTTCTTAAATTTTTTGACAGAATTCATCAGTGAAACCATGAAATTAGTTGCTCCTGAACCTGGAATTATCTCTGTGGGAAGCTTGCTTTTTAAAATGAGTTATGTTGAAGTATAATTTATAATTAAACTAATGTATTTAAACTTCACCATTCAATGGATTTGATTATATTCCTTGCAAATAGTTTTACTTCATCCTTTCTGATTTCTATGCTTTTTATTTCATTTTTTAACTAATAGCCTAGTTAGCACTTCCAAAGTAAATGTTAAATAAATGGAAGAAGTGAGAGCAGATATCCTTGCCATTGCCTTTATCTGAGGGGGAATACATTCAGTATTTCATTATTAGTTACATTTTGCTCTAGTATTTTTTATAGAAACCACTTCTCTGTTGGAATCTTTTATCTATTCCTGGTTTGAAGTTTTTTTTCTTTCATGATAAATGAGATTTGAATTTTATCAAATGCTTTTTGATATCAATTGATTTGATTTATCTTCTTTTAATATAGTGCACCTTGCTGAATGCATTTTAAGCATTCAATTTATCTCGCTTTTCTGGGGGGAAAACCTACTTGTAATATATGTGTGTGTATATATTGTGTGTGTGTATGTATGAATGTATGTTTTGTGGTCATAGCTGGTAGTGCTCACGGCTTACACCTGGTTTTGTACTCAGAGATGATTCCTAGTAGGCTGAGGAAACCACATGTAATGCCAAGAATGAAGCTTTCGTTGCCTGCATGCAAGGCAAACACCCTACCTACTGAACTATCTCTCTGGACTCCTGATCATAATAAATTAATATTTGTATGTGTTCTGGATTTTATTAGATAAAATGTTGTATATTCATGAGGAATTTTTCTCTGTATTTAAAAATATCTCTGCTTCTGCTATTATAACACTTTGCCCCATAACATGAGGTGGACATATTTCCATTTCATACTTTTCTGGATAAAATGATGAAAACTGAAATTTTTTTAATTTTGAGCAAGGATGTGCAGACCCTGCAACTCTCATCTATTGCTGATGAGTTGAGATAGTTTCAATCATTTTTCAAAATTGTTAATATTTACCAGAGCAGAGCATACATCTGTGGTCTGTGCTTTATATATTTATTTAAAATTATTTTTATTGCTGGGGATATTACCCAAAGTGCTGAAACTCATGCTGGGTTCCTGGGACCTGTAACTGTCAGAGCCACGTGACTTCAGCACAGCAGGAATAGGTCCCGAATAACATGAGGTTTGGCCCCCAAGCTACTGAAAAAGCATTTATATATAGGGGATGGAACTAAAAATCTTTTCTTTTTTTATAACTTAAACTATTTTCTGGGTCCCTCTAACTATGTATTTAAATAAGTTGATTTAACTTATTTTTACTCTGGACTTTTACTCTGGGGGTTGTACCTGGTTATGTGAGGGGCTGCTTTTGGTTCTGAGTTTAGTGTTTGCACCCAACAGTGTTAAGAGGTCCTGGGAATCAAGCCTGGACTTTCAACAAGCAAATAATATGCTTAGACTGTTCTCTTCCTGGATCCCAAATCTGACATTTTTAAGGAGTCCTCAAGAGAAAGAGAACACATTTCTCTCAATAGATATGTTTAAAAAGGTTTATGGAAATTTTGGAGTGGTGGCACAAGCAGTAGGGCATTTGCCTTGCACACACGCTAACCTAGGACGGATTGTGATTCAATCCCCCAGCATCCCATATGGTCCCCCAAGCCAAGAGTGATTTCTGAGTGCATAGCCAGGAGTAACCCCTGAGCCTCACCGTGTGTGGCCCCAAAACAAAAAAAAACACCCCCAAAAAGAAATTTTATTTTTATTTATTTTTTGCTCTGGGATTTAAACCCAAGGCTTCACATATACAAGGTACGTACTCTACAAATAGACCAACACTTTGGTCTGAAAATTGTTTGTTTGCTTATTTATTTATTTATTTATTTATTTATTTAGGTATTTGGGTCATGCCCAGTGGCACTCAGGGGTTACTCTTGGCCCTGTGTTCAGAAATCGCCCCTGGCAGGCTCAGGGGACCATATGGGATGCCAGGACTGAACCACTGTCCATCCGGGATCAGCTGCCTGCAAGGCAAACACCCTACCGCTTAGCTATCTCTCTGACTCTGGAAATTGTATTTTTAAAAACAAAACCTGAAAGCAAACAGCATATGGATTAAGGAGAGAATGAAGAAATAAAGTATGACCTATTCATACTAAAAATAATTCTATAAAACATAAATTGATACATAAACTGAAACACTGGATACAACAGGCACATGATGTTGAATCAAGGAAGCCAGATTAAAAGAGTAAATTGTCTGATATCATGGGCATAAAAGCTCAGGCATTGGGGCTGGAAAGATAGCATAGCAGTAGGGCATTTGCCTTGCAAGGAGCCAATCCAGGACATACGGTGGTTCAAATCTCAGCATCCCATATGGTCTCCTAAGCCTGCCAGGAGTGATTGCTGAGTGCAGAGCCAGGAATAACCCTTGAGAGCCTTGGGGTGTGACACAAAAACAGAAACAACAACAATATCTACAAAGCTCAGGCAGTGACAAAGCAAATGTATGGCATTATAACTCCTATTTGTGATTAATTGGTAAGAGGTGGATTTTGATGCTGACAAGACCACAAAGGACTGTCTTAGAGGATAGTAAGTTTTGTTATCTGCCCTGGGCTTTGACTATAGAGGTATTACATGGGTAAAAACTCATAAAATCATAAATTTAGTGGTTGGTGAAATAGTACAATGGATTGGGCATTTGTTTGCATGTGGTTCCATGCAAGGCACCACTTATGGAACGCTGGCAGGAGTGACCCATGAGCAGGAAATCCAGGAGTAAGCCTGGAGTACCACCAAATGTGGACTCCACGATACATTTCAAATGTAGAAACCTGAGCAATAGCATAGCAGTAGGGCATTTGCTTTGCACATGGCAAACCCTAGACGGACCCTGGTTCGATCCCCAGCATCCCATATGATCCCCCGAGCCTGCCAGTAGTGATTTCCGAGCAAAGAGAGAGGAGTAACACCTGAGCACTGCCAGGTGTGGCCCCAAACGAAAGCAAACAAAACAACAACAACACCACAAAAATAAAGGGTGCTTTACTTTATCTGATTTATATATTAAATATGGAATGTTTCATGAATTTTCTTATCACCCTTGTGCAGAAGCCATGCTAATCTTCTATCATTCTAATTTTGGTATATGTACTGCTGAAGCGATCACTTACCGTATTTTCTGGCGTATAAAACGACTGGGCATATAAGACGACCCCTAATTTTACAGTTAAAACATAGGTTTAGGCCTATATTTGCTGTATAAGACAGAATGTTCCTGTGCTGCAACTGTATCTTCCACAGTGAGCCAATCACAACAAGCAAAGGTCCAAATGTTATACTGTAATAGACTTCCTCTCTGACTCTGGCCAATCTGAGCAGGCTTTTTACAGTGTAGATTCGGATCCAGAACATTGTCTAATTTGCATGCATAAAAAGCCTGCTTGGATTGGCTGAGTTAGAGAGGCAGTCTGAGCAGCCTGGCAGTGATTGGTGCAGGATCAAGTTGGAAAATTCGTTTTGTGGTAATATTCAGACAATTTTCGTTTAGCGGCATATTGAAACATTTTTCGGAATATACTCAGCGTATAAGACGATCCCTGATTTTCGGTTGACTTTTTTTGTTGTTGTTGTTTCAAAAGTCACCTTATACGCCGGAAAATACGGTATGTGATTTATATTTCTAGCACAATCAAATTTTAACCTTGCTTGGAGCTCTTGGAGCCCTTCTCAATTTTCAACCTTTATTATTTTTATTTAAGGATTTCCTCTCCCCTCTATTATTTGGTATTATTGTTCCTCTATGAGATTTTCCCCCTTCTTTCTATATTCTTCTTTTTCACAGGTTAGACAGCTAGGCTTCATTTGTTTTCTGTCTTTTCTATCTGTCTAGATTTTTGGTGAAATTAATTTGGTGAAAGAATGTCTTCTATCTCTCTTTAAGATAGTTCAACAAATGACGAACTTCCCCCTTCAATTTAGCTACTGAATTAAAATAAAATGGGGAGCCTCCTCCTACAGTGCCTTAAGGATTGCTTTCTCCTGGCACAGTGCCTTAGGAGGCATCTGGTGCTTGGGGGACAATGTGATACCAAGACTCAAACCCATGGCTCCTGCATACAAAATATTCACCCCAGGTCATTCGCCTATATCTCTAGATCTAGATTGTTTTAGTTCTAAAAGACTCCCCTCCCTTGGCATAGAGTTTATTTATTACTAATTCTCATTCACACTTCTTGATATAAACTGCAACAATGTAATCTAACTATAGTTAAACCCTCTATCCAGTGCTTTTATTAATAACTTCTCATTTGTGATTGAAAATCCAATCAAAATGAAGAGAAAACCATAGGTACGCCATGAACTGCAGTGCTGTGGAGGGTTCAGAGTCAACATTAAGGTAGGAAGAAGCGACTTGGAATAACACATATTTTTAATCCTGCCTTTCTTTAATTCTTTCTTCTTATCACTCATCCATGACAGTCATCACTAGTGGTATTTTACTTCCTCTGTTTGCCCAGACACCAAAAGTGTAAAACAACAGCAGATGTACACAGAAGGAAGACAACAGGACATACTCTGGAAGGGGAAAATATGCCCATAGTTGGAATTTTTATTTTTGCATTACTAAGAGACCTGATACTTTTTATTTATTTTTTTCTCACAAAGTTGTTCAGGAGAGTTTCAGATATACCATATTCCAACACCCATTGCTTCACCACTGCACATTTTCTACTAACGATGCCCTCAGTTTTCTTCTTACCTTCCACTGTTCCCTTCCTCTATGGCAGACATTTTCCCTCTTTTCCTCTCTTCCTTTTTTTCCCTTTTAGGTACTGTGGTTTGCAATGGAGAAAGAAACTATAACATAAATACATAAGGAAATACTATGCAGCTGTTAGAAAAAATGAAGTTATGAAATTCACTTATGCAGAAATAAATATGTAGAGTATTATTCTGAGTTAATTGAGACAGAGGGAGAGGGATAGATGTAGAATGATCACTCTCCTTTGTGATTAAATAAAAGATAGTATGTTAATAATATCCACCCAAAGGCAATAGGACTAGTCCCCAGTAGGAAGCTTGCCACAAAATCAGTGGAGTACCACTATGACTATGATAGTTGGAAATGATCACTCTGAACAAGACCTAGTTGCTGGAAGAAGAACGATTTTGTGGCAAGAAATATGAAATGGGAAAGCCTCTTTAACAAGTGGTGTAGGAAAACAGATCTGCTACACGCAAAAAAGAAACTCAGATTGCTTTTAAACATCATACATAAAAGTGAAGTCAAGATGAATTAAAGAGGATGACATAGCAGAAGTCTTCTTAACATAGAAGCTAAAGGCATCTTCAAATCACTGACCAAGCAAGTTGAAGCAAATATAAATAAATGGAACTACATTCAATTGAGAAGATTCTTCATCTCAAAGCCCATGATGACCAGGATACAAAGCCTAATTTGGATTTGTAGAGATTATTTACTCAGCACTCATCTGATAAGTGGTTACTCTCAAATATATATAAGGCATTGGTAGAAATTTACAGGAGCATCCAACCCCATCAAAAATGGGATGAGGAGATGAACAGAAAATTCCTTAAAGGAGAAATACAAATGGTTAAAAGGTACATGAAATAAATGTTCCACATCAATAATCATCAATGAAACGCTAGTCAAAACAATAATGAGACATCACCTCATACTACAGAGACTGGCACATATCACAAGACTAGCAACAACTAGTTCTGATGTGGGAAGACAATTCTTTACTTGTTAAAAATTGCTTGGTCCCTTATAGGGAGAAGCATTCAACCAGGAGAAGGAAGTGGTTCTGAAAGGTGAGAAAGATTTAGGAATGAAGCCTATCAGCAACACTATTGTAAACTAGTGTTAAATTTTAAATAAATGTATGTATATATGTGCATATATATAAAGCAGAATAGTAAGTGAGAGGCAAATTTTTCTCTGACTTATATGGAAACCAATGTATTATAGTCAATTATGTCAACTATGTGATGCATTTTCTTTAAATAAAGAAAAAAATCAATAAAATTAAAAAAAATTGCTTGGCCTCAAAACCTTTGAGGTTCTAAAGATCCCATTATTTGTGAATATTAAAATCATTGTTACTTATTTTTCATTGGATGTTTATATTAATAAGGATCTTCATTGTTGTAATGCTCCTTTAGTAGCCTTCAATAGGAATCTTTCTACTGCTCTGATTGCTTATGTTATAGATTATTTCTAGAGGTGGATTTGCTGAGTTCCCAGCTTTTATTATTTTAGAGTTTTTAAGTTCTTTCTATGTTCTGACAAATTACATTATTTTTTAGAGTCACACCTGGTTATTCCTGTGGTTCCTCCTTATCAGGGGACTGTCTCCAGGGCTGTATGATCTCCAAGTCTCTAAAAAATTGATCTGCAGTGTTTCAGTTTAGAATCCTATTAGTAGTGTCTGTACTATTGCTATTAGATGAACCTCAGACAATACTGGTATTTTATCTTTTGTAATTTGATAGGTTGAAATTTTTGTAACTCAGAGATATTATGCTTTGAAGTTATTAGAATTAGTACTGTTTTTATGGCTGGGAGAGATAGAACAGTGTGTAAGGGCACTTGCCTTACATAAAAGCAAACTGTGTTTGATCCCCAGCATCCCATGTAGTCCCTAAGAAATACTGGGAATGATTCCTGTGTGTGTCACTGAATGTGACCTTTCCCAAAAATACTATATTGACTGTTTTTTTTTATATATGAAAGTGCTTTTTTTTTATAAATATATTATTTTTATTTTGGTCATAGTGGCTTACACATCTTTCACAGTAATATTTTAGGTACATATTAACATTGAATCAGGGGAATTCCCATCACCAAATTTGTCCTCCCTCCACCCTGTTCCCATTTTGCATCCCATATCCTCCACCCTCACCCCCCAGGCTGCTAGAATGAGTGGGCCCCTCTGTGCCTTGCTTAGATAGTTCAAGTTATGTGGTTTTGTTTGAAGAAAAGAAAAGCAATAAAATGGGGTAAAAATCAAATAAGCCGAAAATGGGCGGAGTCCTTCTAGAGGATCTCAACTTCAGTTTGAGAGAGGAAAGGGAAAAAGGAATTGAAACATCACAATATGAACAGAAATATCAAATAAAATATCCAGTGAGCACTACAGCAATAAAGACAAGCACTACATAATACCCAGGGTCCTGAAATAAAAACATGACAGAGTGCAAAAAGGAAAAAAAAAAAACAAAAGCAAAAAATAATCCTTTTTATTTATTTATTTATCTCTTTTTTTACTTCTTTGTTTTGGTGTGGATATTGAAAGTGCTTTTTAAATGTACCTACTTTATAACATGCCTTTTATTCATTTTCCAATATTTCCAATGGCTCTGATATAAAATAGGAAGAATAATTGTGCAAACATTTTTATCTTTGTTAATATTTTAGTTTTCTGTTAATTTATTTTTATAAGAGAATTTTTATATGTTAAGTACATACATTTTTACCTTTATGCTGCTTCTGTTGAAATCCTTTTGTTTTAGAGCTGAAAAGATAGTTATAGAGTTTAAGGCATTTGCCTTGCATATGATTGTGACAATGACTTGCATCTCAGCAACCAAGATGGCTTCCTGAGTACTGACAAGAGTGATCCTTGAGCACAGCAGTGTCAGTGGTAGATCTTTAGCACTGACAGTTACACCTCCACCCTGATTTTTAATCTTTGCCTATCATAGAGTTGATGAAATAGTAACCATTATTAATTTTATTGTTTTATTTTTACTTTTTAATATTTATCTAAAATGATGTTTGTTTAAAGCAGGTGTTTTCAAACTACAGCTCTCAAACCACATGTGGCCCTCTGAGGACATTTATCTGGCCCACCGGCTCACCTGGCTGACTGCTGCCTGTCATTTTTCTTTTTTCTTTTTTTTTACGGAAGGACAGTCATTAGTAGGAGAGGGAGTGGAAAATTATGGCAATCGATGTCCAGCCTTTAGACAGTGAGAGGATCCTAACATGGCAGCCAGATTACAACTAGCCAGAATTCAGAGCAATCATTTGGGAGGGCCACTTGCAAGATGGCTTGTGGGTAGTGAAGGTTGGAGAGCAGGAGAGAGAGCACAGGAGACAAAGGCGCAGCACAGAGGCAGCTTGGAGGAGTTAGCAGCATTATTAAGCAGTGAGTCAAATGGTCACTACCAGAAGGAATAGAAGGAATTATGGATAATAAGAATAAGAGGAATTATGGATAAGAAGAAATGTAGTTAAGGGTGAAAAGAAGGAAACATTGAAAGATAGAAGGAAGATAGAAAGGAGGAAATAAGTTACAGTGTGAATAAGGAAAGAAGTAAGGTGGAACAGAAGGAAAGGGGAAAAAGCAGGAAAGGAGAAAAGGTAGAAAGGAGGAGAGAAGAAAAGATGTTAAGCTGGATGAGTGGTAACAGAATGATCTCTGAACTCTGGATGGGCTGCCTGCTGTTCTCCCCTGCTGGTCAGTGAAAATCAGCTGTGGAGTAGCAAAACACAATTTAAAATACAATAAGTGCATTTATATTCAGTTGTATAATGTTATATGTTGTATATTGTGTAAACTCCAGTTTATACTGTTGTGATCTATGAACAAAACTGCAGGTGTGGGGCCGGTGAGGTGGCGCTAGAGGTAAGGTGCCTGCCTTGCAAGTGCTAGCCAAGGAAAGACCACCGTTTGATCCCCCTGGTCCCCCAAGCCAGGGGCAATTTCTGAGCACTTAGCCAGGAGTAACCCCTGAGCATTAAACGGGTGTGGCCCCCAAAACAACAAACAAAACTGCAGGTGTAATTAACTTTTTCACTGCTTAGGGACCATGTATTGTAAAAATGATAATAAAAATTAACATTCACTATATTTTTTGTTAATTTACAATAAAATAGAAGTCTCAGAAGCAATCAAATGTTTTAGATGAAAGCTCTAGACTTGGAGGGGAAAGACATGGTGTTGACCTGATCGCTCTTACTATGTGATGTGCCTGTGCAATAAACCCTTAAATTCACAGAGTGCAAAATTTCTTAAAGGGGCTAGTCATTAAGGAGGTGAAACACTGCAGATGTCAAGTGGTTAGAGGCACCTGTATCATTGTGAGCCTGAGGTGAAACTCTGCATTGCAGTCTTTGTGTCTCTGTGTGGGCAAAGTTATTACTGGTATATTGTTTTTGTTGTGCTGTATCTATCTTTCTACCTATCTCTATCTATCTATCATATCTATCTATCATCTATTCATCAATCTATCTCTATCTGTCTCTTGTCTATCCATCCATCCATCCATCCATCCATCCATCCATCCATCCATCCATCCATCCATCCATCCATCCATCCATCCATCCATCTATCTATCTATCTATCTATCTATCTATCTATCTATCTATCTATCTATCTATCTATCTATCTATCTATCTATCTATCTATCTATCTATCTATCTTCTACCTATCGGTATTTTCCTAATAGTAATTTGGAATCCCTAGGAAACACTGATGTCAAGAAAGAGAAAAATTGACTCGGAGTGCAGAATACTCAAAAACAGTGGAATTTTGATTACTTTTTCATGCAGTGCAAGGAAAGAGAAGTATGTCTGATATGATATTGTCTGTGTTCAAAAAATACAATTTGCATCAACACTATGAAACTCAACATAAAGATAAATATGATTGTTTGGTCAGATAAGTGAGAAAAGATAAAATATTAAAACTGAAAACTACAATGACAGCTCAGCAAAATACATCTGTGAAGCAGAAGCAACTAAATATTTCAGCACTGCGAGCAAGTTTTCAAGTTGCCAAGCTAATAGCATGCACTGTCAGACCATTTATGGAGGGAGACTTTGTTAAATAATGTCTTCTTTTTGTTGCCAAAAAGATGTGTCCAGAGAAGGCCAATTTATTTAATACAGTGAATCTTTCAGGACCTACAATTACATGGAGGATTGAAGAAATGGGAGACAATTTGCATCAGCATTTGCAAAACTCCACCAAAAACTATTTTATTTTTCCTTGGCACTCAATGAAAGCAATGATGTTCGTGATTCTGCACAACTTCTAATTTTTAATCGTAGGATGAATGATTATTTCGAAGTCACAGTAGCGCTTGTTGCACTGCAAAGCATCAAAGAAACAACTACAGGTGAGGATATCTATAAAAAGGTTTGCCAAACTGAATGGTTTGGAGCTGGACTGGACTAAACTAGCCAGTGTGACAACTGATGGTGCTCCTAGCATGGCGGGGTCTAAGAAAGGAGTAATTGCTCGCATTAACCTAGAGATGGACAATCATTCTCATCCAATAGCCATACACTGTCTCATACCCCAACTAGTGTTCTGTTGTAAATCATTGAAGTGTAACTCTGTTATGAAAATTGTGGTATCTTGTGTTGACTTCATTAGAGCTCATGCACTAAACCACAGCAATTTCAGGAATTTTTGTCTGAGCTTCATGTTGACTATGAAGATGTTCTGTATCACACAGAAGTCCATTGGCTGAGTCGAGAAAGAGTTTTGAAATATTTCTATGAGTTACTCTACAGATTTCAACTTTTCTGCTTTTAAACAAACAAAGAAGTACCAGAGCTCAATGATGCAGAATAGAAATGGCACCTTGCCTTTCTGTCTTCCTAACAGAGCTTTTCAACAATTTCAATGTTCAACATCAATGAAAGGGGAAGCTCATCTGTGAAAGGCAATTACATGTCAAAGCTTTTTTTTTTTTTTTTTTTTTTTTTGGTTTTTGGGTCACACCCGGCAGTGCTTAGGGGTTATTCCTGGCTCCAGGCTCAGAAATTGCTTCTGGCAGGCACGGGGGACCATATGGGATGCTGGGATTCGAACCGATGACCTCCTGCGTGAAAGGCAAACGCCATACCTCCATGCTATCTCTCCGGCCCCACATGTCAAAACTTTTGAAGTAAAATTAGAACTCCTCATCAAACAATTGACGGAGGAAAACTTCTGCCATCTCTCCACAACTCAAAAACTGTTAGCGGAAAAGCCACTGGTTGCATTCACAAACAAAACATGAGTGAATTCACTGGAAATATTGTGAAAGGAGTTCCAAATTACATTTAAAGAGATTCATCTCCAAACATACAGCTTTTCCATAACCCATTTTCTATTGACATTGAAAATGTGGATACAGTTTCCCAAATGGAACTGGCTGAACTGTAGAATTGTGGCTGTCTGAAAGACACATTCAAGTCAAGCAGCTTCCTTAATTTTTATGCATCTCTCCCCTCTGAGACATATGCTCATTTCAGGAACAATGCACTCAAAATGGCAACCATCTTTGGCAGCACTTATGTCTATGAACATAAAGTTTCTAAATTGAAACATTTGAAATCTCCCATCTTATCAAGACTAATGGATGTACACTTGCATCATTGGCTATGACTAGCAGGGACAAATATGGAACCAGACATTGACCACCTCATTAACCAAAAGAAGGCTCATAGTTCTCATTGAAATACTGGTGAGTTTGTTAATTTAATTTTACTTCATTTTAAATATTTTAATAGTTTCCGTGTTGTTTCTTCACTTCAAAATAAGATATATGTAGTGCATAGGAATTTGTTCATAATTTTTGTTTTTACTATAGTCCAGCCCTCTAATGGTCTGAAAGACAGTGAAATGCCCCCCCCGTTTAAAACATTTGAGAGATGAAAAAAAAGTTTGAGTAATCCGTGGTTTAAGGTGTAAGCTTAAAAGTATAACTTATCTTTTTCAGGAAGAACCATAATTATTTTTTGGCTATTAAATGATCTAAACAACCTCCATGGATACAGGGTGAAAATGAACATTTAAAGACGAATTGCTGGGTAAAAAAGTTCATTATGGTACAGGGTGACTTCTTTAAAAAGTTCTAATTGGATCACCATGAGTTACACAGTTACAAAGTTGCTAATAGTTGAATTTTAGTCATACAGTGTTCCAACATCCATCCCTTCACCAATGCACATTTTCCACGACCAATAACCAATATCCCTAGTTTCTCTCTAAGCACCAAGCGCCACCTCCTCCCCACTCCTCCACCTCCTCCTCCCCACTCCTCCACCTCCTCCTCCACCTCCTCCTCCTCCTCCTCCTCCTCCTCCTCCTCTTCTTCTTCTTCTTCTTCTTCTTCTTCTTCTTCTTCTTCTTCTTCTTCTTCTTCTTCTTCTTCTTCTTCTTCTCTTATCATCATAATTTATTATTATTATTATTATTATTATTACATTTAGGCACCATGGTTTGCCATACCATGCTCTTTTAATTTCATCCTCCTTGTCACATCAGTTTGAAGTTGGAGAAAGTTAGCCTGCTATTGTTTTTCCTGAGGATTACTTTTCAGTGGTCCTCAAACTATGGCCCGTGGGCCACATATTGTATTTGTATCTGTTTTGTTTCTTCTCTGCAAAATAAGATATATGCAGTGTGCATAAGAATTCGTTCATAAGTTTTGTTTTTACTATAGTCAGACCCTCCAATGGTCTGAGGAACAGTGAACTGGCCCCCTGTTTAAAAAGTTTTAGGACCCCCTGCTAGATATTCTGGCAGGAGGCTATTGTTCATTTTAAATTCCAGGCATGTTTAATTCATTTATTAAAAGTGTCATCCTAAAAGTGTGTATCCTTATAGATATTGGATTGAATATGTACAATGCTTTCAGAACTATTACCATTTTAATCATAATTCTCCAATCCATTTGTGTTTCATTTTGTGTTTTTTTATTTCTTGAAGGAGTGTTTTATAGTTTTATTTTTTTATTTGTTTTTATTTTTTTTTTTGGTTTTTGGGCCACACCCAGCGATGCTCAGGGGTTACTCCTGGCTGTCTGCTCAGAAATATCTCCTGGCAGGCACGGGGGACCATATGGGACACCGGGATTTGAACCATCCACCTTTGGTCCTGGATTGGCTGCTTGCAAGGCAAACACCGCTGTGCTATCTCTCCGGGCCCTTATAGTTTTATTTGTATAGATATTTCACCTCTTTCTTTAAGTTGATTTGGAGGTTACTTGGGGCCCAATTGTGAATACAATTTTTATATATCTTTCTTCTCATTTGTTCTTTGTATTTAGGAAAACCATGGACTTTCTAGTATTATCTGTGTAGCCTTCTACTTTACTATAAATCATATTGTTTATAGAAGTTTTTGTATTTTTCTTCAGATTTCTAAATATAATATCATGTCATCTGCAAAGAATGTGAGCTTGACTACTTCCTTTCTATCTGGATGAACTTGATAACTTTTTCTTGCCTAATTGCTATAGTAAGTATTTCCAGTACTATGCTGAATACAAGTGGTGGGAATGGGCAATATTGTCTTGTGCCCAATTTTAGAGCAAAGGCTTTCAGTTTTTCCATGTTCTTGGTATTGGTTGACCATTGTCTTTTGATAAACGGCTTTGATTATATTGATAAAAATTTTCTTCAATGCCCAACTTATTGAGAATTTTTTATCATAATGGGTGTTGAATTTTGTCAAATGATTTCTATGAATATATTGATGTGACCATATGCTTTTAATTTTTCTTCTATTTATATGGTATATTATGTTGATTGACTTGCATATGCTAAATAGTTCTTTCATCCTTAGGATGATTTCTACTTTGCCATGGTGTATGTTATTTTTTGTAAATTGTTGAATTCTATATGCTAATATTTTGTTGAGTTTTGTGTCTGTGTTCATGAAGGATATTGTATTATAATTTTCTTTTTTATTGTTTCTCTGTCTGCTTTTCAGATTAGGATGATGTTACATTCATAAAAACTGTGAGAATTTCTGTTTCTTCTGTTTCTTGGAAGAACATGGAAAAGATTGGCAATAGATCCTCTTTAAACTTTTGAAAGAATTCACTAGTATATCCATCTGGGCCTGGGATTTTGCAGGAAGAGTTTTGATTACCCTATTAATTTACTCCATAGTGAAAGTTTTGTTCAATTATTCCAATTAATGTGGTTTCAGCTTGGGGGTTATAGGAATCCAATAATTTATACATTTCTTCTAGATTCTCTCTTTTTGTGGCATATAGATTTTCAAATTAACATTTGATGAACCTTTGAAATTCTGTGGTGTTTACTTTATTTAGGAAAGTAAAATAATTTTGTTTAAAGAAGTATTGGATATGTCCATGTACATTAAATATGAGTATGTATTCATATTTAAGGATGAAAGTTTTGTACTTTTCTATTAACCCCTATCTCTGATTTCTTCTTTGAAAGCCAGTGTTTCCTTGCTGAGTTTAGTGTCATTGATTTATCAAGTGGTGACAGAGCAATGTTGAAATCTCCAACTACTATTATGTTGCTATCAATGTCTTCCTTGAAATCTATTAGCAATTATTTAATTATTTTGCTCATGCTTTATTGGTGTATATATATTTAGAGTGTTGTTTCTTTCTGACATACATATCCAGTGATTATTAAGAAATAACTGTTTCTGTCTCATAACATTTTTGAATATGAAATCTATGTCATCTAATTTTAGTATAGTCACCTCAGTCTTTTGAGGAATTTGTTTTCCTAAAGGGCTGTATTTTAACCTTTGATTCTGAATCTGTGTTTACCCTGACTATTCACAGGAATTTTCTGAAGGTAATAAAATGTTGAATTCAATTTTTTAATTTGTTCTGTTACATTGCATCTCCTAATTGGTTTGTTTAGTCCATTGACATTGAGAGAGAATATTATCATGGAGTTTTGTGTTTTATGTAGCAGTTTGGTGTATTTATGGGGCTGTCTTGTCTTAAAGAAGCCCCTTCAGTACTTTTTATATTGGTTTTGAGTTTATGAAGTTTCTAAGTTGTATTTTATCCAAAATTTTGTGCATCAGTTCTTCAAATCTGAATGAAAGTCTGGATAAAATATTCCTATTTAGGTGTTCATTTCTTTGGGTCTGGAGTATTTCTTTTGGTCAATTTGCTGTAATTCTTAAGGGCACTCCTTTGTATGTGATTTCCTTCTTTTGTCTTGCTTCTTTTAGTATTTTATCATTTTTTGTTGTACTATTTAGAATGTGTCTTGGAGTGTTTTTATTTGGATCTGTTTTAGTTGGCACCTCTAGAATATAGGTGCTTATACTCTTCATTTCTAGTTACTTTAATCACCAATATCTTTGACTTTTGCTTCTATTTTTGTTTTGATTTAGGGCCACACCCAGTGGTATTTCGGGGTTACTCCTGGCTGTGCACTCAGAAATTACTCCTTCCAGGCTCTGGGAACTATATAGAATACCTGAAATCAAATCTAGGTCAGCCACATGGAAGGCAAATGCCTGATTTGCCACTCTATTGTTTCACCCTCTGATCTCTTTTTCTTCACAGGTGTTGTTCTCCTATCCCTCTAGGACCCTTATGATCCTTATATTCTCTTGTTAGCTGTTCATTTATTTTAAGGTTTTTTTCCCCATCTACTACTATTGTCTAGAACTGTTATGCACTTTATCTTTGAGCTAACTGAGTCTGTCCTCAGTAGTTGTTACTCTGCTGGTGATGTCTTCCAGTGAGGTTTTTTTTTATTTTACCTATGAAAATTTTCAGTTCTGTCATTTCTATTTGAAGTTTTCTCATTTTGGCTGTCATATCCTTTTGTGTTTAATTGACTGTCCACTTTATTCTTTCTTTGAATTTCTTCAACATTTTCTCTTTTAAGTCCTATTCAGAGAGGTTATGTAGATGGTTAATTCTGGTTGGGTTTTCAGGACTACCATTTAATCTTACTAAGTGGAGTGTTTTTGTGTGCTCTTTTATTCAGATCTTTGCAATTTGGAGGTATTTATTATGTGTTATTGTGTAGCTGAGTGACTACAATTAGGATTCTTTTTATGGTGACGGTGAGGTATGAAGAATGTGTGCTGAGGAGCAAAGTATAGCAGCCATGCCCTTTGGGGGCCTCTTGCCCTGGAGACAAATCGGCCACCTGAGTGCCCAAGTTTCGATGATCCCTCAGTTTTTTGGGGATCAGGAGTGCAAGGAGCTTAACCAGTTTGGCTTGGAGGCTCCCCTTTTATTGACACTCTTTGGGTCTCCTGACCTCAGAGTAAAATGGCGTACTTCAGTGCCCCAGTTTCCATGATGCCTGAGTTTGCTTCTAGGGTAAATTCTTTAAGTAATAAAATTTCCCGACTAAAAAAAATAAAGACAGTGAATCTGAGGCCTTTTTGTACTTAATCTTGGAAGATAGCCATCTCTTGCAGACTGAATCCACAGGCTACTCTTAGGTGAAAAGAAGCTAAGAGATAGATTAGCAGATCGTGTCCTACAAAAAGATGCCCAGTAGAGGGAGCAAGTGGAGACTCAAATCTAGAATGGGCTTTACAAACACTTCTCAATGGAAGTTACCTTTTGAAGCACACAAATCTCCTTTGTATATTCGTGCTCTGTGGTGGCAAAACCTATTTGTAGCCATATGTAGCCTCGATCTTTCATATATTCTTGTTACTGATTTTATTTACAAATTCAATAGTGAATCCAAGCAAATTAAAAATCTAACAAAAATATGAAACTAAACTTTCCAGTTTTGATTCTTTGTTCTTGCTTCTGAGCCACACCTGACAACACGCAGGGGTCTGAGTTCAGAAATTTCTGGCTCTGTGCTCAGAAATCACTCCTGGAGGACTCCGGGGATCATATGGGATGTCAGGGATGGAACCCACATGCAAGGCAAACACCCTAAACACTGTACTATCGCTCTGGTCCTGCCAGTTTTGAAATTTAAACCATCCTGCAGTCTTTGCTCTTGTTATGACACTCTGGTGAATTCTCATTTTTCTTTAGTTTTTAACTTTAGCTTTGGTGACCTGTCATATTTTCAGAAATAATTTTACTTTGTTTACACTTTCTCACAATACTTGATCATTTTTAATATTTTCAAAATACAGATCCTGATAGCTACTGATCAGAAAATAACCATTGCTAATAATTTTGTATATGTATACTTTAAACATTTTCATATAACTGTAATTAGATTATATAGTATATACATATATAGGTCTATTCTGATAGACATTTGTATAATTTCAGTTTTTTACTATTCTAAACCATTATGCAATAGTTATCTTTATATTTGTAGCCTTTGTACAATTGGTGCTTTTATTTTCTTAAGGCATATTATCAAGTATGAAATATGTAGATCAAAGGACTTGTCCATTTAAAGTTTTTGTTCTTAAATATGTTACCCTCCAGAAGACCTTTGACCTTTGGTAACACTATTTAGAACATTAAGAAAAGGAGGGTACTACTGTACAGGAAATGAAGGGAGGATTAGGACTAGAGGTAATGTAAGGGCATTGGTTGAGGGTCTTGGACACTAGTAGTTAAATAAAGAAACTTGGGGACCAGAATGATAGTACACTGCCTTACATGTATCTGAACAGGATTCCATTTCTGGCACTCCATATATTTCCCCCAAGTACTCTGCCTGAGAGCAGAGCCAGGTGTGATTCCCTGAGCATAGTGCCAGGAGTAAGCCCCTAATAATGTTGGGTGTGGTCCAAAAACAAAAACAAAAATAAGAGGGTTTGCTAAGGAAGTAGGGAGGACCCTGGAAGATTGGTGGAGGAATGTTGATACTGCTGGTGGCTTTGGAATTGGAACATTATAAGCCCGAAACTAATATGAATAGGATTATCAATCACTATGCCTATATTCAAATAAATATGTATATCTAAGACCCTCCAGAATGGTTGTGCCAATTTACATTTCCACTAATTGGATGTTGCTTTCCTTACTCTTTAACTACCACTGAGCAACATTTGGTTTTGCCAGTCTGATTGACAAATCAGATGTTGGATGTAAATTAGATGTTTGGTAAATACATGTTGAATCATAATATCACTGTTATTTATTCCTGATCTCATTATTTGTGAGTTTGCCCATTTCTCCCAGGTAAACATTTTCTGTAGAGGGCCAAGTAATAGAAACTTTTGATTTTGCATATTTCTGCTGGCCATGGTATAGTAGTCACACACTGTACTAGAGAGTGGCCTCAACTATTCAATACATTGCTGCATTTCATGTGCAGGTCAATTCTATTATTTTGGTAAATGGTTTTTATTCTTTGTGAGGGGTGGGATTAATCCATTCAGTTTTGCTCAATGCTTATTCCTGATTATGTACTCAGAGATTATCCTCAAGCGGTTACCCTAATTGTTGCTTGGGGGCAACAAACAGGGCACCAGGAATGGAATTAGGGTGAGTTGCATGCAAGACAAGAACCTTCATCCCTATACTATGACTTTGGACTTTTTTTTGCCAAACCTGGTGGTGCTCCTGTCACTCTATTCAGAAATATCTCTTAGGGTTCAGGGGACCTATACAGTGCCGAAGCACATTGAACCTGTAGGTCCAGGTCTGCCTCATGCAAAGCAAGTGCCTTTCTATCTGTATTCTACCCCTTTATATGTACACCTCTCCCCTTCCCTTTGTTGTTGTTGCTGCTTCTTTTGTGACCAGGGGTCCCACACTTGTGTTTAGTGATTGATCCATACCTGGTGGTGGTGCACTAAAATCTAAAATCTAAAATCTTTGGCAGATTACCAGAATAATAAGGCTGGGACCACACTTGGCATGTAGGGTGGTGCCAAAAACTAAGACGTTGAGGATTGCCAGATGGGTGCCCTACCACTGAACTACATCCAGAGGGCAGGCAATGTTTCCCATTTTTGTTTTAATCTTTGGTTTTGTTTTTGCTGGTGCATTGAATGGCTTTATTCTGTTCATCACAGACTTACAATGTTGTTTCTTTTGTCTTAAGTTGCAACTCCAGGGTTTTCTTTGTTTAGTCTACCCACTATTTGTATTTATATGTATGTTATTATTTATATTATATATATTTAAAATGATAAGGAAATGTATCAGACTTTTTTCTGTAAGGTTTCTGGGCTATATACACATATATTCTTTATTCCCAGGCTTGAAAAATATTCTCCTATATGTCCTGCCATTGTTTTTCTTTTCATTTTTTAAAATATTCAAGTGCATTTTCATTAGGGAATAGGGTGATCATTTTATTTTCAAGTGGATAGTGTATAATTTAGCTGTTGATTTGAAATTTCATTGTTAATATACAAAGTGCCACATAGGCATGCATCTGCTTCTGAACTCTGACTTATACCTTTTCAACTATTTTTGTGCTATTGTTTGAAGAATCCAGTTTCACTACATTTTTTAAATGTATTATTGCTTTATAGGAAGTCGTTTTCATATATATTACTTTTTGCATTATTTTTGATACTTTTTATCCTGAAATTTCTAGGCTATCCTGCCATCATCTGCAGATAATGATAATTTTGCCTCTTCATTTTCAAAAGAAATACCTCTTATCTTGTTGCAGAGGCTAGAATTTATATGATAATGTCATATAATAGCTGTGATAATGGATAGCCTTATTGTGTTCCTTATTTTAATGAGGAGGGCCCTTGTGTGTCATTGCTAGGTATGCTTGATGGTAATTTTTGATAAATATTCTATCATGTTTAGGAAGAGTTTTTCTATCCATGATTCATTAATTTTTTTCAGAATAAGGGTGAATAGTGAATTATCAACTCCTACTTTGCCATCTATTGACATAATCATATAATTTTTCTTATAATCAGTTTGCATAATAAATTATATCAATAGGTGTCCTAATATTATGCCATTCTTTTTCCTGGGAGAAACCAACTGGGTTCTAATATATTCTTCTTTGAGTTGTGTGCTACTGTATTGTTGAGTTGTATTTACTAGTCTTACAGATTTTTGTAGTTTGTAGTCTTAGGTTTAGTTTGAAAATAATTTTTATTCATGTTCTTTATCAGATTTGTATTAAGTATTTGCAGTCCTGATGGAAGGTCTGGAGAATGTTTATAGTTCCAAATAATATAAATATCATATAGATCAATACAATTTGTTGAAATGTTAAACAGAAATGGAAGTATCTATTTCTTGAGAGAATGATATGCTTCTTTGTAGATTCAGTGTCCCTTGGAAGAACAAAGCTTTATCAATATCTCCAATTTCATCATATTTAATTGTTTTTTATTATACATGTCTTCATCTTTTTTGATTCAGTTGCCTTCATAGAAATAGATACATTTGATGAACATATTCATATTTGTTGCTATAGACATTGTCATGCTCAACTCTTAATCACTTATTGCCTCTTCTTTTCATTCTTTCATATGATTAACATCTAGTTATTGAGCTTTTGCTATGTGCAGGCTGTTGAAAGACAATGTCTGCCTTTTCATGTCATTCTCCATGCAAACAAAACCACTGAGCTGCTTCCTCCTTTGAAGTGTTGAATATTTGTTGGTCTTCTCTTCCCAGGGTAAATTTGGTATTTTTTGCTTGTTTTGGAATTCTGAGGTCACACATGGTTGTATTCAGGGCTTACTCCTGCCTCTTTGCTCAGAGTTCATACCTAGTGATCCTCAGGGAACCATGTATGGTGTCAAGGATCAAATCCATGTTAGCTGCATGCAGAACAAGAGACTTAATCCCTATATTATCTGTCTGTCTGGCTCCTAGTTACTATAATTTTTTAGAAGTGTCAAACATCTTATTCCATCAGAAGATATTATACTAGTAGTACTTATTTAAGAGATAAATTTCCTTTTGGAATATAGAGCCACAGCATTATCATTCCTTAAAATTAACAATAATGTACTAATAATATTTTTGAAATCAAGTGAGATTTCAAGCTTCTAAATTGCCACAAAAATGTTCTTTAGCAGATGAATCAGGACAAGACCACAAGTGGCATTTGGCTGACACATTTCTTTCCCATTCTTAATTGTGTGTCATGGAAACTTTGAAATATAGCAAAAGTAGAAACTTTTATAATTTAATGAAAAATTAAAATGAATACTTAAATACTTAACTGGTATTCAAATATATATAAAATATTTTTAATAAAATAGAAACACTTGTTAATATTTATAGTATTCCATTTATCTTGTTCATTTTCAGTAAATAAATACATATTTGAACTTGTACTATTTCCAAGGAAATTGTAGACACTGATATTTCAGTATTCAATAGTGAAAATAATCTCTTAATAATCATAGTGTCATTATAATCATTAACACTAATTCATGAATAGTGTCTAATATCCTGTTCATATTCAAATTTCCTCCATTGTCTCAACATGGAAAAAATTGGATCGTGTTAAAAGACACAGAAGCCAACTTGAAGGGGCTCCTACTGACTAAATTAGGAACAATTTGATCATCAAAATAAATTTTGAATAAATTAAAATTATAATGAACAATGGGATGTCTATAGTTTCAAAGTACCCCCTACAAAATACTTATTAATTATAATGAGAAAAGGGGCTTAGAGGGAGAAAATATCTGGTTTTGGGCCAAAAGAAAAAAAAAAGAAAAAAAAAAGAAAATGTCTTTATTTTAGTTGCTTTTTTCTCTATATCCAATAAAGTTCACACATTCTACTTTTTTGGGGAGGGGTGGTAAACACCCCCCAGTAGTGCTCGTTGATTGCTCCTGGCTCTGCACTGAGGCATGGCCCCTAAGTATAGGGGATTTTATAGAGTACCAGGGATCAAACCAGGTTGGTCACATGCAAGGCAAATGTCCTATTTGCTGTGCTATCATTCTGGTCTATATCACACATTAAACACAAATATTTTCTTGGTGTTTTAAAACCTATACTATTTCTGTCTCTCTTTCCCTTACCCTCACCCTTTGTTGAAAAAGCCTCTGCCTGCCAAAATCCTCACATTGTAAACTTGTCAGTTTTGCCTTAAAGATGAGAATTTTCAGCTTAAATATAAAATGTTTTTCTTGTACAGTATAGTCAAAAAATAAGCTAAGTTTAATATAGCACTGTTCTAAAAACAACTTTTATGATGCTGAAAATTCAAACATGTCAAGCAGAGTACATAATATTTCTTTGATAGATTTTTCAAAAATTAATTGGCTAACCATCACAGACCTGCTGATTTCTATCCCACTGGTATCTAAATTCAACAAGCTTTGTTTTACGCCAGTTCATGTTTATATATGTGCCAGATCATAATATTTGTACTAAGGAAGTACTTCATTGGCCAAGAATAAATTTGGAAATGAGTTCTACAGGGAAGTGACCTGCTGTTTCCCTCTAAATCTCTAAACCAATGTTCAGGTCAAATAATCATTTATTAGATAATTTTTCATAAATGGGTAGGTCTTAGGGGTCAGGTTAGCCTTGACATCATCAAATTCATATATAATCCATTATCAAATAATATATGTTTTTTTTGTTTGTTTGTTTTTTGTTTTTTGGCCACACCCGGCAGTGCTCAGAGGTTACTCCTGGCTGTCTGCTCAGAAATAGCTCCTGGCAGGTATGGGGGACCATATGGGACACCGGGATTTGAACCAACCACCTTTGCTCCTGCATCGGCTGCTTGCAAGGCAAACGCCGCTGTGCTATCTCTCCGGGCCCAATATATGGTTTTTTATGCCAGATAAATGTGAATCTTTTGTCTATTATTTATTTTTATAAATGAAAATTCTTTAAATAATAATTATAATTTAATTTTATAAGTAATAGATGAAGAACAGATAACTTCACAGCTTAAGGATGAATGATTAAAAGATGTTTCAAAGCCATGCCAACTGCACACACACCACCCACAACTGCAACCTCAACAATGTCCCAGCTTCACCACTCATCTATGGCTCTTTGCAGATACCAATCTGACTCGAACTCCAGGGATGCCAGTATTTAAATTGACATCACCAGGACATTTAAGATGTAAGTGAGGACACACTCTCCCCAATCTTCTTGTATTTCTGGAAGGCCTGCAGCCAAACACATGCCCCACAAAAGCCACAGTATCAGGAGTAGTACTTGGCATTACTAAACAACTCCAATTTTTAAAATATAATCATCCCCATAGGAGCAGACTAATTTAGATGCCAATGTGTACCTGAAGCCACCTAAGGTTCAGAAACAAAAAAAGTAACAGAATGATCCACTAGCAACATGAGTGTACTAAGCCTTCTTCTAATAACTTAATGACCTCATTGAGAGACAACACATTTTTTTTGTTTTTTTTTTGGGCCACACCCAGCATTGCTCAGGGGTTACTCCTGGCTGTCTGCTCAGAAATAGCTCCTGGCAGGCACAGGGGACCATATGGGACACCGGGATTCGAACCAACCACCTTTGGTCCTGGATCGGCTGCTTGCAAGGCAAACGCCGCTGTGCTAACTCTCCGGGCCTGAGAGACAACACTTTTTACAAATTTTCTTATTCCTTTTATTCTTTCATTTTAAATTTATTTTTTCTTTTCTATTTTAATAATTTCACCCCCACTTACCTGGAAATAAATGTCTTATGATCAACTATGCCAACATGTGATATATGGTCTTTAAGCCATTTATATTAAATATGCATTTCACTTGAAATATTTTTAATAACCATTAGTTCTTTCAGTTTTTAAAACTGAAGCATTTCTCAAGTTTAATCCCCATTTAGATTTTTGGCAGGTAAAAGTAGTTATTTTGATTGTATTGTCATAACTTCCTGTTTCTTTTATATTTCTTGCTACAATAGTATTAGAGTGGAAAAGTGGGATCGAATCAACAAAAGGACATTGGTGGAGGGTACTGGGCCTTTTACTGGTGGTGAGGTAGAGTAACTTTGAGTACCAGTACTGTAAATATTAACACTATTATAAATATGTTACCTCAACTATAATGAAATTAATTTAGAAAGAAAAAATTTTCTGGGGAGGATTTACTGGACCACACCTATAGTTACTCTGATGATACAGCTGGCTCTGTACTCCTGGTTGTGCTCAGGGCAATGACACAGTGCTGCAAATCAAACTTTGGCCTACCTTCCGATAAAAACTATTTCAAACTTTTTATCCAAGCCTTTAACCAATTATTTGTCAAAAGCTTTGGGGTTGTTCACAAGCCCTGATGAGATATTAGGCACTGAAACTTAGGTCATTAAATATATTTTAACGGGCCCGGAGAGATAGCACAGCGGCGTTTGCCTTGCAAGCAGCCGATCCAGGACCAAAGGTGGTTGGTTCGAATCCCGGTGTCCCATATGGTCCCCCGTGCCTGCCAGGAGCTATTTCTGAGCAGACAGCCAGGAGTAACCCCTGAGCACTGCCAGGTGTGGCCCAAAAACCAAAAAAAAAATAAAATATTTAACATTTTATTTTAGGCACCACAGTTTGCAATATTGTTCAGGGTAAGTTTTCCTATATAGAACATTCAACACCACAGCAGTGTCTGCTCCCCTTACTACTGCCCCATTACCCTCCTGTTCACCCCTATCACAAAAACCATGGTAAATTTCCTACTGAAAACCACTTATCAGATTCTGTTACTTTGGAGCATTTGCTCTTGCCTTATTATGTTTCCTTATGTCCCATATATGAGTGAGATCATCCTGTATTTGTCTTTTTCCTTCTGACTAACTTCACTTATCATACTCTCCAGGTCCAGTAGGTCACTTTTAAAAATTTGAAATGTTATAAATAATTTTCTAGAGAAAATGAACCCAATTGTTGTATAATTAGTTATGATGTGGTCACATTAAATTGTTAAAAAGATATGCGTGGATATAAAGTTTATACAAAATAAACAAGAGGGAGAAAATAGTTGCAGATCAGAATGTAGTGTGTGGTACCATTTGTGTTAAAAAAATACACATTTAATCAATTGAAATTTTTTCTCATTGTAATATCTCTGAAGTCTTTTTTAATGTCTTTGAAATTCTTGACACTGTCTCACTAGACAATAGCTGCTCTGAAATTTGCACAAATTTCAAATTTTGTGACTATCTCAACAAAATCCTTGAAACTTCAAGGACTATCAGCAGCATGGTAGAAAATCAATCCCAAGTACAGCAGTGCTGGTACTTTAGCACAAAAGGAAATATTTTGAGAAAAATCATGAATGACTCAGAATGTGTTTCTAAAAGGTGGGCTTGTGAAAAACATAATAAAAAAGAAGGGTTGGTGCCATAGTACAACAGGTAGAGTGTTTTCCTTTCACATGGCCAACCTGAGTTTAGTCTACAACAACCCATATGGTCTCCCAAGATTGCCAGGAGTGATTCCTGAGCAAAGAGTCAAATGTAATCCCTGACCACTGATGGGTGTGATCCCCAAACAAACAAAAATAAAAATGAATACTAAACAGGGTGAGGGGTGCTGGCAGATAAACCTGAGACAACGGTGGAGAAAAGTCAACATTCGGGTGAAATGTTTGAGGTTGAACCATTTTGTGGAATGTTCAATCCTTAGAACCTCATATGAGATCACCCAAGTACCATCAGGAGTGAATCCTGACTACTGAGTCAAGAATTAACCCTGGGGGCTGGAGAGATAGCATGGAGGTAAGGCGTTTGCCTTTCATGCAGGAGGTCATCAGTTAGAATCCCTGCGTCCCATATAACCGCCCTCCCCTCTTCGTGCCTGCCAGGATCAATTTCTGAGACTGGAGCCAGGAATAACCCCTGAGCACTGCCGGGTGTGACCCAAAAACCACACACACACACACACACACACACACACACACACACACACACACACACACAAAAATAACCCTGGCGCAAATCAAACACAAAGATTTAGTATTTTATTATTTTGGTGGAGGGTTCTTAGGAAAATGTTTGCAAAGTCATTTCATGTTGATATATAGAAGGATACCTCATTCATTCACTGTGGCTGAAGAATACAATGCTATATAAATATTTATTTCCATTTTTCACTGATATACATTTGGATTTATTCTACTTTTCTTGCTCTCATGTATATAATTCTGTTGGAATCTTTGTTTTTAGTTCTCTTGTGTAGATACTCACCAGAGAACCTCTGGTCATATAATAACTCTATGTTAAACTGTTTAAATGAATACTAAGTTTTTGCTCAAAGAGACTGTTCTGGCTTTTACAAACTTATCAACAACACACAGAATTACCATTTCTCTATATCCTTCCTTTTCAAATTTTGTTAGTGCCTCTTTAATTTGAGCTTTTCTAGTGAGTTGGAGTTTGAATCGCATTTCCCTGATGGCTAATGATAGTGAGCATCTTTTTAATCTGCTAACTGCCTGGGAATATTCTTTCTTTGGAGGAACTGTTTATAGAGATCACTTGCCCAGTTTTTGTTTGATTAGACATGTCTTGGACACAATTAACCAAGTTGAGATAGCTGCTTTCATTCTCATCACCCTCATATTTAGAGGTAACACAGTTAGGAGAAGGACTCCAAGGAAGGTGTGAGAGCCTGGTTTATGGGAGGAGTAAATGCCTGAAGACACCTTAATAATTGTTTTGCAGTAACCATGATTAGTCATCTAGTTATGTATGACAATATGCAATAGTCACAGTGTTTACCAGCATGATATTGTGATTAGAGAAGGTTATAAAGAAGGTGGAAGTCCCTAGCCAATCCATGGGGCAGTCACACATCAAGTTTGCCTGTCTCCCTTCATTATCATTCTCATGGATGATCTTGAACTTTTAATTTCTGTATATCACCACCAAACATTTTGTTTAGAGCCCCTACAGTATGCCAGATTTGGGAGTCATTCTGGCATTTGATTCAAACAATATTGCTATGATAGTTGTTTCATATCTTCTCCTTACATTATTGCAAGAAAAATGGAGACCAAGAAAGATGTAGTAACGTCACATACAGACAGTAAGTGGCAGATCCCACAGCTAAAATCCAATTCTGTCTGATTCTAAAGGCCAACATGACTAGTTCAATTTTCCCATTGCCAAGAGCTAATAATCATGGAGATATCACTCCTATTTGCCAGTGTGCATGCTAAGTGTGCACTATTGTATGGAACCATCACTTCAGTCTCTTATCAGATGAGTCCATATGCAGCAGAAGGGCAGAAAATGTGGATAAAAATGACTTTGACTCCTATTACTCCCAGCCCAGATTCTTGTGTTACCTATGTACCGACTTCCTTATTGGGTACAGGTTTTTCTTGGGATATAAAATGTTCTGGATTTAGTGATGATGGTTGATTAACTTCCTTTGAGGGAAGGCCTAGAATAATCCATTTTTTGAGCCAAGGGTTGTTTTCCTTTCTGATTTAAGGGACTTTTCTATGTGTTAGGGTTGCCAGGCAAGTAAATTTCTACTGATATCTTTAGATAGTGACTTGAAAGACAAATGTAAATATATTTTTCTGGTTTTGACTTAGCAATTTCACTTTATTTATTTATTTTGGAACTATATTCAGAAATGCTCAGGGCTTATTCCTCACTCTATGCTCAGGGATAACTCTAACTTGAGGGACCATATTGGGTGTTGGGAATCAAATTGAGGTTGGCCACTTGCAAGGCAAGTGACTTACTATGCATTATCACTCTGGTCCCATTGAATCTTGTGGTTTTATATAAATGGTTCTGAACATGACAACTGCCAGGCAGTGCTGGGCTATCCACTTCCCATGAACTCCTATCCTTGTCAGCACACCCTTTACAGCAGGAACTGTTGTGAGCTCTGTCTCACTCAAAGAAAACAGAGACAGATTTAATAACTCGACTCAGCTGTAGAATCAGTATGTTACGATGATGATGAGTAGAAACTTAGCTGGTTAGCATCTAGCACCAATGTGTCATCTCTACACTATAATATCTCTAGTTCTAACAGAATCAGTGAGAAAGAGCCTTTACAAGGTACTGTTTTCGGTGTGCTAGAAATGATTCTGCACATTCCTGGACAAATGGACAGAGTGGCAAGGCATAAATCCCAATGTGATCCTTGCTTAAGTGCACAGATACAAGTGAAAGGCCAGTACCACCATGATCTTATGCTCATCCACTTAGTCCCTTGAGACCTTCTTCCCCCATCTCAGGTGAGGCCTTGATTGGATCTGTCCACTGTAAAGGTTGTTGTCAACCAAAGCCGCTGTTTTTCTTCCCATACGTATAACAAATCTCTGTGTGAATGAATAGTCACACAAAAGAAGTTCGGAAAGAAATGGCTTAAAGTGCTCTACTGTGGTGCTTTGGCCAAAGGACTAATTGGCATTTTTATTTGGAAGGAAGGGAAAATTGCCTAAAAGCAAGAATGGGCAAGTACTAACACCCATGTAAACCGTTCATTCTTGTTGCCGATCAAAGGCTTCAAGTGGGGGAAAAACAGCTCTTGTTTGCACAGTGTTTTTGTACGCTAGCGTTCCAGTGATGCTGTTTAAATTCTATGCACAGGCCAATTAAAATCGCTAAAGGTTGCATCATTTTTTGCACCACCCTTTTCTCTAAAAACGGCATTTGAGACTCCAGAAAGTAGCTACAGTTAAAACTCAACCTCTCATTGCTTACTTCCATGAAATATTAGAAGAAGGGGCAGTGATTTTTTACCAAATCTTTTGTGCACATGTTTATGGTCAACAAACTAGAAGATTCGAGAGTTTTCAGCATCGCTGAAATGTCACGTGACTTTCTGAGAGGAGTGGAGAGCAGATGGTTGCAATTTCTACCTTAATTCATCCACTTAGTGAGCTGGGACTTGAATCCTACAGAAGCAGTGAAGTGGGGGTGGGTGTAGAAGAGGAAGTGATGTGCATGAAACCCTATCATTAACAGTATTAGAAATCATGGTGCCCCAATAAAATTTTCTTAAAAAGAGGGGTGAATACAGGTCATGGAAAAAGAATATCCTTTGTGCAGAATGGCAGTGGGGGTGGAGGAAACCAATTTTAAACACATTTGTCAATTTTTCTGTTTAAAATGTTTCTTTCCTAAGGGAAGAGCATAAAGTGTAATTCCTCTTCAATCATGAAGAGTCTTATCTTACTGTTCTGGCCCAAATAGGGACCTTATAAACATGAAGCATATAATCAAGGCTCCAGTACTGGGGAGAAAATGCAAAGGATTAAGTTCATACTTGACATGTGGGAGTCCCATATTCAATCCTGAAATCACTGGTCACCTAAGCACAGCGTACTATCTCTTCAGCTCCAGCTATCTTTTAAATTTAAATTACTTTATTAAAAGATCATATATCACAAATTTGACCTAGCTGATTAAGTTGATTGTAATACATTTTCTCATAAGTGAGAGCAAAATTGTTTAAAAAAAAAACGAATAGAAAGACAATACAAAAGAAGAGGAGGGGAGAAAAAAAGAAAAATTGTGAAAATTTTTGTATTTGCAATGAGGCCATTAAATCATTGTCAGAAGATTTAGTAAGCTTTCGTTGCTAGCTGAGCATTCTATTTCTTCATTAAGGACATTAAGGGACTTCAGCTTTACTTTGGCATCTAAACTGGTATGGGGATAATAATATTAAAAAAATGAAGCTGTTGAGCACAGCTGCACTATCCAGGAATTCAAACTGCTATTGCTGATATTGTGGTTTTTGTGGGGCATTGTTTGGGCTGCCAGGTCTACTGGAAGTATGAGACGGTGGGGTAAGGGTGCCCACATTCACTCCAAAAAAGTCCTAGTAACATCAGCCCAAATACTAGCATATGTAGAGTTTGGGCATATTGGTATCTCTGCAGAGAGTCATAGAGGAATAGTGAAGTAGGGCCAGAGGCAAAGTAATGATTATGGGTGATAGATTCAGCAGGTGTGGTTTTGGCTGGGTGGGGGCTTGGCCCATCCTCTTCTCTTGAGATTGCCATTGATTTTTTTTTGTTTGTTTGTTTTGGGGCCAAACCTAGCGGCACTCAGGGGTTACTTCTGGCAAGCTTGAGGGATCATATGTCCAGGTATCAAACCAGGGTTATTTGCATGCAAAGCAAACACCCTACCTGATGTGTTATCGGTCCTGCCTATGAGCTATTTTTTTTTATTTTAATTATGACAACAAGGATGCAAAGAAAGAGGACAGGGTAAAGTTACAGTGGAAGCCCAATCACCCATAAACAGGATTCTCAGTAGTCCCATCGATGATATCCCAGCCTTATACTTTCAGCCAAAGAACATTAAGAAAAACAAAACTGAACCCATGTACCATACAATTACTTTGTCCCTCAAATCCCCCGTTGTAGTACATATTATTTCTTAGCAGCACACCATATAATCTAAAGATATTAGACTTATGTGACTCTTTAAACATTGAGGGCAAAGTACATTTATCTAGATCCATGCACATGCTTACTAGTTTAAATTAACCTCAAAAGTTTTAGTGGGTTGTTTTTCTTAAGGATTGGAGTCAAGGGACCATAGTAAAAAACGATATTAAAGTGGCATTTGTTTGCATAGGCCCACCAAAACATAAGGGACATGGAAAGACAAATTATGGTCTAAATAGATGGAGACCCTACCCCTGAAGTTTCCTGGCACAGTACTGACTCTAGGCTCCAGGCAAACTAGTTTGTCCAATTCAAGTCATCGTCTGTAGTGGCAATACACCTCCATTCCTCACATAGTCTCTGTTGTTGGTATCATGCTTCTGTATTAAAGACCCTGGAGTCTGCATGTCTCATATAGCAGTCAGGATGGTGCAAAGCATTCTCTCGTTTCATCTCACACTTAAGGGGCAATAGAGAGAACCATGTCCTGTAGAGCAGGTCATTGTTGTTGTCACGTCTTATCGCAGGTCATTGTTGTTGTCACGTCTTCTCAGTGTAAACGGAGGTGTCTTTTTAGGAGGTCGATGTCAGACCCTTGGTAGTGTCTTTCCTGGTAGAGGACTGCTTCCAACTGTTGCTATAAAAGACCTTGGATGTTTCGTAGGTAGCGTGCCTGGTTCCAGTGTGAATGGAGAATGCCCATTCATCTGAGGCCTGTGTCAGGTCATTATATCAATGTTCAGGGTGTAAGGTACATTGTAATGAGATTTATTGGATAATAACTAATCTGTATGTATAGTGTTTTCCCATTTTAATGTGTCTATGCAAACAAGGATCAATGCCATGAAGCGTTATTGGTGCATTTGGAGGCAATAGGAACAAGACCAGCAATTTCCATGACATAGTTCAATCATAGGCATCAAACTGAGGGACAGTTCCACCAACAATCCTTACTATACAGCTTACAAAGAAAGACAAGATGAAAAGTGGATAGAAACATGATGGTAGAAGAATAGAGAGTTACAGCAGTTAAAGAAAATAATCATAAAATATTCAAACTATATATGTGTTCAATATGTGTTCGATTTATGTCCTTCTAAATAGTTCTGAGATTTGTAAGATCTACTGTATGTCTTTGGACAGAGATTAAAACTGTTTGTTACTGAAGGTAAGAAGGGTAAATCAGGGGTACTGGTGGTTGGGAGGAGCATAAGTTCGCGCGGGGGCGCTAGCCCCCGCGCGGTTTCAAAATGTAGACTGGTATAAAATTGCCACTGACAGCCTGAGTATAGCTGAGCAGTTATCTGCCACCCCCCAGATCAAACGCCACCCCCTAAGCCAACCCTGGAGCCGGCCTGGGAGTGGGGAAAAACCCAGGGTGCCCCATCAGCTCCTCCCAGAAACCCACCTGGAGATCCGGAGGAAAGGGGGAGATGGGGGCCGGGTGACCCAGGTCCGGGCCCCCCCTACCCTAGGCCAGGCCAAAAGGCCGCTGGCACATGCGGAGGTCTGCCAGCTGCCCGCCCGTGCTGCTAAAAATCCTGCTCCAGGAAGGGAGCGAGAGACCCTCCCAAGCCTGAAGGACAGGGATTTAAGCCCAACCTAGGCCGGTCCCCAGACCCGGCCTGGGAGTGGGGAAAAACCCAGGGTGCCCCATCAGCTCCTCCCAGAAACCCACCTGGAGATCCGGAGGAAAGGGGGAGATGGGGGCCGGGTGACCCAGGTCCGGGCCCCCCCTACCCTAGGCCAGGCCAAAAGGCCGCTGGCACATGCGGAGGTCTGCCAGCTGCCCGCCCGTGCTGCTAAAAATCCTGCTCCAGGAAGGGAGCGAGAGACCCTCCCAAGCCTGAAGGACAGGGATTTAAGCCCAACCTAGGCCGGTCCCCAGACCCGGCCTGGGAGTGGGGAAAAACCCAGGGTGCCCCATCAGCTCCTCCCAGAAACCCACCTGGAGATCCGGAGGAAAGGGGGAGAGGGGGGCCGGGTGACCCAGGTCTGGGCCCCCCCTACCCTAGGCCAGGCCAAAAGGCCGCTGGCACATGCGGAGGTCTGCCAGCTGCCCGCCCGTGCTGCTAAAAATCCTGCTCCAGGAAGGGAGCGAGAGACTCTCCCAAGCCTGAAGGACAGGGATTTAAGCCCAACCTAGGCCGGTCCCCAGACCCGGCCTGGGAGTGGGGAAAAACCCAGGGTGCCCCATCAGCTCCTCCCAGAAACCCACCTGGAGATCCGGAGGAAAGGGGGAGAGGGGGGCCGGGTGACCCAGGTCCGGGCCCCCCCTACCCTAGGCCAGGCCAAAAGGCCGTTGGCACATGCGGAGGTCTATTTTTAATGTAATCTTTTTGATTGAAGTTCTATGATTTATAATACTATTATTGATCTTCCCATGCTGCTTGAACTATTTTTTTTTTGTTTTGGTTTTTGGGGCCACATTTGTTTGATGCTCAGGGGTTACACCTGGCTAAGCACTCAGAAATCGCCCCTGGCTTGGGGGGACCATATGGGACGCCGGAGGATCCGAACCACGGTCCTTCCTTGGCTAGCGCTTGCAAGGCAGACACCTTACCTCTAGCACCACCTCACTGGCCCCGTTTGAACTATTTTTTAAAAGAATTCAGTTGTGGAATTAGTGCATCAGCATAAAGGCCCTAGTAGCTATGAGCTACTTTTAAAAAATAGAGCTTGGAAAAGCTTTTCTATCCCTTTTTATATGGAGTTATTTTTAATGAATGGATGTTTAATCTTTTTGCTGTTGTTGCTGTTTTTGGGCCACACCTAGCAGTACTCAGGAATTACTCCTGGAAAGCTTAGCAGACCATCTGAGATGCTAGAGATTGAATCCACTACCTGCTGCACTATCAGGGATACTGACTCCTGGATATTAAATCTTTTCAAAAACTTTCTCTGTATTTGGATGTTTTTTTTGTTTCTGTTTTGTTTTGTTTTGCTTTTGGTTTTGGTTTTTTGCATCTCACCCATTGCTCAGGGGTTTCTCCTGGCTCTGCACTCAGAAATCGCCCCTGGCAGGCTCAGGGCACCATATGGGATGCCAGGAATCGAACCATCGTCTATCCTAGGTTGGCTGTGCTATCTCTCCAGCTCCTACATTTGTTGATATAATCTTACTTTGTTAATCTGGCATGAAACATGAAATAATTTGTGTATATTGAGCTGTTCTTGCATCATATATGATTTATTTTATAATGATGGATTTAGTTTAATAAGATTTTGTTGAGGACCTTTGCATCAATGTTCATTAGGGATATTAGTCTGGGCCTTTTTAAAAAATAGTATTTGTCTAAAAAATGATCAGACTTGAATACCAAATCCAAAGTCAATGACAATAGAATTGATACCCAATCTACTACAAGCTGTACAAGTGGAGAACAGTTCCACTAGTGTTGTGGGGGTAAAGGAGGGAGATGTGGGATGCATCTGGGAACAGGGGTGGAGGGAGGACAACACTGGTAGTGGGAATGCCCCTCATTCATTGTCACTATGTGCCTTAAATATTACTGTGAAAGATTTGTAATTCACTTTGCTCACAATAAAAAAAAGAAAGTGCAGTAAGCACAGTGTTTGCCTTGCACGTGGCTGACCCTTGTTCAATCCCATATGGTCCCATGATCCTGCCATTCTGAGCCCTGAATGTAGACACTGGAGTATTCCCTGAGTACCACTGGGTGCTTCCCCCCCCAAAAAAAAAACAACAAAAAATAACTATTTAAAGAAAAAAATGATAACTAGAATAGGTTTGGTGCTTGCTTTGCACACAGCTGACTTGGTTCCAAATCCTGGTACTCCATATATTCCCCTGAGCCCATGAAGAGTAATCTCCAAACAAAGAGCCAGTAGAAGCTGTGAGCACCACCACTGTAGCCCAAACAAAACAAAACAAAACAAAACAAAACAAATGAACTGGAGAGATAATTTAGCAGATTTGTCTGTGGCATACTTGAGTTTAATCCTGAGCATCTCATATGGCTCCCTGAAGCTACCAGGAGTGATCCCTAGAGTAAGCCCTGATCATTGTCTATTACAATATCCTGCACCCTACCTCCAGAAAAAATTAACTACTTAAAAGTTTTTGCCACAAAGAAAACACTTGTGGCTAAGAATGGTTATATATAAACCTCTTGTGGTAATCATGCCGCAGTATATGCAGAAACTGAGGTGTTATTTTTCCATCTTAAACTAGTGCAATAAGTTATAAATAAATTATAAAAATAAGTAATAAGTAAATTATTTGATAAACTGGAAGAGAAGAAATGAGAAAACAAAATGGAACACCAATGTGGACCAAAGAGCAAGTGCCAACCCCAAGGCCTTTGCACTTGATTTTTCATTCTCTTAGGTGGATCTCTGAATCTTTATCTTATTCATTCATTCATTCACCCATATTCAGTGTCTACTTTCTTCTCAATCCTATTGTAGTAAATACATGGTAGCTATTATTAAATCTGAGAGCCTTTATTGGAATATTAAATTCTAGGGATTATTTTCCTATCAGATGAACAAGTTCTGCTTTGGACTTAACAGATTTCAAGGGGCTAGCACCTAATTTAAGAAGTTTAGAATTGAATTTATGAGCTTGCATTTCTGCATAAGCTTGTGCACTTTGCCTGGATGTAAGTGTTTGCATTTATCTCATTTTGTTCTTTTAAACTAAATAATTGAGATATGTGGAGTTGATCCTCACACAAACACTTGTACTCTCAGACATGTTCCACCCTCCTTATCCATATAAGTAATCTTAATGTGATTTGCATCTGTAGTAGTCAAATTAGGAAAAAGTTTTTCTTAACATTTTCAGCTGAAGATATAATTAACAATGTTTTACTATTAAAACTTTCAAAGTTGAAGTGACTAGTGAACATTCAGAGAAGATGAAACTGACTTCTGGTCATGAACATCTCCTCTGCCCACACCTACTGAACACTCTCTTGTGTAATGTAACACAAACTAAGTGTTCAATATCTTTCTCAAGCTCTGCTCTTATTTCAGGTAAGAGTCCAGGACTCTCTGCTCTGCTACTCAAAGAGACCTGGGAATTATCTCTTCACAGTTTATCTAATTACTTTTTGCTGTTTTTTTGGCCATACTAAGCTGTGTTCAAGGTTTACATTGGCTCTGCATTTGGGAATCAATACTGGTGGGCTCAGCATACCCCATGGGATGACCAGGATTGAACCAGGGTCCACTATATGCAAGGCAATCCCCTGTATTATCACTTTGCACCAGACTTTGTCTAATGACATAAAAATTAATTGTTCCATCTACAGACAGTTATGGTCTAAATGGCATATTTGCTTGCAAGAGCGAGGTACCCATTTCAAGTTTGCTCGTTGGTTGAGTTTAAATGTTTCTACAAAGGAAATAGGTGAGGCAAGACTACATTAGCTGACTTGATAGGGAGAGGGAGTCAAATACTTGCAGAAGTTTATCTCCATAATCCCAAGTTTAAATTTTGACATTTTTGTCACTTATTCCACAACAAAGCTGAAAAAAGTGTTATGTAATTGAATGTACAAATGAGTATAAATTGAGGGACCAGAGTGGTGGTAGGCTGTTTGTCTTGCATGTGGTTGACCTAGGATGGATCACGGTTAGATTCCTCTGCGTCACATATGGTCCCCCAAACCAGGAGCAATTTCTGAGTGCATAGTCAGGAGTAAACCCTAGCTTCACCAGGTGTGGCCCCAAAAATCAATTCCCACAAACAAACAAAAAAACAAACCCAAATGAGTAAAAATTGAGATGTTGGTATACCATTTGACTACTACTTTGTATCTACCATCTGTGTATGCTTTGAATAAGCTAGTTACTATGCATTGCAGAGTATCGTTTGAGGTTTTATTTCATACATGCCCTCCTGATTCTGTCTTCTTTCTTCTGTCTGGAGAAGTCAGTGGGCAAACCTGAAAGAAGAGTTGAGAACTCTCTTCTAAAATAGGTTCTTTATGTCTTCTTGAAGCAATACCATAATGAAAGCATTATTTTGTTTGAAGGCCACACTATAAGGTGCTCAAGGCTTACTCTTCGATCTGTTCTCAGGGATCACTTCTAGTGCTTTTAGGGGTCGTACATGGTGCCAGGGATAAAACCTCAGTCAGTCCCATACAAGGCAAGCAAGCAAGCATATATATATATATATATATATATATATATATATATATATATATATATATATATATATATATATATATATATATATATGGCCCAGACTGAGTATATAGGTATTTATACTGAGAAATTATCTGTTTTAAATATGCGGAAAGAAGGAAGTAAGAACTTTGATTTTATTCTTTAATATAGAATATTTATTGAACATCTCCTATGTGCCAGATGTGATATAATACGATTAGTTTTTTTTTTTTAATAAAACAGTCCATGTTTTCCCTCCAGGAGCTCACTTTCTAGGAAGTGGTTCCAGTCCTAAAAATGAGTAAGGTCCATGAAGAGGACTATAATGCAGTGTAAGGTATCTGCTAAGAAGAAAATTAGGGTCAGGCTGGAGAGATAGTATGAAGTTTAAGACACTTGCATTGCACACAGTGAATCCAGTTCAATCCCCTGCACCACATATGGTCCTTTGAAAACTGCCAGGAATGAGACATAAGCATTAGTGGGTGGGTTTCAACACCGCTTCTCCAAATAAAGAAAACAGGGTGATGATTATAGGGTTCTTTGTTTTTTCAGTGGGAGACTCACAAGGGGTACTCAGTAAGTCTGGGAGGTCCCTTTTAGTGATTGTAGGTCAACTGGGCTGGCAGTTCAGAACTAAGACCTCAGAATAGGGTGCTTTGTTTTTTTTTTTTTTTTTGGTTTTTGGGCCACACCCGGTGACGCTCAGGGGTTACTCCTGGCTATGCGCTCAGAAGTCGCTCCTGGCTTGGGGGACCATATGGGACGCCAGAGGATCGAACCGCGGTCCGTCCGAGGCTAGCGCAGTCAAGGCAGGCACCTTACCTTTAGCGCCACCGCCCGGCCCCAGAATAGGGTGCTTTTTACACTCTGTGGTCTCAAGAGATTATTTGGGTGACCTGGCAGTGCTCAGAGACCCCAGGGCCACACCCAGCGATGCTCAGAGGACCATATAGTTCTTGGATTAAACCGTAGTTAGTACAAGGCATGTACATTTATTTCTGTACTATCTCTCTGGCCCCTGGAGGGTTCTTTCTTAGGTCTGTCTTAATTTTCTCCTTTGAATATTTTATTTGGTAGAGAATATAATAATAATTTGTTAATTACTACTTTGTATGAGGACTTGTGTTCAATACTGATCCATAGATATGGAAGCAGGTATAGATAACTCCAGCCTTAATGAGGTCAGTCTGGTTGAGGATTCTAATAAAGAGTGGGGAGGAAGACTCCGGTTATAATGAAATGAGGGCTTCCTAGTGGAGCAAAACAGCAGGTTGGGGGAGTTCTTTCTGGTCAATTACAGGAGAGATCATTGAGGAATTTGAATTAGTCTTTGAATGGCCTTGAATGGGACTTGAAAGGATTGCAGTTTGAGGAAGGCAGATTGCCAATTAAGGCAGACTTTCTTTCCTAACAGCTGCAGTTGCATTTTAGGCATCAGGATTGCCCCTGTGAGCTTACTGAGCAAGCCCATGTACAGGGGAAATGTATGGATGGAGGTTGTGCAGGTAGCTGAGAAGACTCACACGATGGATGAAGAGTGGGTTAGATTTTGTTAATCCTTGGATTACCTTCCAATCTGGCTACATAATTCAATTTCACTTCTTCTGAGGGCCCAAGAGGTAGTACTTTGGATAGAGTACTTGCCCTGCAGGGACAAGCAGAATAGGTTCTCTGCCCTAGATACAGCAGCCCAATTCCAGCCAGTAGTGATCTCTAAGAGGAAAGCTAGGATTATGCCCTAACCACGGCTGAATGTGACCCAAAGAAGCATAAAACCAAACCAAAACAACAACAAAACCAACCAAACTTCCTTTGAAGCAATGCTTTGCTGGGTCAAGATAAAGCAGTCAAATTTATGTCTGATAATAATTGGAATTTCCAGATTGGTGAGATAATTTTTGAGAAAGTCGTTCTTGGTAAGTATAATCAGTCTCTAGATGACCCTGTACTTGTGAAGGAAGGCTCAAACTCGTTTTTGCCTCTAAACAGCTAATACTAAGTGATTTTAAAGTCTTAAGCTCAGTTATTTTATTGGGGGAGGGCAAAAGTGGGGGTTGGGCCACACCCAGCAGTGCTCAGGTCTTGCTCTCTGCTTAATGTGCAGGGATCACTCCTGGTGCACTTGGGGTATCATATGCATTGCCAAAGACTGAACCCAGGCCAGCAGTGTGCAAGGTATCTTACCTGCTATCTCACCACGTCTCAAGCTCAGTTCTCCTTTGATTTTTAATAAAGCACCTGTGATTCACAAAATTATTCATAGTATGCTTTTAGACTTAATATGTTCCAACAACAATCTATTCACTAGTAAGGTCCTCCCTCTGTCAAAGTCTCAAGTTCTTTCCCCCCTTCTAGTCTGGCTCCTGGGAAGGCATCCTTTTAAGATTGGTTATTGTAGTTTTTTTCTTAGACTTGCAATATTGCTGTGTGATGAGTCATAAAATCCTGTGTGAATCCCTTTTGTATATCATAGATGATGTACTATTGATGTTATCTATTATCTATTACTCTTTGCAATTTTATTAATGGGTTCCCTTTTTTTGTTGCTTTGGTTTTGTTTTGAGACACATCCAGTTGGTTCTCAGGAGATGCTACTAGGTTTGTGCTCAAAAGTGATTTCTGGGAATGCTCTGGGGACCAGATTGAGCCAAGGCCACCAAGGGAAACTACTATATTCCCTCTTCCGTTTTTCTAGTGCCTCATGGGGCTCTTGAATTTAATCTATGTGTTTGTATAAAATAGAGGGACCATTATCTTGGAGTCCCAAAACTATAACCTAACGGTTTTTTTTTGTTTGAGGTTGCACATAACTATGCACAAGAATTATATTTGGTTCTGTGCTCAGCAATCACGTCTGGCTGTCCTTGCAGAACTATATGGGAACCCGAGATTAAACCTGGGTCTGCCACATGCAAGGCAAGTACCTTATGAGCCTTACATGCCTCTTTATCTCTCAAGGCCTAAAAATGTCCTTTTGGAATTGATAATGAAAGAAATTTATAGTTCATATTCTATTTAGAGAGACCAATTTTGCCCAGTTTAGCACATTAAATCTAATTGTCGTTTCACTCCTTTACGGCTTCTAGACTAATTCTATTCCCAGTACTAGTGGAAATAAAGTTTTCCTGTCTGATATTTAAGCCTAATGCTTAGGTTCTGGTCCAGTTGCCCTTGCAGGTGGCTTCTTAATTCTCTCAGGCTCTATTATTGAATTTTCTTTTCCCAGGCTTCTTAAGGTGACAACTTTCAAAAGCTCTTAAAAGCTTAATAGCATCCTTCTGCACTATTCTCCAACAGACAACTTCACTTTCTAATTCAGTTGGTGCTGTCATTAAAGATTGTGGGTCAGAGAGGGGAAAGCCAAACTGATCTTTCAGTTAATATTTCTCACGGACAACAAAAAAATGAATCAATTTGTATTGTGCGTTTTTCCAATAATTTTTTCTTCTGAAAAATCGAGTACGTGTTATCAAAAGCGTGAATTTTAAAGGTACAGTATCAAACCTTGTATGCCTGAAACAACTCTATTATGAACAACTTTGTAAATCATCGTGTCTTCATAAAAATAAATTTAAAGAAAAATAAAGGTAGTCTATCAAGGTCCTAAGTTTGCTGCAGAAAAACAATTTATTGCATGCTTTTAGTTCTGATTTCACAACTGAAAAATATACTAGAAAAATATACATATGTTAGTACTGAACAGGAAGTATTTGACTGTTTTACTCTGTTTTATTTATCAATTGAGATGTATTTGTAGTGCTTATTAACATGATTTTTATTTTATTTTTTTTATTTTTTATTTTTTTATTTTATTTATTATTTTATTTTATTTTTTTTTTGGTTTTTGGGCCACACCTGGCGGTGCTCGGGGGTTACTCCTGGCTGTCTGCTCAGAAATAGCTCCTGGCAGGCACGGGGGACCATATGGAACACCGGGATTCGAACCAACCACCTTTGGTCCAGGATTGGCTGTTTGCAAGGCAAACGCCGCTGTGCTATCTCTCCGGGCCCAACATGATTTTTAGAACCAGAAATGGCTTTATTTGCATTTAACTTGTTTGTTTATTAGCCTAAATTTATCTTAAATTTAAAGAAAAAAGTAGACAATCAAGAAAAAATAACAGAAAGTCTGTGGCATAATTCAGTATATTCCAAAACTTCCAAAAATTAAGATAAATTGTGTTTAATTCCTCTTTGTGCATATTTTGTATGTGTGTAGTAGGAAGTTTTGCACTGGGCAACTGACTTCCCAAAGCTGGTGACTTGGAGAGGGCAAAGGCACTAAGAAAGACTAGGGTAAGAGAAGGCAAAAGAGGTGCAGTGCTTGATTTATATATGCTAAGTCCTGATTTGATTCCCATTCCTACGTATGGGCCCCTAATTACTGCCAGGGGTCACTCCTAGGCACTAAGATAGAAATAGACCCTGAACACCACTGGTTATGGCCTCAACACTCTTCCCTCAAAAAAGAATGCATCTGGAGAGAGTCCAGTGTTCCCACGTCATCATCAGCTCTTGAATCCTACTGTTTTATTTGAATTTGACCTGACTTCACTTGCTCATTTTGCTCCTCAATTCACTCTACTGTTTACTATTCTTTGGATTCCTATCTTGGAACCTGGAAGTTTCTTCTCCCAGGTTAATGAGTTAGTACCTACAGCCACCCTTCCCAGAAATGATATAACGGGCCATATGAAGATGGACACACCAATGTATGGAGAAACATCTTTGGATCTCAAGTTCATAGCACCCTTACACCCTACCTTAGGGGAAAATAACAAAATAAGAAAACCAGAACAAAATCAAGCAAACCGATCTAGAGTTAGGTAGCACCTTGTTATTCTTACAATTCTATGGAGCAAAAATGAAAATTGTGTTTTCCCTTTTCTGTGCTGTGGATAAATAAAACAGTTCTTTTTCATGTTGATTAGCTATAAAAGACAATAGGCTTCTCAAAAGTTCCATGAAAAGACTTTTTGGGGAGCTTGGACAATAAGCATGCTAATAAAAAAAAACAGGCTATATGCAAATTAAGTCATTTCTGGTTCTGGAAATCACATTTATAAGCACCACAAATACATTTCAATTGATAAAGGAAGCAGTGGGGAAAAATGTGTAGTCAAATACTTCCTGTTCACTACCAACATATACATATTTTTCTACTACATTGCTCAATTGTGAAATCAGAAGAGGAAACATGCAATAAACATTTTTGCAGCAAATTTTAGTAAAATATCTGTAAAAAGATGACCAAATATACCAATGTTGAGTATTACAATGCATTTGATTAATTTTTTCTTCTTTTAATACAAAATTGTCAGATAATCTTGTCCTGCAAAAATACTACATTTTAAAATTCAGTGTGGGGCTATCAGGCACTTCTGGTCTCTTGGAGCTATAACTGGTACTGAGCTCGTGCGGCTTGTCAAAATTTAATGAGAGGGCCCGTTCTAAAATAATTGAATTTTCATATCAGAACGAACCAGGATTACTCAGACAATAAAATTGCTGAGTCCTGTACTGTTACCGGCAAATACCTTTTGCTTTGCTCATGAAATCAGTATGTAAATGTTCAGGGTTTGTATTTAAGGCATCTTAGGCATTTGGAGTTGTAGTACTAGCAATAATTTCAAATGGTGCCTGTGATAAGTAGCTGGGTTTTTTTTTATAATGTTCAAAGTGTAATTTGTTTGGTGAATCAGGATAAGCATTTGGTTTATATTTTATATAAATGTTAATGCATTTGCAGTTTAATTATGTTCCTTAACTTTGAACGTTTCTGAAGTAAAATTTGAAGACTGGTCCATCAGATGGGTCTTGCTTTCATAACCTTCTGAAAAATGGGAGCACCTCTATGCTGTGAGTTTAAGAAGGAAGCGGTGATGGCGAAGTTCGTGATGGTATGTTTTGGGAGCTGGGAGCACTAATAGTGAAGGGGGAAGAATGCCAAGCCTTAGGTGTACTCCTTCCCCATAACAGCAAGTTCCTTGAACTTAACATTAGACCTAAGTGCCCTCTATCATCGGTAGGAAGACACTTCCAGGGAGTGGCTCATTTCTCTCTTTTATGATAGTCGAGTTGGAGAGCAACTGTGAATAAGTAGGATGATTAGAAAAATTAGCAGGAGTTTCTGAACTGTCGCCATGATGGAGAGCCACAGGGCTGAGATAAGTCCGGTGTCATGGGGAAAGTTGCTTTAAGAAATGATCTGCACAGTTTTTTTCTAGCCATTTTGCAGGATTTTAGCTGTCAAGAAGTGGTTTTGCTTTCTTCCCCATCATAGCCTGCAAAGGTTCTCTAAGGTGGAGGATGGGGGTACAGTTGAGGGTGGATAGGACAAACTTGGCCTGTGTCTGATTATGAAAATCAACCTTTATGGGAATACAGTCACACTTTCATTCATGTCATGCCTTCTGCTGGCTTTCATGGAATAAGGGCAGATTTGAGTAGCAGCGATGGAGACTGTGTGACTCAAAAAGTTCAAAATTGAGCTTCCTCCATAAGACCCAGCAATTAATTTCACTTCCAGTTATCTACCTAAGGGTCCCCAAAATACTATTCTGGAGAGGTGTGCATGCCCTTATGTTCATTGCAACACACTTCACAAGAGCTAGGATCTAAATATATCTTCAGTGTCCAGGAACAGATGGATGAATAAGGAAATTGTGGCATTTCTATAAATACGATGTAATGCTACTCAGTAATAAGAAAAGAGAATCATGTCATTTGCCCCAGGGTGGTTAGTACTTGAGAGATCCATGCTAATATCAAGCCAGATAGGAGAGGGATAGATACAGAATAATTTCTTTCATATGTGGGCATTCAGGACACACAGGAAGAGAGCAATAAATGACCCAAGGCAACAGAATCCAAGAGTTGTTCTGTAGAATTGAACTGACTGGGTAGGGGAGGGGGCTGAATGAGTCCTTGAAACAGTGGCAGAAGGACCTGGACTCTTTGTTGGTGGGGTGGTATTGGGACAGTGTATGCATGAAAAATATCAATAAAAAGGTTGTAAAGTATGATAAATATAGGAAAGATATATACTATTTAGGCCTTTGCAGAACAAGTTTGTAGACCTCTGGCTTGGCATAGACTGGAGCAAAGGACTTTTGCCTTTTCCGCAGGTGGTGTGATGATCAGACTAGTAGCTAAGACATAGTGAGCACTTCCTGTGTCTATATGCAATTTCCCAAACCCTCTGTATTTAAATGCTCACTAGGTTCTCACAGCAACCCTCCATAGTAACACTAGCAGTATCCCTAGTCTTTATAAATGGAAATGCATTGCAGCTATTTCTGTATTTTGGCCACTTCATTTTGTTCTTTTGTCAGAGTCTAAGGATTGACTTTTCTTCTTTTGTGGGAGGCACACCCAGATGTACTCAAGGGCCACTCCCAATGGTGCTCAGGGGAACATGAGGTGCTGGGTTTCGAATCGGGACCTCTTCGATAAGAAGCATGTGTCCCAGCGCAGGCAGCTATTTTGACACAACAAAAAGCAAGACTTCAAATTTCCTTGTAACTGTAGTATTCTATTATATGTATGTATACATATTTTTCCACTTTTTTTTGCTTGGGGCCACACCCAGCAATGCCCAGGGATTACTCCTGGTTCTTCACTCAGGAATCACTCCTGGTGGTGCTTGGGGAGCATATGCTAAGAATGCTAGGGATCAAACCTGGCTTAGCTGGATGCTATTACTCTGACCACTCACATTCTTTGGATTTGTTCCTCAAGATAGTTTTCATTTTCTGCCCTCTTCAGACATATAATAAATGAGCTCTCTGGGAAAGTGAATAATTATAAATCAGCATTGGCCTGTCGGTTTTGTATGTAAATAAGAAATTTGTTGAGGTCCCTACATCTGTGAGGAGGAACTGTTAAAAGAAGTGTAAATTTCCTGTACATCAGAATGTCTTTAGACAGTTTCTAAAGTTTGGGACAGCCCATAGTGCTCGTGTCTGAGGCAAAATTTCCCAGCTAACATGAAGTTTGGTGAGTAAGTTTTGAAGTTGTGATAACCTGTATATATATTGGTTTTTGGGTCACACCCAGCAGCACTCAGGGGTCACTTCTGGCTCTATGCTCAGAAATCGCTCCTGGCAGGCTCAGGGGACCATATGGGATGCAGGGATTCGAACTACCATCCTTCTGCATGCAAGGCAAACACTCTACCTTCATGCTATCTCTTCGGCCCGATAACCTATATTTTTAAAGTTTGCAGTTGCATCCAGGGTTCTCATGACTTATTCCTGAATGAATATGTTCAGGGCTCACTCGTATCTGTGTTTTGGAGTAGGAGCAAGGACCATCTGAGGTGATGGGATGGACCCAGGTCAACAGCATGCAAGGCAAACACCTTACCCATACTATTGCTGCCATTCCTGTAATGATATTTCAATATGAGAATATATGCCCCTGCAAATAATCTTAAGAAAGCAACATCATATTAAAAAGTGTAGATGGGCCAGAGAGATAGTACGGAGGTATGGTGTTTGCCTTGCATGCAGGTCAGTGGTTTGAATCCGGCATCCCATATGGTCCCCTGAGCCTGCCAGGAGCAATTTCTGAGTGCAGAGCCAGGAGTAACCCCTGAGTGCTGTCGGTTATGACCCAAAAAAACAAAAATAAAATAAAAATAAAATAAAAAGTGTAGGTATCATGTAGGAGGAAACACATCTTATGTATTGTTTTCTGGTTTATAAAATATCTTTATTTCTGTCCTCTCAACTAATTCTCCTGTGTTTTTTTTTGTTTTTTTTTTTTTTTTGCTTTTTATTGGGGGTGTCATACCCGGCAACGCTCAGGGGTTACTCCTGGCTCCATGCTCAGACATCGCTCCTGGCAGGCTCGGGGAACCATATGGGATGCCGGGATTCGAACCACTGACCTTCTGCATGAAAGGCAAACGCCTTACCTCCATGCTATCTCTCCGGTCCCTCTCCTGTGTTTTAAATGATGAATAGCAAGCAGGGTTAGGAACCTTCTGCCACCAAGAGCTGAACCTCATTTTCTTCCAGGTCATAAGGATAGTTCACGTCTCTTAAGATTCGTATCTGCAGCTCAGTATCAGTGGCAATGGGGAGAGGAAATACTTTGGAGACATTCTCCTGAGAGAGGCTACTGTTCCTCCCATCCCATAGTCTGAGTTGAGCAGATGCAGAACTCAACGAGTTGGTTTTGGGCCTATTGTGCTCCCTCTCCTACTCCTGCTGACCTGAGTATGGGGAGGAATATCCCTGCCTTTGAGCTCCATATACTTAACCTAGTAACACTCATAATCATGAAATATTCAACTGTTTTCTTGTGTATTAGGGGAATTTCACTCATTTCATGGTCAGTCACCAAATAGGAATAGTTTTCCTACACTTACTGAGTCCTACTAAAACTCAAACAACCTCCTTTCCCTCACAGACTTCTTGTGTATTGATTTCAAGCATATCTTCTCTGACAATTATAACTGACTCCTCAGAGGAATATGCGGATTAAATATATCTGAAGAGGTTCTAGAGAGAAGTCTCGAAAGAGCTGTATTTTACTACTTGAAGAAGCCTGAATTGAAGAGATGAACACCGAAGTCTGAGAGTCCTCCACATCATTTCCTGCCTAACTCAGATGTTGTCTCAGGTTGGAAGGGAAGAATGGTGATTTACTTTTCACTGCTGCCTGCATCCAGATCCTTAATTTACACAAAGAATTTAGAATCAGAGTGATCGGTTGTAAACCTAAGCTTCACCAATGTATCCCTTTGTAAAAGTTTGTCTTACCTCTGTTTTCTTATCTGAAAAATTCAAATAACAAATTACCTAGCACTGACCCAGGGAAATAGCTCATTGGTGAATATCATGCCTTGCCTATATAAGACTGGGTTAAATTCTCAGCACCACATGCATAGTTGCACTTACACACATGCATTCATGCATAAACATACATAAGGAGATGCACACATACATACCCCTTATAATACCTACATCATATAGCTGAGAGTTTTAAAGCAATGACACCATAATGTTGCCGACAGAACCTAACATATAGCAATCATTCGTCTTCTGGATGCTATTCTATCATGATGGTAATGCTGCTCATTATTGTCATTATAATCTTCAAGAGAACAACCCCATTCACATTAGTGTCACACAAAATCAAATACCTTGGAGTCAACCTGACTAAAGACATAAAGGACCTATACAAAGAAAACTATAAAACCCTGCTTCAAGAAATAAGAGAGGATACATGGAAATGGAAACACATACCCTGCTCATGGATTGGCAGGATTAACATCATTAAGATGGCAATACTCCCCAAAGCATTGTACAAATTTAATGCTATCCCTCTAAAGCAGTGCTTCTCAAATGGTAGGGTGCACCCCCCAGTGGGGGCCCAAGGCTCCATAAAGGGGGATATGTTTGACCTCAGCAAACACTGTCATAACAAGCTAAGCCCTGTGTTTATGTCTCTGTATGTCTCTGGAGCTGAGAGTTGCTGTGTCCTGCTTCAAACCCCGCTTCGAAAAGCTATGCATTGCAAAATGTACTCATTGTGGCCATTAATCTAGACATCACCTCTGATTAAAAAATCAGCTCAAATTATTTTATACATTTTTGTTTTGCAGGTTAAAGATTTTTAATAAAGATACTATTTACAGTCGTGTGGGGGCGTGAAAAATGTTTTCTTCTTCCTAGGGAGGCATGACAGAAAATAATTGAGAAGCACTGCTCTAAAGATAGCCATGCCATTTTTCAAAGAAGTTGATCAAACACTTCTGAAATTCATTTGGAACAATAAACACCCAGGAATAGCTAAAGAAATATTTGGGACAAAGAATATGGGAGGCATTACTTTTCCCAATTTTAAACTGTATTATAGAGCAATAGTTATCAAAACAGCATGGTATTGGAATAAAAACAGATCCTCAGATCAGTGGAATAGGGTTGAGTATTCAGAAAATGTTCCCCAGACATACAATCACTTACTTTTTGATAAGGGGCAAGAAATCCTAAATGGAGCAAGAAAAGCCTCTTCAAGTGGTGTTAGCACAACTAGTTAGCCACTTGCAAAAAAGCAAACTCAGAACCCCAGCTAGCACTGTGTACAAAGGTAAAATCAATATGGATTAAAGACCTTGATATCAGACCTGAAAACCTAAAGTATACAGAACACCACGTAGGTAAAACTCTCCATGACATTGAGGCTATAGGCATCTTCAAGGAGGAAACAGCTCTCTCCAAACAAGTGGATGCAGAGATAAACATATGGAAATATATTAAGCTGAGAAGCTTCTGCACCTCAAAGGAAATAGTGCCTATGATACAAGAGCCACCCACTAAGTGGGAGAAACTATTCATCCAATACCCATCAGATAAGGGGCTACTATCCAAAGTATACAAGACACTGACAGAACTTTATAAGAAAAAGTATCTAATCCCATCAAAAAATGGGGAGAAATAATGAACAGACACTTTGTCAAAGAATAAATACAAATGGCCAAAAGACACATTAAAATGTTCCACATCACTAATCAGGGAGATGCAAATCAAAACAACAATGAGGGTATCATCTCATACTACAGAGACTGACACATATCACAAAGAACAAGAACGATCAGTGCTGGTGGGGATATGGGGAGAAGGGAACTCTCATTCACTGCTGCTGATGGAAATGCCATCTAGTTCATCCTTTATGGAAAACAATATGGACATTCCTAAAGAAACTTGGAAATTAAACTCTCATATGTTCCAGCTATAACAGTCCTAGGGATATACCCTAAAAACACAAAAATACAATTCAAAAATCAGTTCCTCACAGCAATATTCATTGAAGCAGTATTTACAATAGCCAGACTCTGGAAACAATCAAGATGCCCTTCAACAAATGAATGGCTAAAGAAACTGCGGTACATATACAGAATGAAATATTATGCAGCCATCAGGAAAGATGAAGTCATGAAATTTTCGTATACATGGATGTACATGGAATCTATTATGCTGAGTGAAATTAGTCAGAGGGAGAGAGACAGACACAGAATAGTATCACTCATCTATGGGTTTTAAGAAAAATAAGACTTTTATAATAATTCTCAGAGACAATAGAGATGAGGGCTGGAAGGTCCAGCTCACTATATGAAGGTCACAGCAAAGAGTGGTAAGTGCAGTTAGAGAAATAACTACACAGAAAACTATCATAACAATGTGAATGAACGAGGGAAGTAGAAAGCCTGTCTCAAATAAGGGGTGGGGGAGGTCGGGAGGTGGGAGATTTGAGGCATTGGTGATGGGAATGTCATATTGGTGAAAGGGGGTGTTCTTTATATGACTGAAACCCAACTACAATCATGTTTGTAGTCAAACTGTATAAAGACATTAATAAAGAAATAAAAAAGAGAATATTTCCAGGGCCTCAAATCCATAAGTAATATATATCACAAATAGCAGTTATACATATTACTTCCCCCATCTTGGTTTTAATTAAAAAGTTGTGTGAGTTCTTTCTTAATAAATATTACCTAAAATACTACCATTCAAATCTTCAAAGAACTTTCAGGTTATTCTTTTTGCCCCTACCCCACAGAACTTGAACATTATAATTTCACTCCCTTAATGCATGCCTACAGTAAAACACCTCAAGAAAATAGCTTATATTAACTCTTCTCCCTCCTCTCTTGAATACCCCAGGAAAAAGTCCATCTCCACCATTGTACAAAATGTACGATGGCAAAAGTCACCAATATCCACTTAACCAAAGATGATGGCCTCTTGCTTGCTTTGTGTGAGCTGATACCATTTCTCTTCTTCAAATTTTACTGCCTATCTCATTGACTGCTCCCTCTGCGAAGTGCCATATGTAAACCAATAGGAGGAAGTGTCATATCTTCCTCATCTCTTCTCTATATACTCCATTTCAGAAGCCTTATGCAGTCCTTGACTTTCCTCTCACTGGATATTCTTCTTTCCCTTGATAATGCCAGGCTATTGGGTATTCTTAGGAAGATTTCTAAAATGCCTGGAGGTATCAGACTGTTCTGCACTTTCCCTCCTGTGTACATGACCTCCACTTTCTGCTGTCTAACCTAGCCTCACCCGGTACCTTACCACCTGTATGGACTTCACTTTGATTCAGAAGGTCCCAAGTTCTCCAAATTTCTCTGGTATGATTTTCTAAAGGACCTATGGCCTCTAAAGTAAGAGATGATTTCTTTTTTGAATAACCAATGTCAACATGTACATTCTTTGGTAAGTCCTCAAAGAAGGGGTCTATGATTCATGTAGTCAAACCCTTTTACACCATCTTAGTGATCTGTGTCATCTCCTATAGAATTCTGGGCCCTTGCATTTGACCACATGACCCAGTTAGTCTTGATTAAAATGAGCCTCGGGTCCCTTGAGAAACTCTTGGAAAGCCTCAAAAATATGAAACTGAGAGGCCTGAGTGATAGTGCAGTGGTAGGATGTTTGCCTTGCATGCGGCTGACCCAGGAAAGACCTGGGTTCGATTCCCAGCATCCCATATGGTCCCCCGAGCCAGGAGCAATTTCTGAGCTCATAGCCAGGAGTAACCCTTGAACGTCACCAGGTTGACCCAAAAACCAAAAACCAAAACAAAAAATAAACAAAACAAAAAAAAAATGAAACTGAAAAACAACCATGACTCAACAAATGAATTAATTAGTAGCATTCATTTCTGTTTATTCACTCACAAACTCTAATCACTTTAGGTTTGTTTCCCCTTCGAAAAGGTTCAGAGATGCTGTCTTGACTCAAACCAAGTGACCCGTGAAGTACAATTCAGTTAGCGAGTAAGAGGACTCTATTCTGACTGAACTCAACTGAAACTCAAATCCTTCCTCTTAGCAGTTTTGTGACTTGGGCCATTGCTTTAACATTTTGTTGTTGGTGGTGATGGTGATTATAAAAAGTTATTTAAACATCATGGTTTCCAAGATATTTTTTTACAGTTACAAAGTTGTTTATCATTGAATTTCAGTCATATAGTGTACATTTCCCATCATGAATGTCCCCAGTTTTCTGTTTTCACATCTTTCTTTAAAATATTTTTATTTAAACACTATGCTTACAAACATGTTTGTAGTTGGATTTCAGTTATAAAAAAGAACACCCCCCTTCACCAGTGCAACCTTCCTAACACCAATGCCCCCCATCTTACTCATCTCCCAAACCCTGCCTGTATTCGAGACAGGCATTCTGTTTCTCTCTCTACCTTTGTTATGCTAGTTGTTAGTGTAGTTTTTTTTTTCTCTAACTGCACTCACCATTCTTTGGGAATGTTTTCACATCTTGAACATTTTTCTCTTCTGTAAAATGGGAATATTGGCAATACTTACCGTCTGAGTCTTTCAGAATGACACACATTATAAAGTTGTAGTTGCTGTTATTGTTTTGTTAGGGGACCACACCTGGCCGGGTTCAGGGCTTGCTCCAGTTGAATTTGCACAAGCACCTCACCATCTGTCCTATCTCTCTAACTTTCTATACCCTTTTATCTCCTGTTATTTTTTTTTATGGGAGCTACGGAAAACATCCCATAGACATGGATATGGTACTGTTGTAGCTGCCATTTCAGTGACACCTGCTGCTTCGTCCTAACAACCCTTGTTTATGTTTCCTGGCTTTGCCTTTCCAGACCATCAGCCGAGAAACTCCACAGTCCTCTAGATGTGGTTCCCTCCCCTTTACTTGCTCCTGACCACCAAAAGCCAGCTCAGTCCTCTTTCTAGTGTTCAGTCCTAGATGGGTCTCTGTAAGTGGTTCTGATGCCCAGAATTCCTGTGGACTGTCAGCCAGTGACTGGGCCTGTAGCTACTCTTGGGTAAATGTTGAATTCACGCCATGGTCTCACAGCATTGCTTCATCTGTTTTCCATTGCAGCCATTGGTTTCTAGTTAGAGACACAAAGGTATCTCTCTTAGTGTCTAATGAATTCTCAGCTGACCTCTAGAGTTCTCATTTAACCCTGTGTCAGGGCCCAGACCAGCAATAGGCAGAAACACTGGGCTTATTTCATACTTCTGAAGCATTAAATCTCAGTCTATGCTTTGGGATACCACTTACTCTCTGCAGTTCCATATCAGTGATGCATGACCTTTACTCTGCCTCTCCCTGACCTGACTTGCATCCCTAGTTGTACCCACTTCCTTTCAGTTTGGCAGGGGGTACATGTGATGGAATTCATGGGCTACTCAAGGTGCTGTATATAGGGGTAGCTATCAGTGGTGTTAGAGAACCATGCAGTGTCAGGCCATCTCTCCAATCCCCTTATATTTGGAAGACTGCTTTTTCTCTTAGACTGTCTATATTGTAACCCTAAAGAGCTGGTGGCAGTTATGGTATGTGCCAGGTGGGTGTCATGCCAGGGAGATGATTGAGCTTCATGCAGGTAGGGTTGAGGGTGCATTTGACATTTGGCCACAGTGTTGGTTTGGAGAGAGTAGCCACAAGCTGCCTCCAGCCTCAGGTGCTGGGGATTTATCAGCCCCACTTTGGAGTGCACAATCTTTCAACTTCCGGCCGATGCTGCCATGTCATTTGTAGTGAGTAAATGATGCACAGAGAGCAGAGTGGGTAGAACTTCGGTTGATGTAGGTTTCCTAGCAACACCATTAACTAAGCTGGACCACCATTCAGACAGCTCTGCCTCCTGCCGCTTGATACCATGGTGACACCACACTCTTTCTGGCCACTCTATAAACCTTGCACTTATAATTTTCTGCCTTTAGAGGGAAAGATCGCTTAGCACTGTGCTGTTAAGATGCTAAAATTGATGACAACTTTCTGCCTTTCTGCTTCTTTTCTTTCTCTTCCAAGGCCTTTGATGGGGGTGCTTTGTATAGTTTGTTTCTTGTAGCTGGATGGACTTGTAGCCTTGTCCTATAAAAAGTATTTTTTTCTAAAGAACCATATGCCTCAATGACCATGGTCATTGGAAGCAAAAAATATTTAAATGATGACAATGATAGAGTAAGTCTTTGATTTATGTTCCAAAATTTTTTATTGGAAATACTCATTTTAGGTACTGCAGAGTTCATTCCTTTGACAGTGTTCTCTAGGACTTGCCAACAAGGGTTGTGCGATGGTGAGCTATTCTTAACAGCATATTTTTGTTTTCTGTGCTACTCTGGATCCAGCAACTCTAGCATCCCTGTATCTGCAAAGACTTCTGTGCTTCTGGTGCTTCTAGGTCCCCACCATTAGGCCATTGTTGAAGCCACCAACATGCTGGGCAGGCCACCAACAAATGAGGATGATCTTTTTTTCCTACTTCAGAAGAGAATGTAGAGTTTCTCTTCCTTTTGCTCACTCATTCGCTTATGCATTTCCTCTAGGCATTCCTCCTCCTTCTGTTGCTCTCACTGTGATGGTTTCATCACTCAAGTAAAGTCTGCTGGGGCTAGCTTTGGGGATACAGTGATGCTTTCAGAACAAGTCTCTTGAACTTTCATTCACTGCTGGTGATAATGTAGATTGGTCCAGCCTTTTGGGAAAATAATATGGATATTTCTCAAGACACTAGAAATTGAGCTTCCATATGATCCAGAAATACCATTCCTAGGGACATACCCTAGGAATCCGAAAACACCATGCAAAAGCCCTCTGCACTCCTATGTTCATCACATCACTATCCACAACAGACAGAATCTGGAAAGAATCGAAGTGTCCAAAAACAGAAGAGTGGCTATCGAAACTGTGGTACATCTACACAATGGAATACTACACAGCTCTTAGGAAAAATGAAGTCATGACATTTGCTTTTACATGTATGGATATGGAGAGTATCAGGCTGAGTGAAATATGTCAGAGGGAGTGGGATAGACATAGAATAATTTCACTCATTTGTAGGATGTAAGAAGAATAAAAGATAGTATTAATATTATCCAGAGACAATAGAGATGGGGATCAGGAGGACCAGTCAATGCTAGGAAACTTGACACAAAGAGTGGTGAGTGCAGTTTGGGTAGAGAAGGGTCCACTATGGCAATGATAGTTGGAACTGACCACACTGGACAAGAATGTCTCTTCATTAACAATAGTGAAAACTACATTGTCAAAAAGGAAAAAGAGAGAAGTAAAATTCCTGCCCCAGAGACAAAAGGGGGGGTGAGTGGGTGGAGCGAAACTGGGGACATTGGTGGCAGGAAATATACACTGGTGAAGGGTGGTATACATTCTATGACCAAAACTCAAAACTGAACAATTTTGTAGCCATGGTGCTTAAATAAATTATTATAAAGAAAAAGTCCCTTGACTTCTTTCTAAACTGACATACTATACTGAACCAAACACTTAATTGTATTTTGGGGGAGGCAGAATTTGGAGCACATACACTATATACTCAGGGCTTTCTCCTGGTTATGTGCTCAGGGAATCCCTCTGGCCTGTTTAGGGGGACCATAAGAGATTCCTGGGGTGGAGCCAGGGTTGGCTGTGTGCATTGTAATCACCTTAATCCAGGTAATATCTCTGGACTCCAACCTGAACTAACTTTAAGCATTCCAGCTCTCTCTTAGAAGTAGAGTAGTTTGCCAATAGATGACTCAGACCCCTGAGTAAACAGAACCTTGTTGGCTCGGGTCTTGTAGGTTTTTAGATAGGCGAAAGCTGTCAAATTCACACCCTGTTCTGTTCCTGGAAAGAAGAGCTTCCTTCTCCTCCTCTACTTCCTTTCTCCTCCCCTTCCTCCTTCCCCTTCCCACACCAAATACTGATTCTGCACTCAAGATTCACTTGTGCCATTCTGAGTGAGGCAGGGTGTGAAAAGGAAATTCATATGTGCTGCCACGGATTAAACCTGGTTGGCCACATGCAAGACAAGTGCTTTAACACTATCTCTCTGGCCCAATTTTCTCTCTTGCATTGTCAGTATTTGAAATCATCAATTTATGTCTGCCTAATAAAAATTAGTTAAGCAGTATCCTTTCTCTGTTTCTGATAATTTTTGAAATAATGATTTAATTTTTCTTGAAATATTTGGTAGACTATGCCAGTGAAACCACCGGTATCTGAACATTCCTTTGTCATGGGGAGATTTTAAAAATTCAGTGTATTATTATTTATTATTTTTATTTTTGGTTTTGGGTCACACCTGGCAATGCTCAGGGGTTACTCCTTGCTCTGCACTCAGAAATCACTCCTGCCTGGCTCAGGGACCATATAGGATGCCAGGATTCAAACTAATGTCTGTCCTGGGTCTGCTGTGCTCAAGGCAAACACCCTACCATTGTGCTATTTCTCCAGCCCCATGTTATTTATTCTTGATTCAGTATAGGAAGTTGAAAGTTCTAAGTAAAATGTAATTTATTTCTAAGTTTATGAAAGTGTTGATATGAATTTATTATTATTAAATTATTAGCCTTTTGGTAATTCTAAGAGATGTCTCCTATTTTATTCCTTTATTGGAAATGTATTTTCATTCTTGTTAAGCACATTCGTTTGGAAAGTCTTTGCAGAAAACTTATTTTCTCTTTTCCTTTTTGATGATCTCTTTCATATATTTATCTACATATTCTTATTGCTTTGATTCAACTTAATTTGAATTAAATTATTTTGCAGGGATGCTAGGGATTGAAACAGAGGGAGACTTCATACATGCAAAGATTTTTCCCCACTTTTTTGGTGATGAAATAATGATCAGATTTATTACATTTATTTAAGGTTATTTATAATTTCACCCCATTTCTTTTTCCAGGAGTTGTGAAGGGAGATTATGTAAATGAACTAGGCTGGGAACAACATATACAATGGGTATGTACCCTTGCATCAATTGTACTTGTTTGTTTTTTTGTTTTACTAAACCTGGCATTGCTCAGGGTCTATTCCTGGCTTTGAGCTCAGAAATCATTCTTGACAGGCTGGAGGGACCAAGTGGAATGTTGTTGGGGATTGAACCTGAGTCATCCATGTGCAAGGTAAGCACCCTACCTGCTGTGCTATTGTTCTGGCACCCAGTGTAAAGTTTTTAACATATATTCAGCAATAAACTTTTTTTCTGTTTCAGGGTCACACCTTGTAAAATTTGGGCGATATTCCTAGTTGGTTGTTTGGGGGTTACTTCTTTGTTGTGCTTAGAGGGCTATGTAGTGCAGGGGATTAAACCTAGGAATTCACACATACAAGTTCTTTACCACTGAGCTACAGTTTAGCCAAAAGTTAGAAACTTTTGACAAGCTTGAGACAAATAAAATATGCTAAGTATATATTCTTAAATTCTTCTATATTAAATGTATAACATATTATATATCATAACATATGATCTATACTTTCCATAACTTATTGAGGTTAAAACTTAGATATTTATACCAGAGAGAGAGAGAGCAGCACTTGACTTGCATGCCTGGGTGTGAACCCTCTGCCTCAAATTAAAAGTTAAAGAATTGGGCCGGGAAGGTGGCGCTAGAGGTAAGGTGTCTGCCTTGCAAGCTCTAGCATAGGACAGACCGCAGTTCGATCCCCGGGTGTCCCATATGGTCCCCCATGCCAGGGGCAATTTCTGAGCACATAGCCAGGAGTAACCCCTGAGCGTCAAACAGGTGTGGCCCAAAAACAAAAAAAAAAGTTAAAAAAATATTTTTTGTTTTTCAGATAGTGCAGAGTATGGTGCTTGTTTTGTTTGCAGCCAACCTGAATTTGATCCACGGCACTCGTATTGTCCCTCGAGATGGCCAGAAATGACCCCTGAGCACAAAACCAGGAGTAAGCCCTGAGCACTGTCAGGTGTAGATAAATATTTTGGTTTTAGATCCTAATGAAGACATCTCAAACTATGTGTTTCACACCAGACAATGCCTTATATAAAATTTATAAAATTTTGTATTATTTTATTTGTTTGTTTGGTTGGTTGTGGGTCACACCTGATGGTACAAAGGGTTTACTCCTGGCTCAGCACTCAGGAATCATTCATGGCAGGCTCAGGAGACCACCATATGGGATGCTGGGGATTGAATCTGGGTCATCCCCATGTAATGCAAATATACTCCCTGCTATACTATCGGTCTGATCCCAAATAATTATACTTTATGTTTTAATTTTCATTTTGTTCCAACATACTCTCACCTGTCACTGGACTTCCTTTTTGATTCCATGTTTCATAATTCTGATTATTTAGTTTAAAGCAAAATATATATATATATATTTTATGAAATAGCTAATTGATACTATCTTTCTAGTTGCATGTTCCTGTTATAGTTGAAAGGGATATACATGTTACATTCATGTTCATGTACGTAAACAGTTACTACAATGCCCTACAAAGTGCCCACAATCTTCCCAATATGCTATGTTAGTTCAAGTCAGCTTCTTCATAACTTACCCTTCTCATTTTCTCCCCATCCTGTTTAGTTTGCTCAGTTTTGTAAACCATGGTCAGTATTTGTCATTATCCGTACTGTGAAACCCTGTGATTTGCTTTCCTATATACTGCAGATAAGTGGAATCATTTGGTATTTGTCCTTCTCCCTCAGAATAATTTTGCCTTTCTTGATACTCTCCAGTTCCATCCAAGTTGCAACAAATTGCAAGATTTTACTTGTCTTATCAGTGCATAATATTCTTTTAAGCAATATGCCACAGCTTATTTCCACACTTATCCATTGTTGGGGATTTGGGTGGTTTATGTATCCTGATTATTGTGCTAAGTACTGCAATGTTACATAGGTGTGTATATAATTTTTGAACTACTATTTTTTTTTTGGTTTTTGGGCCACACCCGGCGGTGCTCAGGGGTTACTCCTGGCTGTCTGCTCAGAAATAGCTCCTGGCAGGCACGGGGGACCATATGGGACACCGGGATTCGAACCAACCACCTTTGGTCCTGGATCGGCTGCTTGCAAGGCAAACACCGCTGTGCTATCTCTCCGGGCCCTGAACTACTATTTTAATACATTATTTGGGAGGGTGGAAACTGTATTCTTACTGTGAGAATTCTCTATTCTGTTTTCCATAGATGTTGAATATGGTAACATGCTCAACAATTGTGAAAGAGATTTCCTTTCTCAGCACATTCTGACCAACACTGTTTGTTTCTAGTATTTTGATATATGTCATTTTCATGGTTATGAGATATCTTGTTATTTTTACAATTTGCATTTCTCTGACAATAAGCATTAAAGACACTTCTGAGTTATATAATTCTAGAGAAATTCCCAGATATTTCCCTCAATGTATTTTATGAGTTCTATTTTAATATCTAGGAACTAGGTATTGAATCCATTTTGATTTTACTTTTGCTGTATAGTGTGAGATAGGAATCCAGTTTCACTTTTCCATGGTTATCTAGTTTTCCAAATACAATTTGTTAAGAGGCTACATTGCTTCAATTCAGTCCTCTTGTCGTAATTTAATTGACTGTGTATCTGATGGCTTATTTCTGGTTTGAAAAAATTTTGAGCCTTGGGGCTGGAGCGGTAAGGTGTTTGCCTTGCTGGCACTAGCCTAGGACAAACTGCGGTTTGATCCTCTGGCATCCCATATAGTCCCTCAAGCCAGGAGCGATTTCTGAGTGCATATCCAGGAGTAACCCCTGAGTGTCACCGGGTGTGCTCCCCCCCAAAATAATTTGGAGCCAAACACAATAATTGAACTGGGTCATGAAAGGCAAGTGTTTTAAACCCTTGTGCTTTCTCTCCAGCCCTCTGTGGATTTATCTCTAGGTTCTCACTTCTGTTGAACCTAGAGTTCTGTTGACAGTCTATATTTATTTTGTACCTCATTATTTTTATTTCTATAGCTTTATTTTATGATTTTAAGTCAGAAAATTCAGTGACTTGCTTTGACTATTTTGGAAATCTTATGATTTAGTAGTGTTTATTCTGAATTCCTTAAAAATTTCACTGGTATTTTGATAGGGATTACACTGACTCTATAATGCACTGAATAATATGATCTTTTGACCATGTTACTTCTCCCAATCCACGAACATGGAACATTTTTTCCATGCCCTGCGTTCTTTTGTATTCTTTCAAAATTGGCTTACATATTTCAATGGATGAGATTGTTCTTCTCCTTTATTAATTTGATTCCTAGGCACTTGATGAATTTTGTGTACTATTTTATTTTGATTGTATTTACTTATTTTGGTTTTGGGGACCCACCAAGTGGTGCTCACGGATTACTCCTGGCTCTGTGCTCAGAAATGACTCTGGCAGACTCATGGGGCCACCTGGGATGCTGGGTACCTAGCCCAGGTCAACTGTATGTAAGGCAAATGCCCTATCCACTGTGCTATTGCTTTTGACCTTTGAATATTATTTTATTTAAAAAATTTAATTCTGGATTACATATGGCAATAAATACTGCTTACTCCTGACTTTGAGCTCAAGGATCAGTATTGGCAGGGATCAGAAAATAGTATGTTGTGCTAGGACAGAACCTGGATCAGTATTCAATATAAGGGTCTTATCCACTGTACTAGTTTTTGTTTCTGATTTTAATTTCATTTATTTTATGTTTTTTATTTTATTTGTTTATGTTGGTTTTGGGGCCACACCCTGTTGTGCTCAGGGATTACTCCTGGATTTGTACTCAGAAATCGCTCCTGGCAGGCTGGGATGGGGGGGCATATTGGATGCCAGGAACCGAACCTAGTTTTTTCCCAGGTTGCCCAAGTGCAAGGCAAAAGTCCTGCTGCTGTGTTATTGCTCAGACCCTGATTTTTCACTTTAAAGAATGATTTCTCTCATTGTTCAGAAGCATTTTATTATTTTTTTTTAAATTTGATTCAATATTTTTGGTACTATACTCATGGATATGGCCCCATCAAGGTTGGTGACATATACTACAGTGCTCAGGGGTTACTCTGGGTAGTTTGGGGTGGTGGTGCATGTAGTACTGATGAAAATCATACCTAGGAAAATCAGTTATATGTTACATAAGGCATGCGCTACAATACTTTCATCTATCTTCATTGCCCTTTAGAAGATTTTTTCTGCTTTTGGAATTTGGGCCACATCCAGGGACTTTCAGGGTTTACTCCTGGCTGTGCGCTCCGAAATCACTCCTGGTATGGGGACCATATGGGACGCTGGGTATGAAACTCAGGTCCATCCTGGGTCAGCCACGTGCAAGGCAAACACCCTACCGCTGTGCTATCCTTCCGGCCCCCCCTTAGAAGATTTTTAATTTGATCAAGTTCTATGTATTTATTTTTACTTTTGGTTTTCCTGGACAGTCAAAGTATATTCACAAGGACATCATCAAAACCAATTGAAGAACTTGTCAAATATTTGATTCTATGTATTTTCAGGTTTAAATTCTTTTTATGTTTTGTTTTTGTTTTGTATTTGGGGCCACACCCAGTGAAGCTCAGGGGCTACTCCTGGCTATGTGCTCAGAAATCGCTCCTGGCTTGGGGGACCATATGGGACGCGGGGGAATTGAACCGAGGTCCATCCTAGGTTAGCACGAGCAAGGCAAACGCCCTGTGCCACCATTCCAGTCCCAGGTTTGAATTCTTACATCAGAATATTTAGTTCATTATTTGGAATTGACTTTTTGTGGATGGAACCTAGTTTCATTCTTTTAAAAATGGCTACCCAGTTTTCCCAACTCCACTTTTAAAGATTTTGTTTGCTGCATTGTAAACTCTTGGTTCCTTTGGTATAGATTTTAATGGCCACATATGTATTGGTCAATTTCCATGCTAAAAATGCTTTCATTTGCTTTTGTCATCTTTAGTTAACTGTATTCTAGTCTTTTGCCTATTTGGTTATCTTCTTTTTTTCTTAGGTTTGTTTCAGTGTTCCATTTCCAGAGTTTTGTGTACATCATTCTTGTAAACCTTTATTGAATATGTGGTTGCAAACAACTTTTCGAGAGTTGCTTGTGTTTCCATAGTCTTCTAAGGGTCTTTTGAAGCATAGATGTGTAAAGAGTTTTATATTTTATTATGACGGTAAGGTGGTGCTAAGGGGAATGACACTTGTTGCTGTGATGATGTGTTGATGAAATCAACATATTGCTTGCCTTCTGTTGGTCAGGCTATAAGAACTATTTGCATAACCAAAAATGCCCCAAACTAACATTTTCCCTATAGTTTTATTATTTTTACCTCTTAATAGCATGATCCATTTTTAATTCTTTGCACATATAATCTAGAGCATTTTATAAAAATATTTTTACTTGCCTTTGTCCTTTTTTTTTTCAAAATTTTTTTCAAAATTTTTTTGTTTGTTTTTTTGGGCCACACTCATTTGATGCTCAGGGGTTACTCCTGGCTAAGCACTCAGAAATTGCCCCTGGCTTGGGGGGACCATATGGGACGCTGGGGGATTGAACCGCGGTCCTTCCTGGCTAGCACCTCTAGCGCCACCTCTCCGGCCCCATTGCCTTTGTCCTTATTGATTTTACTATTAAACAAATAAAAAACAGCAGAATGGCTAACTAACTGATGATCAAAATTGTGTAATGGATGAAGGGTTTTGTTTTTAATTGAGTCATTCCAAATCTTGTGACTCTAACTCATCTGAGAGAGCCAGTTTCAGTGTTTTGATTCTCTTATGCCCAGCTCCATTTCCATTCTGAGATTTTTTTTAGTATCACTTAACTCACTTCTCTTTCAAAGCTATTTTGTAATAATATGTCATTTATATGTAAACCTATGACCCCTTTTTTGTTTGCCATAAAAGAATGCTCATTGGTATGTATCAGCTGAAATATGATTTTTGTCATTCTGCTAAGTGGTAAAGAGTCACTAATATGGTCTCTAAGTCCTAAAAAGACTTTAATACTTCTTTGCTTATCTTTTATCAATTTGGTTATAGAACTCTAATTATATAAAAATGTAGCTATCATAATGTCAACCACATTTAACCTTCTTGATATCCCATGATTCTTTGCACTAAGGGCACAAGGCCAGGTCTTTGCTGACTGGTTGATAACTGAATGAGTGATTATTCTCCTTGTTAATGGACAATGATATAGAAAATTCTTCCATATGTACAGAATATTAATGAGAAGCTGCACAAGCTGAGATAAGACTATAAGATGCTGCTAGCAATCACTTATAAGAACATTATAAAAATATTACTCGTCAAGGATGTAGCCAGACTGGAGGTCTCTGTGTGACGAATGAGGAAGAAAAGGGCAAGACATACATTTAGCCATATGAATGATTATGTCAAAAACAACAATGTTTTTCCCATAGTTTTGAATATTGAGATTTCCATTAAATAACAAAAATATTTGAGGGATGTCATGGCAGATCTTGACATGAGGACGGAAACTTCTTGCTATCGCCTCTGCCCCTTTCATGCTTTCATGTGCTAGGTCTTCTGTGTCAAGCACTGTATATCATGAAAAATGCCACAAAGATGATTGCTAAGGAAATGTAAATCAACTCCCAAAACTTGCTACCTCCAAAAAAACATTATTTTTCCTCAATTTAGGATTTTTATTTTGTGAAATTTTTGTAATTGGAAATTTTAGGAAAGTCATTGTTCTAGTCTCCTTTTTTCATGATATGCCAGAAAGAAGGGGAATATTAATAGGCTATTATTTAATTCTTCAGTTCACTTCATTTGGGCTCTGTAAATAATTTTCATCTCAGTTCTAAAAGACACATAGGATGCCATAGCCACAAGAGGTTGAGAACATTGGATGTCTGACTTTCTCGATTAATTAACTTTAGAGACAACTTTCAGACTGAGGGGGTACTCTTATAGATCCCCTCTGCTGACTTCAATACATTTTAGAACACTATACTAAAATAAGAAATGATAATGCAAAAGTGATAACCAAGTAAAATGCATTATGACAGATAAAGTATATTTTAAGCAAAACACGTAAACAGTAAACTCCTTACTACAGAACACATATGATGATTCCCTTCTTTCATTCCTTCCTTCTAGTAAAAGAAGGACACCTGCATTGTATACAAGGCCTTTGTAAGTAACATCTTTTGTCTAACACATCCACCTTTGTGGGCTTCTTTGTATTGCTTTTAACAATGACAACAACACTCTACTTGGTTTCCATTCAGCTGTTAACACAAACACATAAATGGGCAGGAAAATAGCATGGCTGTACTTGCTTGTAAGAATGTACCTTTGAAAACTTTATTATGGAAATGAAAACATAAAATTAAATTATTCTAGTAGCAATGGACAAACCATCTTCTCTAGTACATCGATAGAGCCCAACTTGGAAAACATCAACCTAGACCAATTGTGTCCTTTCACAAAGGAAGAACTACTTATCCAGGTCGCAAACAAGTTAGGAATAGCACTGTTAGAATGCTTTGGAAGTGTGGGGTGGGATAAATAGTATAGCATGTAAGGATCTTCCCTTGCACACAGTTGACTAGGGTTCATTCTCATATAGTCTTCTGAACCTGCCAGGAATAAGCCCTGAGCACAGAGCCAGGAATAAGCCCCGAACACAGAGTCAGGAATAAGCCCTGAGTACCATCAAGTGTCACACCAAAGCAATCAAAATGATTACTGATCAAAATGATTACTGAACTGAACCACTCCCTTGTTCCTTGCTATGGCAAATCTTCTGCAAAATTGTCCACATTTATTAGTAAAATATAACGTGAATTTATTCCATCCCATTTGAATCAGAATAATCTCACTTTATGTTAAACTGATGTCATTTAGATCAGTGATCATTTTTATGAAATGCAAATACTTAATAAATTGTCTCTGGCTCTGAGGTTATTAAAGACAGCAAGTGTCCTGTCACTCACTTTTACAGTGTTTTATCACTTTGGGACCGATGGCACTTTGTTCACTAATGTGAGCTGTTTTGTACTGAAATTTTATGAGTTATGACATGACAACTAATGTCTTACATTGGTGTTATGAGTATTCAATGTATGAAGAATAGGTAAGAAAAATGAAAAGTTTCATTGAAAATTAAGTTAGGAGAAAAGCACCAAAACAATTGGAAGTAAAGGATTTGGCCAAGTTTACATAGTTGGAACAGTAACAAATTATAAAATTTGTAGGAAGCTTTTATTATTGAAGTCTTTAGTTCCACTTTGGAGACAAAAAAATAAGTCACTGGATAAGATGTTATATGAATTTCTTTCTACCTGAGTTTTACCAATTACAGGGTGAGGCATTCCTGTTGTGACCTCTCAGAGTTTCAGGCTCTAATGTTATGTATTTCTATATAATTCAACTATTGAATTGTTGCTCCACATTTCTGTTTTATTTCCTATCCTGTAATTTAGCTTTAGCTTTTGAGTGAAATAAGATATAACCAAACAAAATAGTTTGCTCTGTGCCTTTTATGATGCTCTTCAAACACAAAATATTTAAGATATTTCTAAAGTAGTTTATGCTACATTATTAGAAAATTGGTAATGACATCAGTGACTAAGATTTCCAGCTCTAACATTTGATTATAAAAATAGTCCATTTGGAGCCTGAGATTTAGTACAATGGGCAAGGTACTTGCCTGGCATGCAGACCATCCAGGTTCATTCCCTAACATCCCATAAGGTTCCTGAAATCACTAGCAATGATTCCGGGGTGCAAAAGATAAGAGTAACCCCTGTGCGTCAACAAGTTTGGTCCCAAAGCAACAAGAACAACAACAAAATAGTCAATTTAGTGATACTGAAGCATATTCAAGAAAACAAATAAACTTGTTTTAACAGTTGCCAAGCTTTTGGCCACACCTTAGAGACCCAATGAAAAGTGGCCCCCCAAATAAGAACTCTTCTGTATCTCACGTCTAGAGTTGATTATAAGATGGTTTAATCCAGTAACTCAATGGTTTCCTCAGATCTATGTGTTATGCCTATTTGTTCCTATTTTGGAATTTTCAGAATGTTCCTGGTTCCTCTCCTCTGGGTTGCAAGATAGTTGCAGCAGTTCCAGCTCTCACATGCAGATAAGAAAAATTCTCCCTTTTGTAGAGGGTGTGGGCCCTGCTTCTTTTCCAGTCTTTTCGTTATATAGACCAACTTTCCTCATATTTCATAGTTCAGATAAGTGATAGTTACATATTTATTTCTTAACTGAATGTGCATATCTATCTGGTACTTCTATTTTCTGTAGGGGGAGGTATGTCTGCTTAAAAAAAAGAAAGGGGGGCAAGTAGGTGTCTGGATCAGCAACTAATGGAGCCTGCCACATATGTTCTTTTTCCAACACTCATCTTAAGCCACGCCCCTTTCCTTTATGTAGCTGCTAGCTAATTAAGGCTAAGTATTTAGCATAAATCAGGGCTTTTGTGAATGCCCTTATTTTATTTCATCTAAAAATTTAATGATAAATGGGCATCCATTGCCCAAAATGAGCTTCTTTGGTGCTGAAGCTGTATGCATTTTTTTATGATTGCATTGGGCTTTTGGAAAATAACTTAAAATGTACATGGATTGTGATAAAGAGCAGCTTAAAGTCTTGATTTTATATTTTGCCCGACAAATCTCCATCAGCTACCAAAAATAAGACCAGATTAAAAGGGGTATATGAATATTTAATGCAAAATTAGGAACATGTTGCTAAAATCAGGCAAGAGTTTAGAGCTATGACCATGAATAAATTGTGAAATATTAGCTTACTTCTCTGCTACTACACTGACCTAAAGAAGCTTTCCTGTTTCCCCAGCAACCTTGCACAGCATTAGCTTGCTTCCCTCAGAGTAAATTAAATGTGATTTTCAAGTACTACACTTCATTATTTCAGAAATCACAATACCTTGCAGAAATAAGAACGTTTAATAAATCATATTGGAGTTTATTTTTAAGCCAGAGCAGAGAAAGTATTTATTTGGAAAATGTTTTTTTTTCTTTGAAATCTGCTAAATTTCCAAGGACTTAATAAATTATTGTTATGATGAAGTGATAAATGGGGCATACTATGCTTAATTTACTTGCAAAGCATTAGTGATTGCCCAATCATATTTTTCAAGAAGAGTTTTTGTTACCAGGGATATTTAAAAAAAGGAAAAGTCATATTGAAAAAAAAAACTAGTTAACTTTATGATCCAAAGCTACAGAGAATAAAAATTATACTAAAGGTAGTAACCCTTCTCCAAAGCAAGCCATCACTTGTTGGTACTGTTAACAAGATTAGCAAGTGTCTTCTATTTTATGCACATACATGCATACCCACATACACACATACAGGCAACATGTGTCCAAATTGCTATCTATTTAAATTTTAGGTAATTGTTTAATTCGTGATCCATCTCCATTCAGATCATTTAAAATAATTCTAATAACTCAAATAGACATAATAGCATTTTTCTAAGGTAATTCAGAGGCCAGTTTTCCAAGGGCTATTCAGTTTAACCTGTGTCTCTATTATAATCCTTAACTCAGTCTGCCTCAGATGGGAGTAATCCAGTAAGTGACTGGCTTCCTCCTAGACTGTAACTGAACAAAAGAGTGTGCTGTTTATCTGGACACCACCTGTGGAAGCAATATGTGGTGCCAAATAAGCCAACGCTAATGATTCTTCAACAAAGAAATTAATATGGGGTAGACTCAGGATAGACTTGCTCCAGAGAAGTGATCTCCTGAGCACTTTTACCCTGAAGGATGAATGTGTAAGAAAATGAAAGGAAATATTAAAAAATGTTCATTTTATTATTAATACAAAAGACAGAGAACTTTACTAATTTTAATACTATATTCAAAGAATGTTATTTCATGATTACATTGATGAGGAAAGAATCGATTCCCAGCAAGAACCACTATGAAGTTGACATGTTCATTCTTTCCATGACTCTGTGGGCTTTCTTTAGGGCTTAGGTCTTCTCCCACATTCCAAAGATATGCATCTGCATGTTCCAATGGTTCCACTTCTACTGAATGTGTGTGACTCTGAAGTGTTTGTTATTTGTGTTCTTGCTCAGGGCTTACTCCTGGCTCTGCACTCAAGGATAACTCCTGCCGATTGTCAGGGCACCACATGGAATGCTGAGGTTCAAACTTGAGCTGGCTACACGCAAGACAAGCACCATACTCACTGTACTATCTGTCTAGACCCTGGTGAATTCCTGTGATGAAGGGAGTTCTGCCTAGGTTTGGGTCTTTGCCTTGTGCCAGAGCTTCCAGGAGGGGCTCTGACCACTTGGACCCTGAACTGTAATAAGTGGGTTAAAGAATGAATGGATGAATACAAGTGATTGCTCACTATTAAACATATGTGGGGGCTGCTGAAGTTTTGTGATGTTTTCATGACTAGGAGAAATAAGCCAGAAGAGCTGAGTCTTATTAATATCAATGAACCTACACAAAAAATGGTTTCATTTTTACATTGCTCCACTTAAACTTGCTGTTCAGTGAGAACTTCTATAGTAATTTTTCCAGTGGCACAAATGTAATGTAATTCATATCATGAAATCTGCTCATATTAGGAGTACAGAGTCTGTTTTGATCACTGAAAGAAAAGGTTAGAGATGACGATATTTTGGAAACCACGATTTTAGCTGTAGAATGTCCAAGAGGATGATTTTCTGGAGCAGAGGATGCAGATTTCTCGTCTTCAAACTCTGCTGACAAAGCCCCATATGCAACAACTTTGCTTCTTCCTTTAGCATAATCAGGACTATAGACTTGGGAGTCATTTCAATTTGGATTTGAATCCCTGTGTTCTTGCTTACAGTTTAGTGAAATTGGATGAAATACTTCACTTCTCAGTTTTTTCCATCTGGAGAAAAAACATAAAATACTTAATTTTTTGTTAACTATTTTTTGCTATGATGAAGTAATAAAAGGGGCTTACTATATTTAATTTATTTGCAAAGCATTAATGACTGCCCAATCATATTTTTCCAAGATGAGATTTTGTTTCTAGGGATATTTAAAAAAAGTAAAAGTCATATCTCAAATGAACTATTTAAGTTTGTGATCAAAATCTCACATTCTCCTCATTCCTTAAGGGAAATGGTGAGAGTCAAGAGGTGACATTAATAAAATATCAATTGCTTTCATCATGTTACATTTTCAAACATGTTAAAACATATGTGATGTTATTTTCAACACTTGAATGCAAAAAATTCAGTGGCATTGCTATGGCCTGAGTGTCATCAAACTTCGTATTTTTATATATAGCCTCTCAAATAATAATATTAGAATATGAGGAATGATGGATGGCACAGGATGAGGTTAAATATTCTAACATGACTGACCAAGCATACTGGCCTTTAATAAAAATCATCTTGAATTTCAGCAGTGGAATAATTTTCTGTTCTTATTGAGCAGCACATGAAGGTTCTCAATGTTTACTACTGGCTCTGCACTTAAGAATCACTCCTGGCACACTTGGGGAGTATATGTTGTGTTTAGGATGGAACCCGGGACAACTGTGTACAAGGCAAGTGTGCTGCTTGGGGCTGCACTATCGCTCCAGACCCCTGGGACTATTTTTTTATAGAAGAGATGGGTAGATAAATTAGACTCTTCTACCTTGTTTTTCAAAAGCCAATGTATGTTTTAGTTGAGTAAAGCAATTCTCTTCTGCTGTTATAAGTCAAATTTTTCCCTGGTAACTTGTGACTGATGATATGGTCAGGAGAAATCTTTGTTATTCAATGTTTTAGAGTTTCCCATACTCTCACTTGGGTTACTGAAGTTATATATAAATTTTATCATTTGACTTTGAGGAATAGTAGAGATTATTTGTAAATAATAACAGGATTTCCTCACAAATCATATGATGATGAATAAATTCTTCATAAGGACTCAAATAATCTAAACTGGCTTTTAAATATGTCCTTTCTCTCTGACATTTTCATAAAGAGAGAGTTTGTCGATCAGGTAGTAATGCCAAAGATGGAAACCCTATAAGGCAAAGCAAGGTAGAAAGAAATCACTTTAATTGTTTATTCATCATGCATGTGTTTGAACTAAGCCCTGAGTTAGTCTATGGGAATCTAGAGAAGAATCTAGAAAGTAATCACTACTTTAGAGAGACTAAAAGATAGTCCAAAGTACGAAGACCTTTAAGTCTCTATTTTGCTGACGTTTTTTTATGATTTGTTGTTGTTGTTGTTGTTGTTTTAGGGCCATACTTAATGATGTCCAGGGATTACTTCTAACTCTACACTCAGTCAATTATCACTCCTGGTGAGATTTTGAGGACCATATGGTTTGCTAAGGCTTGAAATTAGATTGGCCTCATGCAAGGTAAGCACCCTATCCACTGTACTATCTCTTCAGTCTCTTGTTGAGAGATTTAATAATCATGAATGGCTGTTGAATCGTGTCAATTAGATATATCACACCAATAAGAATGGCATATATCAAGAAGACTGGACTCCAGCAATGTTGGTGGAGATGTGGTGAAAAAGCAACCATCATTCACTATTGGTGGGGAGATCAACTGGCTCAACCTCTATGGAAAACAGTATAAAAATTTCTCAAAAAAGTAAAAACAGAGCTCCCACATAACTCAGAAATTCTACATAGTGGCATCTAGTATTCAAACATAGAAACATTAATTTGAAAATATATATGCTCACCTATGATCATTGAGTTTTTAGTACAATAGTCAGGTTGGGAAACAACCCAAATATCCTGACATAGTAATGGATAAATAAATATGGTATACACATGATGAAATATTATACAACTGTAATAGCAGATGAAATCTTGCAATTTGATGCAACATGGATACAACCTGGAAGGAATTTTTTTGTTTGTTTGTGGGCCACACTCGACCATGCTCAGGGGTTACTCCTGGCTGTGCTCAGAAGTCGCTCCTGGCAGGCTCGGGGAACCATATGGGATGTCAAGAATCAAACTCAGGTTCGTCCTGAATCGGCTGTGTGCAAGGCAAATGTCCTACCGCTGTGCTATCTCTCTGGAAGATATTATGTTAAGCAAAATTAGTCAGAGGGAGAAACACAAGTACCAAATGATCTTCTTCATTTGTGGAATAGAGAGAGAAAAAAAACAAGAGAATAAACATTATAAAACAATAAAAGATCCTTTGAACTGGACTACAAAACGAATTGCCAAGAAGTTGTGAGTGGAGGGAGGGAATGAAGATCATACCAAAGGTGACATAAGAACAACAGTGAAGGGCCATGAGCACTTTTGTGGTGGTAGAGTGCTGGAGTACTGTAACTTTGTACTTGAAAACCTTAAATTTTACATTTTAGTAAGCATGTTTCTGAAACTATAATAAAACAATTAAACAAAGAAAAATTAGAAATACCCTTCAAGATTTATTTTATTTAATAGAGGAGAACATTGCTACCCAAGGTTCTAGCCCTGGGAGTCCAAACCCTCTCTCTTAATGTTTCCTTTTATGTTTTTTCTACTCTCTGAGCACCTTGATCCCTGGTTCTAACTCAGGGTATGAAGGGTACACCATCATGTAAGGCAACTTATAGGTGACCATGGAAGCTTGGAAGTACTTTCTCTACAGAGAGAACAGAACACATGCTCATTTACACCCCCTCTCAGTGGCTTTTCCTTATTCAAAGTGACAAGTAACTTCGGAACTTAAGGCTGTCCTCACAATGAATCTCAATCAGCATACTTTGCCTTCTTGATAAATTCTTTCCAACCATATAACCATATTTTGACAGGGGTTTCTGTTTTTTTTTTATTATTTTATTTTGTTTAATAGAGGTCTGCTGGAAGAACTGGATAAGCAAGGAGTTATATCACGTGGGATTCCATACCTGTACCAAAGAATGATATTGTGATGCCTAGAAAGTGTTAATGAAGAGCATTGCTAAGAGAATACTGAAGGAAGCAGAAGTCAGCAGCATGGTCATCAGTTCCTCTCAGAGTGTCACCTGGGTGTGCTAGAGTTGTGAGTGCATTCTTAAAATAGAAATAGTAATAGTATCTGTGAGGATCTCACCATGAAGATACAATTTGGAATATTTGGAATTGTTTAAGTTTAAGTGTACTATCAAAAATATATTGTTTTCAGTGTGCCCTATTTATAGAAAAGCTGAGAAATACTATTCTAGTGAAATCTGCTTTTGCCAACAGGTGAGCTATTGATGGAGTTTTAAGGAAAATAATCAGGAATAATTATGGTGAAGAGAGAGATAATTTCTTTAGGAATAATTGGGAAGAATTTGCAAACTGGGTGATAGCTGATACGAGAGATATGGAGATTCCTCCAAAAACTGGAAATCGAGCTCCCATACGATCCAGCTATACCACTCCTGGGAATATACCCTAGGAACACAAAAATACAATACAAAAATCCCTTCCTTACACCTATATTTATTGCAATACTATTTACCATAGCAAGATTCTGGAAACAGCCAAGATACCCTTCAACAAATGAATGGCTAAAGAAACTGTGGTACATATACACAATGGAATATTATACAGCTGTCAGGAGAGATGAAGTCATGAAATTTTCCTATACATGGATGTACATGAAATCTATTATGCTGAGTGAAATAAGTCAGAGAGAGAGAGAGAAAGACGCAGAATGGTCTCACTCATCTATGGGTTTTAAGAAAAATGAAAGAAATTCTTGCAATAATAACTTTCAGACACAAAAGAGAAAAGAGCTGGAAGTTACAGCTCATCTCATGAAGCTCACCACAAACAGGGATGAGTTTAGTTAGAGAAATAACTAAGTTTCGAACTATCCTAATAATGAGAATGTACGAGGGAAATAGAAAGCCAGTCTAGAGTACAGGTGGGGGTTGGGTGGGGAGGAGGGAGATTTGGGACATTGGTGATGGGAATGTTGCACTGGTGATGGGTGGTGTTCTTTACATGACTGAAACCCAAACACAACCATGTATGTAATAAATTTGTTTAAATAAAAAATTTAAAAAAGCAATCCAAGTTAATAGTAAGCTCAGTAATTAATGCATTCATTGAAACTTTATCACCACAATCCTATACTGGAAGAGACTGATAGAGGCTGGAGATTTACAGCTAAACAAACCTGTTCAAACCCTGGAGATATTCACAGGAAGCGAGGCTAGCAGCTGTTAGGGATGGGACACCACCTGTTTATTTGGCATCTGAAAGCATTATGGAAGACCAAGAGCATAAAGTTTAAGACAGCATGTGATGACAATTGAGACAGGGCCATGGACAAAAGCACCATAAACAAGGGCCTTGGCCAACATCTGAAAGAGTTCATTGTTTTATTTTAGTTTCATTTTTGATTCTTATTATTTTTTATTTTTATTTTATTTTTAAATTTTATAATGCCATGATTTACCAAGTTGTTTAAATGCAGTCATTTTATGTATTGAATGTTCAAACACAAACCCCACCACCTGTGTGACTTTTCCTTCAAGAGTGTCCCCAATTTCCCACCCCCCAAAATAATCTGCCTCCATGCAGCATAAACAAACACATTTACTTCAGATTTCTTGTTACAACCCAAAAGCAAATGGAATTAACAAAACTTAGATGAAGAAAGGTCAATTTGAAATAATTGTTATACCTCTCCATGGTGTTACTAAAATTAAAATTAATGTCTAAGGATCTACTGGGATGTGGTTGATGCTAACTGAGCCTTCCATTTTACTGTTTAGGCTCAGTGATTTTGGAAGTTTTCATGTAAATTTCCTATCAGATTTCCTGTGATACTATTTGGCTGAAACTACTAAAATTTTGAGGTGCCATAGTGTCAATGACAGCTGTGTGGTCCAAGATTTATAGATCTGAAACAAAATTTTTAGCTGAGCAGTTTGATAAGGTTAAATCACATAGCTGATCTGTTGATATGGGAGGGTGTGAAGTGTGGTCCTGGGCTGCTGTAGTTCATGCAGAATGGGAAATCTGCCTCTAGCCTTTCTAAGAATTTCATAGAGATATCAGCCCCAATCCGACTACCTGAGAAATGTTAGTGACCATTTTTCTCTTTTGGATCTTGATAAAGGAGCCAGCTCAGTTTTCTCAAACTCATTATTTTAAAGAGCATTATCAGATATTTATGTTTAGAGTACAAGAGATGGTAACCCAAGAGCCTACTGTATTGCTAACATTTAAAGATACTTCTGCTTACAACTATCTTTTTTGATCCCAA